>NC_068546.1:22431967-23171781 GCF_026212275.2 Microplitis demolitor | reverse complement strand
ACAATTGTACATGTGGGAGATGGTGCTACTGATTTAGAAGCTTCTCCACCAGCGGATGCATTTATTGGATTTGGTGGTAACGTTATTAGAGAAAGTGTTAAAAATGGATCTAAATGGTTCGTAAAAGATTTAAATCAGCTTAAAGATGCTCTCGATTAATTTTAATCTTTTATCCTTATAAAAACCACTATTATTTTACTTATTTTACTCCAATAAACGATAATAAATAAATCTTATAGTATTATCAACAATACAAATCAATTTTATCAACTTATTATAATAAAAAAAAATTATTTTTTTCAAGTTTTTTACACACTCACATCACAAATTCACATAATGTGTGTTTACCTGCAATATTTTTAATGTAATTTTTTTAAAACCACAATTTTGTAATGATAAAAAAAAAAATTAACTGTCTGTGTATTTACATATTTTTAAATATTTATACTTATTCAGTATTTTATTAAATTTTTTTTTTTTTTTTTAATTTAAATGTGTTTTTTTAAAATGGAATAAAAAATAACTATACAAATTGTTTTTAAACTTTTACCTCGCTTTTTTATTTTTAATAATTTCAACTATATATCAATTTGTATTTTTGTGTCATTTACATTACTGAAAAAATGATTATTTCATTTGAATTTATCCACATTAAAATAACGTGGAAATATATATTATTATTATTATTTTTTTTTTTTTTTTTTGTTTTGTTTTAATTATAATTTATGATGAAGATGATAACAATGATGAAGAACTTGATTGTTTTTTAGACATTATCCATTCTTGAATTCTATTACGAAGATTTACATCTGATTTAACCATATCCATTGTAAGTGGTGAACGATTAAATGGATCAGTTTGATCACTCAATAGATGTCTAGAAAATAATAATAATTAAAAAAAAAAAAAAAAAAAAAATTATTTTTAATAAAAAAAAATGATTTACCTCGCAATTGTTTGACGATCTACTGATATTTTTGAAGATGGTAATATAACAGGATCGATCATCAATGTTGACATTATTGGATCTAAAAATTCATCAGGTGCATCTGTAAGAATTTCTTCTTCTTTTTTTTTAATAGCTGCAGCATTAGCAACTCGTATGGAAAATTTATCTAAATTATCTAAAATACTTATACCACCAATACGTAAAAGAACATTATTAGCAAGTTTAAATAAATTATTACGATATGATCGTCCATCTTGTGATACCGCAAGGGTAAAATTATCATTTGTTCCAAGATTAATATATATAACACATATATTTAAAACTAATTTTGCTGGTTTAAATTCATATTCTTTTTGATCTTTAACTTTAAAATTTTTTTTATTTGGTCCAACTAATTCAAATAATAAATAATTAAGCATTGATGCAATACGATCAACCATTGTTGAATGACAAAAAATTGATTTTATTTCAGATGTTAACATTTTTAATGTTGATATTGTTTCACGTCCAAGAATATTATCAAAACGTGCAATCATACCAATATGATTAAGATAATTTATTTGTTGATCACGTTCATGAGCTGGTAATTTATCCCATTCTCCATTTTCTCTAGCATTTAACATTTGTTTTAATTGTGCCATATTTGATAATGCTTCATCTAATAAAAATACAGCATCATTCATTAAAAGATTTATAAAACGTAAAAATAATGGTGGATTAACAGCTTCCATATTATCTTCAGCTTCTTTAGCAAGATATTTAAAATTATCACGATGTTGTTTTATTTTCCATAAATATTTCATAACAGTATACATTGGACGACGATAATTAAATTTTTGTTCAAATTGTACACTTTGACCAGTCATTTCAATACTTACAAATACCTCAACAAGATTTTTAACTATTTCTTTACAATGAGGATGATTTATAAATAATTTTTCTCTATTAAATGTTCCAAGTGTTGATAATTGTTGTTGTTTTTGCTGTTGTTGTTGTCGTTGACGTTGAGAATAACTACTATTATTATGATAATCATCATCAATATCATTATCATCATCATCATCATAATCAAAAATAACAACACCGTTATCATTATCATTATCTATATTTTCTCCATTATCATTTATACTTTTGTAAGATAATGGTGTTGAATTTGGTAAAAGAGCTTCAAGTGTTTCTGCTAATTGTGCACGAAGATGAGGATTAAATAATCGTTTTGGTGATTCCATTAAAACAATTATTTCAGTCAATATAGGATTTAAAAAATTTTCACCCTGTTCTTCAAATATGTTTGGATTAAAACGACGTAAAAAACAAATAAATCCTATTGTATTTTCCACAATAAATTCTGGTATATATTTTAAAGTTTCTGGTACAGTCTCTGGAAGTGGGAATGTTATAGATTTTGGTTCTTGTTCCAATAAATTATAACTCATTTTTTTAATTTTTCTATTATTATCATCATTAGTAGTAGTAGTAGTAGTAGTAGTAGTAGTAGTAGTAGTAGTAGTAGTAGTAGCAGTAGTAGCAGTAGTAGCAACAGTATCATCATCATCATTATCATTGTCATTATTAGGAATGTCAATAATAACTTGCATTAACCAAAAAGCAGTAGTTGCATGAAATTTAGCAACAAGATTTAACATTGCTGGAGATAATAAACTAGCACGATATGATAAATATTTAGTCATTTCCATTTCCATACGTTGAGTTATTATTTGAAATACTTGAGAATTTGGACTTGACTGTGCATCATTATATATTCGTTGTATTCGTCCTAATTCTTGATTTGTTTTCATTAATTTATCAAGAACAATACGATAACCCAAATCTAATGATCTATGAGTTAAATAAAAACATTCAGTGATAAATCCAAAATTATCACTTATTAAATTACCCTCATCTTTTTTTTTACATTCATTATTATTAGTATTATCATAATCAGATGATGATGATGTTGAAGGTATTAAACACGTTTCTTTGTTTATTCCCAGTAAATGAATACCTCTTGTACGTCTTTCATCTTCATTTAGTGATTCAACAGCTGCTGCACAATACGTTGGATCAATTTTTGGAATTTTTTTCAATGTACAAAATGGTTGACATAATCGTAATAAAACATTACCAAGATTTAACATAAAACCATCAGAAACAACTAAAGGTGATAATCCATTACTACCTATTGTTATTTGTGAATTATTCCAAAGTTTTCCACGACTAGCGTTTGCTTGCAAACATTTACCCAACCAATCAAGTGTCAAATGTCTTACTTGTACTGAACATTTAAGTAAAGAATGCATTATCTTATACAATGATTCACAAAGAGCATCTGTTGCCGTCCAAATATTACCTTCAGTTGTAGTTATTGTTGGTTGAATTAATGGTTTATCATTAAAAAAATCAAAAGATCCATTAAATGTTTTTGGTAAGCAACTTAATGATAATAAATTACCTAATAAAGTATTTCCATAAGCAGAACCTTGTTCATTATTCGTCATTGTTAATGACGATGATGATGATGATGATGATGATGATGATGATGATGATGTTATAGGAGTACAGTAGCTGATAAACATTTCAGCAAGAGGCTCAATATTTGAAAAAGTTTGTAAAACATTAAACCAATAATTACGAAATACTATAAGATTACTCGAAACAACTTGATTATTAATTATTTCTAATATTGGTTTAAAAGATGACATGAAAATATTTTGAAAATCTTCAGGATAATCTATCATTATTATAGCTGATAATTCTTGGGTAAATTTTTCAACTTGAGTTAATATTGAATCGTCCATAAATAATCTTATGTATTGAGTATGAACCTATAACAAATAAAAAATATATATATAATTATTATTTTTATCACTATAATTAAAGAAAAAAAATTTGATACCTCTTGATCTTGGATAATATCTGGTTGTAAAGCTGTACCTACAGATCTTAATGTTATTTTTTTAAGATAATTAATAGTGTCATTTAAAAATTTTTTGTCAACTGAATCATTTTCTTTGTATATTTTTTCAAGCCTACAATAACACTCAAAAAGATATGAAATAACTTCTGGTTGAATAAAATGAGGATCAGTAATTATTTCTTTTTTTATTGGAACTAATTTGGTTTCAATATCAAGTAATGTAAGACGTTCCCAGATACCATTTTCAATATTATCGCTGTCTATCGACACCAACTGTTTATTAGTTGAACTCGATCGAGTTTTATGATTCAAAATAAAACCAAAAACTTGTTCAATTATTTCATTTGTTATTTTTTCTTTTAAAACGTCATCATTTAATTTACTATCAGGATCAATAAAAGGTTTAATATTATCATTATGTTTATTTTCAAAACAATCAATTAAATTAAAATTGTTTTCTTGTTGAATACTCGAGTTTGACACGGGCTGACTAATTGTTTCTGATGGTACTAATGCTGATGTCGGTGATGAATCTGTTAATATTGTTGTTGTAGTCGTAGTCACTAATGATGAATTAATAGTCGTTGAAGTTGCTTCAGATAAAAAAAATGCAGCTTCATTGGGTGTGGGAAATAAGCCAACAAATGGATTTTCATTTAAATTATTATCAGACATTTTGTTAAATTTATTTTATAATGATAAAGTACTCAATAATATAAACATATTATCTGCAATACATAAGGTTATTAATTAAAAATGTATTATTTAACAAAAATAATATTTTATTACCTCAGATTTATATTTATATATATTATAATATTCTGGTATCAATATATAATACATACCTATTTAAGCAAGAATATAAATTTATTTTTCCTTTTCTTAATTTCCAATAAAATTTATTGCCAATGACAAATCATAATTCAATACACATATGTACTATTCATAATCTAACAATTAACTATGCAGTTATTTTGATTTTTTTTTCTTTTTTATTATGGTACCGTGTTATTATTTTTTTTTTTTTTTTTTTTTTTTTTTTTTTTTTTTTCATTCAGTTGTGGCGGACTCGTAGCCTCGCTCACGCCTCTACTGCCGAGTCCAGCAACGAAAGCTACTAAGACGCCGCCCTACCGTCCGGAAACAGATCATTACACACACGACAAGTGCAATTATACTAAACCCTGTGAATATTAAGAACAAATAATATATTGTACGTTAATTAAATAAATAAATAATTAATATATTTTGGGTAATCCTTGAGTCCATTATTTAGTGTGTCTGATTCCCCTTAAAGACCACACAGCAATATATAACAGCGCCATCTCGAGGTACTTTACATCTCTATTGCGCTAGTAAGAAGTCGCTTACAGCGCACCACATGTCTAGTATGTAAATATTTTCTCTAAAAGTAATTTTAAAAATAGTATACAATTGGACAATAAAGAAAAGTAAAAGTAAATAAAAAAATCTTGTTTGTACTATTATCATAATCATTTGAAATTTTTATTCCTTCTTTTATTATTAATAAAATTATAAATATTATAGAAAAAAAAAATATATTATAAATCGTATTTTTAATTTTGTTTGCATGGAAACTTAACAAAAAGCTTCTAGTATAGATATGTATGCGTACGACAGCAATTCTAAATATAAATAAATTTAAATTCAGGATCTATACATGTTATGTGCGTTCAAGACGCAACTTATGTACACCGAAATGTATTCAATAATCAATTATATGTGATAAATAATTTGTTATATCAACTAACTATTGATAGAAATAGTTTATAAAGTGTGATTTTTTTTCTTTATTTTCTTGTAATTAATAATTCACAGTAAAGCAACAAAAGCAAAGTGAAAATAATTTATAATATAAATATACATGTTAAAATGACTCCAAGTTATTTTTGCTTACGTTACGTACTTTTGAGTTGCTTCATTTTGCTCGGAGTAAGTTTTCTTATACATATACATATATATGTATCGTGATATTCTATATACCTATATGAATAATTTTTTCCAATGGTTATACAGATTTTAGGTACAATAATTTGTACAATAAGTAGTTTTTTTATTTATCAACTACACGAGCATAACTATCTTACTTCTAGTAATGACACTTTACTACTTGATTATGTTAAAGGATCATCATCATCTGCAATTATATTAATTATTATAGGAATACTAATATTTGCATTTTCCATATATTTCTGGTATATTATTGACTATAAATATAACCGTCGACAAATAATGACGGTGAGAAAATATATAATAATATTAATAATAATAATAATCGTCGATTAAATTTAATTAATACTTACGTAAATTTTTTTAATTATTTTACTTGAATATATATAGTTTTTGTCAACTATTATATTAATCTTTATTATAAAAGTTACCACTGGTATATGGGTACTGATAATACATGAAAAATTGGGTACGTTATTATTAGCGGGTTTGAAGAAAACATTGGCAGTACCAAAATTTAGTATATATATAAAAGAAACTTTTTTACAATCACCATTATTTAATAATAATCCAGATAAAATAAAGGTAATAAATAACAATCAATTATTTTATTATAATAAATATAAATAATGATAATTATTACTTGTATTTAAGCTAATTTGTTGTGGATATAATGAAACGTCAACATCTGAATTGGAAGAATTAACATCTTGGTTCTGTTGTAATTTTAAAAGACTAAATAATGAATCAAGAATTATATGCGAAAATATATATGGAAAAGAATGCTGGCATTTAGCAATACATTCGATTCGTTCAATACTTTTTCATATTTTTTTATTAATCCTTTGTTCAATTATTATACAGGTAAAAACTTTAAATTTAATTTTTAATCTGTAATATCAATAAAACTTTTACTCAAAGTAATGTTTACTCCAACTACAAGATTAAATAAATAAATAAATATCATCTGGTCCATATTTAACTGGATAACTAACTAAATTTACTCTGTAATCTTTTTACAGTGCATAAGTATAATAATATAAATCATAATTAATAATATTTTTATTTATTTCAGATTTTAATTATTACAAGCATAATTTATTGTATTAAAATTATCAAGAAAAAAAATGTATCAAAACGAATTGAATGTACTTTGCAAAAACCTTCAGCTCCACCTACAAATACGTATATTACAAATTAGTGCTGGATCAAACGATTTATTATTTTAATAATAATTGTATAAATATTATTATTTTTTTTTTTTTTATTTATACTTATTTACAGTAAAAATTTTTTAATATCCATTAAATTTCAGTAATATAAACTTTATTTGAAATCTTATTCATCTCGTATCGCTGATGGAGTTCTTGGTATTACGACGGATGATGTCATTACATATTTTTTGTTATCTGATTTTATGAATCATATATTTTTGGTAATCTATAAAAAATAATCTCATCTAAAACTTTGAATTATTAATTATGAATAAAATAAAAACTAAAGCAACAACTATTTAACATTCAATAGTGTATTAAAATAATAATATGTATACGTACACGCAATAATTAAAAGATGACAATAATAATAGTAAAAAAAAAAAAAAAAAAAAAATAGCATGGTAAAATATATAAATAGTAAAGGGGAGGGGGGGGGCATTTTTCAAGTGAATAGATATGTATATTTATATGAATAATTGAATAATGTCAATAACAATAAAGTAAATATGAGATGTTTTATCATTAAAAAGTATTGTGCGACATACAAAGCATTATACTATATTATACCTATATATTTATATGTAGGTATATTATAGTATATGATACTTGATACACAATAGGTACAATATACAACAACAGTGGTATGGTATTTGGTATGGTATGGTAAAGAGTGAACCAAGTGAACAGATTGAAGTCTGAAGAGTGGTAAAAAGTAAAAAGTCGCTGCGATTCGAGTATTCGAAATCGTGACCAATCGTGACGTTGTCGTCGGTTATCGTGACACACACTACCAGTATAATTCTGCCGATTCTCCCTATTATTTGTCATATACATTCGTCTTAAACACAAGATAAACTAAATTTTTTTTTAATTTATTATAAATAAATTTATTACATTCTACTTAATCTATTACTAACTATTAAATCGTATCAATACACAACTTTTTGTACAGCGGAAGCGTTATTATTATTTTTTTAATATATATATATATATATATATATATATAATATTATACATGATGAATTGTGGAGAAAGTACTATCAAGTATTTACTTTTCATTTTCAACTTTATATTTACAGTACGTATATTTAAAACTATTTTTCTTTATTTTAATATTATTATTATTATTAAATTTATATATATTATGCATTTTGTTGATAAATATTTAATATTACACATATAGTGCAACACATGAGATTAATATATTATTTTATCAAGAAAGAATAAAAAAATAAAACAGACGCCTATGAAGCATATACGTTAAAGAAAAAAAGCCCGGTTTATAGATTTTACCGTTAAAAACATATAAATATAGTAAAATTTAATAAGTTTTATCTTGTAGAAAAAAAAAAAAAAAAAATCGAATTTTATTTTTAAGTAAAACTAAATTTTTGTCCAGCGATTTACTATCTTAATTATTGATAAATAACTTAAAAAATTATCAAAAATTATTTATAGAAATGATTGTTATTAGTTTCCTAAACCAAGATAATATATATAAATATATATCATAAATTATTTTCAACAAGTAGAATGCAAATAGAAAAAATATATATACTATTTATTTTAAAATGACAATTTACAAAATATATATAAATGCATGATATATAAATGTGGTGACTATTAATCGCGAGTTTATATACATAATATATATAATACGAATAATCATCCAAGGACATGCGTTCTATCTGATGATGACGTAAGACTTTGGTGGTATAAAAATGAGTGCAGTAGAAACCGATGGGGGAAATTGTTATTGTGGTGGTGTCGTTGGTGATGATAGTGATGATGGTGGTGGTAATACATAATGTTGATCATCACAAAGCAAAAGAGAGAAAGATTATATGTTGATGATGAGGATGATGAGGATGAAGATGAAACTACGACGATGACGACGATGACGACGATGCAAGCAAACTAAAGTAGAACCAACGAACCAAGTAGACCCGATATTACAAACGCTACAAAATACAATATTACAACTAGTATAATTACGTAGGTCTACAAATAGTTGCGTGAGTTTTATTTCGTGAATAGCATCTAGTCGCAGTAGATAATTAATCTTATCATATACGCAAAATATAATATCTCGTTTTTTTGTTATTAAAAACTAAGCGGTCATTTTATTTTATTATTATTTTATATCTATTCTTTATTCTTTATTTATTAATAAATATAAAATAAAATAAAAAAAAAAAAAAAAAAAAAAAGTAAATAAGTAAAAAATGTCGTGTGCTATAGGATGTATCAGATGGCTACTATTTATCTTCAATTTTATATTTTGTGTGAGTTTTTTCGTTTATCATAAATATTATTAAAAAATAAAAATATTTTAAATGTTAAAATAACCATAATCATCATCATCATCATTATCATCATGACTTATTATTATTATAGCGCAGCGTCTTAAAAACTGGTTTTATTTATTTGTCAATATCAACTTGATTTAATAATGTATAATATGTTTATTATCATCACTCATTTTTTGTTACAATATTTAAGATATTCATTAATAATTCGAGTAGATAATTATTTTTTAAATATTGTTATAAATTATTCAATGATAAACTCATAAATATGGATTTATTTCAAGTGGGAGGAGGATGAATTTTTTTTTTTTTTTTTTTTTTAATCTTATCTAAAGATATAATGTATATAAAAATATATTGCAAAGCGTCTAAAATTGTTGTTGCAATACAATACTAACAAACTATAATACAGAGAATAAGTGTTAAATTACATTGACCTTGACTTCTCTTTCTCAACTTTTGTCAATGACAAAACTTTTATTATTATTATTATTATTATTATTATTATTATTATTATTATTATTATCGTTTTATTTGCATATAAAAGTACAATATAGTTAATTACTTTTTTTTCTTTGTTTTGTTAATTTTTTGTTAACAAGTGATGAATTGTTGAATAAAAAACAAAAAAACAAATATATATTTGTAAGCAATATTGGTAATAGAGTTTAAAAGTTATAATAAACAAGTGCTACTTGCCACCTAACCGGTATATGTATATATATATTCATCACATCCATACTTATTTATATTTAGCTCTTGTGATCATAAAAATAAGAGTAACTGCAGTAGTAGCAACAACGGCAATGGCAAAATGCTTGCATTTGCATTTGCATTCGCATTCGCATTCGCATTCACATTTGTAGTTGCAAGCAAAAACTTTGAATGTATATGCATGTCATTCTACGAATATTTTCAATAAATCAATTTAACTATTTACTACAACATGTGCAGTATTATATTAATTATATGTATATATATAATACACATGTTTTTTTTACTGTTGACATTACTATAATCAAAATATATATTACATATATAAATAAATTTTAATTTTTTTGTAAATGATTTTTTTTTCTTTTTTGCTTTCGTTATAGCTATGTGGCCTAGCACTTATAATTCCTGGAGTAATTGTTCATTTGAATATCAAAGATTTGTCAACTGAGATGCAAGAAAATGTTATGTTTCCAGTAATTGCTATTATTATTATTGGGAGTGTAATTTTTGTAATTGCATTTTTCGGATGCTGCGGTGCTATTAGAGAAAGTCATTGTATGACTGTTACTGTAAGTAATATTTATAATTTTTAATATTTTTTTATTATATTTATAATATGCAATTAAATAAATTTTATTTTATTCAATAAACAGTTTGCCGTCCTGCTTCTAACGATTTTAGTATTTCAAATTGGTATTGCAATTTTTGCTTTTATTCAATTAAAAGGATTTGATAGAGACTCATTTGACCATACTTATGATAAAATTTTCAATGATTACTGGAATGAGAATAAAAAACAAGATCGGATATTCATAGATGTTGTTCAAACTGCTGTAAGTAATAATAATAGTAATAAAATCATGTAGATATTTTAGAATTATTTAACTAATAATTTTATTAATAATTTATCTAATATATTTCATTATTACAGCTGAGTTGTTGTGGTGTTCATGGACCTGAAGATTTCTCTTCCTCAAGACCAGGATTTAATGGTTCAATTCCATTAAGTTGCTGTCCATTAAATTTTCAGGAACCTAAACAACAATTTTGTAATGAACATCCATTTAAGAGTGGATGCTCAGAGAATGTAGCTATTTTCTTTGAATTTGCTGGAAAGCTGCTTGGTGGTATTGCTCTAGGAATTGCCGGCATTGAACTCGTTGGTATTATATTTGCTCTATGTCTTGCTAATTCCATACGTAATGCTGATCGTCGAGCGTACAGAGTTTAGTTTTTTGGGTTTGGGAATAGTATCATAAAAACTCTAACTCAGATTAAGATCAAGATCAAGATCAAAATCAAAATTTTTCTGATTCGTTATGCGAAACACACACTACAAGTATTTAACAACAGCCATAATTTGTGGTAATAAGCTTAAACTAATTCATTTATATACATATATGTATATAATATGCAAAGTTAATTGGTTCAATTAAATATTTTCTAACACAATTAACGATCCAACTTACTATAACTATATATTTTAGGTATCTATATTTAAATTATATATTTTTCATACCAAGATATTCAATATCATATAACATTAATTATAACTATTTCGTATTTGTTATAAAATTAAAGATTATTTAAACTATAATGTTTAACCATGTTTTTGGAATATATATATATATATATATATATATATATATATATATATATACGAAAAAAAAAAAAACATTTAAACAATTCAATAAAATTATAAATCTATATTTTTTGAGAATTAAAACATGACTATTTATTTATTTTTGTTTTTTTCATATATTGTCATTATTTATTAAGTCTCCGTAATTAATAATTTAATATCTATAATACATTATTCTATTTACAATTTATTATATGACATTTATATTTCAAATTAATTTATAATAATATTATTCCTTTATTTTATTTTATAATATTTTTAAACTCAATCTTATTACTTATAAATTGAAACAAAATTTTTTTGTTTTTTATTATAAAGGAATGATGTGAAATAATAAGATTTGTTTTTTTTCTTTTTAAATTTATCATTTATAATTTCTTAAACATTTAAAATACCCTATCAGACTTTTTCTGTGTATATTACTATATAAACTAAAAAATTGAATTATAAATAATATTATTCTATTTTTTTAACACACAATTACCACAACATGTTACTAATATATTTTTTAATATTGTTAATTGTCTTATTTAAATTATTTTTAGTTATAAATTAAAGTTTATATATATTTTTTTAATACATATAGAATAGTTGCCAATACAATATATTTACATACATAAAGTCAAATTATAAACTAATAATCTATATAAATATTAAATAAATAATTTAATACCCAATTTATTAATTAATTTATCATAAATTTCTATTTAAAAATTAAACTTTATTCTATTTGTATTATGTTTCAATCTAAGCTCCTTTATTTATTATTCTTTTCATTAAATTTAAAAAAATTACTCTCACAAATTTTTTAAAGTGGCGACACTTTCATATAGTTTGTGCTAGGAACAAAATTTTCAAGTTCATCAGTTGTTGATGCTGTTGATGATGATGATGATGATGATGATGATGATGATGATGATGATGATAATATTGACTGTGAATTAATCTCATCAAGAAAGTCAAAATATGCCACTGCTTGACGTTCCTTTTCTCCGTATCTTACAAAGAAATTTTGACCACGTTCAATGATAGAAGGTCTTGAAGAAGTGTTCCAGGTTGATGATATCCGTAAAAAACGATGGGCTTGAACTGCTGTTGCTGAATGAAACACCAGAAGCAGCAGCGGGTCAACACGTCTCGAGGATTTTTAACATTTTTCGCCCCCCTTGCGTTCACTCTCCTTCCTTTCGCGCTCTCTTTCGCTCTCGCTCTCGCTCTCACTCCTATATTGCAGCAGCTCTAATGGGCACTGAGTAGCTCGGCTTAGTTCCTTGATTTCATCAATAACAAATTTTAATTTTTGCTGTTATAATAGTTATTTATATTTCTATTTTTTTTTTTTTTTTTTTTATTTATTTATTATTATTATTTTTTTTTGTGGTTTTATAAAAATTGATCGTCACTAAGCCGAACTACATAGCTTTTCTCGTGACAATCAAAGCACACTGCATAGGCGCTACCATCTGAACAGAAAATAACGAAACGGCTTTGTACAAATGTCGATTATGTGATGAATTTATTCATTTTAGGTGTGTGTGTATATGTATATGGATATTCAAAATATACAATTATATTCAGGTAAATATGTAGTATGATTATTAATTGTGTTATATGTGTAAGAAAAAAAAAAAAATTGTACTCCAAATACGAAAGCTGATTAAAAGCAGTATAGCGAATCTAAGCATTTAAAATGTTTTTAAAGGTGTAATACAATATAAAATTGAATTAGTGGCTTATTTTATATCTCACATAAAATAAAATTTAAATATAATAAAAAAAATAATAATAATTATAAATAATAACTGTATTAATAATTTGAATGAAAAATTAAAAAATAAATTTAATAAAGCATAATATACTAATTGGTGAATAATTAAGCATTAAAATTTATAAGTTAACGGTTTAATAAATCTAATAAGTATAATAAATGATCATGCAAACCTTTCTTCTGACGACGATAACGATGGAGTCGATGAAGATAACGATAATCAGGTAAAGGCTCATCACCTGAATCACTGCCTGCAGCAGATCCTGCACTACTCGACGCCGCTGAAGAGCTTTCACTGCTAGCTAACATCACGTCTAAAAGATTCGCTCTAGCCTTCAAGAGAACAAAAAAATATATATATATATATATATATATATATATATATATATATATATATATATATATATATATATTAATATTAATATTAAAATAAAACTAACGTACAGCAACTACAACAATAAAATTTTTTGTATACAATAAAATGTATTTAAATAAATACTACTTATATTTTACTACCTTTGGGTCGGTAAAGTCAATATCACGTTCAACGTGAACCCATCCAGTGGGACAGCAGCAGGCTAGATCAAGTTTTTCCAATGTTTTAACTTGTTTAATTGATGAATCTTGGTTATTTATTTGATTATCCTCGCCTTTTCTTATCATCCTATTTAGTTCGTTAATAACGTCTTTAGAAGTAGCACGCTCGTGGAAGCTCAAAGATTGATTTAGTCCCTCAATAAATAATGATGTTCTTACCGGACTCACCTGGTAATAATATAATAGCAATGTTTTAGCTGACATTGATGATAACAACAACAACAACAACAATAATAACAATAATAATGGTGATGACAAGATGATGATGATGGTGATGACGATGATGATGATGGTGATGATAAGATGAAAATGATGTTAAATCAAGAAATTTTAACAGCGCATCTTACAACTGTACTAGGAGTCGATGAAGTTACGGCCTCTTCATCCTCTTCAGGTACTGCACCTAGCTCTGTTGTCGTTGTTGATGATGTTGTTGTTGATGTTGTTGTTGTTGTTGTTGTTGTTATTGTTGCTGCTGCTGCTGTTGCTATTGTTGTTATTGTAGAAGAAGATGTAGTTAAAGTCGAAAAATTGAGTTGATTAGCATTGAAGTTGTTGCTGTTGATACTAGTACTGACATCACAAGGTTCAATAATAATTTTATCTTGATGTAAATTTTCAGCAGTTTTAATTCCCTCATAGGGTTCCAAGAAATTACAACGATTAATACTATTGCTACTATAACTAGACATATTGGCAGATATTTTATCTGAAGATTCAAAGCAACAACAGTAAGCTGGATTTCTTTCACATTTTTCAAATGACACTTGTTGTTGTTCATTTAATGACGGTGATGATATTATTGTCGACTCATTTTTCGTATTATAATCATAGTCTAAAACTAAAAATTATAATATATTTACTATACATAATATAAATTTTTCTAACACGTATAATAAGTATGTACCTTGAATATGAGTTTGGTCAAATTTTTTATTATCGGAATTATTTGGCATTTCAGTGAGGTACATTTGTTGTTCTGCAATAAAAGATAAGACACTTTGAAGCGCTTGTTCTCGATCAGGCGGCAATGGTTTGCCACTTTTGGAAGACGTGCTGGCAAGGCTCTTGGTACTTTCAAATTTTACTAGCCGATAAAAATCACGTGTAAAGTCGGTGCCGATTGAGGGTGAATCCGGATCATCACTGCCACAACCTGATAATGCTGTTGATGATCTTTTACTGGAACTCTCAAGAATACCTTCTTCACCACTACTCCAAGACGCACCAGGACTTGAAGCATAAGGCCAAGGACCTGTCGTTCTAGCATCCATTAAAAGTGCAACCTATATATAATTCACATAACAACATTATAATTATATAATAAAATTATCTAATTATTATTATTATTATTATTATTATTATTATTATTATTATTGTTGTTGTTGTTGTTATTATTATTTAAATATATTGTGTATACATACTAATTCTCCACCAGTACGATCAGCCAAATAACTAGCTCCATTCCATAGACATTCATTAGCATCTTCCTCCAATTCAATAGGATTTTGTTCTTTGATAGCTGTAAGTGTTGATGATGATATAAAAGTATTACGATTTTCTTCTTTCCAAATTAATGACGATGATGACTCACTTCTTAAATCATCTGTTGACAATGAGAAACTCCAATCTTCTAGTTCTGCTCTATCGTACTCTAATTCCAATAGATCACGATGCTGTTGAGCACTTCTTGAATCATCTAACCTATGATATAAATATAAATATATAAATTTTTATAACAGTGTAAATAAATAGAAAGAATAAATAAATAATGATAATTTAATACAATTATACCTTAACCATTGTTGAACATAATCCGTATCCCATCCATCTTCTTCAACAAAAAATAATGATGATGATCCTGTAGGACTTTGAATATTATAACATGGTGAACTTTTTATGTTTGATGTTGTTAGTTTTAGATAAAGATGACTGTCGGAAAAACTTGGCATAACATGTTGATAAGGGAGTATTTGTTTAGAAGGTGGATAACTATGTCTTGAGTTTATTCCAACGGTAAGATTAAGAGGAAAAAAAATAATATCTGGATCTTCAGTATCTAAAGCAATGAGTCGTGCATCTGGAGATACATCAGCTTCAGTTTCATCTGTCGCTTCTTTAAGATCTTCTAATCCTCTTGATGGCTCTTGACCTCGTGGACCTTCACCCTGGACATCTGATGACATTGTAGAATAACCTTCGTCTCTGTTAATACTCTCAGGACTTTCACTACCTTCTTCTTCAGATACTTTGTGTCCTAAATTATAGTGAATAACAATAATTTTTTTTTTTTTTTTAAATTTTATTATTGATATAAATACCTATAGATCGATGGCGTTTATATTTAGCGGCCGTGATAACAGTAGGTATTTTGAGATTGAGTGATCGTGGTCTTGGTAATGGAACCCAAGATGCACTATTGTTAAATCCTAATGCAGCAACTAATGCATTAGGCCCTGCTTCAATGATACCTCTAATTAGTTCTGATGATTTATTTTCTGTACTCCCTGTTGTTGTTGTTGTTGTTGTTGTCGTTGTCGTTGTTTGAGCTAATAATTCAGAAAGTGCTCGATTTTGAGTTTCTAATTCACGTATACGCCTTTGAAGTGTTCCTATTTCTTCTCTTAAACCCTGAATTAAAATTATATAATTAATTAACATTTTTTTATATTTGAAAATATACTTAATATATATATTGATTATACCTTTTGAGAGAGTAGTGCTCGAACAACTTGATTAGCAACGTCATCAAGACATCTTTCATATTGTCTTCTTTGAGCATCCGCATCTCTAGCAAGAGCAACGTGTTCAGTTTCTAAAGTTGCAAGCCTAGCAACAAGAGCAGCATGTACTTCACCAACACAAGCAGCCTCTAAGCCCCTCAATTGTCCTCGTATCGACTCATTTTCTAGTTGCAATTTGGATATCTGTGCTTGACATTGATGTATACGGGTCTGAAATCATATATTCTCTGTTCTATGTCCCACTCAATTTTACCCTATCAAAGAGACCTGATACTATACTCAAGAAAAATTATTGTAGTGAGTAGATATATATATATATATATAAGTGGTACAGCATGTACAAGCATTTTTTTTTTCAGTTTCTTTTATTAATTTTTCATTTTATTTAAAAATATATAAAAAAAAGGAAGGATTTTTTTTTTTTTTAATTTTATTTTCTTATTTGATATGTTATTCTTCTTACCTCATAAGAAATTGTAAGTGCTGTTCTTTCTTGTTTCAACTGATCCACTTTTTGTTTTTGCTGTAGCAATCCCCGGGATGATTCTTCCATCCTTAAAATGTTAAATAAATTTTTTTTCTTAAATGATAGTATAAATTGAAACGATTCAAAACAACATCAGAATTATTGATTAGAGCGTTTCCTTGATATTTTTGTACTCTAAATAGTATACATGTGCAATATAAAAACCATATATGTATATAGAGATGATTTAAGGTAAAAAAAATTCATTTTTAAAAATTTTTTGAGATATTTAATAAATTTAATCATGGGATATAAATTAATAACTGGGACAATAGCAATTGTACGTGTCTTATTATCTGCTGCCACTTGGGTATATACAAAAGAATGCACTTGATTTATCGATAACACTACAAGAGCAATACAGCAACAGCAGCAGCAGTAATAATAATAGTAGAAGTAGTAATAGTAGTAGTAGTATAGTATGGTATGGTACCATAAAGACGACAGGTAGGTTAGAAAAGAAGAACAATACCCGATGCACATATACCATACGAGACAGGTTGCAGACAGGAGACTTCAACCCGTACATCCATATGTATATATATATTTAAAATAATTCATTAATTATATATTTTTTGTTGTTTTATTTTTATTGGTATTTTCGGACCTGCCACCCAGGATACTTTGACGCTTTTTTCGCACACAAAATTAACATTAATTTATATTAATTAATGATCGATTTGAAATAGTAAGATTTGTTTCACTGAAATTTCACTGTAATCAATACACTAATAATTAATACCTTTTTTTTTTAATTGGTAATTCATTTTTTTTCTACTAATTAAATTTTAATTTTCCCGGGTATATTGCAAGCGCGCTAGTGCGCCAAGCGGAGAATCCGAACAGACCATTATATTCTGTGTGTGATATTAGATATTATATAAAAAGGATAGACTATAATTATAGGAGTTATGTCACGATAAATACTCATCATTATACATTGTATTTTTTATTTTCATTATGTAATATAATATTATCCTGTGGTATTAAAAAATAATTTAAATTTCATCTAAGCCACTGGACTTATTTTAACACAAATAATAATAATGATAATAATAGTAATATTCTGACAAAAAGTAAAAATAAAAAATTCAATTTTCTTAGCGGGAAGTTAAAAAGAAATGTAAGCTTTTTTTATTGTTTACAACTGAAGACGTATTATCTACAGTTATGTATATATGTGCTTGTAAGTCTGATAATATAGTATGTATTCTAGAAATCGCCATTCATCGAAAACGCAATGTGTTATTGGCCCCGAGCCAATATTGATGATTTACCGCAAGCGTCGGGTGGTTATTGCTTCCCACAGTAACGCGGTTGCTTCGTTATTTATTCAAGACCTATGAGTAAAATATAAATGTATACATATATATTTTAGCTAACTACTTTTTTTTATTTATTAATTTTTTAATTTTCCACTATGAAAATTGAAAATTTTCGAAAAAAAAAAAAAAAAAAAAAAAAAAAACAAGTTATTGATTTTGGTCTGATTTTCGAAAATCGAGTTTTCATTAGATCTAAACGTTTTGAGGTTCTAGAAACCTATTCCAACTATTTCTGGATGGACGTCGAACCGCGTATGTGTGCAAATTTTTTTTGTCCGACGATATCTTTGAAACGAATCAATCGACTCGAGCGTTCTCGGCGGAAATAAAAGTACTCGTCAAGCCTTAGAACTCATTAGATTTTTAAGTTGATCGGTTAAGTAGTTTACGATTTATAAAAAAAAAATTTTTTTTAGATTTTTTTCGTATAACTGATAAACCACTCACCCAATTCGCCTCAAAATGAAATCAGTTCTCATTATTGGTAAGCTCTTTTGATTTCCACCAAAAACGCTCGAATTGGTTGATTCGTTCAATTTACCTTGAAAGTTCGCGTTGAAGATGATGTACCCTCGCCCGAGCATGTTCCGCTTCAGCCGTAGCGTCTCGTACCCGTGACTCGGCTTCCAGTCGTAGTCGACGTTCTCGTTCCACATCTCGTTGTGTCGCCTCCCTCTGTAATTTATATATCAAATAAACTGTTTGATTCTAATTTTTTAAAAAAATTTTTTTTATACATATCAAATGATAGATAGTAAATTTCCGTAGGACAGTTTGTAGTAGAACATTGTATAAGTTTCTATTTAATTCGTTCAAAGTCTACGCGTCGACTGGTCGAAAAAAACATATCGACGAATAAAGCACTATCTAGTATAAGTAGCTTTATAGTATAAAAACAATCAATGTAATATACATCCTAGAATAATCTTTTGGAGTAAGCTTTCAAGAATGACCCAACAAATTTATAGAAGCTTTAAATCATTCTGACCGCATACCATTTTTACAAACTTTATTTATTTATTTATTAAATTATTTACAAACAATGATTAGAATAAAAATTTCTGATTAACATAAGAATAAATAATATTGACTCTGGAAGTACACCCCTCAGAGCCGTTTAACAGAAGAAAGATACATCATAACAAATTAATTTATAAATTATCAATTTTAACCATTTTCCTCAGATGTCATTATATGTTTATTACATAATTTCTCAAAAGTACTCAAACTATCAGCTGATGTCGTGTACTTATTTATTTTTTTTTTTTTTTTCATTGATAAAAGTCAAGACCGAGGAAAGAAGTATATACATGTATATATATATATATATTTCCCGCAGTTTATTTAATCGCAGCAAGTAATCGTTTTAAATTTATAATCTCATTTAATAAACTTTATTGACAATAATCTCTTATACCCCGTACTAGTAGTTTATATATTTAACTATAAGCTTAACATTAACGACAAAATTTATTGTAAAGACAAAATTGAAAATAAATACACCACGGTACATATATATTCATGATTGCCTATAGAAAATCTATTTATGTATATAAGCACGAGATTAAAAAAAAAAAAAAAACATTAAAGTTAATATCAACATTATAATTAAGTATATGAAGACATCTTTTGACTTTGATTTTTTCCCCTCTTTATTGTAATTATTTTCATTTTAATTTACTAGGATACGCGCTAGGGAACTCCAAGCCCTGAAACGGAAGGATAAATAACCACTTCGGCATTTTTTTTTTTTTTTTTTTTTTTTTTTTTTTTTTTTTTTAGATCAAAAATATATTATATAAATCAAGTTCATAGAAGAAGAAAAAAAATGGCTTATACGTTGAAAATGGACGTCTGAAGTATAATCAGTCAGCAAAATAAAAAAAAAAATGTCGGTCGACACACGGACAAGATACACGAAAAATTTTCGAAGATTTTCTAGAGAGATACCCAGAGGCTTGTGGCTGTCAAGAGTCCAAGAGCCAAAAAAATTTTTCCTTTCTCTTACTTTTATAGCTCTCCACTGATTAGACCTTTATAATATAGTCAAGTGAAATCCGTAATTATTTGAAAATCAATGAAATTAAAATTTTTAAATTTATCGAAAAAAAACTAATAATTGGACAAGAGCATCTTATTGCGCATGCGTATTTAATAACAAAAATTATCTGAAGAACACACCCATTTTCTCTTATGTGTACCTATGTGGCCTATGTGTATAATATAAGACTCACCCTAGTGAGTTTAGTAAAGTTGGTGCCCATGAGACGATGAGTTTTTGATGCGTGGTCGGTCCGGGGGATTGCCTCGTTGCCGGGACATTCCCGTTGTGATATCGCGGAGGGTGAAACCCCTCCGCCTGCTACTCCACCCCAACGGCGCACACGGGCAGCCACCCTGCCTAGATGCCTAGCTGCCTAGCTGCCTATCTGACCTTGTACTGGCAGTAACTTTGTAAAATTGCACTTTTCCCTTTCACTTGTCTACCCAGTCCCCTATTATTATTATTATTATTATTATTATTATTATTATTTTTATATTCGTTATTTGAGGTCAGGCTCTAAAAATTTTTTAGCAAATAATAATCAACAATTGAAAGCTATAGCTTGCATTATATTTCCTCAATCAATAACAATAATCTCACGTTCAAATGTACTCTAGATATACAAAATTTTCATTCCAAATTCATGAAAAAAAAAAAAAAAAATAAATAAAAAAAAAAATAATGTTTTATTTCATACTAAATAACTGTAGTTTTTATTATAGTCGAGACACTTATGTACTTGTTAACTGTAGTTTCATTAATTTTTTTTATTTACAGTTTTTTTGTTATTTTTTTATAGATATAGCAGATATTAATATGTACTTGTACTTAACATATTAGTTGTGCGAATATTAAATATTAAAGATTAAAACTCATAACAAAGTTACACACAGTAGTAGTATTATGGAAAATTAATTTTTATTATTATATTATATGTAATCTCTGTGCTGAATTATCTACGCGGTATCCACGCGAGTAACATGTTTTAATATCGATGCTAAGAGTATTAAAACTTTGGGAAAGTTCTAAACCGTACATAGCTAATATAACAATAAAATATCAGTGATATGAGTTTATTTCACAAAAATTAACAATAAAAGTATTCATTTTTTATAAAAGTCATAAATCGCCTCTCTTTTCCTTTTTTATATAAAATACAAAAAAAAAAAAATAATCCTTTTATAAAAAGTAATTTTAATTTTTTACGTTATATATTTAATTGTTATTATTATTATTATTATTATTGTATATATCGCATTTATTTATTTATTTATAACAACGTGTTAAAATGCGCACGAAAGCAAATCAAAAGTGCGTCACGCGTCATGGACGCCGGCGTACTAACGGTACTAACTGTAGGGACTGTAGGGTAGCTAAAGGTAAGAGTTAAAAAGCTCCCTCGAAAATTCAGTCTCACCCTAAATAATCAGCTACCCCTCAATGTTTTATGCGCTTGCGTATTTAAACCCTTCCAAGTTGTATAGTTTTTTTTTAAACACCGTAAATATATACAACCATCGCATGTGTGTTAAATGGCATAACATATTTAATGATAATAATAAGAATAATAACAGCCACAAAATTTTTAACACATATATTTATATTTTCTACGGTATAAAGTAAATGATAAATACATGGTTATTGATTTAAAATAGAGGAAGAATCATAATAATTTAAAAAAAGTTTTCAAAAATTTATTAAAGTAAAATTAACTCAATGAGAAAAAATATGTATTTCATCAATGGGCAATAACTATCTCATCGGATATCTATATAAATAAAACTAGATGAAGCACTTGCAATTACTTTAGTTTATTACCAAGAGTTGAGTTTCATTAAATTTTTGATAAACTAATGTTGTTTTCTTTATTTAATTATTCCTAACCAGAGTATTCTCTTTGTTTTTTTTTTTTTTTTTTTTTTTTTTTTTTTTTTTTGATAATGTTAAATAAATAAATTAAGACAAAAAGTAGACATCAAAAATATAAATAAACGCGTAAAGAATGTATATGTATATTTAACATAAAATTTACAAAGATAAAAGCAAAACATTATTTACGCGAACCGGTCGATATAGAGTAGGCGTCGGAATACATAATGTCAAGCATCGAATGGCGCCGAAAATCTTTCACACTGCAGGGCAAAAAGTAACAGTTTAAGGTAAATACATACAAAAATGTATAATAATAATAATAATAATAATAATAATAATAATAATAATAATAATAATAATAGTCGTGATAATATACAATTTAAATGTGTTGTATGTATATGTGTGTTCAGAAATGTTGAATTTAAAAGTTGTATTGGCTTATTATTTGTGATAAATAAAATAATTTTCAATGTATACTACTAAACTGGCTCTCAATAAAAAAAAATATAATATATATAGACGAAAAAAGAAAAAAAAAATGTGATAATATACATAATATCATCTTTACATTTATAAATATCTACCCCATGAAACTTTTGTCACTGGAAACTTTGTTGGCAATCTACGAAATTTAATAGCACACCAAATATATAATTTAACTGACGTAAAATTAACAAACTCTATAATCTACTATTGCGTTAATATTGTATTATTTTTTCTCAATCTTTTTTGGATCTCTTTCTTTTGGTGTCTGAAAATATCTTCCTGGACTGTCGTGCCATTCAATTAACTTTATCTCTTAAACATTTTAGGGTGACATGGAGATATACGTATATATAGTTCAAAAATATAGTAAGGGTGTCTTGCGCACTGTAAATAAATTGTTATAGCAGGGCCTATCGACAACATAGATCTGAGAACAGTTTACTTTGATAACGTCACATGAGTAAATTCGGATTAACATTTTAAATTGTAATTAATCTTTTTTTGCTGTTATCTAAAAATTTTTTATTTTTAATGTCTTATATTTAATTTTATGTATGTATAAATAAAAAATAATTACTCTTAATTGTAGTTTAGTAATTGTGGTGCGATCTCGAAGGGCTGCCGCTCGTTCATTTTGTAAAATTTTTTCCAATTCTCGGATTCTCTCTTCAAGACTCTCCTAAAACAAAAAATATAATTTTTTTACTTAATTATAAATATTATCAAATATCAATGTATAAGTAATAATATCATTCGAAGCGATTATTCTAAAATGGTAAATATCATTGTCAAGAAAGTCGATCACTATAGGATTGGTGATGATGAGAAAATCAATGAATAAAAATTAAATAAGACTGTAAAGATTTTCTTTATATGACAGTTATTTAGAAACGTTAATGAAGCTTGAATAAACAAAGGGATATTTTTTTTTTAAATTTACTTAATGAAACTAATAAATAGAAAATAACCGCGAGAAACCACAGAGTACAGAGTTGGTGTATACGATAAAATATATATATATATATATATATAGTCTTAATATACAAGAAACAAGTAATATTTGCATGCCGAGGGACTCGAGACACGTAGTTCTGATTCAACCCTAACTTGAAAAAAGCACATTTTACTACTCTTCCAGTTTTGCTCGGCCTTTAATATCACCTTTAATATCACCTTACCTGCACACTGTGCATTTTAGAAAAAAAAACTCGAATAAAGTCCGGTGCATCCGAAAACTTATTTTCGGGCTCGGAGTTTCGTCCTCTTGACACTATGTGACCATTTTCACCCACGGTAGTCCATAATTTTGCCTCTATTGGGAATAATTACACACAATATTACCATTTTACGGTGCTGGACACGACTGGTTCGTGCGCGCACCAGAACCAGTCATGTGCTTGCCCTTCTTTAACTTGCCGCTAAGAAAATTTACAATTTTTAAGAATTCTACAAGTTATTGATTTTGGTCCGATTTTTGAAAACCGAATTTTCATCAGATGTCGACGTTTTGAGCTCAAAAGGTCCTAGAAAGCTATTCTGATTATTTTAATTATCAACACTGGGAGAAAAATGCCAAATAACATGCCGTATATTCTTTGCATATTATTCTTTGGATAATTTTTTATATTTATTTTTCTCTTGTATGTACACAAATGTATATATATGCAAAAGTCCTTGATATTATACGGCCATGACTACCTTGTCGCAATGGATATCTCAAAGTAGTTATTATTAATGATATATATAAATACATACGAAAATTTATAATAATAAACCTTTTTATTTTCTCACTTTATTACTTTTTCGTTACTATACTTTGCAACCATTTGTCATATATAATGTATATAAATAACAAATTACTGATCAATTTAACTTATTTATGTACTGTTAAATATTTAAGTACTATAGAATGAATCTTTTTAAAATTCGAGTCACGAGTATTGAGAAAAAAAAAAAAAAAAAAAAAAAAAAAAAAAAAAATTCAATACGTCACGCATCACAGAGGTATATCATTATAATCATTACTTTTAACTATAGATAATAAAAGAATAACTGGTATGGTAAAGAGTCATTATTGGGATGGGGGTAAAATAAATTTTCCGGTTATCATTTATTTTAAAAAATAAATAAATTTTACTACAAAGTTATTCTGATGTAAATATGTGTAATGACTAAGTGGCTAATTTGCGTGTTAGAGAGCTCTATAGTATGTAGAAAATAGTTGTATTAATATTTTTTTTTAAATACTCATTGGCAAAATAAAAATATGAGAAAATTTTAAAAGTATAATTTTCAATCCTACACTCAAGAGCTTAAAAAATTGTGGCGCTTTAGCACGCAAGATTATATTATGGTATACATGCATATATAAAAGTATTTGAGTACAAGTAATCATCTAATCATATATTAATATCTATGAAAAATTTAAACATGATAAACAGAAATACACGGCGGTATTTTTATTAAAAATATTTAATGATTAAGAATAAGTACAGGATATAAAAGGTGCTACCTTCGCCAGTGTTTAAAAAAAAAAAATAAAACTAATTTTATTTCTCTTTTAATTTGATAATAAAATTTTTTTTTTATTAACGTATAGTTATAATAATATAATTAAAAATTAAAAAATTTATTTTTCCTACATTGATAATTTTAGAATATCACGTTTAAATTTTTATAAATTAAAGATGAGATGTGTACATAATATCATTGATGTATATTATATGATTATTTATTACGTCTCATCTTTGTAAGAACTCGAAGAGTAAAACTGAAAATATAACAAGGGCTACTAACTATAGTTGATTTAAATCTATTAGTAACCCTTCGTAAATTAAAGATGACACACTATACAAATACATTTATACATTATAAGAATTTTTTAAAATTTTAAACAAAGTTAGTTAATTTGGACATACACAGAGATTAATGTACAATGTGTATTGTATTGGTCTATAGATGGTACAGTGTAACGAGTGAATCAAAGTAAAGGAATAGAATAGAAAACAAGATATAATATAGACTAGGGTGTGCTGAAACCGGCGCCGGTTCTCGTCAAAATCAAGACACTATCCAATACAACTTGTATTGGTTTATAAAGCGACAGTATTCTCGTGCGCTCTCATATCAAGAACAAAGTATTAACCTTATTTTACAGCTAGTAACGCATCCATTAATATGTATATATATATATATATATATATAAAAGCTTGACCGCAAAAATAACACAATGTTAATTTTTAATTTAAATTGTTAACAGAGATAAATATTATCACCATTATAAATCGTAAATATCACTCACCAGTTGGCTAACACTGGCTTACACTTGCTAATATAGTATATGTATTTACGAGTATACAATCATACAGCAAGGTGAAATAGAGTTTATTGAACCAGCCGGGTGTAGTTACTTGTATCTGCACCTTGCCAATTTCACTAACCGTCAACATCATACAAAAATTTTTTTTTTCTTATTTTATGTCACTTTAAGTGTTTGAAATATATATTCCATTTCATGTAACTAATTATCATAAAAGCAGGTGTAAAGAGAGACTTTGATAATTAATTCAAATAATAATATGTTATTGTTCATCTTTCGTCAAGAAATACTCCAACGTACATGAAAAAAATTATTCTCAAGGGTCAAATTATTTTAATATTTAAATAATTTACTTTGATACTTTTTTGTACTTGATAAAAATAAAATATATCACATAGATTTTATTATTGTTATTATTTTTTTCCAATATTTATATATTGTAAATTTTATTAAAGTGGTTTTCAATGACCCTTATCATGCTATCATGTTATTGGTGACTGTTGATCGATGTTGGTGGTTGTTGGTTGTCGAGCTGTCACTAACAGTCGTCGGGGCATTTTACCGGCACGATGCTCTCAACAGAGATGATGAGAGTTAGCCTTTGGTCCTGAGATTATGCCGCTAGCAGACGAATGTTGACGTGTTTATATAAATATTCTTATACATATTCTCATGAAAGAAGAAAATTCATTTTCTTTTACTCACGCTGAAAAATTATTGTCTTTTTTTTTCCAGTTCAGAGTGAGTTTAAATTTATTTAGATAGATAAAATTTAAAACATCAAATTAAATGTGTAAATGTTAGCTCGCTTGGCTAATGAATTGCCCATCCGCTGTTATAGACTTCAATATATATGTACGTTTACTTTTTAAAATTAAACCCAACTGTTCGGATGGCTACTCTTCTTCTCTTAATCATTAGAAAATTGAATTTGTATTATTTTGAATCAACAGTGCAATCATTTCTAATTAAATGTATTAATCAATTAAAGAATTAAAAAAAAACTTGCCGCTTTTTTTCGAGCTCAAGGAGCTCGAAAATACCTTTGAATGCAATCGTTTTTTAATGATCTTTTCAAGCTCTAATAATTTACGTTTCATGTTAAAGTTTGAAAATTTAAGAATCGAAAATCATTAACGACCAATATTTAAAAAAATTTTAATTATTATTGATTTCGCCACTCAATAAATAATAATAATAATAATAATAATCCAACTAATATATACTATACGACAATAATAATTTCTCTCGTACGCCTACAGAAGGTTCGCGTAGGCGCATTATTACGCCTTTTTAATAACTTTCTATGAAATTTCAAAACTTTTAAATTAAAATAAGTAGAAATGGATAAAACAAAGTTTATGGTTAAGCTCCGTGAATTAAAAAGATTGAAACAGTAAAATCATAAATAATAGCGAAAAAAATGGCAAACAGAATTTTTCGATCGCATTAAGAGTAGTGCAAAAAAAAAAAAAAAAAAAACAATTACCTTTGCAGAATCAGATTTTTCTAGCTGCTCGACACAAGTTTGTGAACCCCGAGATACTAAATTTTTTTTGCTAATAGTGCCCTCTTGTGAAGGTCGTACAAACTCAATTCTACCACCCTCAACAACAATGTTAGGGGCTGGTGGAAAATTTTCCGTATTACCGACTGCGTCATAATATCCCAAAAGACCTGCCTTTTCACCGTACAGGGGATGAATTTGCCTATAACAACCGATGAAAAATTTTATCTTTATTTATATATACAGAACATAAAAGGAAAAAAAAAACATAATAAGTATAATTTAAGTATATATGTACCTTGGTGAAGGGACAGAACGTGGTTTATCCAAGACAAAATCCGAGCTAATGGATGATTCATTTCCTCGTCCATTGGAGGACCTAAAACAACAGTAATTAAATTTATCTACCAAAAATTTTATATTTGCTAAAAATATGTGTGAATGTAAAAATATAGGATGTAAGCAGCTGAAAAAAATCATGAGAATATATATATATATATATTTTCTAATCATCTATTGAGAACGATAGCAATTTCTGACGGATATGCCATTCACACAGTTTCCAAACCGCAAGGCATCACATATCGTCCAAGTTGTTTTTGCATCTTGTTATTATTATTATTATTGTTGTTGTTGTTGTTTGTTGATTTATTTTTTTCATTGTATCAAATAATCAGAATCGATTCTTTTCATATTGTTGAAACTGAATTTTGTAGTTTATTGTAAGACTATATAATCATATAATAGATTTATTTTACTTTAATATAATTAAATATTTTTAATTACTAATGATTTAAACGATAATGATAAATAATAAAAAAGGCAGTAAAAATTAAAAAATCTTTCGACTACTAAAATTTCATCATACAATTTTGAAAAAATTTACAATCTCTCATGAGACGTGTTAAATATTTAATCGTTAACGAATGTACCGATGCGTAGTTTAGAAAAAAAATACAATAAATTGACATTCCTCAAGCGTTAAAAGAAGTAGTCCCGGTTAACTAAACGCCTGTATGATGATTGCCTGATTAATTCTATTTGATAATACAATCCAAAGGTATATGATGTCACTTCCTATAGAAAGCAAATATCAAATGTTGCACATCACGCAATATTACAACAAAAGAGACTGTGTAACTTACTTACTTTACTAATACTAATTATTTATATTATATATATGGTTTTGAGGACTATAAATATTTATATATATATATATATTTTTTTTTTAATTATTATAAATACGATATATACATATAAGAATATTATGAATATTTGTAATAGTAATAACTAAAAAATATATGTTGATAAAAACAAATTAATTGAAATTAGACATTGAATATGCGAATAGAAATGAAAAGGAGGCTCGGGTTGCAATGTATGGATCGTCTTATTCTGTTTTGCAACTATTTGCAACTAACGAGCGTATCCGTGGCTGACACTTTTGCGAGTTACTAATTTATCCAAATACCGGGTGCCGAGTGACGAGTGACGAGTGCCGAGTGCATCTCATAGAGAGTAGAGGCTTCTCAGCGTTATTCTGTTGCGCTGCAATTATATCAGGAGATTCTTGTATGGTGGCCAGTACAACCACATTCCAAGTTAAATTTGAGTAAACAACACTTGTACAATTTTATATACCTATACAAATTTATAGATAAATATATATCACATATTATATGTATATAATATTATATAAATAAATGGTGCCTAAAGGTTGAATCTATAATAAAATAGATGTGAATAAGCAACATGAAGCTAATGATTATATATTTTATTCGCGGTCGTGGAGATGCGCGGACGCACGCACGCGCTCTCGCGGTTCAGTCATTACGTAATTACAAAGTTACAGACCTGACCTGCTGTACTATACAATACTGTACTGTAAAAATTATAGGGACTAGAAATTGTTATTCCTCAAGAGTGTTGGAGTAAAAAGAGGATTTTAACCTGTCTTACTGTCGATCTGTCAGTCGGTCTATTTCCATGCCTTTTAATTTTACCCCTTACTTTTACTATGTCTTATCTTCATGATGTATATAATAATATAACCGTAGTAATCGGTCTTTGATTTTTGCTGTGTGTGCATGCCAGGCTGGCAATGATATGAATACTTGTTAAATAAGTATAATATATATATATAGGACTTGTGTATCGTATTGGATATATTTTAGAATTATAATATCAACCAAGCTTCAAACTATTTTATATATTTATTTGTGCTGTTGTTGTTACTGTTCTAATTTAAAATTTTTTTCTTTTTTATATATTTCGGCATTTTTTTTTAATTATATATCCAAAAGTTTATTTTGAGTCTACTAGGAAACTATCTCGACACACCCGGCAAATATGTAGTGTATATAAATACACTTACCGTGTGGGCATATAACTTTACTCGGCATACTCGTATTCTAATTGCAATGTAATGAGAAAAGTACCAGTCAACAACGAATTATTTTATTTTGTACGAATTTAAAATATCAAAGATATATTTAAAATCAAATAATACATTGTCGTATTTTTTATTTAAAAAATTTAACAAAATCTATAGTTAATTTATTATTATTATTATTATTATTATTATTATTATTATTATTATTTTAAAACATCACTCTATATGATCTTTAGACCTTAAGTATGTACTTATGCATATTTTTTTGTTTATATACTTATTAATGAAGAAACAAAAAACCGTAATAGTGACTATAACTCTTTTTTTCGTTAAAGTAAAACGTGTTAAAAACATATTTTTAAAAAATTATAATAAATAGCAGATATTATTGGATAATGATTATGCTAATAAAGAGAACATACATATTCAGTGTGTAAATGATATTTATATATAAAAAATAATTTCAGCGATTGCTTATATTAAGATTATTCTACAAAGGCAAGAGGAATCATCACATCAGAGAATAAAAAGCGGTACTACGTTCCCGTTACGACGTTACGGCGTTACGGCGTTACAGCGACAGACCAGACACGTAAGCTAACAGCAGCTACTTCCAGCAGAATAATCGTATGGTGTTTTAAGACATTGAAGCAAGTTGAGTAAGTTCAAAAGCCGCGGTACACATTACACATTACACATGACAAACGACAAACGACAAACGACACACGGCGACAACCAGTCTGATAATGCAGTCTGTGTATCATTTAATGTATATATTGTATATAAAAAAAAAAATTATGCAAGGTAAAAGATACTTTAGACAAAGGGCATTTAAAATCATACATATATAAATATATACACAACAATTAAATGGGTCTCCAATAGACGTTTTCCAGTACAGTAGTGCAGGTATCACTCATACAAGTATATATGTATGTATATATTTTAGTATGGAAATGACAAAACCGGACAAAGCAGCTGTTACCGGTGTTACTAATACCAAGACAGAGGAAAAATAAGGGACCACCGTGCAGAGCTCGAAGAATGTGAGTTACAACGGTTACAACTTACAACACAACACTACACACAAAGTATGTAAATGTATATAGATATAAATGCGAATAAACAGTAGAGGGATACACTACATGTAAATGTGTAATCAACAGCGACACGAGTTATACACACATAAAACATAAAATATAAAACATAAAACATGTATGTACTACAAACAATAAATTGTGTGTTGGTCTGTTGTATTGGTTTAGTTGATCCTGGCAATTTAACTCAGCTTGTATTGGATATTTGGCTCGTCATTATGTGCATGGTTCAACTACTATACGTCACGAGAACGAAGGTGAATCTCACCAATACCATAAGAACTACACTATGCAGTGGTAACACTAAGCAGGATGGCAACCTGTCTGTTTTAATAATAAAACTTTCTGCATTGGGTGTGGTACTTTATTTGCCATCCAAGTCTTCCCGGTTTATACTCTCAATAACACCATTATTATATACACGTCAGCGTAACCAATTGAGTAGTCTACGGAGTCCTACAAAGTCCAACGGAGTCCAACCAAATTTACATAATCAAAATCACAAGTGCAATATTACATGTAACCTTTACATGCCTGTATATTTTTCATTTATATATACATAAATATTTATTTTTTATTATATTGTCATGTTTAAAGTGTCATTTACACTTATAGCATCAAAACATGACATAGTATTAATTATTATTGTACTAGTCTATTATTTTTTGTGTCATTTAGTTTTACAGAGTTACTATAGTATCTATACATTGATGATAAATAAAAGTAATTTATAAAACGGTCTTTACAAAACAATAACTGCATGTCAACAACAAGAGACATGGTCAAAGGAAAGTTTATATATATTCATAAGGGTTATTAGTTTTGCCGGTTTTGCCAATTTTACCAGATAAAACAATAAAGCAGAGAGGTTTGTTGAAATAGCTATTAACTAGTTAAAAAATACAGTCGCAATAACCATCCGCAGCAGAATATTATTTAGATACAAGATATACAAGATACATATGTGTTGGTAAAGAGCATGCAAGCGTACCTCTCTCTCTTCTCTCGTTCGTTTTGTTATCTTTTATTTTCTCTTTATCTATTCTTTTGGCCCTCACTAAACTATTAATTTAGATCGAAAATCACTTTGCGTGTCTCTATTTACGTACATATTAAATATATACATAATTTAACTGAGTATACTCATATATATATATATATAATACGTGTACCTCGAGCCAGTTACAAATAGTTAACCAGCTCAGAGCCAGCTTCTATCCGGTCTCACGACGGTTGTCATCGTCATGGTCACTGCGTACACTTCTTTTGGATGATGATAATGAAGAATTAAAAAGAAAGAAATAAAGAAAGCGGAAACGAGAAACAAGAAACAAGAAACAGTTTTTTTTTTAATTTATTTTTACGTCAGATCATTACTACAGTATTGTAAAAAAAAAAAAAATCAATCCAATAATTAAATTATGAATGAATATTTTTCGTTATTATAAATACAGGCGATATAAAAAAAAACAAATTCATTTATTTTCTTTAAATATGTATTTAATTTGTTATATATTATGTATATGTAGCTAAAAGAATGGATACGTTCATTAAGAAAATTTATTTCTACTCTATAGGCATGCGTTAATAAGATTCAGGCACACATAAATAAATTGAGTGACTAAATTTTGAAAATAATAAAAAATGATATAAGTTTGATTTTGGTAAATTTTGCGCAAAAAAAAAAGTTAGACACGCGCACCTGATTGCGCATGCGTATTCAATATCGAAATTTCCAAAGACGCATCCAATAGAACATATATTTACACGCAGCGAATGTGCTGTTGCCGCTGTTGGTAGCTAGCATACATATGATATACCATATGATAATACGCATGGAGACTCGGTAAAACTCGATTTCTTGGGAGCTAATACTAATATCAGCCTAATAATAATAAGACTAAGAGTGCGAGCTACACACACAGCTTCTCAGTAGAAGTCATTTCCATCCTTTTCTTTTTTATTTTATTCCATCTTACTCTTTTTCTCTGTCAACATATATATAAATGGGTGTGTGTGTGTGTGTGTGTGTTATGTATACCTATCAATGATATGGTATTACTTTTATTCTATTTCAAGTTTTTTTTTTTTTTTTTTTTTCGCTTTTCATTTAATTGAATTTAAAGAGCCCAGAGGCCCAATACCAGAATATATTTAAGAGTTGTATATATGTAACGTAAAACTTGAATGAATGAATGAATTGCGCGATAAATATGTACTGACGTCACATACCTTCACAAAAATAATAATAATAATAATAATAATAATAATAATAAGACCAACTGTTCTTACAGCTATTTTATATATATATAATCTATATATTTTAAGATGGCTACTTGAATAAACAGGTAATTTAATGAATTAATCAACTGGAGTGTGACATTTGTTCTATTTGTCAAGAGACAAACACGTTGCGGTATATACATTAAATGTTGTTAAAATTTTAAAAAATCTGTGATTTTTATTTAAAAAGAAAATAATAGCAACATATGTATATATATAATTTTTACCTTTTAGAAGGTTTCCAACGTCGTTTGAGTACTCCTAACATTACAAGTAGTAATATCACGAAATAAACTACACTGAGTAGGCACCACGAAATTATCTGTTCCCAGTTCCAATAATAAATCCACTCACTACACAAGGACCAAAGACTATCACCACCCGGTTTATCCGGTCCACCTGGACCACCTGGACCACCTGGACCACTTGGACCACCTGGACCACCGCACGTGTACTCTTTATTCGAGTCAATTTTTTTTTATTATTTTTGTTTTTTTGATTGTTTGTTTACGGAGCAATTAATTTTATAAGTCAAATAAATCAATCTGGTCTTTGTTTTTTATAATTTTTTTTTATATCACATATCATTATAAGGAACTATTCAACACTATTAATCTTTTACTAGTTAATTTAAATAATATAATTATTAAAAATAAAAAAAACACAAGTTCCAGTATTTAAACCATTATAAACTGATAAGTGTGATAACATTTTATAATGATAAAAAGTAATAATAACCACCAATAACCAGCTTAAACTAAATAATAGAAAAATAACAAGAACTAAAAACTGTTGGGTTTATTTGTAGTATTGTAGTGAGCACTGAGCAGCACTGAGCAGCACTGAGCAGCAGCCAGTCAACTTTTAAGACACAGACTAAAAGAGATGGTAAATTCACATTCACGACTGCTCACTGCTGCTCACAGCAGACAGCTAGACGAGCGAACTGAGCGAGACAGGAGACAGGACGACAGTACATAAACAGCATACACATACAAACTTCTTGGTTCTTTCCCATTCCGTTCATCCGTTCCGGCTGCTTGCCTGCTAGCGTGCTGGTAGCTCGACCAGGTTCGACCTGAGCTGTTTTGCAACCCCCTCCACTAATTATTTTTTTTCTTTTTCTTTTTTACAGTACCGTATCTATTAAACTAATGTCCCTGGTTCTCATAAAATTTTTAATTTTATTGACATATTAGTATTTTATTGTTTAATAATACTTAATACTGCTTAAATTATTAATATATCTAAAAAAAAAAAAAAAAAAAAAAAAAACTTTCTTCTCCTTCCTGATATTGTGAAAACATTAATGAAAAATAATAATGACAGCAACTTTTTTTTTTTTTTTTTTTTTTTTTTTTAATTTAATTTAGAGCTATAAATTGATTATAAGATTCTGTCAGTATCCAAAAATTATAAATTAAAATTGAGAATAATTTCTACCGCTAATGATTTAGTTTCCAGTTATAGTAATAATTAATTTTGAAAACACTTAGCAAATATAACTTGAATGATTATTCAAATATTCAGATATAATAGTTAATCATCATTTATCAAACAAATAATAAATTTTTAGCTAAATTATTGATAACACTTTGCACTATTTGCTATACATAGTATAATTCTGCATACACGTACACTTGTATCTTAAATCAATGTGCGTCAATGTGCGTCCATGGTATATAGACTTCGGCCACACTCGGTTGCAATCGCAAGGGATGCAGAATCGATTTTTTTTTTCTTTATACCCCTGTTAATAAAACAAAATCTAAAGCAATACACAAGAAGACGCCGCCTGACCTGTCTGACTGTCCGACGACGGTTTTTCACGTTTTTAAGCTTTCTACCCTTAATATTTACTATTAACACAAAGTTGATAATAATTTATAATTTAGACATTAAAATCTTTATTACTATATTATTTTTTAAAATTAAATAACAACCTTTATACATATAGATAAATAAATTAAAAATTTTTATGAAATATAAAAAATATATTATATGCCTGAGTATTAAACCACTAAACATAACTTGATTGCTTATAATTTTCATTGTTTTTTAAATATACACCTTATGTTATTTAATTGTTTTTATTTATTATACTTTGAAAGCATTGTACAGCTATTAAAAATAATATAGAGCTTTGTTATTTTATTTTTCATATAAAAAGATTTATATAGTAGGTTTATAAAAAGTCAAGCATCAGACCGATGAGAATAGAAAAATAGAATAACAAAGTAAGGGCACTATTTCTGACTATTTCAGTTAGAACGCACAAACTGGCACAAACAATCAAGGGTGCTTCACTACGGAATACTCAGAAATACTCAGGAATACTTGACCCATCTTTTCTTTTTAAGTTTTATGGTACTTACTGGTTAGCAACAAAGATTTATACAAACGAAAGCTCTCGCTAAGGCTACTTTACCATCACTTAATCTTGTGGATCCTGTGCAAGTGCGACAAATGCGACTATTAACTATATTTCTAAATTCTACTCCTTTACCCCCTTTACTTTTTAAGCTTTTCAACTTGAACTCCCTTTCCACCAAAATGGGTTTGACTATTTATTGAGGAATAATTTCGACGTAATATTAAGTCCACCAGGAATTACAAGATTCCTTGGAATTCGGGACAAAGTATTTTTCGGCAAAGTTGTTAAAAAATACGATCGACTTTTCAGACCTCTACATTGCTATTTGCTTTACAACAATTCACGTGGTATTGAGCCGCAAAATTCGCAATTATCACTCACTTTTACAACCTGGAGACCCTTTGCATGGCTTTCTTGTAAATTTTTATGTCATACTCTGGTCAATTTCAATAGAGAGGATCAATTTCTACTCCCGGAACAATTTTTAGTCTTCTAGATCATTAATTATAAATTATACGTTGAATTGAGCCGTCCAAGTCACGATTTCTACCCATTTTTACCACCTGGAGCCCCTGTGCATGACTTTCTTGTCAATTCTTGTATCATACTCTACCGTAAATCATAGCAAATTAAAACTTAATTGGATTACATTATTATTATTAGATTATATTAAATTTCAATTACTCTAAAGATATGATTTCAAGATAAAAAATTATTATCGGTTACAACGAACTACAGGAAACTACATACTTTAATCAACAACTCATGACATCTGTCGGATTTATAACAAAATTTTTAAATAATCAATTACCCAAATTTATCTATTTATTTATTTATTTTTATTTTCGTTTTTAATTTTAAAAAAATATTATAACAAAATGATTTAACTTAAATTAAGTAAAATAAATGAATGTATAACAAATGGGTTTTCTCTTTGCCGAGTACAAGCGAATCCACACAGATGTCATTATTAACGAAAGTGATCATGAAACCTAATATACAGGTATAGGGTATAGGTATATACGTTACATCTAATAATAAGTGCATACTTATAGTCTTATAATAAGAACCATAAGAACCAATATAGTGTATATGATGTGTATCTAAATTAAACGGCGCAATGCGCAGGTAGAAGCAGGTGGAAGATCCAAGCAGCCAAGACCAGCAGATGTTAGAGTAAGAAAAATGTTAACAAAAGATTGACAGCCATCAACAACATTCATCGTTAAAATTCAAAAAAAAAAAGTTTACGTTAGTTTTTTTTCTTTCTTTTTTTTTTTTTTTTTTTTTTGTTCTTCCTGCTGATTGCTGATGATGATGATAATTATATGATAGTGTTGCTGCTGAATATTGCTCATGATAATGCATGTATTGTATTTTTTATTTAGAATATTAAATTCTTGTTCTGAATATACTACTCAATACTTTTATTGTTTTTATTATAGTAAAGCTTAATAAAAAAAAAAAAAGAAGACATCTCATATTTTAATTTAATTAATTTATACATAAGTTTAAGTACAACATTCAAGTTAAATTTTTAAGTTAAGGTTAAAAAATAATTACTATTTTGTAGCGTATAACATAAGAAGAAAAAAATAATGAAATATTGAAAACATTTAACGGCATAAAGATAAAGATACAAAAAGTTAAGTATCATTTTCAGTAATTTAAAAAAAATACGTGTACGAAAACATTTCACTGAACAAAAAAAAACATTTTTGTCCGACGATATCTTTGGAACGAATGAACGGATTCAAGCGTTATTGGTGGCAATCGAAAAAGCTCACCACGACTTAGAACTGATTACATTTTGAGGCGAATCGAGCAAGTGGTTTAATATGAGTTATACGCAAAAAACAAAAACAAAAAATTTTTTTTTTTTTTCCTTTCGATTGCCGCCAAAAACGTTTAAATCCGTTGATTCATTCTAAAGATATCGTCGAACAAAAAAAGTTTACAAACAAACACACACACACACACACAATATACACACAGACGTCCATCTGGAAATAGTTGGAATAGCTTCCTAGGACCTCAAAATGTCGAGATCTGATGAAAACTCAATTTTCGAAAATCGGTTCGAAACCAATAACTTGCCTTTTTTTTTTTTTTTTTTTTAATTTTAAATTTTCATAGCGGAAAGTTAAATATTTAAAGTAAATGAAACAATCGACGGTATAAGTACAGAAATATGACCAACGGAAATCGACGATCCGAATGATGAATAACTTTCTTCGGGAGATCTGAAAAATAATTTATTTTTATGTATACATATATTATTTGGTTGGAAAGGATATAAAGGAAAATGATAATCTATAGATTAAAATATGTAATAAAATTAATATACATATTGTTAAACATTTTATTGAATATATTATTAATAGTAATATGAAAACAGCCAAAACTAAATGCGTGGAGAATATTTTATTATTTTAATTAATAATCATAACGATTTAAAATCATTTAATTGCGATATATATTAAATTTTCTCCTTAATACATGAGTAAGATTGTTATTTTAATATACTTGGGAAAAAAAAAAAATGATGATAGTATAAATATATGTATATAAATTTTTTTTTCTCTTTCTTGTTGATGATGATATTTTCTCGCTTACATAATTCCAATAACGCCACAGCTCCAACGAGTTCCGGCATTTCCAGTTGTTTTTGATAACTCGTGTCCTCCTTTACCAAAATCATCAACACCTGAATGGACAACAACAGCACGTCCAATAATGCTATATGGTCCAGATAGAGAGATCATTTTGTCAACAATATTTACGTTGGCAACACCTTGAGCTGTTGCTTCAATATTTCCAAGATCTCCAATATGTCTTACAGTGTCTGTTGGTGCTCCATGTTCTTGCTAAAATAATCAAATTTATTATTATTATTATTATTATTATTATTATTATTATTATTATTATTATTATTATTATTATTATTATTATTATAAATAACAATAATGACGATGATGATGATGATGATGATGATGATAATATAAATATATTAATTACATTTGCGGGATTATAGTGTCCACCAGTGGAAGTACAGTTGTCGGTAAGATCTCCTTTCTCATGAATGTGGAATCCATGTTTACCCTGAGTAAGTCCATTAATTGTTCCAGTAACTGTTACAGGCCCAGTTGGATTACTTTGAACAAATTTAATATTTCCAGTGACAAATTTGGTACTGTCGTGTGGCATGAGTTTCACAACTGCAACAATATCTTTACTAGCTGCCACGGCGACAAGGGCCAACAGCAATATGACTGATTTCATTTTTTTTTCTTGTTTTCTATTAAAAATAAAAATAATAAAATTCATATATAATCGCGTATTATTCAGTACAACTGTCACGATTGATCAATAAGTTATTAAGTATTAATATAATTTAATTTATAATCTAATTGTTATTAATCATATTTTAAAAATTGCACAACTGAAATTCTCTCTCAATTAATATTAACTTAGTAATAACTTAACGGGCTTATTATTAATCGTTTTTTTTCCATGCATTGTTCTGGATACTCGAACATATCGACCTCGACATTCCCCAGAAAATATCGATCCTGTTATTGTTAGAATACTTGATATTCACAGATATTGTAATATAAATACTGTAATTTTTTTTTTTCTTTTTTTTTTTTTTTTACAAAGTCCAACAACAACAGACGATAATCTGATTAAGCTTACTATATATATGTTATAATGTGTATTTTATATTTTTAAGATAGTACAAAATTATTTGCTCAACATGTGTATAATATATCCAAGGATTAAAAAATATATATAAAATTATTAAATTAATAAAATAACAGAATAAAATATAAAATAAAATAATGATAAATAAGTGAAAGTATACCAACTAAAGTACGACTATATGGTCTCACAGCACTGATATAAACTGAATAAAAATATATGCGTTACGATCTACTTATATGAGTAGATCTGATGTACCTCATCCCCACATTCCCTCATCTCCTCAAGTCCTTATCCCCTCATCGGTCATCAAGTCATCAGCAACTCATTCCTCGTTACCCTCAATCTAATTCTTATTAGCTTATTACTTATCATTTGGAGGATGAATAAACTACCCTATTCGAATTGAATAAACAAAGCTCATCACACTGAATGAATGAGTCCCCAGGCGAGTAAGTCGATTAGATACTCTATACAACCTATACACACTGCTTTACTTATTTACTTTTACCGTTACGCTATTAAGTTAATACTCTATCCCTCAATACAATAAAAAATAAATTATATTAATAATAATAACGTTAACACTCACAAAAATAAAATTTTTATATTTGCTTAGTGAACGTTAGTAGAATTATATACTTGGACAATTAATTTCGATGCATGTATTTATGTGTGAATTTTCACGCATATCACCATAAGTTATTCATACAACACTTGTTCTTCAACTAGCTCACCTTCAGACAAGACGTAATCATTGACTGGTATACTTTCAAAAAAATAATAATAATAAAATAGAATATATTCTTTAAATGAAATTAAAGTATGTCATTCAAAAAATCCGTAAATATTTATCATAGAAAATCTAGATTATTATAAACTGAATTAATCAAATTTCCGACTATCAAAGCACATAACAATAATACTCTTGTCAAAGATAAATTCATTGTGACAAATAACTTCAATTACTAAATGAATAATGATGATGATAATAATATAATAATAATAATAATAATAATAATAATAATAATGACGATGCGAATAAACTGTGATGACTAAGAGTATGAATCTAGTCTAGTGCGGATAAAAATTATATTATAGGCCAACGAGTTGTTCACAAATATTCAAAATCTTTATTATTTTCATTGAATCACACAAATATATTATACAATAATTTTTAATAAATAGTATATTATTAAATAGTTTTTTCACAGCATTTTAAATATAATATAGCATTTAAAATAATCGATAAATACAATAATTGATGTTTTATGGGAAAATATTTAAATTTTAAACATTAAAGCTGGATAAAAGATAAATATTAATAAAAAAAAGCTAAATTAGAATACCGCAACTCGATTTAATGATTTTTATCACATCTATTTATCACGCATTTAATAAATAAAATTATATTATTATTTTTTTTTAAATTTATTATCTTGTGAAGAAAAAAAATAATAAGGAATTATGGTTTATTTCATGACGTTGCTTCTCTTTTAATGCTTGTTGCGAGGGAAAAACCTAGGATAACACCGATGATCTATATAGACAAAACAAAAATAATTAAACAAATATTTATACATATACACATATATATATATGTATATATATATATATATGAGTTACTTACTTCAATGATTGCAATTCCAATCCCGACTCCCATCAGTACCTTAGAATTATCACGAATTTTTGTTTCAAGAATATCATAACAACCTTTGAGATAAACTGTAGTATTTTCGAACCTATCACATGAAGTTGTTGAAATATCTTGACAACAAGACTCTGGAAGTTCTGATCCATTCATAATTCCGTACCAATCATCTGCAGAATCTACACCACAGCATTGAAACTAAAATTATATAATTTGATATTATATTAATCCTGAAGGTAAAGGAAAAAAAAAAAAGAAAAAAAAAGTAAAATAATAACAATAGTAATAAAGATATATATATATATATATATGCTTATATAAATAATAAACAAACATGTTTTTGAATAGAATTCCAAGCATTTCCATCTTCTTCAGCTTTATATTTTTGTAATGCTTCTCTCAATCCAGTTCTCAATACATCCGAAACATCAGATCTAAATACAGCAACAGCTATACCGATCGCAAGTTGGACAGTGAAAATGGTAAGTAACGCGACTGAAAACTAATTAATTATTTATATTTAGTTATTTATCAGTTAAAAAAAATAAATAAGTAACCAATGATAAATGTTATTATAATTAATTAGATTCGTTATACATACTACAATAAGTAAAAAGTGTTTTTCTTTTATTGCTCCATAACATCCTAAAAAGGAAGTTATAAAGACAATCATTCCAACAATTATTAAAAGAATCGGTGGAGCTAATATTCTTCCTTGCATAAAGTGACTGTAATTAGTAACGTCTGCGAGAACTATACATCCTGTTACTAGTATTCCAAATCCGGAAATCTAAAATAAATATTTTTTTAAAATATTATTATTATTGCTTTATTCTATCTATATATATATAAATAAATATTTAATTATTACCGCAAAAATACAGTTGAAAAAAAAAAGAAGATACTTTACAGTATTCATTCCACAAGATTCCATAATTGCTATTATAATTATTTAAAGTACTAGTATGAAAATTTAAAAAAAAAAAAAAAAAAAAAGTAAAGAAGAAAAATACAAGCCAAAAAAGTTTATTGGATAAACAATGTTGAGACTTCCGCGCGTAGATAGTTTGTGATACTACTAATAAAATAAAGGAGAGAAATAAAATTTGCAAATCGATTAGCTTCTACATAGCTAGCTTTTATCAATTATGTATAACAGTATAACATTGTCCAGTACAGGATAACAATGTTGAAATGGAGAACGTGGGGATTCCCATGTGCCAATTGGTCAACTTGCTCTTAGACACGTTATGTTTTTAATCCTTGTCACCATGGATACAACTATTGCTAATAAAAATATATATTATTAAATATTTAAAAAAGGAAAAAAAAATATTAAAACAATATACATAGAAAAGTAATTTACGTATACATATCATCTCTACTCCTAATATAATCATATGTTCTGTATATATATATATATTTATCACTTACATCAATACATGCTCCTAAAGCGTAGAATAAGAATTAAATTAAAAATTCAGAAAAATATCGACAGCAACTTTTATTTTTAATAAACAATAAAAAATTAGTTAATTTGCAATATTTATTATACCGCTTCAGTAAAATAGGACCAATCATTAAATTTCATTTTTTATGTTATATCTTAATGTATGTATGATATTTAATTAAAATTTAAATATTATTGAGCGAAAGAAAAACAAATAAAGGGAAAAGACAACAACAACAATCAAATGTATTTCGCGGGTTGTTAAATCATCGAGTCAAATCGTCAAATTTGTCGTGGTGGTTTTAAAAATACTATATTACCGTCAGCAGTCAGAAAAAACTATTATACCGACACTGAGTTACAATCATAACAGAGAAGAGGGCGTAAGAATATTTTTTTCTTTTCTCAACGTACATCACACATACGCAATTATTAAAAAACCAAAAAAAAAGTGTCTGTTGACTTGACTGTTATTATTGTACTAATAAGGATCTGCAGCAAATTGCTGGTAGGGGATATCAATTTTTTTTTTGTTTTCATCCTCATAGTTATTCTCATTTTTCGTCATAGATGAGATAAACAAAAAATTTATTTTTTTTTTCTTTGTTTAAATTATTATTTGTAAATATAACATTCAAGTTTTTATTAAAAATATAATTATAAATATTTTGTTTTAAAAATAAATAATAAAATGTCACGACCCAAGTATAAAACATCAACATCCAGTATTTGTGCTGACTGTGGAGCTCTTGGTAAAAAAATATTATTAATTTTTAAATTATAAAATTTTTACAATGACACTATTTATTTAATAGTCTTTTATTTTATTTTATTTCAATATTATAATTATGTATAAGTGTAAATGTAGCAGACATCAGACAAATTTAAATTTTTTAATAAATAGAGTAAATACTTATAAAGTAAAATTTAAAAAAAAAAATGCACATTTAAAAAATTTTCAAGTCAATAAGTGGATTTTTTAATCATTTACTCTATTTATGTATAGTTTTAAATTTGTCTGATGTTTGCTACATTCACACTCATTAATTATATTTCTTTTTTTTATATATGTATATACTATTACTTTTATTGTTATTGTTGTACAAATAATAAAAATTATAATTAATACGTATTGTATTGAAGAACCAGGATGGGCATCTATCAATAGAGCTATTTTATTGTGCGACGAGTGTTGCAGTATACATAGAAGTCTTGGTAGACATGTTTCACATGTTAAATCTCTCCATAAAGGATTTTGGAGTAGTTATTTACTGACTGTAATTATTAATCATAATTTTTTAAATAAATATACGCATTATTATTATTATTATTATTATTATTATTATTATTATTATTATTTCAGATGGTACATACTTTAAATGACAATGGAGCAAATAATATATGGGAATACTCACTTCTTGATTCAAATAATTCAAAAGTAAATCGAAAAAAACCTCAGCCAAAAGATCCATTATAGTACGATTAAAATATATATTATACTAATTATAATAATAATAATAGCAGTAGTAGTAGTAGTAGTAGTAATAGTAATGATAATTTAAGATTTAATATAAAAATATAATAATAATAATAATAATAATAAATTATACTGCAGTCCTGTGAAAGCAGATTTTATTCGTGCAAAACATCAACAATTGGCATTTGTATTGCGACCAAGTAAAGATGAGTCTTGCAGCGAAGAAGAATTGAGTAAACAATTACACAGCAGTGTGAGAACTAGTAATTTGGAAACTTCTCTCCGACTTATAGTACAGGGAGGAAATCCAAATTATTTTTACAAAGAAAAAGGTACAACTCCACTACATGTTGCAGCTAGAGCTGGTCAAGCACTTGAATTGGAATTACTTATTGCCAATGGAGGAAATCCTAATCTGGTTGATTCTAATGGACATACACCCGCCGAAATTGCTAGGTATAATAATAATAATAATAATTATTATTATTATTATTATTAATATAAATATAAATACTTATAATTTATATAGGATAACAGGGCACTTGGATTTAGCTGAAAGACTGATTGAATGTATGTATCAAGTTACCGATAGATTAACTTATTTTATATGTTCACGTAAACCAAACCATCGAACAACTGAACATTTAATTATTCCCGAGTGGTCTGAAACATTGGAAAGAAATGAACTAACTAATGAGGCACGTAATCGGCTTAAAATGTTACCAAATAATTTACTTGAAGAATTAACGATGGATGTTTATGACGAAGTAGACCGCAGAGAAGTTGAAGCTGGTTAGTCAAATTATTATTATTATTATTAATTTAATAAAAATCTCAACTGACAGTTATAAATTTTTTATTATTACTATTATTATTATTATTATTATTATTATTATAGCCAATGTTTACTAGTACAAATATATACATTTTTTATAAAATTATGTAGTTTAAATTTCATATAATAACAAGCAAAAAATTATAAATTTTTATCATTAGTCTTTATCATAAATATTTTATGTTGTTTTATTTGTACTTATTAATGTGCATGATTTTTTTTTTGTTTTCTTTCCTTTATAATGCTACAAAGGAACGGTGAGTAGAATTAGAATAAACTATTTTAAACTAGACTGAGTGTTATCAAATATTTAGTTTATTTAAGTGAGATATATATTTTTTTTTTTTTTTTTTTTCCTAGTATAATATATAATATAAGTAGCTATTATTAATTAATGTTTCTTGTTCTATACATGTACAGTACATTAATTAATTATTATTTAAAATTTATAAAATTAGTATGGCTATCAAGCACAACTCTTCCTGAAAGAAGCACTGCTGTCCCTTTTTTACCAGTAAATCCATATCTATCATCAACAAGAAATCAAGGAAGACAGAAATTGGCACGATTTACTCCACAAGAATTTGCAACACTTATTGTTGATATTCTTACGGAAGCTGCACGTCGTCATATGCAAGCTAATTGCACACCTCTTCAAGGTGTGTCTATTTTCCCTTAATTAATATTATACATATTCTTGTCTTGTATATTATCATTGTCTATATTGATATTGAATTATCATTTATTTAAAATTTTATTTTTAGATCCAGTTGTATCAGCTCTTAAAAAAGAACAACGAACAAATAAAAATTGTGGATCACAGACTTCAGATGATGAGCCATTATACGACAGCGTCGCGTCTGACGATGACTACATAATGCTTGGGGGAAGTGATACCAACAATACTAATTCAGAGTCATTAAACAATGATAATGAGGTAAAATAATAATTATAAATTAATTACTACATACATGTATATGACATAATTTAATTTATTATTTATTTTAAATTAAATTAAACAGAAAACAGTAGGACTAACAACAGGAAAAGGTCAACCTGCTGTTATTCAAGTTCTTAAGAAGCAGCTAAATATATCCGAATCAACGATTAAAAGTTTACATGATGAAATTGATAATTTTAAACAAACTATTGAGCAGTTAACATTAGAAAATCGCCAACTAAAAAGTATTATTGATATATATGTTAAACCAAAGCTTCCACAATCTTATGATACTGTTAATGGACATACTGATGATATTGAACAAGAGCCAGTATTGGATTCTATAGATAATAAATCCCAGTCACGTGTAAATCAAAGACCAGCATCTATGTACGAAACACGCCAAGGATTAAAAAAAACGGGACCATGGAATGTTTCATTGGTAAAATTAATATTACTTGATTGTTAATTCAAAATTTTTAATATTTAAACTTATTAATAATAATAATAATAATTTTTTTTTCTTTTTTTTTTTTTTTTTTTTTCTTCAAGAAAAGAGATGATGAACTTGCAGAGCTTGAAACTCGATCAAATATTGAACAAAAATTATGGGAATGTCAAAAAATAAATTTACCAACAATTGATCAAGTGACTCGACGTACAGATCAAGTTACTAAAGGAATCCAAGAACTCTGGATGGCGATGCAAGATCCTACTAATAAACAAGTATTTGTGCCATGCGGTGAAAAAATTCGTATTGCTGTAACTGAATTGACGACTATATTTTCACAGGTTATTATTATTATTATTATTATTATTATTATTATTATTATTATTTTTTTTTCTTTTTTGAAACTATTATTTATTTATTTATTTATTTATTTGTTTGTTTTGAATAAACACACAGAGTTCATTGGATGAAATAATTAGAGCAGCGTTGAGGCAACTAAATGGAAATACAGGAAGACTTCAAACAGAATGTGCAAGTCTTGAACGTTGTACAAATGACTCTGAGCATACGAAACGTTGTCTTCAGCAAGTGAGATGTTGTGCCTATGATATTGCCAAAGCTACAAAGCTCCTGGTTACTCATTTTCAATCATTATAGTCATAAAAATAGTCTTATTTATTAAATTAACATTTTTATAAGTAATTATATGCATGATTGTTGCAAAAATAACTGATATTATTAAATCTTATTAATAATTATTATTTTTTTTCCCTTTTTTTTTTTCAACTAAATATACCACTACTTTATTAATTATTATTTGTGAATTCAATAATGAAACTAAAAAAAAAAAAAAATATATATTAACAGAGACTGAGTAGTTGATATAAGCATCCTAATTGCTTCTCTTCCTTCCCAAGTGCAATTAGTAAAAAAAAAAAAAAAAAAATGATAATAATTAATGATTTATTTTTATTAATAATTGACTTTTTTTTTGAGTGTCGAAATATTTAAAATGTTTTACCATAATGTGTTGTTATAATAATTGTATTAAAACTGACAAACAAATATATATATATATATATATTAAACTTTTACCCAACTACTGTATTGTTTTACCATAAAATATTTAAGTAGAAATATATCAATTATTATAAAACAATTGAATATATAACATAGCATATAATTGTATGATGTTAATAAATTATATATTAATATCATTAACTGAATTGGTGATATAATAAAAAAAAATAAAATTACAAAATGTCTTTTGGTCAAGTTAAAAAGGAAATAAAAGATAAAATATCTCATACTTACTCTTTATGTAAATTAAGTGATATGCCAGAGGATGACATGAAACAAGAAACAATCGATTTGTGTGTGACGGCTACAGAAAAATATCAAAATAATTATGAGCATGCAGCTAAAATGATAAAACAAAATTTGGATAAAAAATTCGGCGGTCCTTTTCAAGTTGTTGTCGGCGAGTCTTATGGTTTTTATGTTGTCCATCAAGAAAATACACTTTTATATATGTTCACAGGTGGTAATATTGCTATACTTATATGGCGGACTGTTTAGAAAATAATATATATAATTATTTTTTTAAAATTATTTTATTTATAAATACTTTATTAGTGATAAATATATTTATATTTATGTTTATATTATATTAATAAATTGCATTTTTGTTATTTATTTGTACATATTGAGGTAATTTTGAATTTAATTAATTAACAACTATTACAATTATTATTAAAAAAAAAAGAATCCTTGGATGTTTAATTAATACAGATTGTGTACTCATCATCATATAATAATGATAATAATCATTATTATTATTATTATTATTATTATCTTTGGTTTAATATTATCAATTATCACATAACAATATTAAGCTGATTTCCATATGCAAATAGCTAAATTACCAGCACAATACATGTAAAGTAAATGTTTTAGTTGATAGGTAATTTCAAATCCGTATCCCTCTCCAACTACAGTATGCCAAGACGCCCCAAACTTTCTGTCCATTGTCTCTTTAATCATTTTTGAAACACTTTCATAATTATCTGCATATTTTTCAGCAGCTGTAACGCAGAGTTCCATAACTTCTTGTTTCATTTCATCCGACATATCACATTTCTGTAATTATAAATTTATAAATTTATTAATATTTATCACAAGATCGATTAATATTGTTCTATATTTTAAATAATAAAATTTATAATTTTTGTAACTTACTCGACAAAAAGGGTATGTGTGAAGAATTTTAACAACATCGTCTTTTTTAACTTCTGTCATATTAATAATTAGTTTTAATATTTTAATTATTAAACTAGCAAAATTTATTTAAATTATTATTATTATTATTATTATTTTTGTATAATCGATAACTGAAAAATTATTAACGTAAGAGTAAATAACTTTTTTTAAATATTTATTGATAACAATTTATTATTGCACATTATTATATATTACAAAGAAGTTGGTCCAGGTCGTCTACGTCGTTCAGGTCCACACCCTGCTATCTGCTATTGCTGCTAAACATTACTCTGTTCAAAATCTATGATTCACAACAAAGATTTAATAGGATGGCGCGTTCCGAGTGGTTGCGATTGGGTTGCGACATTTAAGGGTGGGTGGTAAAAGAGAAAGAGAACAAACATTATTGTTATACACACACATATTATCTATATCTATAATACGCTATACGATAATAACTCTGTATGGTCTGAATTGCTCTGAGTCGTTATTCATATCGGTATAACCCTCCATCTCCATATATAATATTATTTAATTTTTTTTTTTCTTTTTTTTTAGAATCGATACTTAATATTAATTAAAAATAATGGCTGAATCTCGATTTAGTGGAGCTCTTCAAATAACAAATCTAGATGATTTTATAACACCTTCACAGGTGAGAGGAAATATAAAAAATAAAAAATAGGTTAGAATAATTTATTATTTATTTTATTAGGAATGTGTAAAACCTGTAGAATATAAAAAACGATATGATACTGGTGCTAAAATAAAAATACAATCAAAAGATTATGTAGAAATAAATAAGGTAATGGATATATTTATTAATTGATTAATTATGATTTATTATTTTTTATTATTTATTCATCAGAAAGAAAGTGAAAAATTAGAAAAAGTTGAAATAACTTTAGCTGATTGTCTAGCATGCAGTGGATGTATTACTTCAGCTGAAAGTGTCCTGGTATCTCAACAAAATCAACAAGAGCTTTATCGTATTTTTAAAGATAAAAAAAATCAACAAGGAATTTCAATACAACTAATTGTTGTAAGTTTATCAGTCCAACCTATTTTGTCACTTGCTGAGAGATATAATTTAGAGCCTGAGGATACTGCTTTAAGACTTTCTGGATACTTTAGAAAACTTGGAGCAGATATTATTCTTGATATGACTGTAGCTGATGATTTAGCTTTACTTGAAAGTGGAAAAGAATTTATTAAACGATACAATAATTATCAAAAAAATTTAAATAACAAAGAAAAAGGAAAAGAAAAAGAAATACCTATGCTTGCTTCATCATGCCCAGGTTGGATTTGTTATGCTGAAAAAACTCATGGTAATTTTATATTACCTTATATCAGTAATACTAAATCACCACAACAAATAATGGGATCACTTGTTAAATATCATTTATCACAATTAAAAAAAATATCTCCTGAAAATATATATCATGTAACATTAATGCCGTGCTATGACAAAAAATTGGAGGCATACAGAGATGATTTTTTAAATAAATCAATTAATTCACGAGATGTTGACTGTGTAATAACTTCGAGTGAGTAAAAATAATAAATATTTTTTTTTTTTTTTTTTTTTTTTTTTTTAATTAATTAATTAATTAATTTTATTCTAGTTGAATTGGAACAAATGTTGGAACAGGAAAATAAAAAATTAAATGATTTTGAAGCAAATAAAATAGATTTACCTTTTGGTGAAATTAATTGTTTTAACAAATCAAAACATATTTTTAGTCATTCAGGTAGTGGATCTGGTGGATATGCTGAATTTATATTTAAATATGCTGCCAAAAATTTATTTCAAATGACAGATGTTAAATTACAATTTAAAGATTTAAAAAATCCCGATTTTAAAGAAGCCATTTTAGAAAAAGATGGTAAAGTTTTATTACGATTTGCTATCGCTAATGGATTTCGAAATATTCAAAATCTTGTACAAAAATTAAAAAGAGATAAATGTTTATATCACTATGTGGAAATAATGGCTTGTCCTGCAGGTTAATCATTACTTTTTTTTTTTTTTTTTTTTTTTTTTTTTTTTCCTACATTTTATTCATTTTTAATTGTAAATAAATTTTTTTTAAAATTTTAGGATGTTTAAATGGTGGAGCACAAATAAGACCTCAAAATGGTTTACCATCTCGTCAATTGGTATCTGTTTTAGAATCTCAATATCGTAAACTCCCAGAGATAAATCCTGAAACTAATTTATTAGTTAAAAAATTATACGATTCGTGGTTAGATGGTGAAGAATCCGATAAAACTTTAGCACTTGTTCATACGCAATATCATGAAATTGAAAAAACAAATATTGCCTTGACTATAAAATGGTAAAATAATTTCATTATTTTGTATATATAATTTAAATAAAAAATAAAAAATAATACTTACAATATTGTAATATTATTTATTAATGAAACAAAAATATTTATACATAGATAACAAATAATAATTAAAGCTTTTTAAATTAATAATAAGTAATTAAATTTTTTTAAACTTAAAAATAAATATATAAATACTTATTAATGTTTATTTACACAGAATTAGTTCATTATATTTATTGTTAAATTTTTAAAAATAATGACAGATACCATGTAAGTATTATATCAATATACATAACACTTGCATTATTAATTTCAGGTCCAATATAAAATGATATTACAAGGTTTCAGAATATCAAAAATCAGTTATATCATTATGTTATGTATTTTTCTTTATTATTCAAATAATCAAATGCTGATGAAACGTTGCATATTTGAATAATAAAAAAAATTTTTTTAAAAATAAATAAAATAATATGATTGGTTTTTTATATCCTTAAACCTTGTAAGTACTATTATTTTATTATATTTAACTTTAGTCATTATTTTTAAATTCAATTTTATTATCAATATTAAAATTAATAGTATTATCAGATTCTTTAGTATACCGATCGTTATTTTCATCGTTGTTATCTTTATGAGAATATTTTTTATTTTCACCATTATCATTATTTTCAATAAATTTAAGAGAATGAGAATGAGAATTAATATTATTAACGTTTAATTTAATTAACCAATCTTGATTATTGGCAATTTCTCGTTCAACAACAATAAATAATTCTTTTTCTTTACTCAGTATTTGGTCCTTAAGATATGCTATTAATTCATTATTTTTACCAATTAATACCGGTGAATCAAGCTTTGAATCAAGATTATAAAAGGCACCTTTTATTTTACGCAAAGCTATCCAATGACGTTTTTTTAATGGTAAAAATACAAATCCAAATTTATATTCTGTTGGAACATTAAGAATAAATCCATCAATATTATTTAAATTAAGGCTATTTAAATCTCTGAAATAAATAATAACAATATGTAATGTATTTATTATTATTATTATTATAGATATGGTGATAATCTGATAATAGATAGTGATTAAAAATTAACCTGCGTTTATCAAACCAAATAGCTTCATAGCCTTTTTTTTGCAAAGCTGCCATAATAACATTAATATCATAATTTCCAAGACCAAGTAATGATTTATGAGGATTAATCCACACATCTGGACTTAATCCATAACATATTTGATCAAGCTCTTGTTTACTAAATCCTCTCTCTTGGAATAAATTATTAAGTGCATGTAAAGCGCACATCTCCTTTACCTAAACAATTATTCAGATATGTCATTAATTAATTTTACTAAAATCTAATATAATAAAAACAAAAACAAAACAATACCTGTCTTTCATGATATATAACTCCTGTCATCTCCGATTTTTTTTCTTCTTCTTCTTCGTCTTCCTCTTCTTCTTCTTCTACTGTTCTCACCATAACAATAATCTACATTAATTTTAACTAACTTTTAGTAATGTTATATAAATTTTATTCAATAATAATTATTGTTTTTATTATTATATATTTGTAATACAGCCCACAGTCTATATGTTAGGTTAAAATAAAATTATTATTCACATAAAAAATCACTTGTCACTTGAAAAAAAAAATATATATATATATATATATTATTTATATTCTTGAAGCTGAAGGACATTGATAAAACAAATTAGAGAATTAGAGAAAAATAATATTTATATATTAATAATATTTGTTATACTGTTTTATCGGTTGCAATTTGCAATGACGGTGTTTTAGCTGGTTTTAGCTAACGTAGCCAACTGTATATGGATAATGCATAAATGATGTATGTATATGTAATACAATTCTCTCTCCTTTTTTCGCAGCTCTCAACACCACCCAGACTATCAGCACTCTGAGCACTCTCAGCTCCCAGCACCCAGCAGTTCCTGGTCTCGGCAATTGTGCGTTATAGGTACATATGTACTTCCGTTACGCTAGTCTTCTTTCAGTATATACCTATATATACTAGTATATATAATATGAAAGTAGTTTGGTCGTTTTGACCGTTTTGACAGAAGTAGTATAGTACAGAGAGAAAAAGAAAAGAAAAGAAAAAAAAATAAAGGATAAAGGCATCAGTGGTGGTTGTGCTATTCTCTATTATTATATATATGTATACATCAATATTTTTGTTTTTGTCCACATAAATCAAACCAATACACACATTGTTATACATATATACATATGCATATTTAACGTACAATACCGTATGATGACGAAATAATTGGTAACTATTCATTTCATTTCAATTTTATATTTTAATATCATATTAACTTTTAATAATATTAATAATAATAATAATTATAATAATAACAATAATAACAACAATTACGTGTACCATTTCTAATTTATTCTAACATATATATTTATTCAAGTATTTACTTATCTTACCTTTCACTTGTATAATTTTCACTTTTCACTTTTAATTTAACATTCTTTTTTCTTTACTTCTTTTTTATCATAATTTATTATTAACATTGTTAGTTAAATATGTTGAGTGATAACAATTGAATAAATACGATTATGCATTTAAATGTTTAATTATAATCATAATACTACGCTATTTTTATCATATAACGATTGTATATACATTTAAATATATATATATATATAACCTGTTGTTGTGTTGTTGCAGATGATGATAAATTTTTCACCAATACTTTCAAAGAGGATACATATGTGTTGATTAATTGATTAATAATTATTGATTAATAAATAATATGAATAATTAAATTGTTTATTTTAAATCAGTAATGCACATGTTTAATTTATTTACAATATGCTACCGGACTAAATTTCGATTAAAATTTATGCTACAGTTATTAAATTGCTGAATCTTATAATTGTTTGAAATTAATTTCTTTCGCGGTTTTTTTTTTCTTTCTTAAATCTATATCAAAATATATTAAAGTGTAATCTTTATTAGACATATAAATTATTAATTCAATATGTCAGCTAATTTAGCTTCACCTTCGAGAATGGAAATTGTTGAAAATAAACATGATCCCAGTGTTACTTCTGATTATTCAAGTATCAGAGGAAAGGTAATTTTATTTGTTTGAGTATTATTGTACATTATATTTAAATAAATTTATATTTTAAACAGGATGTACTTGTTAGTCCATCGGAACATCAATATGAATTACTTTTAAAACGATTAAAAGAACGTGTTGATGATGGTGGAAGTGAAACGATATTTAATATTGGTATTGGTGAAGGTATTGTAAATTTGTTATTATTATTATTATTATTATTATTATTATTATTATTATTATTAGTATTATATAATAAAAAAATGTATTTTTAGATGGATCGGAAGATGGATTGAAACCTGATGAGTATGAAGCTTCAATTGCTACACTACAGTCACTGGCAGCGACAATAGAAGCTGATTGTGTACTTTTACGTCAAAGTAAAGTTGATCAAGGGCTAACGGGACAATATCTCGTGCGAAAACGTTTAAATATACAAGATTTTTTGGAAATAAGAGTTGCCGTTGTAGGTAATGTTGATGCCGGTAAATCGACATTGTTGGGAGTTCTGACACACGGTGAACTTGACAATGGACGAGGTCTTGCAAGACAAAAATTGTTTCGTCACAAGCACGAGGCTGAATCTGGTCGAACAAGTTCAGTTGGCAATGATATTCTTGGATTCGACAGTGTCGGTAATTAAATATTTGTTATTACTGTAAAAATGATGATAATAATAAATTTTTTATAATTTTAAGGAAATGTTGTGAATAAACCTGAACATGGATCTCTGGATTGGGTTAAAATTTGTGAGAAATCATCAAAAGTAATAACATTTATAGATCTTGCTGGTCATGAACGTTATTTAAAAACTACTGTTTTTGGAATGACTGGGCATGCTCCTGATTTTGGTAAATTCATTTATTTAAATATTTCAAAATAATTATTTATCTGTTAATTTTTATTATTATTATTATTATTATTATTATTATTAAAGGTATGCTTATGGTCGGAGCCAATGCAGGTATCGTTGGAATGACTAAGGAACATTTGGGTTTAGCTCTTGCATTATCAGTACCTGTATTTGTAGTTGTCACTAAAATTGATATGTGTCCTCAAAATATTTTACAAGAAAATTTAAGGCTACTTATTCGTATATTAAAATCACCAGGTTGTAGAAAAGTACCCGTTACTGTTAAAACTCCAGATGATGTAGTAGTTAGTGCTACTAATTTTGTCTCTGAAAGGTTAATTTATTTTTAATTTATATTATTATTATTAATAAAATAATTATTTTAATAATATTTTAATTATAGACTGTGTCCGATATTTCAAGTATCAAATGTAAATGGTGAAAATTTACATCTTCTTAAGATGTTTTTAAATTTATTGACTGCTAGAATTACTAGCCACGACAATGAACCAGCTGAATATCAAATTGATGATACCTATTCAGTACCTGTGAGTTATTATCAATATTATATAATAAATTATATGTATTATTATTATTATATTATATATTTTTTTTTTATAGGGTGTTGGAACAGTTGTATCAGGTACAACTTTAAAAGGTGTTATTAAATTAAATGATGTATTATTATTAGGACCAGATCCTTTAGGTCATTTTACTCAAATTACAATAAAGAGTATTCACCGTAAACGTATGCCTGTAAGTGAAGTACGAGGTGGTCAAACAGCAAGTTTTGCATTGAAAAAAATAAAACGATCACAAATACGAAAAGGAATGGTTATGGTATCACCAGCATTAAATCCTCAAGCTTGTTGGGAATTTGAAGGGGAAATATTGGTGTTACATCATCCAACAACAATAAGTTCACGTTATCAAGCTATGGTTCATTGTGGAAGTATAAGACAAACTGCCTCAATACTTTCAATGTCACAAGATTGTTTAAGAACAGGCGATAAAGCTTTGGTACACTTTAGATTTATTAAACATCCCGAGTATATTAAACCAGGACAACGAATGGTTTTTAGAGAAGGACGTACTAAAGCTGTTGGTAATGTTTTAAGATTAATTCCACACTCTAGTATTTCTCATTCAAATAATTCAAGAACTGGAAAACAACAAAATAAAAATAATCAACAGTCACGTTCTACATCAACATCAACAGCATATGTAATTTTATTTTTTTATTTTTCATTATATTAATAATAATAATAATAATAATAATAATAATAATAATAATAATAATAATAATAATAAATTTATAGGCATCAGGAGACAATAATGACAATAATAGTGAGTCAATAGCTGCTTCAAAACGTGAAAATTTACCACAAAAAATGATCTCTGGGCCGATAAATAAAAGAGGAAAGGGTCGAATGGGTAACCGTACTCATAACGTTAATTCAACAACTATTCAACCTCTTTCTGAGCAAAATCCACCTGCTTCAAACATCAAAAACTAGTGTACAAAATATACATGTATATTATAATATAATAATTATATCACCTTGCAATTATTTCTTAATAAAAATTATTATTACTCTTATATAATTTTCTAAATCGTACTTAAAAAAAAATATTATGTATATTATAAAGGTTTGTTGTTTTTCTGGCACCTATTATTATTATTATTATTATTATTATTATTATTATTATTATTATTATTATTATTATTAAAATACTTTTGACTAAATATTGTAACACATATTAATAAAGATAAAATAAAATGATTTAATAAATAAGATTAAAGAATATGTAAATTTAATAATCACTGTACAGTGATTCAAAGACACGCTACCAGTAAATTAACCTTGACATAAATTTGTTTTTTTCTTTTAAAGATTTTCAATCAAGTCACGCAAATATTTAATTTAATGTTTTAAGAAAATTTTATTTTAAAGTTTTTAAACTACATTAATAAATAATTTTATTTTTTTTTGAGTTCCTCTTTAGCATTTTCAATTCGAGTTTTGAAATCACCAGCATATTTTTTCATTATATCTCCCAATTTAACAGCAAATTCTCTAGGATCAGATGGTATTTTGTAAGTACCATTGGTTGAACGATTTAAAATATATACAACAAATTGTGCAGCCTTTCTTATTGGTTTAGAGTCTGCTAATTTTTGTACTAATTGTTCATTATTCATCAAATATCGCATTAAAAAACGCAACATATTTATTATTATTATTATTGTTGTTGTTAATAATAATGAATTGTCAAGTAAAATGATATAAATAAAAAATGTAGTGCTGTTAGTTTTTAGGAATTTCAAATGAGCACATGTTACGATACTTGAACAAAAGTTCGCGTTTCAGTCGTAATTGTTTTCTTAAAGTTTCTAATTTTTTCAATTGCTCTTCTTTACTGTATTCTATACCAGGAAGTCGTTTTATCTGTTGAATAATAAAAATAAATTTAATCACAATAATAATAATAATAATAATAATAATAAATATTTATTATTAAATTTACCTGTGATCTTACTGAATCAAATTTTTTTTCAAGTTCTAATATTTTTTGACTCGTGTCTTGAGATTCTTTAGCTTTTTGTGTTGTGTCGTAAGGATCTTTTTCTACACTGAATTATAACAATTTAAATTTAAATAAAATATATATTAAACTATTTAATATAAATATTACAAACCTTCGAATTATTTCATATATCAATGGTAAAATTTCAATATCCAAGTCATCAACAGTAAACTGATTGCACGATGTTGCGTCGTCAGATAACTCAGCAATCTCCATTGTAAAATTATAATTATTTATAATACTATTATTATTATCAACAAAATAAAATATTAAATTAAATAAATACAGTATCTATTTATATTATTTAGTAATCAATAAATATACTCTCACCTTTGTGTGATTTATTTTATAATTTTTTCTTTATTCAATTGTAACACATAACTATATACATAACCTCTGATACTCTGATTATCATTCAAAGTACGCATATAATCATGCGCACATTACTTTTCATTGGTTGCTGATAATTTTTTTTTCCCGCAATTTTATCAAAAATATAAAATATTACAACCTTTTTTTTTATCAGGAAAATTATATATTAACGACAGATAAGATGATAAAATATTATTAATAATTATATTTAATTTAGATAACGATATTAATAATGACATAATGAGATAAGTATTTTTTTATTTAAACAATAAAGCTTGCGATAACGTTAATAATAATAAATAAATATAAAATCTAATGATGAGAGCTTTGATGATGATGATGATGATGATGATGAGAATGCAGTGATGAGAGATTCGAGTGCTGCTCCTTGTTAATCTGTGTAATGTGCGTCAACGGTAAAGTTAAATGTTGCTAAAACGTTAAAACGTTTAAATTACCACTGTTTGCGTGTCTCGTGTTCTCGTGCTCTCGTGCTCTCGTGCTCTCGTGCTCGCTTGCGCTTGTGCTTTACACATCTACTATATATAGATATATAGTCGTTTGAATATTTTAGGATCGTTCAATATTTTCCACATGTCTGTATGTGTAAATGCCGGTGCTGGTGGTACTTATTGGTTTAGCTGGTTAGCTGGTTAGCTGGTAGCTGGTAGCCGGTAGCTGGTCTATGGTGTGTATGACTGTATGTGTAGGTAGGAGAGTAGACTGCTGCAGTTTCGCAGAGTTTCGCGCAGAGAAGTTAAGAGACAACAAGTAAAGGAAATTCGAATAGAAATTGTAATTGTAATGCTAGTTGTTGCTGCGGCTAGTGGTTAGCGGCTCTTGATCAGTTGATACCGGGCGTTCGAAACAGATACATCTGATAATTATTATTATTATTATTATTATTATTATTATTATTATTATCATAATGATTAAATTAATATTGTTTATTATTATTTTGTCAATTACTAAATTATCATTAACTATTGAAAATAATAATAATAGTAAAATATGCCCTGAATCACTTTCTCTACCTTTAGAACCTTTTGATGAATTAATATTTCTTCCCAACGGTTCAATTATTCATCAGGACATTATTTATCCGAAAAAATATTTACGTATAGATAATAATACTAATAATAATAGGAATATTATTTATGGATGCGTTTGCGAAAAAGGATTTAGTAAAAATCCTTGTATAAGAAAGTGTTGTCAAGACAACGAAATTTTAAAAACAACTATTGAAAAGTCTGAGTGTATAAAAATAAATGAAACAAATAATATTAAAATACCAGATCTTCTTCCTGCTAATAATCAATTATCAAATGATTTAAAAAATACTAGTGGATTGTCAAATAATTTTAAAATAATTAAAAATATGATTTGTCCATACGGAATGTATCGGTTGGAGCCAGAGCGTTATACAGATGATGAATTTATAATATTTTCAAATGGTAGTTTAAAAACAACTGAAATTATATTATCACAATCCGAATATTGTATAGATTGGAATGAAAATTTAAATAATATTATTGTTATTGTATGTCATATACCTCAATCAGAGGACCAAGAATTTGATAATCCAATTAAAACGATTGTACATCCAATCGGTGTTATGATTTCAATACCATTTTTTGCAGCAACACTTTTCGTTTATGCTGTTATACCTGAATTAAGAAATTTATATGGTATTACGCTAATGTGCTATGTTGGATGTATTTTTGGTGCATACAGTTTTCTTGTTGCTAGTCGACTTATTTATTATGGTCACTTTCTTTGCGTCCTCATTGGTAAGTTAAATATCACTCCATTATTAATCAACCATAAAACACAAGCTTTTTTTTTTTATTCTATTTGTTTATATTATAAATTATTGCATCTTTTTTTTTTCTTTCTCTTCTTCTTGTTTATTTTTAACTTTGCTTCGATATATATACATATATACCGTTCTATCTTTATCGTTACTATTTATTTAAATTTTATCAAGGGATATGCATGCGCTAAACTACAATAACATATTTTTGCTATTTTTTTTTTTTTTTTTTTTTTTTTTTTTTATCAAAATTCATTAGTCTAAATGTTAAACGAAAAAAAAAGAAAAATAATAATTATGGTAAAGGTTTTATATTGTATATAAAGTAAATAAGGGTGAAACACACATCAAAACATGTGTCAAGGGAATTTAACAGCTAAAGACGACAATATCGTACATATTTTGTTTCAAAAATAGTAATAAACTAATTAATTAATTAACTTGTCAAATGGATGGGTGTCTTATCACGTGAAATTTCATAAATTTATATATACATAATATTTGACAATAAGAAAACTACTGTAATCCAATACTTGCTGACATTATATATATATATATATATATTTATTTAATCTCTGAATGTGGTAATTTATTAAAGCAGATGTAACGTTAATCTTATTAATAATTCCCCAGACTTTTGATTATTATTTTATTAATTTATATTGTAAGTATAGAATTTTAATGCATTTGGGATGTGTCACAAGCTCTGCGTGTTCATTATCATCACCATCGTAATAATAATAATAATAATAATAAAAATTAAGTGTAGTGATGAAGAGTGAAAGAGGGAAAGGAGAGAGGGAATTAAGAATGAGATAGAGAATTATGGGAGATTGTGGTATAGAGAAAAGTAGAATGTCTGAATAAATAGGTAGACTACAAGTTGTAGTTATTACAAACTCCACCTTGTTTCAGTTTAGTTTAGTTTATTTTATTTTATTTTCTGCTTTTATTTGAGTAATCGCGTGTGTAGCAAACCAGTAGCCCCAATAACCGTGCTGTGAAAACTGTATTTCTAATGGATTCTCAAGTACCAGAGTACTGCAGGAATAGTGGTGGATCAACCGTTAAGAGAAACACTTGGTTGTCGTCGTCGTCGTCGTCGTCGTGATCATCATCGGGTTTTTTTTTTTTTTTTTTTTTTTTTTTTTATTATTGTTAGTTGTTAGTCGTAGTCATGGACTTTACATCATTATTTACTTTAAATGCTTTTATTATTATATCTATTTTACAATCATCATGTTATTCGGTATTTGTGACAAATAGTATGAATGATATTTCTTTTGACAATAATAATACTAATAATAATCCAATGTCAACTGTTGAGGTAAGCGATTGGTTATACACATCATTTTTTTTTTTCGATTTATAAATTTATTTTTTGTTTTTTAAATACTTATTCTACAGATAAATTATTTTTCAAATGTACTAACAACTGTAAATGATAAATTAATAAATTCATCAATAATTCCAATATGCTGTCCTTCTGGTTATATTGTTAGTAAATCAAATTGTTTGAAAGTTACTAAAATTTCAACAAATGTTTCTGAAGACGAAGATGTTAATAATAATGATATTGAATTAAAATTTCCACAAATATATACTTATGATTTGAAAGTATCTGATAAAAAATGGGAGAGTATATTTAAAAAAAAAAAATACGGAATACCGTGTGAGAACGGATTATACGCTTTAAATCCAGATTCACCGGATTATGATATTTTTTATTTGCTTGAAAATGGAACTATTTATCAGAATAATACATTATTTGGAGTTCCAGATGCCTGGCTTAATGTTAATGATTATTGTTTAGCAAATATTCAAAGAGAAAATGAAACTTATTCAGTTGTGGCTGTTTGTCTTCCAAACTCGTATGATAAAGAAATACCATTTACATATCGTATAGGAATACTTTTATCTATACCATTTTTTGCAGTTACATTTTTAGTTTATGCATTACTTCCGGAGCTAAAAAATATACATGGTATTACTTTGATGGCCTACGTTGGTTCTCTATTTATCGCATATGTAACTCTGGCTGTTGTCCAGATTGGAGATTGTGCTATTAGCAATATCAGGAGTCTCTGCATTTCATTTGGTAATTACGTTTTTTTTTTTTCTTCTTTTTTTTTTTTTTATCATTATTTAATGGGTGGTATTTATTTCATCATAAATATATGATTTTTATATTTCATCCGGTAACAATGATGATAATTTACTTATCATCACTGAGTGCTAGCTGTTATTAATCATTTATAATTCATATTATATGAATAAATTCATTATGTCTTTAAAATTAAAATAGTTAACATCATGAAGTTTTATAATATAAAAATAATTTTTATTGAATTACTATATTATTTAATTACAATTACATCATTAAATTGCAGTATAATTAATAACTGTAGTGAAAAAACTACAGATATTATTAATTCTAGTGATTTTAAAAAAATGATTTGTATTCCTCTTTGTTGTCCACAAAATTATAAATTGATTCACGGTAAATGTACGCTTATGGAAAAAGAAACAAACATTAATATTTATTTTCCACGTTTATTTAATTCTACGAATATCGAGTTTGTAGATAATAATAATAATAATAATAATAGCAACAACGAAACAAAATTTTTAAATTTAACGTCAAAAAACATTACCAGGAGCAATAGATATTTATACACTTTTGTGCGAGATCCTTGTAGTGATGGACTTAAATATCGACTAAATCCTGACAACAATAAAAACGATCAATTTATATTTTTAATAAATTCTTCAATTTATCTTATAAAATATCGAGAAATAATAAATAATATGGATTATTGTTTTGGATATATCGATAAACATTTATATAGTGTAGTTTTATGTATAAAAGAAAATAATAACATCATCAGCAGCAGTAGCAATAAAAATTTAATTGCATCAATTGGAATGATTATATCACTGCCTTTTTTGTTAATTACACTAGTTGTCTATATTACTATTTCTGAATTAAAAAATTTGCATGGCTGTGTTTTAATAAACTATATTACTTGTCTTTTTATTGCTTATTTGATACTTTCAATTGCACAATTATCAAATAATTACATCAATGATAAATTATGCACTGCTATTGGTAAATTTATATTTATAAATATCAATATTCTATTTTATTTTTATAATAATAATAAATTATTTATTTTACAGCTTTTGTTATTCATTTTTCATTTTTGGCGAGTTTTTTCTGGTTAAATGTCATGTGTTTTGATATCTGGTGGACCTTTGGGTAAGTAATTAAATCAACGTTTTTTTTTTATAATTTTATTTTTCTCGCATATGTTTTTCATCCCATTATAATAATTTATGAGTAAATTAAAATAATATATGCAATTGAATAATATATATGTATATATATAAATATAGTTTACCGGTCAGTATAATTCTTGTTAAACTTGATAATATTGACCACTTCCTCTTCCTTATGGACGGCTTGGTAAATTATTTCTTTAGTACACATGAGCTAACTAAAGACTATTTATGATAAACATTGTATGTATGTATTTTTATTATTATTCCTGGAAGTAGTTGTCTACATTAATTTATATTTACAATGAACCTTTTGTACTATTGTTATTATTTAATCTTTTATTAAATTACCTAAATGCATTTAAAAGAAAAATAAACAAAAGTTAAATGTTTAATTTATTATAAATAACCATATCTCTTTTAAATTATAAATAAACAACTCGGGCTCGAAAATTATTTATAAATATATTTAGGTGCCTAAATATCATGACAAATATTATTTAATTTAATCAAGTTGACAAGTTATTATGTACTTATTGAAATGAATATTATAAGAAAAATAGAAGAAAAAAAAATATTTTGTTTACTTGCAAGCAAAAATCCAGGAAGGCACGCAATGCCATGTAATGGGTAATTATCGCGATAATTTTAACTATGCATTACTACAAGTAGTTTACTGTCTTTTTAATTATCCTCTATATCATTACTCAATTTATTAGTTAAATAAATATTTAATCATAAATCATTAATTTCTCAAGTATATTGTTGTAGCCGTCATCATAGTAAATATAGTAGTAGTTATCTGTTTTTATAAATTTTCTTTTGTACTAGCTATGATTGATTAATATTTTTTTTTTTTTTTTTTTTTTTTCTGTCAGAGGATTTCGTGCGCTGCAGGGAAGTATAAAACAACGTGAGCGAAAAAAATTCATTATTTATTCAAGCTATGCGTGGGGTTGCGCCGGCATTTTAACTGGAATCTGTCTGATTATGGATTTTCATCCGAGTATCCCGTCAAGTTTTATCCGACCGCAATTTGGTGAACAAAGCTGTTGGTTTACGAGTAAGCTGTCTATTTCATTTACTTCCATTAAAAATGATAAATAGCATAGATTAATGTAGAAAATAGAAAAAAAAAATACTAAATAAATAAAATAAAATAAATGTTGTAATTATTGATTTTATTTATTATATTTATAGCTGATGCTGCAAAAGCAATTTATTTTTATGGACCTATGGGGATGACTGTTATTTGCAACATAATTCTTTTTATATCTACAGCAATAAAAATAGTTAATCATAAAAAAGAAACCGCCCACCATCTTAAGGGTATTGACAGTCATCGACACGATGATAATAAACAATGGTAAATTTTTATTATTTATTTTTAAATTGTAATGATTGAAAAAAAAAAAAAAAAATTTGTTTTAAATTATTATTTAAAGGTTCAATTTATATCTTAAATTATTTATTGTAATGGGAATAAATTGGTCAATGGAAATAATATCTTGGCTCTGTAAAGATGCACCAGATTATGTCTGGTACGTGACTGATATTGCAAACACACTCCAAGGTTTGATAATCTTTATAATATTTGTGTGGAAAGATAAAATAAAACGTTTATTGCTTAAACGTTTTGGTTGTAAAGATTCAAGATTTTTTCAATCTCGTAATTCTACACGAAGTGGATATCACAGTTCAATGTCTACACGAACTAATACATCTACTTTGACTCCTTTACAAGATAAATTTAAAAGTACTAATAGTGTTGAAAAAAATATAGCTGATGATCAAACTGACGCTTTTTAAATAATAATTAAATATTATATGCAAATATCAATCGTATGTATTTTTGAAAAAATTTATGTACAATGTTTATGACAATTATTTTTTTTTATATAACAGTACAATATTCTAGTCATTAGATAGAAAAAAAAAAATTTTTAATTTTTTTTTTTTTTCTTTGTAATTAAGATTAATAGTGTATATTTAATTAATTTAAAAATAATGATTTTATACTGTACTTAAATAATTATGTTATGATTATATATAAAAAGTCGTAAATTAATTAATGAATTAAATTTTAAGCATAATGATCTTCACGATCAGCTCCTACACCATCTCCATCTTCTAAACTTGAAAAATTTAAAAAGTGTCCGGGTCTATGTATTTCATGATAAAATTCTTTTGGATTTGCCAATTGTAATTCGTATTTCATATTTGGTGAATGTTTAACACCTATAAAATAAAATAAAATAATTAAAAAAAAAAAAAAAAAAAAATAATGTTTATAATAATTATTATACATACCCATGAAATTGTAATTCCATGATCCTTGACTTGGTACCATAAAAAATCCAAGAAATCTATCTGATAATAACATTTGAACTTTTTCATAATGACTTGGTAAATAACCTTTTGGATTATTACCTTTATCAGTATTTTGTTTACCCCATTCAAATCCACTAGGTGTTAATTTATATGCTGTTAATGAACATGAACCAGGTGTAAAACTACATGTTATAACAATTGTTTTTTCACCATCCCATATTGTATTATCAGCCATTATTTTAGCATGTGTTGATATATCTTGTGGTGATAATTGTGGTAATTCATTTGGTTGTGTATGTATCCAACCAAGTGGTTCCATTTCTTTTAAATATTGATGATTTGGTAATGTTATTGGTAAATGTACTGTTTGATGTGTACCCCATTGTGGTGACATAACAATACAACGTATTTCTTTAACTTGTGGATTATCTGGTGGACTAATACCATATAAATAACCAGCAATTTGTGCACGTAAATCAGATATTGTAACAAATTTTTTGAGTATATTTTTAGGTAATATATATGTATAACCAGTTTCTTTAATATCATCAGATGATACATAAATATGATTTGTTCTTAAATGTAAATTAGTTGCTGATATAGCACGTACACGCCATTCTGTTTTAGAACTAAATGTTTGTGTTTCATAATTAGATGTTGTTGCTGTTATTATTTCATCACCATGTTTATTAACAGTTCTTGTTGTTGTTGCTGTTAATTGTGATTGTTCTTTTGTTTGTTTTTCTATTTCAGCGATTTGTTGTCGTTGTGCTGATGGTGCACTTATTTCCATACCTAATATTATATCACGTATTTCTGATTGTGTTAATGATGCAACATTAACATTATTTTTTTTACCATAATCAGCTAATATTAAATCTTTTAATTGTACTTCAACTTTAATCCATTCATCATCTGTTAATGATGGCCATATATGATGTGGTTCTGTTATTGTTGTTTTATCTGGTTTAAGTACAACTTTTGTTCTTTCAGTATTAACATGTAATGCACGTAATATAAGTATAAGACGTGAAAATGCAGTATATGATGATATTGTTTTTAACCAATCATCATATAAATTAAATAATACCATTTGTGGTTCTGTTGCTTTTAATATTAAATCACCAAATTTTTCAACTTTTAAACATGCTTGAAATGGTAATTGTAATTCTGAACCTTTTATAACAATATTTGGAAAATCTAATAAATGTACTTCTAATGGATCTAACATACCTTTTCTTGTAACAATTATTTGTTTAGGTTGTTCTTCAACAGGTAATGAACGAATTAATGCAGCAACTTCTTCAGCTGTTTTCCATTTAGCTAATTGTCCAAGACGTTTTTGTCCAGCCCATACAGATGTATGAATTATTTTTAAAAATAATTGTCCAGTACGTGGATTAAATATAAATATTGCTCCATTTATTGGTTTTGTTGTTAAATTACCTTCAAATGTTTTATGTATTGTAACACGATATACATTAGTATCATCAACAAACCATATTATTTGATTACTAAATAATTCACCATAATTTTGTGATGATAAATATGGTTCTGTTGGTTCTGATGAATATAATTGTAATGCTTTTCTAATACGTTCACGTAATACATATAATGCTGGATTTGCTTTCATTATTTTAGCCATTGCTTGTTGTATTAATGGTTTACAACCAGGAAACCAATTACCATAACCACTATGTAAATTATATGCTAAATCAATAGCTATTAATAAACCAGTTGGTGATGGATATATTGACATATTATCTGTTGTATAATCTAAAAATTTAGCACGTGCATAACGTTCAATATCATGTGAATCATAATCACCCCATCTTAATTGTACATCAATCCAATATTTTTGTGTTGTTGTATTATCCATTGTATCTTTAGTATCAGCTAATAATGATGGTCTTGATACATTCCATTTATATGCTGAAAATAATAATATATCAGCACACGATGAATTCATTTTATATGATTTACGTGGATGTATTGTTTCTTTTTGTACTGTTTCAATTTCTAATGCATCTAATTCTTGATCAAATACTTGACATAAATCCATAACAATTGATTCATGTACTTTTTGCCATAAATGAGCACGAAATATTTGTATTAATGATATTTTTAATGTTGGTATTTTACCATGCATAAATATACCTGTTAAATCTAATTGTACTTGAAAACCAACATATACATTTGCACGATTTATTGTTGGTGACCACCATAATGTAAAACGACGATTTGGTATTTGATTTAAACCAGAACGTTGTGCATTTGTTAATTTTTTATATTTCATTGATTCTTCAAAACCAGATGCTTTTTCCCAAAATAAACCTTCCCATGTTGGAAAATATGTACCTTTAAATAATGTATGCTCTAATATACCTTCAACACCACCTAATGATTGTATCATATCTGTACGATAATTATTTAAATTCCATAATTTACCATCATGACGTTGATGTGTCCACCAAAATGGATTTTGTTTTAATACTTGATATTGTTTAAATTCTGTTCTTATTCTCCAACCTTTATCATATGCTAATGTATGACGATCTTTTTGAAATAATGTATTTATTCTTGGTATACCACGATCCCAACTATCCTCTAAATCTTCTAATGTTAAACGACGATTTTGTGCATTTGCTTCTTGTCTTTTTAATGCATATTCAGCCCATACACGCTGTGAATCAATAAATTCTGATTCCCATGGTTGTATATAACGATATAAATTTGGTATTAATTGATCTTCATCATGGCTCATACCAGAACGAAAATGTGTTATACCAATATCTGTTTGTTTAGACCAACGTAAATCAGATTGTGGTATTAATACATGTCCCATTGATAACATACCAAGACCACCTAATTCTTTAGGTGTATAAAATACAACTGGTGGAAAACGTGATGGCATTTTAGAATTTAAACCAATTTTAATACGTGTTTGAATTTTATTTTCACATTTAACTAATAAATCTAATAATTCTTGTGTATTAACAACAGATTCACGAAAATATGTCATTAAACCAATTAATGCTGTATTCCATTTATTAACTATTTTAGTAAATGTTGTTGAACCAGATGCCATTAATATTTGTCTAACACGATTATGAAAACGTTGTAAACTTTCATCATCAACACGTAAAAAACATTGTGCTGTTCTTTCTTTAGTTATTTCATTTTGTAAATTCCATACACCATCACGATGATTAAATTCATCATTTATTGTACGGCATTTAGGTAATATACGGCATTCAAAACCACTCATATTAAATAATAAATTTGGATTATCTTTTGAATAAACACTAACAAAACTATTTTCCCATTGTATTGTTGTTGTTGAACGTGGTAAACGATTTTTAATATCCCAAAATACAGCACGTCCTAAATTAACATCATGTTTCATTAAACGCATACGTGCATCACGTGGCCAACATTTTTTATTATTATAACCAACAATATTTTCATTATTTGGATCTGGATGTTCTGTTAAATAACGTTGTATTAAATCACGTGCTTCATCAGATGTAAAACGTAAAAATATATGAATTTTATCAACATAACGACAATATAAACGAATTGGATGTGATATTTCAGATTCAATATCTTGATATGTTAAAAAATCATTTGGCATTTGTGGTGGTCCAGCCATTTCACTAGATCTTTGTAAACCTAATACCAATAAATCTAATACTAAACCATAATATTGTGATATAAATGATGCAAATTGTAAACCACGTATTATACCATAACTATTTGTATGATTCATATCTTTATAATTAATAACAACATTATTTTTAGCTGTCATATAATCAGCAATATTATGATCAACAATTAAACGTAATACTCTATTTAATAATGTTAAATCAATTTTTTCATATAATTTTTCAAATTTTGATTCTAATAATACATTACATTCACCATCATTAACATCCCATACATCTTGTAAATTATTAATACCTTGACACCATTTATATACAAGTAATGGTGGTGGTTCAGAATCAGATGGTTTTATCCATGGTGGAAATAAACGTCTTTTATCAGCTTCATACCATAAATATTGATCTAAATATGCATCTGTTATTTTTTCTAATGGTTCAACATCATATACTGGTATTAAATGACTATATAAATCCATAAATTCAATACCACATTCTTTAAATGCTCTTTGTGTTAATAAATGACGTTTTATACGTGATAATGCCTCATGTGGATTATCATATGCCTGTTCAATTAAACCTAATTCTTCTCTTTGACTTTGATTTAATCTTGATTTAACACTATATGCTTCTTTAAGACGTTCTAATGCTAATATTAATAATTTAGTATCATGTTTATATGATAATGGTGGAAATGGTATTGGTGCAAAACGACGTGATTCTAACCAATGTACTGTTGTTGTATATATTGCAACAGCTTCTTCTGGTGATATATATGGACCATCTTTTAAATAATTATGTTGACGTTCTTGTTCAGCTTTTAAATATAATCTTGTTAATCTACCAAGATTTTTTTTACATACTGTTTTATCAACAGTTGCACCACGACGTATTCTTTCACGATTATAATGTGCTGTATTTGTCCACCAATCAGCTTTCATTTTAACATAACGTAATATCATATTTTCAATAGGTATTGGTAAACCAGGTACTTTCCATGGTATATTTGCTTTCCAACAACGCCATGCTTCACTTAAATGTTGTAATATTGTACGTGCTTTATTTTGTTTAATACCTTCTGGCATCATATCAACAATATCATGCATTACAGATGCACGTAATTCTAAATCAAAATGTGATTCAACTCTTTGTTTAGTTACTGTTTTAGCAACACCCTTTGAATGACGTCCTTCAAATTGACGTGATAATAAATTACCTAACCAACGTTCTAATAATGGTGTTATACCACGCATAAAAAATAACCATACACGCCATCCTGGTGACCAAAAACCACAACCAGGACCTTTACCAACAGGACCAGTATTAAAACGATAATATATTAAATGTTTTAAATCTTTACACATACGAATTTGTCTCATTAATTTATATTTATAACGATACATTCCCGTTAATTGTCCAACATGAGCAAATATATATTGTAAACCATCAGCAAGTTGAAATGCATCAACATTATTAAGACGATATTGTACATGTGAATCAATTATTAATTTTGTTAATCTTAATATTTCACGGCATAAATGAAATGCATTACCAAAACGTGATTTTTTTCTTTCTTTTGTTGTTAATGTTTTAACTGGTTTTAAATTAAAATTATAATCAAGATGAAGATAATTTAAATTTTTACGATGAATAAGTAAATTAAGCATATTATAACCTTGACGGCATACTTGTAAACCAGCTTCAACCCAATCAATTGTTGTTGTTTGAAAAAATTTTGTTGCTTTAAATGATCTAAATAAATAACGTTTTTTTTGTGGTTTTGGATGACGATGCTTTAAAGCATTTAATACAAAATATTTAAGTAATTTTTGATAACTAACACGTACTTTAACTGGTTGACCAGGAGGACAATGTTCACGATACCAAGATTTAACTAATGGAATATCAATAGCTCGTCTTGTACGTCCAGATCTTGTATTAAATGGACGTGGTGCCCACAATAAAGCAATACCATTTGCTGTATTATCAGAATACAATGGTATTTCTTGTAACAATGCTAAAATTTCATCACCTAATAAAAGTTCTTCATCATCTTCGATTTGTGGTTCAACTGTTTTTAATGAATTACGATGAGAAATTGGATTTATCAGAGGATCAAAATAAAAAGCTGGTAAATCAGGATCTTCTGTTTTTATATAAACAACGTTTGGAGCATGATACCTATAAATATTTTTTAAATAATTAAAAAAAAAAAAAAAAGAAAAAAAACAACTTAATAATTTTAATTATTTATCAGGTAGTCTCAGCTGTTTCTCTATCAACTTTTATAAAGATACAAATAATAACAACCTTATTTTTTATATCACACAATAAATAACAAGACCCATCTAATAACTAAATGATAAATCTCGAAAAAATATTGTGTGGAAGTAATATTATAAATAAATAAATAAATAAATAATAATAATAATAATTTACCATGAAAGATGAACAAAATGCGGCATATTGTTGTAAAGATACGGAAAGGCAATCCGATACTCGGTTCTAATTGGCTGACGAATAATTATTTTGTTTATATCATTGAATTCATTCCAATCTTCGTCCGCGGCATTCGAATCTTTAACTAAAGGCTCGAACTTTGGACCTCCAGGAATAGCCATATTAAGTGCCTTTGCTGTAAAGAAAGACTTTGGATCAAATAGATAAAAGAAATTCTGATCTACCAAATCGGTAAGCAGTGAATTAGCAAGACGATAAAGTGTTGCCATTTGAGGTAAAGTCAAGTTCCATTTTCTATAAGTCGAGCCATTGATGTGTCTGTAAATTAACAAAAAACAAAAAAAAATTAATTTTAAAAATAATTATCTATTATTATATTAAATATATATTTGTTTTATTTTTATTTTTATTTTTATTCAGATTAGCGTTTAATCCAACCGTGACACGTTCGCAGCCTTGTTAAAAACAAGCTATGAGACACATCACGGTAGCCAACTCACATGTACAGTTGGTTTCAGGACCCCTACGCTTGTCATCATTATTATTATTATTATTATTATCATTTAATGTATTATGTATAGAAAAATAATAAACTTACTTTGTACCAATAAGTGGTTTGTGTTCATAGAACCAATCGGCAACAGGTTGATCATCTTCTGAATCAAGATCTATTTGTATAGCTTCTAAAGGCTCAACATCTAAGACATTATCGGCGTAATCAAGTGGAGGTTCTTCATCATCAAACGGTGGAAATCTCATTCTTTTAAAATGTCTTCGATCACGTTTTTCACGTCTCATCATAATCCACATTGTACCCCATTGTGCAATATAAACTGGTTCAATTACCCATGGAATTTCATTAACAAATGTAATAGCTCCAGTAATGTGATAAAGTACTCTAACATCTCTTATTTGTTCCCAAGGCATTGGCATATTTTCTAAAAGTTTCATTACAGCATGAGGCATGTATTTTAATGATCCTAAATAAACACGTTTGTCATGACGATATTTTCTACTGCTCATATCTCCATGATCACGAATTATTTTTCTTATGTGCTCCGGCGGCATATCTTCTTTTTGCGCATCAACAAATCCAAATTTACGTTTTTCAGCAAAACGTTTTGATTGTAATTGTTGCCATTTTTGTGCTTTATCTTGTAATTTTTCTTCAGATAATATTTCTGGTTGTTTAGGCATTTGTGGAAGTGGTGGACCAGCAGCCATTGCTTGAACATGAACATGATGTGCAGCTTGGGCATGAGCCGCAGCTTGAGCGTGAGCTTGGGCAGCCGCCAATTGAGCATGAGCTTGCTGCTGTGCTAGCATTGTGGCCCATGGATTTGGACCCAATAAATACGGTGGTATCGACATTTTATTTTACTCTTTTCTTTACTTTTTTTCTATCTGTAATTTTAAAAAAATATATATATAATTATATTCAATACTTAACTAAATAAAAAATGCCGATAATTATTTTGGTTAGGTTTTACATTAATTATCAAATATTTTTACTGTTCATTTTTTTAGTGAATAATAATACTTACAAATATAAAAAAAAAATAAATAAATAGATGAAATTAATGTATATTATTAATTTAATAATCCGTAGATTGATCAATAATAATTGAACACGATGCAAAACGTTTCACAGCAGACATTTTGAAGAATGCTCAGGAATATATATATATATATAGATATAGATATACTTATACTGTTTGTTGGATGTTGAATCGGACACGACTATAAAAATACAAGACAAACTACCAATATTAAAACTGTAGCCCCCGAGAGCCCCGAGACTGACCGAGACGCCGAGAGTAGTAAAACAAACAGCCGCCTGGTGGTAGCATTGTTATTTTATATAAAATATTTTTGAACCTCCTAAACAATAAAACCGGCGGAAATGTTTATTACTCAAATCCCAACAACGAAAGTAAATTAAAAAAAAAAAAAAAATAAAATAAAATAAAATAAAAAAATGTTTTGGCAGCCAAAAAATATTGCTAATACAGGTGAGATATCCCCCCCTCCATACTCCTCCTGAAGTATAATGTCGATAACAAGATTTCCAATTTTATCAGACAATGGCTGAATCATAAGAGCGTTTATGGCAGTTCTATAACTGTGTAATTATCGTGGAAGGCAAGGCAGCCCAAAATTAATCACACTGTAGTAAATTTATTTATCTTTTTCGGTACGTGTCAATGACTTTTAATTTATTTTAAATTCTTATTGTAGTTAAATCAAAATATACAAAACAGTGTGTAAGTAAATATTTTTTGTTTGTTATTATCCAACCAAACTGTCAAGTGATACTTCTCTGTCTATTAATTATTTAAATATATAACAATTATACAAATGTACTATACCGTAAGTTATAAATAATAACAATAACAACAACAACAATAATAATAATAATAATAAATAATTAAATGACATGTGAAAAATGTTTTTCTATACAATTTTTGGTGGATATGTGCTTACATCAATTATTCTCTTTAAATATCCTCGACTTTTACACAAAAAAAAAAACATAAAATTCAATTGTCAGCACATAAGTCATCGAGGAGGTGAGATATTATTATTAATAATAATATTAAAAAGTGATTTATTTAATTTATTGATTTTAGGTGCCGGAGAGAGTTATGAAAATACTTTGAGTGCATTTAAAAGGTATAAAAAAAGAAAAATAGAAAAAAAAAATTAAATTTATAAAAATTTGTGAAATATAAATTTTAGAGCAGTAGCAGTTGGTACACAAATGTTAGAGTTAGATTGTCAATTAACAAAAGATGGACAAGTTATTGTATCTCATGACCAAAATTTATTAAGAACTACAGGTGTAGATAAAAATATTTGTCAAGTAAATTACAAAGACTTGCCTATTCTTAAACCGGTATTGCCAATTGATTTTGATCCAGGTATTATTATTATTATTATTATTATTATTTTTATTATTATTATTTTTGTTAATTATTACTTTTTAATAAATTAATTTAAAATAAATATTTAGAAGTTGAATTTGTTGGCTCTGGAAAGGATGAAGAACGAAAAATTCCTTTGCTTAAAGATGTATTTGAAGAATTTCCAAATTTTCCAATAAATATTGATATAAAAATAAATGATGATCAATTGATATACAAAGTTTCAGAGTTAGTTAAATTTTATAAACGTCAAGAGTACACTGTTTGGGGTAATTTTAATGATGAAATAACTCTTAAATGTTATAAAGTTGTGAGTTTATTATTAAATATTATTATTATTATACTAAAATGTAGCTTATGTAGTAAAATTTATTATTTTTATAATTCTTTTGTTATAGAATCCTAGTATCAACTTGTTATTTTCAATGCGTCGTGTCATTTTTCTTATTTTATTAATGTATACAGGCTTGTTACCTTTTGTACCACTTAAAGAGAGCCATTTAGAAATATTTTTACCTTCTATTTATTCAAGGTGATTGTCATAAACAAATTTTTTTTTTTTTTTTTTGTTTTTTATCATTTTTTTGTTTATTACATAAATTTATTTATTTAATATAGAAGACGAAGAAATCCAGTAGGTTCATTTTTACCGTATGAAAAAATAATCTGCCGTAGTATTGATTTATTGCTAATGAGGCCTTGTTTATTTAATCATCTTAGAGCTCGAGGAATTCAAGTATATTAATTTAAATATTACCAATAATAGTTTATTTATTTTATTAATATTATTTTATTATTTTTAGGTGTATTTTTGGGTATTAAATACAGAAGAAGAATTCCGGCAAGCTTTTGAACTTGGTGCTACTGGTGTCATGACTGATTATCCAACAAAATTGAAAAAATTTTTAGAAATAAATAAAATTAAAATTGTTGAGTAAGTTTACTAAATTAATATTTTTACCCACTTAAATTATTTAAATAATTGGTACAAATTATATTATATCCAGTCGTAAATATTTATAAAATAATTATTTTTTTGTAAATTAATCAGTGGATGAATGCACAAAAAAAAAAAAAAAAAAAAAAAAAAAAAAAAAAATCTATTTTTTCTGCACAATAACTGAAACCAAAAACAAAATTATGGGTATATAATACCAAAGACTGTATCTTTATTGATGTTATTTATTAATAAATTTAATTATGAAAAATATATAAATATCAGTACAAAAATAAAAAAAAAAATTTACGTACTTAAAGTTATTGAGTGGTGAATTATTATTATTATTATTTTATTAACTGGATCCATGTTCGCATCTGTGGAATATTTTTTCAGTTACATTTTCATTTCCACTGGTTTCTTTTTGTTTAAGAATATAGTGATAAACTTTTTCATGGCAATAAGCACATTTTGACGATGATGGATGGTTAATATTAAAATGTTTTTCTATTTCAGTTAAACTGTTAACAATATTTATTTTACATTCTTGGCAAAAAACACTCACTCTTTCTCTTAATCTTTCATGTACTGAATCTGTCACTACTCTGTCATTGTTAACTTGTTGATTATTTAATTGTGACATTGTTTGTTTATTTATTTTAAACTTTTTCCAGGTAGTTATTATTATTTTAAATAACAAATTAACATAACCTTTATATATTTTCTTCATATGTTGACTTATTGTTGATAGTTAATGAGTTATTTTCAGTAGTTTTTATTTAAAAATATAAACTTTTGTTTATATTGAAGCCATTTTGATGTTTAGTTGTCGTTGTATTGATTATTAACTTAATTGGAATCGTTTAAAATCAATACAGTACTTAAGTAGTAACACTACAATAGATATCCTCCCTTTATAGGTATATAAATCTACTAATACTGTACCAAAATATACAATAATAAAATATAACCTTACTTTAAACTGCTTTAAACTAATAAAATATTAAAGAGAAATGAAAATAATAAACAACAATAATTATAAAGATTATTGAAATTATATTTTATTGAAAGTAATACATTAAAATATAATGTGTTGATTATGGAATTACAATAATGATTATGATAAGAAAAAACCAAGATGGTATGATGAAAAGTATATTTATTAAATTTTTATATCGGCTTGATTTTGAAATGAAGTCCAATGAGGGAGAAAACAAGACATTTTAGATCTTGAACCAAATAGTAGAAACAACGAAGTCCTTCTGGATCACGAGATTGATTAACATCAAGGAGGGAACCAGTTTTCGAAGTTGTAAATGATATATGCTCATCTCCAATTACTATTTCCAACTCTTGTCTACCAACTCGGTCTGGTTGTGGCCACAAGGAATCATCTTCTTGCATTATTTCCGAATCTTGAATTATTCTTTTTAATTCCTCCATAACACATTGATGTACATAAGCTTCTTTACGGATCATTGTGTCATTTTTGTAATTTGAGTTGTTTGCATAGCGCAATTTACCGTCAGGACGAAATTCAAATTCCAAAAATTCGTGACCAAATTTACCTTTGTGACCAACGTAATATCTTATATAAAAATCCGTTGACATTATTATTATTATTATTATTATTATTATTATTTATCAACTTTGTTTTATTATAATTGTAATTATATGTGTATACAATTATATATCACACAACCAATCAACAGTATGCAAAAGACAGTAACAGCAATTTTTTATCTTTTTTAACGTCGTGTAGTTAACCTACAATTTAAGGTTGAAAAGAAAAATAATATAAATAATTATAGATCGACATCACGGACATCGCCAAGCGACTAGAACATGTACTAATACTTGCAGGAGGGAAATTTAAAATGTTATCATCTGTCAATACACACTACACACTGCTATATATTATACAGTGACAGACAGCACACAGAGAGAGTGTGGTGTGTAGATTTTCATACGTATGTATAAGCGATATATAACCAGCATACCCATTTGTATTTGTAATAATCGTAATAATATACATATGTATGTATTTACACATACATTTATATAAATTATAAGCAATACAGTCAATACAGATTATTACACATTCACACAGAATACTAAACTAAAAAAGTATAACGAGTATACATCAGCAAATATAAACATGGAGACGGAGCATTTAAACCAATATCATTATAAACGATCAACAGCTCAACGAACGAACGACGACGCCGATGATTAATAGTATAGACGTGAGAAAACATAATTGTTTAGCAAAGGCTAAGTCATTTTTCTTTTTTAGTGTTTTGCGATAGTCACACTACCAGAAAAATATGATACTGTGTATGCTAACTGAAAACAATTGTTTTGTGCATGTATGTATTTTTTTTCTTTTTTCCTTTTTCATTTGTTATTTATTTTAATTTTAATTTTTATTATTATTATTATTATTCATTATATTTACTATCTAGAATTGCATGATGACGTTTATCAGTTTAGCGTATGTCATTATCTATTCCGCTTATAAATTATAATCCTTTTTCATATTATTATTTATTTTCATTAATTTAATATTTCAGCAAAAAAATATTTTTATAGTAATAATAATAAAAACAACTATAAAAACTTATACAACAACGAAACTGTTATTTCAGTCACGGAATTATTATTGAATTGTCTTTTTATTTAACCAGTATGTGTTTGTGTCATCGCATAAAAAACATTATGGTTTTATTCGACATGTAGCATGGGTAATTTATTTTCAATCAATTTTTAGTACAGTTAATATTTTATTTACCTATTGTACTATTTAAAAAATATAATTTATTTATTTTTTATATTTTTTAATTTAAATTCATTGCAATTATTAAGATATATAGTTTTAATTTTATAAATTTTATTTGCTAAAAAGATTAATTATTTAAGCAATTAAACTATACGGGTGTATTTATTTTTTAAAATTCCTCAGTTTATTCGTTAGAGTTTTTATTTAAATAATAATAATGATATTTTATATAAATTTATAAAATAAATATACATCGATCGGTTAATTTAAATGAAATAAAGTCGTTGACGAAAATAATAATAATAATTGAGAATCTAAGAGGAAATATCTTATCAGTTATCACTTTTAGATTGCGTGAATTCTGTTATTCAATTTAAACATTGCGTTGATGTGTAAATTTTGTTTTAATATTAATAGATTATATTTTTCTATGTTCTAGAAAATTAAAATGGTCTCAAAAAAAGAAACCCATAAATGTAAGAAATTTTTTATTGATAGATAAATCCAAGAAAAAATAAATAAAATAAAATAAAATTTATAATATAAAAATCATATGCTTAGTAAAAGCTACCTCGCACAGCTTAGTAGTCCTAATTCTTATATAATGGTTCAGCAAAGGATTCCTGGTTTAAATAGTAAGTTTTTTTTTTTTTTTTTTTTTTTTTTTTTTCTCTTTAATTTATTATCATTATAATAATGATAATAATATTTAGGTCATTGTGGTGGTCGACGTTTTGTATTGACGTTAGCAACAGGAATGATATTTGGATTTTTCTCAGCGTGTCTTTTAATCACAGCAACCAAAGATGTGCCACATATATTAAGTTGGATGCCAGGCAGGTCTAGTCTTAGAGATCCTCATCATTATTCAGAACTTGATAATGAAGTAAACAGATTTATTATTTATATACATACATATTAAACACTTGGTATTAATAAGTTTATTTAAATATTTATTATATATTCCAGTTAGGACCTAATGTAGAAGTTAATTTTCATGGAAATGATGAAGATTTTCACAAAGGTGAAGACAAAGTTGCTCAAGAAATGGCTAAAAAAATTCGGGTTTTATGTTGGGTAATGACTAATCCAAAAAATCATCAAAGTAAAGCACGTCATGTTAAGGCAACGTGGGGTAAACGTTGTAATATTCTTTTATTTATGAGTTCAGCAGAAGGTAATGTTATATTTATTTATTTAGTATTTAATATTTAAATATTTACTTACTTACTCTTTATTTATTATTTAAGATTTAACTTTACCAACTGTAGTTTTATCAGTAAAAGAAGGCCGTGATAATTTATGGGCTAAAACCAAAGAGGCATTTAAATACGCTTATGAAAATTATAAAGACGAAGCCGACTGGTTTATGAAAGCGGATGATGATACGTAAGTATCATTCAATTTATAGTTATATTAATAATAATAATAATATTTTTATTATAATTAATATTATAGATACGTGATAGTAGAAAATTTACGATACATGTTATCGTCGTACGATCCATCATCTCCGTTGTATTTTGGTTGCCGTTTTAAGCCATTTGTAAAACAAGGATACATGAGTGGTGGAGCTGGTTATGTACTTAGTAAAGAAGGTTTAAAAAAATTTATCAACGATGCATTGCCTGATAATACTAAATGTCGTCAAGATAATGGTGGTGCTGAAGACGTTGAAATGGGTAAATGTTTAGAAAATGCTGGAGTAAAAGCCATGGACACACGAGATCCTCATGGAAGAGGAAGATTCTTTCCATTTGTACCAGAACATCATTTGATACCTAATCATGTTGACAAAAGCTTTTGGTATTGGAAATATATATATTATGACACTAAAGATGGTTTAGATTGTTGTTCAGATAGTGCTGTGTCGTTTCACTATGTTTCGCCAAATATGATGTATGTTTTAGAGTACTTGATTTATCATTTAAGACCATATGGTATCACCCACAAGGTTCAAGATATTCAGACAATATCACCATCCGTGAAACCGACTATTACCATTACAGAATCCTAGTCTTAAATAATTCATTAATAGTTATTAACTACAAGAATGGTTATTTAAATATACTGTTTTCATTAATGTTAACAGTGAATTGAACAAAACAAAAAACAAAAAATAACCCATTGAAAACTTTATGCTAGTCAGCTGTTAATAATAATTACAACTATTTATCACGTTAACGTGATAAATTGTAAATCTTGTTTTTTTTTTTTTTTTTTTTTAAATTGGTTTTAGAAGTATCAAAGTGCAAGGAAAAAAAGAAAAAAAAATAACTCCTGCGGCACACAGGGAACAATAACATAAAAGAGTTAGAAAAAAATAAAATAAAATAAATAATGATAATAATCTTGTGTCGATACCTATTTAGTTAAGATACATTTTTGCACGTATTCCCATTGAATTATGATAAAGAAAAATAATAGTAATAATAAAAAAACACATAAAATATTTATAATAATGGTAATATAATAATCCCAATAATAATAATAATAATAATAATAATAATAATAATAATGATAATAATATTAACTACCCATGTAATAAATACTATAGATACAAAGTGAGTGAGGACGATTTTATGAATAAATAAACCAACTGTTTGGGGATAATGATTTTTTTCTATGTACAAGTAATATTTTGTACTATATAACTGACGCAATTTTTATATCTTAGCCCTCGTATTAGTAAACATACTTCAGTTTTTCATATTTCTTTGTATAATTACTTATTATTCTAGATTTTTCGTGGAATAAAAAATGCGGAGGAAAAAGTTTGTCTCTTTTTTTTTCTTCTAATCTTTTTTTTCCCTCATATCATTTCATTTCTAATGATAACTGTATTTTTTCCACTTATAATTATCTAGTATCATCGATAATTAAAGATTTCGATAATAAATTATTTAAAAATAACTAATATTTTACACAATTAAAATTATTATTATTATTTTTATTATTATAATAAAGGTAATCTATTATGAATAAAACATTTATTAATTTTTAACTTATTTACTTTTTCATTTTTTTCTCTTTTGTTCGTCAAAAATTTTTAGCCAACATGACTAGGCCCCTTCCAAATAATCATTTTTTCTTTGGAAAATTTATTTTATAACAAAAGATCAGAGGCATAGATCTACTTGCCTTACGAATTATTATTATTACTATTATTATTATTATTATAATTATTATTTCTAATAGTTATTATAAATGTTTGAATATCATTGTTATATTATTAATACAATATATTTATTTATTTATTTTTTTTTTTTAATTTGTATTTTTGATCTACCATGGGACTTCTATACAATCAAAAAATTAAATTAAATTAATAAAAAGAAAAGAAGGAAAACAAGAAAAAAGTAAAAATAAAATACGGGAGAGACTTATGGGAGTTTTGATAAAAGAATGTCAAGACCTTAATAACACATTTATAGTGTCTTGCACATTCTTTTTTTCAATATCAATTTTTAAAATTATTTATCTATACAAAATTAAAAAATAACGTAATATATGTTATATTACTTTGTCACTAATAATAATTAAAAGCTTTGTACAAAAATTTAATTTACAATTAAAAACACTTGAATTGTGTAACCCTATTATTATTATTATTATTATTATTATTATTATTATTATTATATTTTTTTTTTATTTTTCCATTTTCTCATTCAAATTGAACTATCTAAATTAACGACGAGACAACAATTTTAGCAAATTATTATGCGTACTCTTTCCTCCTTTTTTCCCCCTCTTTTTTCTTGTTTAATAATAATAATATTACTATTATTTAATATATTTGATATTTATCATACGATCTCCCTCCTCTAACTGTAAAAGAAATACAGTAGTATACAAAGATAATTTAGAAAATAAAAATAATAATAATAATATCGATATAAAGAGTACTCTAATAATTGAAATATCATTCAAGTTGTCTTTTTTTTTTTTTTTTTTGTTTTTTTTTGTTTTTTTTTTGTTTTTTTTTTGTTTTTTTTTTTTTTTTTTTTTTTTTGTTTATCTCATTACTTTAGTTGTTGTTTTAATAAATATAGATAGATAGTGATTGTAATTGTCATTGAAGATTCAACAGAGAATCAGTCGAATTGTAATGTTAGCAATTGTCGACATCAAAGTACAATTTAATAAGATAAGGGCGTATGAATATAATTGTGTCCATAAATCCCCGAATGTTATTAGATATTACGGTAATGAGTGCATAAGAGAGGTGTGCATAAAGCACCACAAGGAAAGTGAGTCTGGGTCAAACGAGAGCTACTGCTGTGTGGTAAAGTTGCATTAGCGCTTGAACATGTACCGGTAAGCAAGAAAGTCGATCCTTGGTATTTGCATCTACTGCAAGCCAAGATAAAGCGTTGTATCCTTCCAACACATATCTATATAACAAATAAATATAATAATAAAAAATTTCATTATTTTTTTTTCGGTTTAATTAAAAAATATATATACCTCAATACATCCGTAGTATATTGTGAGTCAAGAGGATGAGCTGTTAATGCACTCTGTTGCTGAAGTATATCATCGCTATTTTGTTGTATGGCTGGACTGTGTAGATGAAGAGCATTTTTCAAAAATGCCGGACATACACCTTCAAGATGTGGACACGTTGACCAGAACCAAGATGGCATACGGCCTAATGGCGCTGTAGATACCAAATAACCAAGAGCCAATGGTTGTAAATGAAGATTTGCTACGTCTTCTGTTTGATCAGCGTTTGCAGTCTAACATAATACCGGTAATTTAATTAATATTATTATTATTATTATAATTATTATTATTATTGTTATAAATGTTTTTTTTTTTTTTTTGTTTAGAAATAAAAATAATAAAACATACCCTTGGTGTACTGCTGCATGGAAATGGACTACCAGGACCGTCATGATTTCCCATACCAGAACCACCTCCGTCACCGCCCAAAGGTGAACCTTCTGGTCTATGAGGACTGTTACCAGGACTTTGTCCACCACCCGCACTAGCCTCAGGCCAAACATTAAAAATATCGTTAAAGTCTCCCATACCCTCCATACCTTCCGGCATGTCATCATTTAGAGCTGAAAATAATTCATCGTCACCAAGCTCAGGTCCATTTATATGCTGCTCTTGAAATGCTGTTTGTGATGACTATATATATATATATATATAAAAAAAATAATAATAATTATTATTATTAAAAAAATAAATAATTATTTAATTATATTTAATTGAAATTACTTGTGTCGTAGCTGAAGTCGGAAAGACAAGTATATGAGTACAAGTGACATCTTGGGGTGTTGAGAGTTGACAGTTAACAGATGCTTGACTAAATCTTGAATCTGGTGTAAATTGATCAGCCATTAATCGAAGCGTTGAATCGGGCTCAAGTGATACAAGACAAGCACTTAACACACATGGTGCAGCAGATGGATATAAAAGGCTGCATTGACCACAAATATCTTTTAAATGTTTAGAAGCTTTTAATAGTGATTTTCGAGAAAGGAGCCAGCCCCAACTTTTTAATTCACCATGACCTATTCGACCAACTCTGCCTACAACTAGCCTCCATGGTTGCACCTATTATAATAATAATTTATTAAATAACAATAATAATAATAATAATAATAATAATAATAATAATAATAACAACAACTTACGCCTTGTGACATGACACCAAGTATAAAGTCCATAAGTTTTTGCAATCCAATACGTCGAGCAGATGCACGTTTTCTTCTTTTACGATTTGGCACATCAATATTTATAGCAGCACTCTCAAAAATTTCACCACGATCATCAGTCGCAACTGCAAGTAATAGTGACTGATCTTCACTCAAGCAATAACTAAGATACATAACAGCACACTCTTCTGGACCGGCAATACCAAAAGATTCAGGTGCTTCACTCTTTGATCGTAATGGCGCAAGTACATAGGCCGGTGTATATAAACGATAAGCCGCTTTATTTCGTTCCTGAAAATTATAAATATTAAATATATTATTATTATTATACTGAACATATATAATAATAATAATAATAATAATAATAGAAATAGAAATAATTACATCTTTATTTTTAAGGAAAATATCAGCTGCTGCAGCAGTACCAAAACCAGTAAGACTTTTAACTGTTGAATTGTGATTTAATAGCCGTCTACCTTGGAGAAATACATTTAATGCCAATGAACGCATTTCATCTTGAATTTTTCGTCGTTCACGTGCTCGTCCTAATTCTACTATACTTTCCAGCGATATTAACTGTAAATAATAATAATTATTATTATGTATATATTTATAATGATAATAATAAGAATAATTACCTGGACATTAATATTAGATCTTAAATTTTCGGGCATAGCATTGAGTGCTGTGGAATATGCTCTTAAAAGTGCAAGAATAGCTAATCGCCGGCGATCTGAATTTTCAGGACCACCTAATGAAAATGGTTCAACAATATAAACAACAATTGATGGAGGTTCAATTTCTTCCTCATCCGGTCCAATAGTTGTCGTTGTTGAGGTTGTCGTATTAGTTGTTGATCCAATTGATGATGATACAGTTGACGTATTTGTCGTTGAATTAATTGATGTCGTTGTCATTGGATTTGACGAACCAGGTTCTGTTTTAATAGCTATTGATGAATTAGTATTAGGATTTATTGATGACGAATTAGTATTAGGATTTATTGATGTATTTGAAGGTGAAGAAGGCGGAATAGCCGGTGTAACATTACCCATTGTTGAATTAGCATTTGGTGTTGTATTTGATAAGGGTGTTTCACTTGGAGCTGTTTCATTTTCACCAACAGCAGGTTCTGTTTTAATATTAACACTAACAGTATTAGTATTAGTATTAATATTAGTACCAGTAGCATCTGGTGTTCCTGGCATTGATTCACCTGGTGGTACAGACGGTGATTGTGATTGTTGTTGATGATGTGAATGATGTTGTGATTGTTGTTTGTGATTATTTGAATCAGGATCTAATAGACTACGATCTTGAATAACTTGAGTTAAATATGGTGCTAGTCGATTACTACAGACTTGCGCATAAAGCCTTAATTGTTCACCCATTTGATTTTCACCTAATAATTTAAACCAATCATCAACTAATGGTTGTTTAGACCATTTTTGACATGATGATTTACCAACACGCATTATACCATCACGACATGTTTTTGTTATTGGTGTATGTTTTCCTAATCGACAAATTTCATATGTCGTTGATAATTCACGAAAAAAGTATTTAACTTTATTTACGATTGTTTCACTGTCTGGCGCCAAAACAACATAAGCAACATCACGTGGTCCAGAATATGGTTCTAATAATAATTTTTCCCAATAACTCAGAGCATAAGGTGATAATGATAACCAATCTCTGTCATATCCAACAACTAAAGCTGGTATTGGTTGTGGTTCACATCTATCCTCAGTACCACGACCAGCAAGACGATGAAATTGCCTCCAAGTTAATGGACCAGTAACTGTATATGGTGCTTCCCACATTCTTGTAGTACATTTTTTTTGTACTGCATCTTGAAGTAATGGTTGAAGTGTACGCATCATACGAAGAATATCACCACTACACTGTGGACCACGAGCTTTTAAAAATCCCCATCGATGTACACCAACCATTCTTACTGTTCTTTCAACAGAATTACCACCATCTATTAATTTACCTTGTTCTAATGCAATTAAAGACACTTCATTACCATCATTAAATTCTAATGTATTAAGAGCTGGTAAAACATTTAAATTATTTATATTATTATTATTATTTCTATTAACTGCATATACTTTAGCAGCTCGATATAAGCTACTAGCCGAACTTTGAATAATTGCACATTGTTCACGAAGAAGCTCTAATACACTTGGAGTGATAACATCAAGTTCTTCAGAACCAGATTGTTTATTATTATTATCAGTAGCAACAGCAGCACCACCACCACCACCACCACCACCACCACTACCACCACTACCACTACCACTTCCACTTCCTGATATTACTGCAACGAGTGATCCTTTTTTCTTTTCAGATGGATCCTCAGCAATACCTGTTATTTCCATTTCATCTTCATAAAACAATCCTGCTTGATGAGCCAATCGACGATATACCACTGCACTAAAACCACAATTGCACCTTATTTGTTCTTCATCTTGAAATAAACCACTACCGTTTGTCCAAGCACCAGCTAAATAAACAGCATCAGCTCCTTTTATATTACCAACAACTTTTTGACCGTAATTGCAAACACAAAGACTGCAGCTATCAAAATTATGATCACGAAATATATTAAGAACAGTATCACCAAGAAGTATATTTACTACTAAAGAATTTGATTCTGGTGCACGTATTGGACCCGGTGTATCTGCATCAATACTATTTATATTTTTATTTAAATATGATGAAGTTGTTGAAGTTGCAGGACTTGGTTGATCATAAGGGGGAGGTGGAGGTCTTCCTGCTGCCGCTCGATAAAGATTACCAACATTATTAGGATTAGGACTCGAAGGACATAATTGCTGTTGATGAGATATTGTTGCTAATTGCTGTTGCTGCTGTTGGTGGTGGTGATGCTGTTGCTGTTGTTGTTGCTGGGGTGGAGGTGGTGGTAATGATGGTTGTTGTTGCTGTTGTGACAGTTGTTGTTGTTGTTGTTGTTGTTGCTGCTGATGATGATGATGCTGTTGCGATAGCTGTTGTTGTGGCTGTGCCTGTTGATCTTGATGATGTGATTGTTCTTGCTGTTGATCCTGTTGAGTATTATTAACAGATTTTGATGGGGGTACTAATAATGATGATGAAGATGATGACGATGAATGTAATGGATTTTTTTCATTACTACTGTTATTATTGTTTGGATTATTTGTAGAATTATTATTACACTGCCAAGAAGGTCTATATACGCAGTGTGAAGGCAGTGTGATAGGTGGCAGAAATTGGCTAGGTAAATTAGTTAATGGTGCATATTTTGATGATCCAACAAGTTTACAAATTGTCGGTGGTTTAAAAACATAAGACCAGTCATCAATTGGTTCTTCTGAAGGTGATCCCATATTTGGATAAATATCTGGAGCATGACGAAGTGATCTTTGAGGTGCCGTAAGTTCAGTTTGATCGATTGGTACATCATTTAACTGACAAGGTGATGCTACTGGATTATGTTCCAATGAGGGTGGTGTTGGAAACATTTTCGATAATTCTTCAGGCCGAAGAACACCTACACCACGATTATTTTGTTTAGTTATACTGTCAATACGAGTATCTTCATGCATCCCACCAGATTTATTTGAACCTGGTGGTGTTTGGACTTGAAGTTGATTTAAATTTGTTTCATCACTTGATGTATCAGGATCTGAATTATCAAATATCTGATCAAGATCTTTATAAGATACTTGAAGACCTTCGCTGGTAAATAGAGAACCCGAGTTTGGTGGTTCATCACGTGGTCGTCTTAAACCATCAGCACCAACTACACTATGTTCCCCACTATCATTTTCCTCATCTCCAGCTACATCAAATTCATAAGGATCATTTCTATTTCTTTCACTTTCTTCTCTTACACGTTCATTTTCTTCACCTTCTCTGTCACCATTTCGCCTTTCACCAGTTCCTGCACAATCACCCTGAAAAAATAATTTTTTAAAAATCCACATTATTATCAATATAAATGTCATTAACATGAAATTTTTTTTTTTTTTAATTATTTTAAATACTAACCAAAACTACACCTGGTTCTTGTTTTATTTCTAATTTTGTTACTTGTGGCTGCTGATTTGTCGGTGAATTTGTCACTGTATACAAATTATTACCACGTTGATGTAGTGAACCAACCGGTGGAGATGGTTTAAATCTTTTAACTGGATGATTAAGCCAAGCCTCTTGAGTTGAATAATCATATAGCCAAGAAAGTGGAGGTTCATCTTCTAAAAGTGCACCTTCATATTCTCTCGATGAGAGTATTGGTCGCTTTAACGTTGTTTCAGTTATCATATTTACAACTTGATTATTATTACAGCTACTATTATTATTATTATTATTATTATTATTATTATTATTATTATTATTATTATTGCTGGTGGTATTATTGTTGTTGCTGTTGTTATTATTATTGTTACTGCTGGTAGTGTTGCTCGTACTGATATTGCTGCTATTATTATTATTGTTATTATTACTACTAGTATTGCAGCTGGTTGACGAGACTGATTTAGATCCATGTAATGATGTTAATGACGGAGCTGCATTGGGATGATTTGACGGTGGTTGAGGACTCAACGTTGGCATCGTTGGATCCACCGACGGTGGTACAGATGCCGGTTCAGAATGAGGTGTTGGAAGTGGTGAAGGTGCTGGTGAGCTTGGTGACCCAACCGATGGTACTGGAGGACAATCACCACCAGTCGGAGGTCCTCGAGAATAAGAGGGTGGACCTTCAGGAGGTGTATTAGGTGCATCATTGGTTCTATTTGAAATCGACCTAGATGATAATTAAAATAATCAAATATCAATCAAATTTTAAATTTAATTCGATAATTAATAATACGATGTTATCATTATTTCAAAATCTAAATGAATATGATTTTGATAATTAAGCGATGATAATTAATTATATTATTAGAATGATCATGTATATGTGTGTGTTTTTACATATAAATAAATTACTTTTAAAAGCTAAAACGACATTCATCCTACCACCTGAAAAATAACTAGAATGAGTGATCATGCTTGAAGAATTTACAAACTATATTGACATGCAGCAGTTTATTAAATAATAGGAAAAAAAAAAAACCCCAATTAGTACGTAAGATATTTTAAAATTAGAAATGTGAGTTACAACGATATTATTTTTAATATTTATGATAATTGTGGATTTTTAGTAAAGAAGAAAATAAATTAATTTAATAACCATTATTAATGCATTTTAATTATAAATTGAATATTAATTATATTATTATTATTATTATTATTATTATTATTATTATGTTGTTGCGCGTGATTTACGATAAATGGATGTGATTACGAATTTATTGATTATTTTTAAATATAAAAATAAAAAAAAAATTGGGGGGAAAAATACCCACCTGGGGGCATTAGCAAGAACAGAGGGACAAGAAGCATCCCACGGAATGGTAGAGCGTCGATGGAAAGGTACGACAGCCCGTCGTCCACCTTTATCAACTCTCTCCCTCTGATTTTGAGAGGAAGCCAGACTCTTCCAACCCCCGGGGGTTGTGCACCTGTAACCGATGCGTTTTCAACCTCTCGTAATTTTTTTTTTCTATTTTTTCAATTTATTGTTCCCAATCAGGTAATAAACATTCATTAATTTATAAATGATATAATGAAAATATCATAAAATAGATTTATCATCGAGATATGGATTTACATGCGATAATGTGACGTTAAAAAAAATAAACAATAACTATTTTACCAAGTAAAAAAATTAAAGAGTAGAATTTTAACATTCATAAAAGTAAAAAAATAAAAAAAAAATTAAAAACGTCACGCAAGAAAATGCTTCTAATTCTAAAACCATTTTTCGATGCAAATTTATATTAATTTGATAATAGTATTTTTTCAGACACATAACAATAAAAATTCTAAATAGACATACATATTTTTTATTTAAATAATATATATGAAAAACACTATGGCTTATTTACAATCATGCTTATTCTCAATAATTAAAAAACAAACGCAACATTGATAAAAATAAATTAGCTCAAGATAACAATAATAGTAATTACTATATTAATATGAAATTTTATAATGCTTTGAAATAAAGAATGATTGTAATTTATTTTCATAACAATTAATAAAAAAAATAATCATAATAATTATGTTAAATATTGAATGTTGTTAATTGTAGGACTTACTTAGAACACAAGCAGGAAGACTTTTGAGTTGGATCAATAAACGTCCAGGTACCAAGCTCTACGGAAGATTCATTTGTTTTGGAAGTGGATAAAGATGATGATCCAAGTATACACTCGGCCCAAACACGTTCAGGTAATTCAGTTGATGGTTTTGTTTCACCTTGACTGTAATTTTGATAGTCATAAATAGCTGCCGCTGCTGGACTATAAGGAGGTGAAGGTGGCAATTCAACAGGCAGATCATCCATGTCAGTAACGAGAACATAGCATGATGGATATCGCATCCTTACGCCACCAACAAGTACCTCCACGAAAGGTGGAAGACCGGGTTCAATGTTGTTATTGTTTATTGGATAAAAATGTTTCCACTCATCAAGGAATTGTGAATCGATACGACTCGATTGTCCCGTTAGAGTACCAGCAAGCCCATACGGAGCAAGAATTACTATAAAAATGGTCAAAAAAATTTTTATTATTATTTTTTAATTTATTCAAACTAATACAATTATATAATTATTATGTAAAGTAAAAAAGCTTAATTACCTTTAGCGTCAGTTTGAGATGCCTGTGTACGTTGAAGACAAGCTCTTGTGAGATATCGTACAGCAGGATGTTGCCTGACATCAACACTTGCACAAACAGTACTGTCACCGTGCACGAAAAATGCAAAAGAAAATGACAAATGACTGCTGTAAGCGGTAAAAAATAAAATTATTAAATAAAATTAATTTTTAATTATTATTATTGTATATAGTGATAAATTATTTTACCTGTTGCAACGATGTTTCTCGAAACCGTCATAAGGCTGAACGAACCATTTTCCAAGGCGAACAAAGTCACGAGACAGTAAACAACGTTCAATGAGATTATGAAGAGCCTTGAAGAGTAACGAGCGGCATTCATACGAGAGACCGCTTTCCCAAGAGCCTTGCTCACTCTCTGTTTGTTATATTCCATTATTATAACATTTATATCAATAGTTTAAATAATAAAAGTAAAATATTTTTTAAATAAAGCTTGTGTAGTTACGAGTCATCTTCCGATTGGCCGAAAGGCACGTGGTTTTGTCAAACACAATCGATAACTCACGTAACCAAGACAATATACATATACATATATACGGTAAATCTAAAAAATAAATAAATATAAACTTACGGCAAGCAATAAGCTCTGGTGAGATAAGACCCGATAAATCGGGTTCCTCTCCATACCAAAAGATCCAAAGCTCTTTGGCAGCGGACAGTGATAAAGGTGGTGGAGCGGGCGAAGGTGCTATTCCCATATCAAATATTGCGCCTGTACCAGAAGTACCCATTGCCGGTGTGGCCGCCACTCGTCGCCACACACAGAGTATATCGCCAGCTAGACAACGCGAGAAGCTCGACAATACTGGATCTTCAAGGGGGGTACCCACGGATCCACCGGCCATCTCGCCCCACACGAGTTTCCGCCATTTTATCCCGCATAGATCCGTCTGAAAAAAAAAAATAATATTATTAAATTATTAAAGGTCATGATCAAAATTATAATTATAATAAAAAAAGTTGTGTGATAAGTTTGAATTTTTTATTAATATCTAGAGACATGAGATAAGCGTTAAAAAATAATATAGCAGAAGATTAAAATTTCTAAGTGAGGGTGAAAAAATAATGGCACCTGTTACATGGATCCTACAATTTATTTTTTTTTATTTTCTGTTTCTTTTTTTTATATTCTCAACTCCTGAGGAGGCAACTACTACTCACTTGTCATTGAAAGCTCTCTCATAACTTAAACTATCAAGTAGTTTATGACGACAGTAGTAGTGTCGGTGCTTATCTTACTGAGTTTCACGTGGGTTTACATTGATATTGGATTGTATTGTATTGTATGTTGTAAGATTACTAGTGAATAAAACACGGTTATGCCGGTTATGCGACTCCTCATTTGTATTAGTTAATTTAATACACATTGTGTCATGATTATTGTGACCTCAACAACTTTAAACAAAGCTATTTGGAATAGTATTAAATTTAAAAATGCTGCACAATATGCATTCATATATATGCGTGTATTTTTTTAATAAAAATAAAATATAAATGTAAAAGGGTAAAGAGCATAAGTATAAGAGAGGGGAATAAAAACGAGATGTCAAGTTACACCGTATGATGGTTTGTCAAGCTTCACGTTGATCAATACATGAGCAAGACGGTGTGCAAGTTAAACCGCGTGACTACATTACATATTTTATTTTTTTAAATTTTATACTTGTAACATATTATTTTCATCTCTAATTCTACATATGTAAAAAATCTTCAGTTAACGTTAATAAATTAATATCGTATAAATATTTAGTAGTTTTGACAAATATCCTTTATTTGAATAAAAAAATACTGGGATTTCTACAATACTTTCAAATATTCCATCTCCACTTAAAGTTTAGGCTTTCACCTAGCGGTTTGCTCCATTTTCTTTAGCGGCATTATATCAGTTAAGGATTAATAAAAATTATATTTTAAATCATCCACAATCTGAATAAAAATTTTATTGTTTTATAACTTGCCTTCCTCATTACATTTATGATTAATTTATCGATTACTTAACAAGCAATTTAATCTTTATTAGATAACAGAAAGTGTATAATAAATGATACAGTAATGAAACGTGTATACATTTAAATTTCATTAATTTAAAAAAAAAAAAAAAAAAAAAAAAAAGTAACAAGTATGCAGTAGATTTATAGACCAAAAAAGGACAATGCTATTAAAGGAAATTATTGGATTATTAATTTGTTTATTTGTGTGAATATGCATATGCAATATAAAAGTGCAACTTTTAAATGTAACCCAACAGAATAAAAAGAAAAAAACAATAATAAGAAGTTGAATTAGTAGGAATCTATGAGCAGGCGAAAGTAAAGTCTAATATTACAGAGTAACGGACAACAGTGGTGTGACGACGTCCGCTATTTACCTCCTATCCTGGAAAGAGGAGGAAAAAGGAGAAACAAGTAGAACAAGAGATCCTCCAATTTTTTAAATTTTTTTCTTGCTTTACTAATCTGAGATCACGGTGATTTATCTTTTAGTTTTATTTTTTTTTAAATTTCTGATCGGTAATTATAATCAACAATAATAATATTAATAACAATACCAGAGTGTGATGAATTAAAAATTAGGTGAATCTGACACATAAATGCATTGCGAGTCATCTCGAAACTCTTTCTATTTCTTTCTATGGACGTGAATTCTAGTATAGACTTAACGTGTATAAGCAGCAACTCTATTCGAACGAAGCACACAGTCGATACACAAACAGTCGCCACCACCGTTACTGTATATCTCTTTCCCTCTGCTATACATATTTCTTTCTTTTTCTCTATCTCTATCTCGCTCTCGCTCTTTCTTTCCACGTATATATACACGCATAGCTACGTAAATGTATGCAATGTATATGCTGCTACGTCTATATATGTATATGTAGGAATATATTGTACACATCTCTAGAGAATCTTTCGCTTGCAAGTCCTTCTGTCTTTCTTTTTCTTTTTCTCTCCTTTTATTAAGCCCGTTTTATTTCATTATTATTATTTTTTTTTAATCGTTGTTATTTTTATTTTTATTTTTTTTTTTTTTTTTTTTTTGGTTTGATTTTTTAGTGGTTTTATGTAGGAATAATGGCATGAGAAAGTGTGAGAGCTTAACCAATTGATTAAATAAAATCCCAAAAGAAGAAACTGACTTTTGGGGTCCAGGATGCCGCTAAAGAGAGCAATGAAAAGCCACGAAAAGGAATGAAAAGCAACGAAAAGCAACGCCTTAAAGTAAACCAACTAAAGACAAAATACTGTGTAGGTAGACGACGTTTAATTTGGCAATAGATAGATATATAGATAACAAATAATTATAATTAGTGTTTTAGAATGAAATATGGTATATTATGTACATAAAGTAGCATATAAAACAATAATTTGTTTTTTTTTTTTCTTTCTTTTTTTTTTTTTTTTTTTTTTTAATTGAAGGTAAGATTTGTACAAAAAATGGGCAAAAAAATAAAATAAAAAAAAGAAAAAGAAAGAAAGCATGGTAATGTCATAAGTTAGATATGAGTTGTTAAAAAAAGACACTGGTAGTACTCACCAGTGCGAAGAAATTCGTGTGGCAATCCTCCAAGCTGGCTCCGTTAGTCTGATGCGACGGGTGCGTCATGGCTTCTCCATCGTACACGACGTTTTATCACTTGTTGTTAAACTCCTCAATAAACCCACACACTTTCCACAGCAACTTAATTATTGGACAAATTATTCGTCCACAAGAATTATATTATTAACCAACATTTAAATGGATTTTCACCTTTCAATGGCGATTGTAAAATGGCGGATTGCACTGAGCACAACAAGCAATAGCAGACACCAGACGGGAGGCCAGCCAGACTATTCACTAAAACTACTCTTGCGCCAGCTATACGACAAAATGTTAAAACTTTAAATAACCATATTTATATCATATATATATGTAGATGTATATGTATATGTATAATACACCAAACACCAACTCGAAAAAGCCAAAAAATTTACACAACACGAGTTATACGAAACTCGAAAAAATTATTCGTAATACTCACTTTTTAAACTTATATCACTTGTTAATATTATAAATATTGGGTTTGATATATTGTTATCATATAAAATCACTGCACTTGCTGTTTATCTATCCATAAATAATAAAATTAAATCGTCAATCAACATGGCGGCGTTCATCAGACAGATCAGGCATGGCTCTTTTGCAACTTCACATTCGGCTAAAAATTCACTACTTGCTCTAATAACGGTTTGTTATTTTTTATTTTAATTATTTTATATTTTTTTATTATTTAACATTAATACAATTTAATGATTTATCTTATTTATAAAATAAATATATATGTATATATATAATTGCATACTGTATACATATACATATATATATATATATATATATATATATATGTAAACGATGTAAACTGTCACTAACACAAATGTAATAATAATGACTGAAGGCGCCAGTACGTCATGATGTCGTAAGATGCAAAGCTAACAGGGCCAAGCAAAAACAAAAACAATCCACAATCAAAGGCAAATGGGAGTGGAATGAAAAGTCACTTTCAACTCGAGGGTAAGTTTTTTAAAACAATATTTAATACATAATATTTTACTTTTTATTTATTTATTTTATTTTTTTTTTCGCCTATTAAACACAGGTAATTTAATAATAAAATAATCATGAAATAAGTCGTGCCGACGTTTAACTCATTCGGATTGTGAAAACCACGGCCATTTTGAAGACCCACCCCCTCCAAATCCTCTCCCGTTGACTTTTAGCACTTATACGCAGAAGCTTTGATATTTCAGAGGCGGGGATGTTGCTACTGTTAACCATAGCCACCGTAGCTGTAGACAGACCAGTATATAAAAAAAAAAATATTGACAATCTTGTACATTGCCCTTTTTTTTTTCTACTCCATAATATTTATATGTATATATATTTTTTATTTTTTTTTTTTTTTTATTTTTTACCTAATAGTAATTTAATTTAATATTGCCAAGCATAAATTTATTAAAAATTTCCACTATACTCTTGTCGTTACTGTCAGTTTTGTATCTAAGTTACTGTCACTTGCATAATAATTATTATTTTTTAAATTAAATATAAAATAATAATTTTAAAAAAGATTTTTCTGTCCCTCTGCCTCATTTGTTAGCATATATAATTTAACTGCTTCTTGAGCTTTTTATTCGTCAAGATTTTTTTAAAAACTTAGTAACCTTTAAAGCTAAATTTTATTAACATAATACTTGATACACTTAAATTTTATTATTAACAGATTTCTTCGGCCCCTAAAACCTTATGAGCCACCAAAAGATGCATCCGAGAAGCTCGACAAAATTTGTAAAGACCAAGGACTGTCAGAGAGTGATTTTACAGAATTAAAGGATCTTGATTTGAGATTTAAGCTGTTTAGTATTTGTGCAGATGAATTCAAATGTCATATTCCAAATTCAATATTATTTAACATACAAACTATTGGTAAAAAATTTACTTTTTAATTTTATTTTTCTTGTACTATAATAATAATAATGATAATGATAAATTTTTTTATCGCAGGAGATTTGAGAAAGTTTTATAAGACTCAGATAGACACAACTCTACCGTTAGATGCAAATAAAAATATCGATTTACCACCAAATCTACATATTCAATATGAATATAACAGATTCCATCCAGATACAGATATCAAGTTTGGCGGAAAAACGGCATTTCCTAAGAGCTCAACTCTTGTCACTGGTCTTAAATATAAGAAAAAGTATCCAAGTCTTATACTTGACAGTCCCTGGACATAAATTTATAATTTATTTGTTAATTAACAAGCAAAGAAATACATAATTAAATTAATTAAAACCGATATTTTTTTTTCTTTCTCTATTGTTCTATAGTTTTAATATATATATATATACATATATTTAATTTTAAATGAATCGATCCATCACAACGTGGCAACCCTCTTTCCCTCTTATATATATATGTATACAAATAGCAAGTATAGGAATTTCAGTAGTTAATACAAGCAATGGTGACCGAATAAATATCAAAATATAAACTAAGTAACCATTTAATAGAAAGTGGAAAAAAAAAAAAATATGTCAGGTATATCAAGTAACACTGGACTTATAGCAGCCCGTATTACTCCAATTTATAAAACAAAATCAAAGGTAAGTGAACTATAAGAATAAATAAAAATAGTATATCAATATTTAATTTTTTTACAATTTTACAGAAGTTGGAATTGTTGAGTATATCGAGACCTGCTCCTTTTACAATACGTCCATTTGCTGGACTCTTTAATCCTTTCCCGTACGGATGCTCAGTATTGTGCAATCATCCAGCTGACTGTGAAGCAAAAGAATTTATTAAACGTGCTAAAGAATCATGGGCGATGGAAGGAAAAGCCTTGTTGTTACCAGCCGAAATGGAAATGATTCGAGCAACTCTAATTGCTGGTGGTATTATCGATACTGGAGAAATTAATGATGGTATAAATGCTCACACAACAACAACAACAACAACAACAACTGTTCCTGAAGAATTGTTTCGGAAATATACTGAGACAGATTCAAGACCACTTACACCGACACCAACTTTGGCCAGTGGACCTCTAACTGCACATCAAACTCAATCGGATCTCAATCTTGTTCCCTGTAATCCCCGTGAACGTACTACATTAATTTTAGATCTCAGAACAGCATCACAAGAACAGGATGAAACATTAAGTTGGCATGCTCTTACACTCGAGCTCCCACCAAGTCCAAAGCGAGCTAATGAATATTTTAAGTCTTCCATTCAACATCGTCATCAATCTCGATCAGCATTGCTAACAGTTCAGACAAGTGATGACCAGGTAATAATAATAATAATAATAATAATAATTATTATTATTATTATTATTATTATTATTATTATTATTATTATTATTATTATTATTATATTTAAAGGGAATACGATGATGACGTGTTTTCTATTGATAATAATGATAATGAAAATTTTTCCTTGTTTTGTCGTAGATTCATCATGAATCATCAAGGAATAAAGAGGAAGATGAAATAAGTAATAGTGATAATGAAATACCAATTAGACGACGTGGAAAACGTTTAAAAAAACGTAGATGTCGACGCGGTTCAGCATATGGCCAGCAAAATGAAGTTAGAGATCCATTGGAGCCCACTGAAACTCAAGTTTCACAAGTAGCCGATAGTTGCCGACGAAAAAGTTCAGTAACTCAGCATGGTAATGTTGGAGAACTTGTAAATATCGATGAAAAAATTTTTTCATCGATAACACTACCACTACAACCGGAATATCATAGTTTCATTAGTTATGATATTCTTAAGCATCTTGCTAGAGAGCTAGACAGAGAAACTGTTGAAGCTGAATTTTCTTTAAAGGTTTTTAAATAATTAATATTATTATCATTATTTTTATTTAATAATAATTAATTTAAAAATTTATATTATTTTATAGAGAAGAATTGCTTTGGAAGAAGCTTTACGTGTGAAAAAAGAAATAAATTCAAATAATATAAAATCTTCATCTCGTCAAGCTCATCTCCAGTCGTTAGCTTGTAATGCGCCACGTGTTTTTTCTCGACAAAGCGCAAGGTTTGAACTTGTTAACAGCAGTAGCTTATCGTTTATCAAACCATTAGACTATATAGAAAAATATGTATCGATAACATCCGGAAGAAAAGTTATTTTCAGTAGAATATTTGATAAATATTACGAGGACAGTTTAGATCAAGTTAGGTGTATTTCACCAAATGATTTTTTCCATGCTCTTCGCGAAGTGATGGGCAATTGTTTGACAGATGAAAAAATAATAAAATTAAAAGAAATATTTAATGATATAACTGAACCAATGAGTTTTAGAAGATGGTGTGGTATATGTGCAGCATATGAAAGACTTTTATCTCCATTACCCTCCAGAGAATTAGATCCACCTGCATGGTTGGAGATTGCTGATTTTGATGCGCTAGAAAAAAGACTGAACAATGCCGATAATGTTGATCCTAAATTAATTTATATGCTAAGACAAATTAGAGATAGATAATATTTTTATTGGTAAAAATATTTTTTATCTTTATTCACTCTTATACAAATTAATCACCAGTAAATTAACAACAAAAATATACATATATATATTTATATATATATATATATAAAAGAAAATAGAAAAACAAAATTATAGATTCATTTTAAAAATTTTTTTTACTGTCACAGCAAATAAAAGAACTTTCGTTCAATTAAGCGTATTATTATTATTATTTTTTTTTTTCTGTACATTATTATAAGTAAAATTACTATTATTGCAAATACAAACCATCATTTATCAATAAATATAATAATAATTAAATAGCAAATCACATAAAAAAAAAATTTATTTATCACGAATAATAAATATGTATAGCAATAATAAGGCACAATTGTAGTAATAATAATAATAACAATAATAATAATGTTTAAGGCACAACTTTTTTTAATTTAGGCATTTTTTTAGGACAAATAGTAACATGGTGATTCCAGTGTCGCGCTTGACAAGATTCATTGCAATAAAATGCAATTTCACATCCTAGACATTTATACACAGGGCCACGAGATCCACAATTAGAGCACTCGAGTGTTTTTGCAGTATTCGGATTGTAATTAACTTTACCTAAATGGGGAGTTTCACAGTTTCGTATTTGGTCACCGCGTTCTTTGACATTTCTTATTCGTGAAATGCCAATTGGTTGATAAGGTGACGAAAAATTTTGCATTGCTGGTGTGATTGTTGACAAAAGATTACGAGGATCCGAAGTCCAACTACTATTTAATCCATAACTTCTTCCTGGCAATAAACTTTCTGGGGAAAATAATGCAGTTTGCCATGATGGATAGTTTATTGGTTGTATTGTTGAATCAGGAGTTCGTAAACAGAGTCCAGGTTTATCCCACAGTCTTTCATATTGTGATGAATGTAATTGCTGTTGTTGCTGTTGACGTTGTTGCTGTTGTTGTTGTTGTTGTTGTTGTTGTTGTTGCTGCTGCTGCTGTTGTTGTTGAATTTGATATTGGGGGGGATTTATAAGGTTAATTGGTACTGGAGGTAAAAGCGGATGAAGTTGAGAGTAAGTAGATCTTTTGGCAAGTGAAAGTGGATCGTAATTAATTGGAATATCAGTAAATCCTCGTTTAGATTCTGTATGGGCTTTAGCGATCGGTTGATGCCAATAAGAGAGTGATGAATTTTGTGGCATTGGCAAAGGATTTAAAAGAGCTGATGCATTAGCATGATATGGCATTGAGTTCGTTGATATCGGATCGGGTAATTGACTATTTTGAGGCCGAAGAAGTGGCAATCTATAAGGATCCAGCTAAAAATAGGAAAAAAGTTAATAATAATAATAATAATAATAATAATAATAATAATAACAATAATAACAATAAATATTATTTATATAACTTACTGGATAACCGCGAGGAAAAAGTCTATTCATTGGAACAGATGAATAAATTTGTGGGTCTATTTGTTGTTGAGGCTTTTGTTGTAATTGTGGTTCTAAGAATGACGTATTTATATTATTATTGTTTGAATTATTTTCAAGTAATTGTGCTTGTGATTGTCTTTGCTGTTCTGTTGGTTCCCATTGTTGTTGATTTTTTAATTGTGTTTCTGTAGATATTTTATTATGTGTCTCTCCCAAGGTATTTTTATTTTTTGAAGAACTGGTAGTATTTGTCTTATTTGATACTTGTTGTTGTTGATTAAGTATTTCAAGTTGCGGCTGTTGCAGCAATGGCTGTTGACGATGATGATGCTGATAGTACTGATAAAATGATGGTGATAACTCATTAGTAATTGTAATTGCTGAATCTGGACGAATATTATTAGTATCATTAATTGAGCGCGTTGATAATAATTGATGATTTGGAAGTTTTGTAGATATTTTAGCGAGCCAGTTTCCAAGTGATGGAAATTGTTGTTCATTAATAATGAGATTATTTTTTGGTGACTCGGATACTGGTCGATTGTCTTTTATTTTATTAGTTTTACTTTTACCCACTGATTTATTATTCAATATATCACATGAAGAAGTTATGGCAGACGATGCTGATGCAGCAGCGGCAACAGCAGCAGCCGCAGCCACAGCTGCAGTATTACTAACATTACTAGCATTACTATCATTACTAATAGTAGGACTGACTGAAGTTAAATTATCAAATACTTTAATAATTTTATGACTATTATTAGATTCTTTTAGTTTAGCTTTGAGTTGATCAGACTCATTTATCCTTAAATTATTTTCATAATAATCATTATTATTATTATTATTATTATTATTATTATTATTATTTTCATACTTTGGTATACTTGTTGTATCAATTACCATATTTTCTGGACTTGGTGAATGTCTCAGATCTATTTTCAATACTTGGTCAACATCACAGCCCATTTCTATATTATCTAATTTTTCAGTTATATCAATTTGATTATTTACCGGATCAATATACAATTCACTTTTAGTTATATCTGTTGATAAATTAAAATATTCTGGTTTATCATCTATATCAATTTGCTCGGTAACAATACTTCCAGTAGTGGTGGTGATAACTGATGAATTTACCGATGAAATATTTAATTCACTATCTTCAGATGCTTTTAATTTATTATTTACTTGTTCAAGTAACTTATTATACAGTTGGCTCTCTTCCCAATCGTCTTCATAATTATCTCCATTGGTTGAAGTTGCTCTCGGCAACAAAGGTGGACTATTTCTTTCGTCATAAGGACTTGTTGTTGTCGATGTTGTTGTTGTTGTTGTTGTTGTTGTTATTATTTCATAATTAATTGGTATTTTTGGTGATAATTTTGGTGGTTCTGGTGATGGTGAAGTGTATGAAGGATACTGAGACACCACTGATATGTCTTTGTAAGTCGTTGAACAGGGTGGAGAAGCATTTAAATTTGGTAAATCATTTATTATTTTATTATTATTATTATTATTATTATTATTATTATTATTATTATTATTATTATTATTATTGATTACTTCAGAATCACTAGTCTCCTGTGGTACTTCAGGAAGCATTTTTAATAAATTTGTCAATTTTTCAATTTGTTGAGCATAAGATTCAATAGTATCCTTAACAGGCGCTGAAGGTGGTATAAGTGTTTTTAACATAACTCGACTCAATTCAACAGTTTTTTTTTTTAATTCTCGTAGTTTTAGTTTAAGTTTATTTTTACGATAACGTAATTCTTGAGCATCCTTATTTGACATAGTTGATGAGTCAATACGCTCGTCGTAGGGTGGAGTTTGTCCACTGACAATACGATATTTACTGGCATGTTCTGTGTTGTTGATTGGCCTAGTGTCTAAAATCAATAAATATAAATTTATTAATAAAATAGACACATACAATGTTTTTTTTTCTTTTTTTTTTATGCGTGACATTTATCAATAATTTTAATAATAAATAAATGTAATACAAACCTGGTATTATTATTGGGACTTCTGGGGGTTTTGGTTGATAATATCTAAATTTAGGGATACACTCTTGACGTTCTCTCTCTATTATTTGTTTAATGCGTTCTTTTTCATCATTATTTGGTTGATAACATGCCGTTGTAATGTTTGCTTGCAAACTTTGTATTTTTTTAAGTCTCAAAGGTGGGACTATTTTAGGTTTACCCATACCTTCATCTTCCAATTTTTTATCTTTTCTTTTTCGGCGTTTTTTAATAGGTCCTAATTCTCGTTTTTGAGCATCGGAATCATTTGTATAATAAAGTGACAAAGGATCAACATTTATTGACGAATCAGCATCAATAGAGTCACATCTTTCAGGGCTTTTAGAAATATCAATAAAGTTATAATTGTTTATTATGTCTTTATAATTGATTCCATTGATATTGGTGTTGTTGTTATAGTTGTTGTTGTTGTTGTTGTTGTTGTTGTTGTTGTTGTTGTTGTTATTGTTGCTGTTGTTTTCAATTCCACCATCAGATTTTCTTTTTGCTCCTAAACGCCTTGAAATATTTTGATTACTCTTCTCATGAGACCGTGATTCTTGTATGATATTGATGACAGGTTTACGTAATAATTCATTATTTTTCTTTAAATTTGGGATATCGATCTTGGTGAGATCTAAAGTACACCGAAGTAATTGGGGTGTGACGTAATTAGTTTTTGACAATGAAGATGATGATGACGACGACAGTAAAGGTGCTGGTGATGGTGATAACCGTGGTGGTGATAAAGATGATGTTGTTGATGACGATGATGATGATGATGATGATGATGATGATGATGATGATGATGATGATGATGATGATGATAATGATGTTGTTGAATTTGATTTTGTATTTGTAAAAGTACCTTGGACATTTTTTAATAATTGTTTATTTGATAGTCCAGTGGATGCTGAATCACTGGCAGTTGTTGATGTCCTCCGAGATACAATAGCTCGATAAGGTGAATGAGGTGCCGGTAATACCGGTAATGAACGATTTGGTTGAACAGGCATCACACAAGCTGGACGATCTTTTAAAGCTGTAGCAAGTCCACTTGATTCTTGAATATTACTCGAATCGATCATTGTGCCATAGACGATTCTTTTAATTCAATACAACATTTAAGAAATAAATCTGAAAAATAAAATAATTTACTAAATTTACTTATGAGTTTAATTGTTATGGATTAAATATTATAACTATAGTCAATGGAGAATGGAGAAAAAAAAAAAAAAGTTTAGTCGTACAGAGAAATAATAAAGACTAGAGACAAAACTGATGGAGACTACTATGTAGAGTTCGTCAACTATTCAAATGAGTATATAAATCTATATATAGGATATTATTGTAACAGCGACGGTTGAATATATCGAACGTGATATGTGAATAAAATAAATAATAAGAATAAGAAGAAGGTATATAAGACAGTGAAAAATAGTAGCGAGCCGGTGTCGATGGACAATGGATATAATACGCGACTTTGAATAGTCTGTCAGTCATTTCTTCTCAACGTATCAACCAATAAGAGAAAAAAAAAAACTTTTGTTTTATATATAATCAACAATACAATAGCCAAAGGGGTCCCGTATAAGTAAGCTAAGCCACCCTTGTTCATAATTTATGTGACGCGAGTAGCTTTACTATACCAGTTGTACACTTGATTCTCTTTGTCCATTTCTTCTTCTGTAAGTTTGCTTTACACACATGGATACCTACTACAATTTTTAATATATATATATATATATATACACAAGGGATATGAATAAATTATTAAGCTATTGAGTTGGCTATATATTTCTCATATATCGAATAATAAAAAAGAAAATTATTTCCAACAATTCTAAAAGCTCTTTAGGAAGTTTTAAAATAACTATCTTTTATATTTGATTGTTTTTTTTTTTCTTTCCTCAAATGGTTTTTGTGTATTGTAGTGAATAAAAAAAGAAAAAAAAAATAAATAAAATGAATGATTAGAATGTTTATAATTTATACAAAAATATTTTTAGTTTCAATTCCAAGATTTATTTTATCAACGCTTTAAGGTAGTTGGTAGATATATATATATATATATAGTACGTAATACCAAAACATAAAATAAAAAAATGAAAATATACATATATACAACCGATACAAAAAATCTCCTGACTTTGATGCCATAACAAAGAATGCTTTGACGACGGTCATTATATATTTGAATGATCTCAGCATAGTGGGTATGGGTATATCATAAGATGAGATTACAAACTAACGGCCGTGAAATTAAAAACTACTTATGTATACACATACTTATTGAACAATAATAATAATAATAATAATAGTAATAAATATTATCTTAAAAACAACTAACGCGTTGTATCCTAAAATCAAAAACGGTTTCACAATTAATAAAATAACATAATCTATATATGTACAAAAAATCTATCAATTAAATAGTAATTAAGCGATTACTAATAGTCTTTTTTTTTTACATTACATTTCAGATATACAGTTAATGTCATTAAAAATTAAACAAGTATTGAAAAGTAATATAACAATAACAATAACATATTAAGTATGAAATATTGTGCGATGTACTTACCAATAACGTGTAGCCAGCTAACCAGTATGATAAAAAAGAAGAAAAAAAAAAAAAAAAAAAAAAGAAATACAATAAAAAATTTAAAAAAGAATAAAAATTACTTTTTAAGTAAATTACGACGTTGATAACAAATGTATCTGTTGAATGACAAACACCAACTGGCTGAAATGCGAATAACTGGCAACAACCTGTATATGCTGTATACAACAATTACGTAGTATCGATGTCAATGGGAAGTACTCGCGGTGTTTAACGCTCGAAGACGATGACGACTGACTCTATCGAGGGTGATAACATTGCCGCCGCCTCCACAACCCATCGGCTAAACACTAATATATAAATCAACACATATATTCATATCTATATACATTTTCATATATATATATATATATATATATGTATATTTCACACATACCATAATAAATATTTTACTCCAATTTTTATTACAACTTAACATTTATTACTATGTATTAAATGATAGACTATTTTTTGTTATTGAATTTAAAATACTAGAATGTCGACACTTTACTGGTTATAGTAGAAATACTATATTTTATTATTGTATATATTTATGGATAGAACAGAACAGAGCAGTAATATTGAGTAATATAATATAAAAAAATATTAGATTATGAAAGAGCGGCAGCGTGCCTGAGCGTGCCGGTACCAACGACGGTTGGTTCGGTTCTGCGCTATATTGTGGATTGTGGATTGTGGATTGTGGGTGTCGGGTCACATCCTCACATTTTGCAGGGCCACGTGGTCGTTCAAACTCACAGCACAACTCACTCTTGAGTTTGCGCGCATCAATATTACATATAGAAACAGATATCTATCAATCTCTATTATCTTCATCTATCTCCTACACTAGCCAATATATCATCATCATCATCATCATCATCATCATCATCATCAAATACAAGTACATTCACACCTGTATACTTCCTTACCTCTATACCTGGTGTATAACTCTTATAGCAACTGAAACTGACCTACGATTCATATAAACAATATAAGTAATTTTCTGAGAATTAAAATTATATATTTATAGATATACGTATTCGAAAAATTATTACAATTACTTTTATTTAATTGCGAATAAATCGATTTATAATAACTAACAATTTATTATATATTTTTAGATTATAAGGGGGGACATATAAATAACTTTTGTTTTTTTTTCTCTTTCCATATAAAAAGGTGAGAAGGGAATAAACTGGTGTTTATAACGTTTGAGAGGGTGCACAAACAACCCCTGCTGCTAATGTTACAACTATTGTTACCATTCCGGTTAAGCCTTGGTTATACCTGTATTTTATTTAATAATTTTTTTGTTATATTAAATATAAATGGTAATTTCAATCGTAAATGCTTTTAAAATTAATATAATTGTTTCCTTTAGCAATCTAATACACTAATTATTTATATTACAAAATACTCCATTTGACGATAAAAAAAATAAATAAATATATATATATATTCTTCAAGTAATGATAATTATTACTTTACCGACGTTAGTATTATCATACTAATCATCATCAATATTATTATCGTCAATGGTTAAAATAATTGACGTGTAAAAAAATACAGCGTTTCAAAATAGAACACTGGTAGATAAGGAAAAATAGCTTTAACTATAGTGATAAAATATAAATGCAAAAAATAATAATAATAAATAATAATAATTAAGAGAAAAAGGTCATATAATTGAATATATGTTATCCCCTTGTCCAACAACAGTGATACTCCGTTTATATATTTATTATATTACAACGAATAAATTTTGTTAAATGATAGCTCAGAGAAAAGCAAAATCGATCCGCAACAACTTTTCTTATTGTTCTTATAATAGTTATGTATATCTATATAACGATATCCACCTGTCGTACTTATGTACTTTTGTGTAGTATTTTTGCCACTCGTCCATTCGATTTATTGTATCGAACAAACAAAACACCGCGAGCTTTGTATGTTAGTTATAATAACCAAAAAACTAAATCACTCTTTATTTTTATTTATTTATTATAATTATATTACAATTAGAAAAATAATTTTTTAGTTTATAAATATAAATTAGGACAATGAGTTATGTTTTACCAGAGTCTAATGGAAAATACACAAGATCATTTTCGGCGCCAATAAAAAAATTTAATCCCAAAGAAAATATTGTGAGTATTTTTTTGGTATCTTTATTAATAAAATAATATACATTTTTCTTTTTAGCATCATACAAATTTATCAAAAACTTTTCGGATTCCTTGGAAAAAAAATTCAATTGATCGTACATCAAAGGTTTTAACAAAATCTGAATATGAATATTTTCGTAACTGCGCGATTGAGGGATTTAAAACAGAGCAAGAAAAGCGTGAAAATTTATTTAAAAATGAAATTAAGAAAGAAAATTTATTGGCTGAAAGTATAGCTCGTAAACAAAAAATACGTAAAATGGATTTAGAAAAATTAAAAAAAAAAACAAATAAACTTGATGAATTTGAAGCGGAAACAAAGATGCGAACTATGCATCTTCTTGAACGTGCAAATAATTTAAAACTCGAACAAGAAGAGGAAATGCAATTATGCAACAAACTGATATTAGAAACTAAATGTCGAGCTATTAGAGATCTTCAGGTAATTTACAATAATAATATTTCATTATTTACTATTAATAAATTTTTAATTAAAAAAATAGGTTGCAGAAAAAAAATTAATTGAAAAAGAATTGAATAAAGAGGAAAAAAGATTGAATGAAATGATGGAAAATGAAAGACGTTTAAAAATAAAAGAGGAAAAAGAAAAAGAAGAGGAAATAGCTAGTAAAAGACGAGAATTTGCATCTAGTTTGAAACATCAAATAATTGAAAATGAGGAGCAAAGAATTATTGAGTTTGAACGTAAGCAAGAAGAGGGTAAATTAATAAATTTAAGTAATATTGCTTGGATGGATGAACAAATAATGAAAGAAAAAAAAAGAAAAGAACAAGGTGCATTAATAAGAAAAGAATTGGCTGCTGAAAATCAACGGCTTATTAAATTTAAAGAAATGGAACGTGAAGAGAATCGAATTATAGATATAAGAATAAAAGAGTATCAGCGAATGAAGGATGAACGTGATAAGGCAATAGCACAAGCACAAAAAGCCATTGAAGATAAAAAAAATAAAGAACGAACTCGTGTAATTAAACAAGCAATGCAAGCCCACGATTTTAAATCTCAAATTGAAGAATTAAATGAAATTCGTATTAAAGAAGAGGTAGAACGTGAATGGCGAAAGCGGGAAAAAGAACAAGCTCTCAATAAATTAAAGACACGACATCAATTTTCTCAAGCACGTCAAGATCAAATAAAATTTCGTAAAATTCTTCAGGCTATGGAAATAGAACGTGACAAACGTGAATTTGATAAAATAATTGCTGAACAAAAAGAAGCATTACTAAAAGAACAAGAAAAACTTAAACAGCAACAATTACAAGCTCAAAGATATCGCAATGAAATATTGAAACAAGTAAATGATAAAGAAAAAAATAAAAATGAGGCAAGAAGAAAAATTTATCAAGAGGGTATGGCTAATCGTGCTGAAATTGAAATCAGAGGAAAAAGACTTAGAGAAGCAATGGAAAGAAAATGTAAAGAAATGAGAGAAAATAAAGTACCCGAAGTATATATAAATGATATTAAAAATATCATTTCAAAAATTAAATAATAACTTAATTTATTATTTATATTTTTATTATTTAAATAATACAACAACGTTGGGATCTCTTTCAACAATATCTTCTATTTGTGCAACAGATTGCCCAGTATTGCAACAAATTTCATCAAAACTGTAAGCACCAGTAAAATATTTATAAATAGGATCATTTTTATGATTTTCACAATTGTCATATAAATTATTATCTCCAAATGATCCCTTAACATAAATTGGATACTTGTAAACTCTTCGAATAAATCCTTTAATTAATCCAAATTGTACTAATCTTCGCTCGTTGATCCTTAAATTTTGTGGATTTAATCGCTGACACAAATCTTTTATTGTTGTACCATGAGTCATTGTTGCATACATTCTGTAGATATCACGAAGATGAGCTGGTTGCCTTGCTACAATTATTCATTTATTCATTAATTCATTAATTTATTTATTCAGATATATATACAATAAATAATTACCAGATTTAGATACAAAATGAATACATTCTTCTTGCAACTCTTTATTCTCAGCTAAAATTCCAAGCTTTGAAGTAGTTGTGTAAATATTACAATATTGAAATATAGGAATAAGAGTTACGACTCCATAATAAACAAGATTTTGAACACAACTTTTGACAAGATTATTTTCTACATCAGCTTCAGCAGCAATTCGAGTAACATGATTAAAACCATCAATATACGGCAAAACTTGTTGAGTTGTAAGATCCCACTGGTCACAGCAAAAAGATTCACGATTTACCAGAAATACAGGAACCTGATGATCTAATACGGGCTTTGGCTCAGCTGCCAGTCTAACAACTTTCAAATGAGTTGTCATTGTACCTTCTGTCAATGTACACATGTTATGACAATTTAAATCATTCATAACTTGCCCAAGAATTTCGGTCAATCGACTTTTATCAACGGAAACATTTGACAGAAAACTATTTTCCACTTCCAAAGCCATCTAAATAATTTATTATTATTATTATTATTATTATTATTATTATTATTATTATTATTATTATTATTATTTTAATATTTAATAAATAAACTTTTATTATAATGAGCTTAAATTATTAATACCAAAAAGTCGGACATTTTTTTAACAACCGGCTCATAATGAACAGTTCGTGCATCAGCATTACATACAAAACATAAATTAAAATAAAATGCATTTCGAGCATATTTTTTGTCATCTATTTTTACTGGAAATCCTAAAATTTTGCAATTTTGTAGTGTCCTAAAAATATTAAATAAATAAATAAATAAATACTATAATTATATAACTATTGTTTTTTAATAATCAATAATAATAGCAACATAACATACACGGTAAGAGTACTTCGTTGTAATTGTGCTTTTGGTATAATGTAAACGCTTACATTATCAAATATATCTTTGGACACATGATTATCAGGTACCTAAAAATTTAATTATTATTATTTATTTTATTTTATAATTAATTATATAAATAATTAAGTATATAAATTAAATATTATCAACTTGACAAGTTATTTTAGGGCCAGCTATATGATGAAATTCTGAAAAAAAAATACAACGTATAACACCCTTGTCTTCACTATTATTTTCATTATTTAAATTTGAGTGAAGCATTTTTCTTTCTTCCTCTAATTATTTTTTCACATTTTCATGTCATCAACTTTTTTTTTTCACAGGTTATAATACTTTTTTTTTTATTTTATTTTATTTTATTTTATAAATTATAATTAATAATAGTGCTTGATATAATTATTATTATTATTATTATTAAAATATTTTTTAGTGTTATTTAACTGGGCAATAATAATAACAACGATAATAACTGAACCGTAACCGAGTAGTAAACAGGGTAAACAGGTGTGTCGATCAGCTGATTATATATATTGTGATATATACTGGGTGTTATTATCAGAAAATAAGTTGTATTAATTTGATATTAATCACCAAGTATATGGAATAAATTTATAAATTTATTATAATGTTATCGAATTTACTGGTAAACTGAATTTTCGATTTAATCGGCAGTAACTACCAGTAAGAAGTTAGCAGTTAGCACAAGTGCACATATTTCTTTAAATATTTCATCATCTCTTGTAATAAATTTTTTCGATAACAATAATCAATTATATAATAAATATTCAAATTGTTTCATATAATTATTTAAATAATATATTAATAAAAAATGCCAGTACATATTAATTGGCCAACAGCTATTGGAATAATTGTTCCAAATCTAGGTGGATGGGCTGGAGCAATTGTGACTCGACGAAATATCACTCTTTGGTATAAGGTATAAAAAAATTTCATAAAATCTATTAAATCCCATATTGTTTTTTAAATATATATCTCAACTATTTAAATTACAGTCATTGAATAAACCAACTTGGACACCACCAAACTGGATGTTTGCACCAGTATGGACTAGTCTATACTCTTCAATAGGTTATGCTTCATATCTAGTGTATCGTGATGGAGGTGGATTTGAGAAGGCTGCTATTCCTCTCTCTATTTACGGTGTTAATTTAGTACTCAACTGGTTGTGGACACCTATATTTTTTGGAGCACACAACATTAAATTGGTAAATTACTACTCATTATTATTATTTTATTTTATAATCGTTATAAATAATATAAATATTATTAAAGGCTCTTTATGAGATTGCTGCACTATGGGGATCAACAGTAGTCTTGGGAATAAGCTTTTTCCAAGTAAATAAACTTGCTGGTGGTTTAATAGTGCCTTACTTGGCTTGGAATACTCTTGCCACTGCTCTCACCTATTCAGTTTATCGTAATAATGAAATTACTGACGTTGATGAGAAAAAAAAGTAGATATAATTATAATTAGTCATGATTTAATAATTAAAATGTATCCACATTATTTCAATATTGCTTTATGGCCTTCTACATGTAAACACAATCCATTCCAGGAAGATTTTTATATACTATTATAATAATAATAATAATAACAGTTTTGTTACGTATAATATACACAAACTTGTGAGCATATTTATGGTGTACATATTTTTTTATTACTTTATAAGAAATAAATGTGAGTTGGCCAACCACTGATTGATTACAGTTTTAATACAATATTAATATTAATAATAATAATAATAATAATTATTATTATAATAATAAATTTTCTTTCCTTTCATATTTCATTTTCCTCTCATTTCTCTTTATATACGTATTCTACATTTTTTAATTTTTTAATTTTTTTTTTTTTTTTTTTTTACATCCTGTTAAAATTATAGTATCGAAATTTTTTTTTCTTTTTATATATATGTTATTAAAAGAATCTATAAGTTATTTGTTTGGATGATTTTTTTTTATTTTCACAGCAGTCGTTACGTGGGATCTGTAGCGTAGATATATCCTTGTTGCTGAAGAACGTACAGTCTTTTTTCCACCGCAGTTTTATCTAAAATAAACGATAACTCGTTTTATTAATAAATAAATTTGATATATTATTGAGGAAACTTACATTTGATAAGCAATGCTCTGTCTTGGCTGTGGTTTACATGCTGCGACAGAGAATGAAGTAGAATTTGTGCAGTATGATAACGCTGAAAGCATTCCGCTGGATTTCCAAAAAGTTCATCTAGAGCAGCAGACTGACACTGTAAATAAGTAAATAAATAAATAAATAAATAAATATTTAATAAAATATATTTATAATTAAATTATTTAAAAATAAAATATACCATTTGTATTGCATGATTATAAAGAATTTTATCAGCAGTTGCTCCAGTTTGTCGTAATAATCCTGCACTATTCAGTTGCTTACATTCAGTTAAACAAATTCTAAATTTATCATTCATGGTATTGACAACCTCCTTAACATTTGCTGTCGGTTGAAGTCTTCCGGCTTTTAACTGCTGGGTAGCTAAACTAAGACCCGAGCTGAGCCACTGCAGGGCTCTGACTAATAGAATAACTTGCTCTGCTCGTCTTTTTGTCGCGGCATTACTTGCTGGTTCAACACCACCAAGAGGTGCACCCAAGGGTCCAGCCCGAGTTCTTGCAACTTCGCTTACACAATCACACAGTGCCACGACAAAATTAAGCTTGGCCAATATTTCATTATGTTCCCGTTCCAATAAAGTTTCTTCTGGTAATTCTGGAGCTATGAATGTCAACGGACGATCATCCGAACATGTTGGAATGAGTTCGGGAAAGAAACTCTGAAAGCTTCCAGCTTCTAAAAAATTAATTATTTTAATTATTATAACTGTAGTAACAAATGATAATAATAATAATTATTATTGTTGTTGTTGTTGTTGTTGTTATTTACCAGATATTTCAGGTAAAGTTACTGCTCGAGTTCCAAATGGAATAACTGGTGAATGCCTTAAAGTATTATTATTATCTTGAAGTGCTTTAGCAGTCGGCGAACCCAAAACAGCAAGGGGTCCAGTGAGAAGTGGTGAAGAAGAACTATTACTTCCGAGTGATCTTTTTAATGGTGAATTACCAGTTGAGATATGAGAATGCCTGGCACTTGGACTGACTTGCCATGTATGGGGTGGAGGTGGAGTTTCACTTAGTCTTCTATTTGGTGGTGTTCCAATAACAAATTGTACACTTGGTGGACTTAACGAACCAATATCAACCGGATGATTTTTATGACAACAATCAACACTTCGTTTCATACTTATTGGTTGCGATCGTGGTACAACACTGGTTTCAGTTCGTACAGTTGTTGTTGCTATTGTTGTTGTTTTTGTTGTTGTTGTTGCGGATGATAATGATGATGATGATGATGATGGTGATGGTGATGATGGATTAACGGTACTTTGTTGGGTTGGTACAGGAATTGGTTCAGATATTGGTAGAAAACATGGTCTTGGTGGACTAACTGCTTCTTTACTTGTTTGTTTGGTATATTTAACTTGTTGACAAGTTGGATTATTTTCAATGTCATTGCTCAAATCATTTGGTACAAGAACAAAACCATCTTCAGGACTTGAGCAAGGACTATTGACCTCTGGAACGGATGGATTTATAAGTTCAGCTCTTGGCTCTTGTATAGTCTCTGGTGATGCTGGTAATTCAGCAAACACTAAATTTTGACTATCAAGAGTTCCATGAAGAAATCGATGATTAAAAAATTCATCAAAAGCCATACGATCTCTGGCATTACGTCTCAAAAGACCCATTAGCAAACTTGATAGTTCTGGTGATGTACCAGGTGGTATTTTTGGACCGAGATTAACATTTTTTTCGTAAAATAATTTTAAAGCTTGAGGTGTGTGAGCTTGAAATGGTGCTTTACCAGTCAGACATTGAAATACGATTGTACCGAGGGACCATAAATCTGCTTTTGCGTCATACTGCAGTGACATTATTACTTCTGGAGCCATATACATTGGAGATCCACACAACGTAGCTGCCATTACACCATCTTGTAAAAATCTTGCAAATCCAAAATCAGCTGTAACAATGATAACAATTATTTTAATATAATTATTTTTATTTTTAAAAAATATAATAAAAATTTTATTACCAATTTTTAATGTGATTTGATGGGGTTGTGGACATGCTTTTCCACAATTATGACTCAATAATATATTTTGTGGCTTTAAATCACGGTGGACTACTCCTTTAGCATGAAGAGCCTTCATAGCTCCAGCTAATTGCTTCAAGAATACTCTAATTGTATCCTCAGATAAGGTACCTTTAGCTGTTTATTAAATATTTATTTAATTACTAGTAGTAATAATAATAATTGTTATTGTTATTGTTTATATTACCTCCTAAATAATCAGCCAGATCACCTCCATTGCAATACTCCATAACGAGGAAGACATTATGATTGGATTCCTTAAATTATTATTTCAAACAAAATTAAATTCATATCATAGATATATTATAATTATAAATTATATATAAATACCTTGCAATCCAATAGAGCGACAACATTTTCATGATGTAGTTCTGTCAGCTCCTGTCAATAAATTTCATTAAATTTATAAGTTATCATATGAATAATTAACTATAAAATAAATATATGCATTTAATGGATAACCTTTAAAATCTTTATTTCTTTGCCCAGAAGATTTTGGGATTTGGCCAAACTTTTTTTTGTTATACTTTTGATTGCAACTACAAAATTTGCTTTCTAAAATAAATGAATAAATGTAATTGTTAAGTGTGTCACCAAAAAACAAAACAAAATAATAATAATAATAATAATAATAATAATACTTTTCTATGTCTGCCTTTGAAAACAACAGCAAAAGCACCATGACCAATAAGGTCTTTTGTGTTGTACTCATAATCACCCACAATTTCCATTGTTATTATCAAGTATTTAAAATAATTTTATTATAAATAATAATTATTTCACATTTAATATTAATAATAATCATTTATAAAGCACAGATTTAGGTGAGATGAATCGCGCATCATCAGGATCAATACAAGAAAAGTCAAGATTCGTTTGCAAAAGCTTCATGCTTATTCACCTTCACTCTGGATCTTCTTCATCATCATCATCATCAACACTACACTTAATAATAATTATAATGACAATAATAATAATTAATTTAAATATCTCTTTTCTTATTTGACACACACACACTTACTAACACATTCACATATTCTTACATTAATGCGTACAAAAATTTATTATATACATCATATAAATATAAAATATTTAAAATTACGAAACAATGTATAGTAGTAAGCCAAAATCAGCCAAAAGAACTAGAGTCGTACACTCGTACGGAATCCAACAAAATGTCAGCCATTAAAAGAGAGAAAAAAATAGAGCGAATGGATGCGTTCTACGTTATATTAGAACAACTTTTAGTAATTCAAGACGCAGGCGCAGTTTGATGCGCATGCTTAATTTTTTGCGCGAGACTTCTGATATTTAAATTTGTACAGCTAATATGAAAAAAAAAAAAAAAAAAAAAAAAAAAAAAAAAAAAAAATATTTAAAATCTTAAAAAAATTACTAAAAATTTCTGAGTTTATCCATAATTATTATACTTATTGATTGATTGATACATATTTTAACATTCAAATTCAATGAATTGAATTTGATAATACATAAAACGTTGCATGGAATTTTTGGGTCAGAAGTAGTGGGGTCAGTGGGTAGGGTGGGGAATGAGTGTGCTCGAGAGCGGATGGGGGTTGCTTTGGCTTCGATGGCCAATAAAAAGGGTTTACTGCGCAGGTTAACTAGGTGGAGGTGGAGGTCCTCGGACTTATCTAAGACACCCACGCTACTGAACGCACCCTTTTTAAAAACAAACACAGCGATTTTATTTTTATTTTATACGCATACGCACTGAGTTGAATATAGTAATTGATAATATTAATTGAATTTTTAAACTAAATAAAGGATTTATAATTAAAAATGAGGATTTTTATTTATTTATTTATTCATTTATTTATTTACATTGAGTTATATTACAGCTCATTTATTTATACAGAAGAGTAAAACAGTCCATTAAGTATGAGAGTAATGACTAGATTAAAAAAAAAAAAAAAAAAAAAAAAAAATAAACAAATTATACCAATCAAAAATTATTTATCAGTCATTTAAAAATAATTTTGATTAACCCGTTTTATTATTAACGTTGAGGGATACAATAAATATAATCGTTAATAAAACAGTTGAGTAATTGATTTTTTTTTCTCCACATAAATTAAAACTTCAAAGAGGAATGTAAAAATATAAATATTATTCAATGGACAGACAAAATATTAAGTAAACTGCCGTAACTTTAAAATGACTGTTAATTAACGACTAGTTATAATACACAATTTACAATTTATTATTATTATTATTTGTTTATTTAAAATATTGGCGGTGATTTATTATTTATAATAAATAGCTTTGAGATTACCCCTCACGTCGTATATTTAATCTAATTATTTTTGTTTAATACTGAAATAATTATTATGTACAATCTCTGTATTTTTAATATTATTTAAATAAGTAGGTAAGAGTTTTTTTAAGCTTTTGATTGTGCTTTATAACTGAGACAAGGCAGTAAATAATTAATTTGAACGTTATAATTATTAATTAAATTAGTTTAGTATAAAATAAAACAGTGCAGCAGTGGCACTGACTGGGACGGTGTAGCCTAAGCGATTTCGTTACACAACCGATAAATTACAATTAAATAAATTAACTTGATTTGAAATTTACCAATATCGATATTTTTTTATACAATCATTACCTAAGTCGACAACCACTAGATGATTGTTTGGTAAGACTGCGATGCCTGTTGGACGTCGTAATTTTGAGCTGTGTGAATCTATTTCCGTGAGAATTGCACCACCTCCGAGTTTCATAACTTGAATTATACTTCGGCCTTTGTCACTACGTGATGCCACTATTTTTCCATCTTGATCAACAGCTATTCCTCCGTATTTACCTTTACCTGTTTTTATTTATTTTATTTAAATAAATTATTTAAACGTCACAACTTAATAATACAAAAATTTGTACAGCAAGTACCTTTTCCTTCGGCATTTATTTCTTCAGAAAAATCTCCTTTAGCTGAAAACACTTGTATCCTAGAATCGGCAACTAAAATTTCTCCGGCAGGCCCAACAGTCACTGAGCTAATTAACTTGAGCATACTTTTCTTTCCAACTTGAAAAAGTACCTTTCCATCAGAGTCAAAGACAAATACGCAGCTCTGTCCATTGTCAGCGACAAGTATATGCCCATAACTCCGATCTACCGCCACATCAATCGGCTCCTGAATAATAAAAAAAAAAAAAAAAAAAAAAAAAAAAAAAAAAAAAAAAAAAAAAAATACAGTTTTTGTTGTTTAAACTTGAGCCGGAAGTGTCGTAAAAAAGTCCACATGTTAGGATAAAAGCATTAACAAGTGGGCATATAAAAGTGTAACGTGCGAACCTGAAACGCATTGTGTGTGAACGAGCGAATAGTGTCGCCCAGTGTGCTCATTTCTGTAATTGTACGCGTTCTCCAATTTACGACAACTAATCCTTGCTCTGAAATAGCTATTCCAGTACAACTCCGTCCCTCCAAGCCTTCGTTAGTAACGTGTCTTTGAAACTCTAAATTACTGTCCAGTACCTAAATCATCATCATCATCATCATCATCATCATCATCATCATCAGTGAATTACCATTATTATGGTAAAACTTTCACAACAATAAACTGTTACCTTAATACGTGAATTTCCTGAGTCAACGATATAAATAAATCCATCATCGTCAACAGCAACAGCTACAGGTTGAAGAAATTCATCTTTTCCATGTCCTTTGCGTCCATAAACTTTAACTGGTTCATTGTGACCAGTGGCATCAAAAAACATTGGGTAGTCTTTGATAGGTCTCTCAAAAACCGATAGCTTCAAGGCATAGCGCGATTCACAAGGTGGTCTGAATCTTACCTCGTAGGTTCCATTATCCAGGTCTTGAACTTGTGTTTCAATGATTTGATTATCAGACGTGTCTGCTAGCGTCAGCTCAACACTTATAGGATCACCACCGACATTACGCGGGTGTCCGTGGTAATCAACAGTCTCTACTATCACAGTTGTCTCCAATTTAGCTATGGCTTCATCTTTCAAACTAGCTCTGCACAGTCCTATTGATTTAAATAAATATAAAATTAATAGTCTTTATCCTGTATATTACCATCACAAAGACATATTAGGTATGTACCAGGTAATGTTGTGCTAGAACGCACTCGCCCAAGTGTGTCCAAAGCTTTTTCCAATTCCTCAATTGCGCTATTGTGATTAAATTCCGCAGTAATAAATGCATTTTCCCGCGGCTCACTGAGTGCCACTGCTGCATCCAATTGATCAGTAAGGCTTCCTATTCTCTGTGTTATATTTCTTACTTCCACCTATAATGATCAGAATAAAATTGATAGCCGTTAAAAAGTTGTTGAAGTGTCTAAACTAAAAAAATAATAACCATTACTTACTTGATACTGCAAACCTTCACACTCTTGTTGAACTTTACTTTTCTCCGCTTCAATAAGCGCGAGTTGTTCTTCAAGTACACGTTTTTTGTCTCTAGCCGCAGCCGCAACAGCTTCTTGAAGCTCATCCCGTCTTCGTTCAACTTTAGTTATTATTTCTGTAAATTCAGCATCTACAATATTTATACATCTCTCCATAGCAGTTTCCAAACGCCGTAATTCAGTGCTGACTGATTCTTGAGCATGGGTAAGCTATAAAAAAAAAAATATATATATATATATATACATGTATATATTAAAACAAATTAAATTATGTAAAATAAATTACCTTTGAAATACACTCGTTGGCTTTATAAAGTAATATTTCCGACATTCTTTTAATAGCGATGCTAAATGGTATAATAGTATGCTCAGTACAACCTGGTGATGTGTCAGCATGATTACCACCAGTGCAGACAGTACAAAATACCGTATCACAAGTTTCGCAAAACAACAATTCCTGATTTATATGAACTGAACATTTAGGAATAACCTCACGTCGCTGGCGTGACATCAAATCCAAAAGCTGATTCACGAGGAAGCTGGGTGGCAGTGCTGGTACGCCGCCACGAGGAATAGTTATAAGTTCCCGGCAAATAGGACACCGAAAATGACCGGCTTCTCGTGTCTGTGAAGCCGCGATCCTTGTCAGGCAGTGCAAACATACCTAGACATAAAACATAAATTAACACCTTGTAGTTTACCATGAGTATTATGTTGAGAGTTCAGAGAACTCTTGATTGAGGTGGTGGTGGTGGTGATAATAGTGTTGGTACTCTAGTAAATTTAAATAATTACCGTGTGAGAACATGGCAAAAGTTTTGGCGTATGCTCGCTACCGTCGTAAACACACAGGCAAGTTCCACAGGTCAAAAAACTTTCGTTAAAGTCCTCGTAGTTGATGCTCACAGTTTCCACGAGCATCGAACTCATGCTGACCATTCTCTCCCCCAACCTAGTTCTAAATAATTTATTATTATTATTATTATCATTAAATAAATATTTAATATAAACTTATGTAAATGAAAATGATATATCGCTTAAATAAAATCTAACCACAACCTTCAACTTATTAAACTTACTGAATTGCTAGTCGGAGTGCTTCCATTATTATGTTTATTATTCTAACGCACCAGATAATGAAAAATTTATATCACAACTTGATAATGATAATGATAAAATAACAAAAACAATGATAACAAAATATTTAAAAGATGCGCAAAAAAAATTTCTAAAATTTGATTTTTAGAAAAAGAAAAAAAAAAAATATTAGATTTTTAAATAAAACATCTACAAAGGACGCATTATCCTGAATGACAAAACAACAAAACCGATAAATATTTATCACGATATTCAGACATCACTCCACTTGAAATAATCAAATCCATTATTTTTATTATTATAAACTTTTGTGAATAATTAATTGTATTATTAAATGACGACAACAGAAGAGAATAACTGAGAATAACGAGACAGTTCAGACGTTTAGACGGTTCAGATTCAGAGTAGTCAGAAGTCAGAAACAGAAAAGTAGAAAAGCAAGACCCGACGACGACCTAAGACCAAGACCACAGCACCACACAGCACAGACACAGAGAGCAGCAGATAGCAGCTTGGGGCTTGAGCTCACGTTTCACAGCTGCGCACGTTTCTCAGATGCTCTTTGTAGTTTGTAGATGTGCTAATGTAACGACGTGCTGCCATTGGTTTACTGTTCGTTGCCTGCGACGAGGACAAAAACTATAAAGAGAATTATCAAGAGAAAGAGAAAGAAAAAGATAAACTAAACTCTGGTGTTGTTGGAAAGGTTCGAGAGTATAGAGTGGGTAGAGTGTGGAGAAAGAGAGAAAAGAGACAAGTCGCGGGGGAGGATATCAGGACAAGTGATTAAAAATTAAACAGAGACAGCGAAAGAGTAACGCACGTTGCCGCGTATAAACCTGCTTCTACTTTTATTTTTCATATTGTACTTGTTCTATACTCGTATTAGTCTGTATCTGTGTATGTCTATCTTAATATTTGTGAGGTAAACATCGGGGTGAACAGCATCTGAATCTTAAATTTATCGCTGCTATAGTAAATTAGTAAACATTGCTATTTCAATCGAAAAGAATCAAAAATTTATCATGTTATTGTTTTTTATGAAATATTAAAAAACAAAGGAATTTTTATAAATAACACGGATGATAAAAGAGAATAAATAAAGATTAAATAATAATGTAATGCAATATCTAAGTGAACTACAGGAACAAAATTATCAGAGCTTGCTATTGCGTGATGCCGTAGGCGCCAGCAATTTTAGTTTTTTTTTAAACTCTAGCTTGTATGTATGGTACCGGTAAATTTTATTTTTTAGTTTCAATGGATAATTTTTAAAATTACCATGATAATTATTTTGTATGGCGATTTGTGATGAGATGATGAATTTTTTTTTTTTTTTAAATTTGTCAGTTTGCTTTCAATTAAACAAAAAATAATAAAAATATGACTTGGTTATACTATTAAAATTAAAGATTTTTAAAATATTTAATTTAAAATAATACAAACTCTTATTCGATTTAAAAATCAATAGTAATGAAATAAAATATTTGATTAATAATTTAAAAAAAAAAAAAAAAAAAAAAACAAGCTGACAAATCTTTTTAAATTTAATATAGATACTTAACTTTATTATTATCAGACACACGTTAAGATGGATCAAGTCTCCGGGTCACCCGGTGTAATAGTCCATCAGACTTTGTGCCGGGGTCATAACCGCTTAATTGGTCAGGAGCATAAAATAAAAAATAACCCAAGTATATATACTACCAGCACTGGTAAAAGTAATGGTAATGGTACACGAGTGTGCTATATTTGTGCTTTATTATTTGTTATAGACGAACACTATTGCTAGCTTACTCCATCATCTAACTCCTAATAAACGATTCAAACAAAAAAGCACAAAAGACTAAATATATACTAAGATGATTACATACAACAAGTGATGACTTGCAACCACTTAAAATTATTTTTTTTTTATCATAAGATATTTTATAAACAACTGGAATACTCTAGCAGGTTTGTATACTCATTAATCATTATATACTTTTTGCTCTTAAAAATTTGTTTACTCTAAAAATATTTTTCTCTTAATTCCAAGTAAAAACATACTTACATAAAAGGACAACAGCTCATGTAGACGATGATTTAATAAATTAATTTAATAGTAAATAAAATTTAATTATCAAATATCATGAGAATTTAATTGAATTTCAGTTTAATTTCTGTCATCATTTGACACATTTATAAAAGATACAGATGATACATAAAATAAAAGTGTAACAGCACTCAAAGAGATTTTAATTATTATTTAACGCATGTATATTAAATATTTAACTTAAATAAAATATCGATTCCGTACGCGTGCCAGGTGTCTGAGCAGGTGTATCGTTTTCTTTGTTACGTATTTCTGCATAAATAATATTATTATGTTTCTGTGCAATCCAATATATTAATATTCTATAAAATTTAACAAATGATGATTATTATAAACAAAACACAATGGATTGTTTAAGATGTAGATCAAGTTTATAGGATGACAATATTTTTATTTACAATTAATCAAAGGGAAGCATGCGCTCGTTTAATCAGGTCACAAGCCACTCGACCGAGATTGTCAACCCAAGGGCGTTCACAGTCAATCATAATTATTATTATTATTATTATTATTATTATTATTGTTACAAACTAATATTTATATAAAACTTTACACTTCTGTATTGATCAAGTTTTTTTATATTATTATTGTAGTTTGTTAAAATGAAAGTTTTTAAATAAAATACGAGTTGTGTGTGCGGCCATTGGTACCATGACAGACTGAGGGTTGGCTGCGCAAGCAGACTTTCTCCCCTTCGACTGGATTCAACCCCCACTAAATATAGTCTGCAATATCGAACTATAGTAGTACCGTAGGTCATGTCCTTGCATCCTAATTAAATATATCATTTTATTTTATAAGAATTTATAATTGAAGATTAAGGTTTTGTATGGGCGGTTAATAATATAATCCTTAGATGCTGTTGGCATTAGAATGTTGATAAAAATAAAACATAAAAAATTGAAAAGGCAAGACAAGTTTGTGAGTCAATTGAACTAGTCCCACACGTGTGTTTAAAGTCCGTGTGTGAGCAACCGCTCATGGCATGCTTGATGAAATAAAGCTAAACATCATATATATATATATATATATATATATATATATATATATATATATACCAAGATGTATATAATCGCGGTTGGGCAGTACACTCCGTTGTGTATTATATTATATGGTATCTTAGGTATTGTTGAGTCCCAGGCCCAGGACACTACGTGACTCGCGTGCTCAATTCCCGCGGTGATGTCGTTTAGTTGGAACGGGATATATCCATTGTCTGACTAAATATAATATTATAATATAATTTTGTTTAAGTTTTACGAGTTATTAATATTTTTTATTTCATATTTTAATAACTTACTGAAAGATTAATTATTTATTTATTTATGGATATTGTTTAAATTTTGAGTTATCTTATCATGATAGAATGTACACAGTCATTTATATCGCTCATGAACTCGATTGTTGATTTTATCCAGCTGAGGTAGTGGTATACATTCGTGTGGACGTCGGGATAACCTTGTGCACATGGAGAACCCCAGGCGGTTATCCCTATCTGGTGGCCATCTGTAACTAATGGTCTGCCTGAATCATCCTGCAGGGGAAAGTTTTTTAAATTATTTGTCTCAACTACTTTTTATAAATATAAGTATTTTTTAATCCTCCGCAGACAAGTTTTTTAACTTAAAATTATCCTGTTGTTTAGCGTAATCTTGAGTTAAAATAATAAATTCCTTCGTCAAATTTATTAAAAGTACAAAAATTTCCGGAACCAACTTTTGTAAATGTTTTTCTACAAGTAGAGAGTTTAATGACACAGAGTTGAATCTCTTGAAGCACATCATTGTTCGTCTCGTTCAACTAAACACAATCATAATAATAAAATAAAAAAATAAAAATAATAAATTTAAAGTTAAAAATTATTACAAAGCAACGATACGTGACTCACATATTTGTTTCTCCATCCGGTGAAGATTGCTTCTACGCAGTTTTGTTTAGCTTTTAGAATGTCGAAATTAGCAAGCTTAATTGGCTTAACCGCTTCTGTAAATTCAATAACACGAGTAATTTTTAGTAGTCCAATGTCACGGGCGCCAGTTTCAATTATATTAACAATAACTTTATTGTAATATCCGGATGAATGAAGATTCTTGCCGCCTGATAAGCGACTCCGCCGTTAATCAAGTGATTACTGCTGAAGCTTGATTGCAATATTTTATGAGACAATGAGCCGTGGTTAGAATCCACTGATTGTTTATGACAGATCCATCGCACTTGTGATAACCGCCCACGCGTATTGATGCTTGCTAAGGATAATCATCATCTCGATTAGCGTATTTACCACCATTACACGCACTTGTCTCGATACAATTGTCACTGAAGCGACAATTACCATACTCTTAAGACAATTAACAATCATTATAATTTATAGTACTTAATAATAATTACAGTTATTTATTAGCTTCATTATCGGATGAGATTAAGTTCCAGTTAAATAAGGATTAAATTATTAAGGTTATTATTATTATTATTATTTTATTTTATTTACTTATTAATTATTTATTTAAGATAAAATACAAATTAAAAATCGTCATCAATGTAATCAAACGTATCACTGTGACTTTGGCTTTCAATGTTTTCCTTTATCCAGTCACGGTAACTGTAGACGCGGGTGAAGACGTCGGGTTTGTTTTTCGCGCAAGGTATTCCCCACGATACGACGCCGATCTGGACTCCATCAGACACCAGTGGCCCACCAGAGTCACCCTGTAAATAAAGTATACATAAATATTATAGATACTAAGTTTATAATAAGTTACCGCGGGTGTTTTTAAATAAAAACAGACTTTTTAAGAGTTTATTTACATTTATGTTATATGAATAGAAGAAAATGAGACTCCAGGAGAGCTCTCAAGTGAGAAACTCTCTATAGATATATTAAACTACCAAGTAGTATTAATCTTACATGGCATGCTCCCTCGCCTCTTCCATTCAATGTACAGATGTTCTTGTTTGTCACCCGCATACTGAAGTTGCGGCACTGTTTCTGATCAATCACCGTGAGCTTTATGTATTGTAAGTCGTTGGGAATACTTCCTGGATACTGGATCAAAATAAATAAATATTATTTATAATATATTGCTTATAATTGTCTGTGACAATCAACAGACGCATGCTTTTTATCTATATTTATATTGCTTTTAAATTTATCAATTAATCTTGCGTTAAAAATTTTTTAGGTCATCACAAACGATCCGCGTTCGTTTCAAGTCGTGTATAATGACGGATTAACGCTCGTACTGTGGGGAGTCTGTCAGACTATAAGCTGTCTAGCAGTCGAATGAAACTGCTTTATGTATATAACATCATTAAATTTATAATAATTGAGACTATAACTAGAGAGAAAGTTTGTTGTTATATTTATACGTTACTATTATTTTTTTTGATTAATTTATTTCTAGGCCATGCGATATTTGCATACGCTTAATCTTTTATGATGGATTAATGTTTTATGGTTTGTATTTGGTTCGTAACAAGAAAGCAGATGTATAATGAGATTTGTATATTAAATATACAAATTTAAATAGCTTAATAAATAACAAACCTAATATTTTTCATTAAATTTTTTTTGTTATTTACTAATAAAATTTTGTTAGTTTATTTATTTTTTTTTCTTTACTCACATCAGTTTTACCCCATCCAGACAAATAAGCCGGATAATCACTCTTATCAAAGTTACTTGTTGGAAGATCAACGGGCTTAACGTTGTCAGAAAATTCAATATCCTCGTCAACTTCAATCAGCCCGATATCATTTCTAATAAACAATGAACTATATCGTTCGTGCGGTATAATGCGTACTGATTGATACCAATTTCCTCCTTCGTCCAATTTTGTTGAACCCGTAACAACTTTAATTGCCGTGTCATTGAAACTATAACAAATATTTATATATCACTTGATTTATTTCATTTTATTTCTTAGATGATGTTAAAAAAAGAACAAAAGATGATGAAATACTTTCGCAAACAATGAGCAGCAGTAAGAATCCATCTATGATTTAATATCGAGCCACCACAAAAATGACGATTTTTAATTCTCAGTGACACTTGATAAGGAAATTGTCCTTCGTCAGCATAATTACCACCAACTATTTTTGGATGTTCATGACTTTGTCCTGAAAAATATCATAATTTTATTTAATTATTTAAAATTTTACAAAATATTATATTATATGAACTTATTATTATTATTATTTTTTTTTTTTTTTTTACCGTTAGTCTGAAGTAAGTTTAGTAGACAAATGTTGACAAAAAATACCACAGCGTGCCACACAACCATTTCGCCTGTAAAATATTCTTTATTATAACACCCAGAACGTTAATTTGTACTTTAAACAATAAATGGTATGTGGGTGTACATATATATATATAAGGCTAAAATGTTTGTTAGATTATTGAATCGCGTGTCTCCCGCTGGCTAATATATATTTAAATTTAGGTCAGATACTGGACGTTAACGTGTTAAGAAGTTACTGTGGCGTTTGTAAACCAACTTACAATGTATCTCATGTTTTACATTGTATATCTATAATATAGTGACGATAGTAGACAAACAATCGGTGTAATAAATAAGTGAAGGGAAATCTATTATTATAATAGAGTTGCATAGTAATAGTTTAACAATTTCTATTCATCCGTGAAATAACAATTATAATAATAATCATTATACTAAGTTATTTCATATAATAATAATATATTTTTTATTTGCTCCAATAGATTTTGTCATATTTTGTGGTGATATTTACACAATTTAATTTTTTTACTTTTTTTTTTAGTTTAAAGTTACGAGTTTTCCATGGCGGGCCTGAAGAAAAGACTCTTGGGAAACAGTTTAGAACAATTTGACTGAATAAACAATCCAAGTACGTAGCAGTAGATTTAAATATCAGAAAAAATTCAAGATAATATATATAAATATAAATAAATAAATAAATAAATAAATATTTAATGTATTAATATTATTTATTTATAACTCTCGTCATAAATATTTATAAGTTTAATCAATAGCAGTTTATTTTTTAAATTTATGTTTAAATATTTCAGAGAATACGCGCGGAATGTTATATCTTCAATAAGGAGATTAGTCTGACATTTAAAATAATGGGAGTTAGATTGCGCATTGTATCGGACATTAACTTTATATATATTCATATGTATTTAAAAGTCCTGTTTCAAGTTTATAAATCAATCAATTATAATAACCCAGAGTATAAGCAAAAAAAAAAAAACTATTGTACTAGTGGCCGATAAAATTGAGTCCCGACTTATCGGTAACAGGAGATACCTACTTTTCTTTTTCTTCATTATTGACGATAAATTATTTTGCCGGCAATCGAACGAGTGAATATGCACACATGAGCTAGCGCAAGTCCAAATGCGGCCCAAGATGAAGAAGAAGAAGAAGAAGAAGAAGATTTAATGAAAAACATAGCAGTGGTGGAAAGGGCATAGGATGGAGTAAATTCCGGCATATGAAGATTGCAAATTAGTATTAGACCTTTGACTTTATATAAAGGTCGTTTAACTATGTTATTTTATCACACTGATTGGTTGTTTTGCACGACTTATTCCACGCTTTGCTTAATCAACATACTTATTATTATAATTTAAGTGTTTGTTGGTGTGTCTGTTGCTCACTTAAGACTCATCAATGAGATGGTTAATATGAACGCAACCCCGGCAATATCATAATAAAATAATAAATAATAATGATTAGGATTATTGATAAACTTTTTATTTTTAAAGGGACTGAAGATGATAAAGATGATGATGGTAGAAATGTAGGAGGGAGTAAACAATAATCATCATCGAACTGACGTCGAATAGGACACTGAGATCGAATACATCGTAATCGTTGGGGTACGTAAATGCCGCATACCATGAATACACTAAAGGTCAGTTAAACCCAAGGTTTACATAACCACAAAGCGAAAGGCTGTCTCATCTCAGCGGCATCCTCTTATTTTTTCCTCTACCCATTTTCATACTCGTAATTTTTTTATAAATTTTCATTTATAATCACTAATGATTTTTCCAGCTCAAGATTGGGCGCCAGTTTAACTTGAGCGAAACAATACCAATGGTTTTTAAATAAACGTAGGACTGGAATGTTTTTGTACAAGAAGATTGTATTGCTATGATTGATGACACTTTATTAGCATTGTTCATATTGCCAAACGAATTAAGGTCTCGAGAGAAATTAACATCATACATATCTTTTTATTATATTGCTATATTCTCTTACCTTGTTGCGAAGTGCGGACTAGTGTCATGATGTTCAATCTACATATCATGAATCCATTAATCATAGAATAGAGGCGGCTGTGTCAATCGCCTACAATTGTTAACTTTAATCTGCCACTGGTATTGAATCTGTTGGTGTACTTTTATATATTCATATATACAATATCTGAGTATAGATTGTGTCGGGACATTACTTAAATGCTTTTTAAATTCAAAACAATAGATACTTGAGTACATGTATGGGAGGACAGTGACATTTGGTGATGTCCTCGATGCCCTATGTGTCACGTTTCGTCCTCCACCTCACCTTTCACCTGTCTCTTTTCATAAATATTTTTATTTATCGTTTATCTTGGGTGCCAAGGGTCCAAATCATAATTATAAATCTAAAAAAAAAAAAAATTTAATTGTATTGCTGACAATTCCACAATTTATTATACCCTTGCTAAATTAAATAAATTCTTGTCATATATATCTTATTATTGTGATTAACAAGTTGTGTCACGTATTTTCCGAGGCTGAGATATTCGACGCTCTCATCGTGACACTGAGGTAGTTAGTGGTAAGGATGCTGCGCAAGGCCAAGGGAAAATCTTAGTGAATGGATAGCTTTGCAGCCATTAGCTACCTTATCACAAAATACTATTTATTTTTATTTTATCCCAATTTCTTATAATCATTAACAGTTTAAATACCTTTTTATTATTATGGTATTTTAAAATTCATTTGAATATCGCGGTAATTCATACTTAAGGGATCAAAAAAATTATAAAATAATTATTCAAATACGCTAAACATAAAAAATTACTTATAATTTTTTTGTAAGCCCGATTTTAAACATTGAAATTTAATAATTCTCAATGTATTGAAATTTTAAAGATATACTGAATCGCTCAGGAATTAATTTGAGAAATTTTGAAATATGTTACTTTTATTTTTATGGTTTACATGGTACTTTCAAATTTAATTTTATAAAAATTTAATATTGATTACTTAGTAATTTGTTACTTTGAGTTATGTTAATTCATATGTTATCATAGCTCTTAGCTGTTGTAAGATAAAAATAAATGTTATGATCAATAAATAAATCTATAGACTTAACTTTTTTTATTTAAATTTATGATAAAAGATTAAATTTTGAAAACTATAATTATTTAATTATTTAAGTAGACCAATGACAGTGTATCCTACTAAAGAACAATTAGCGTAATCTGTGCTGAAAACAGAATGATCGTGATGATAATGATGAGGATGATGATGCAGATGGAGATGCAGATGCAAATACACTAAAGTTATTAAATATGCGATTATGCAAGTTCTAAAAGTTGCTCGCAGTTGATTATGATGACACTACGTGAGCAAGGCATTCTTGAGATATGTAAGCGAATATATCCCCCGTTGTCGCTTGGACATTTAACGTTGAGACTTTAAGACAAGCTAGGAGCTACACATCAGACACATCAGACACATTACACGTGTATATTTGAATGGATGTCTGTGTTGGAGGGTTCTTGAAGAGCAAGCTGATAATATGACGCCGCTTCAGCGAATGGAGCCTCGAGCTATTAGAGACTTTAAAGTTTTCACACCCATTAGAATGCTAATTAGAAATTGTCATAATGTCGCTTCGACTTTTTAAAATAGCACACTGATAATTATATTTTTTATACATCATATATAATATATATTTACATTATATACAGTATCTATTATCAATTAGTACTTGTAGTAATAATTAATTATTATAATTATAAGTTGATATTTACTCAGGAAATAATGGATAGTTATAATTATAATTATAATGATAATCAAGGACTTTGGCCGTGATTGAAGATGACGCTTAACCCTGTAGATATTAACGTCATTTGCGAATCATTCGAGGATAACCGGATAAATAAACAACGCAATTATCATCAATAAATCACGTAATATATCACCTAAACATTACTACAAAATATTAAATATTTAGAGAACAAAAAAAAAAAAAAAAAAAAAAAAAAATATATACTTTTGTTTTTATCACAGGACCAAAAATAACTTTTGTAAAAAATTTTTTTTCCATTAAAAAATAATTTATATTTTTTGCGGCTAAAATAATTTCTTGTGATGAGAAAATAAATTGATAAGATTGTAGGAGAGTTGTTGATAAGGGTTAAAAAAAAAAATTTTCGGATGATAAATGGTGTCAGACACAAAATTCTGATTAAGTATAGAAAAAAAATAGAAAAAAAAAAAAATAAAATAAAATAAAAACTAGAAGATGCTCACTGCATTAACTCCGGGCAGGGATGACCCCTTTCACTGCACCACGTTGACTCGTGTATATAAAGAGCTTCGCCTCTGACCAACAGCCACAAGTACCATCTCATCTTCGTCTCAATCTTGGTTCATCTACTGTAGGTGACATATAATATATATATTGAATATATAATATGTATTCTGTCAAGGTAAGTTTTTTTCTCTAAGCATCAATAGACTTCCAAGTCATCGTCACCAATAGAATCATCAACATCATAATCATCATCAACACCAGCATCTTCCTGTTCATCATCTTTTTCAGTGAAATTAAATAATTTATTAAAAACAATCCGCGTGAATGTGAATATTTATAGACCGATTGACGAAAAAAAAAAAAAAAAAAAAAGTATAATCTACGTTTTAAAGTAAAAATTACAAGTCATTGCTCAATAAATGCAGACACATCAACTAACGATGGAAAAAAACCGACAATTCATAATGCAAACGTCATTTATAATATGACCAAGCTGACGAAATTTTCAGTAACTTTAAAACTTTTATAAATTAGTAATTATTAATACGCACGCAATATACTTATATATTAACCAATACCAATCATTTGATAATTTAATTGGTCATTAAAAAAATTACTTAATAAACTTTATAGGTGATAATACTAATTGCGCTTTGCGCGTCAGCATGGGCAGCGCCACAGAGACCAGCTGCTGGTGGTCCTGACAAAGATGCGACCATAGTATCTCAGCAATTAGAAGTTAATTTTGACGGAAATTATGTCAACAAGTAAGTTAACAATATATAATAATTATAAATTTATGTATTAGCATAGACATAATAAATCTAATGGCGAAATAATTTATAATTTAAGCTTCGAAACCAGCAATGGTATAAGCCACCAAGAATCCGGGCAGTCAAAACAAGTTGAAAACGAAAATCCCGTAGTTTCACAAGGAAGTGAATCTTGGAGTGCCCCTAACGGTGAGCAAGTAAGCTTGACGTGGACAGCCGACGAAAACGGTTTTCAAGCACAAGGATCTCATATTCCCACAGCTCCACCAGTACCTCCAGAAATCCAACGGGCTTTGGAATGGAACGCAGCTCATCCTGAACAAGACAATGAAGGACAGGGTGGTAGTCCCGCACGACCTCCTCCAAGAGGTTAAATCTATTTACATTTCTTTGGTTACCTATTAACTATTACCTATTACCTATTATAATCTATAAAGTTGTTAGTTCGTGACTACCAATCCTCATCTACTTTCTCTTTCTTCAGGTTAATCTTACACACCCCATACCCCATTAAGTGAACTACTCAATACACATCGACGATCCTTGTGACCTACCGAAACGATCCGGCTCGTCATAATGGTAATAACTCCGACTTTATGTAATAACAACGATCAAATGATTAAACAGATATTTTTTTTTTTAAATCATTTATTAACTTTATTAATTTTTTATCTACCGAAAAATTACTCAATATTGAGTAATTAAATAAGGATTGTTTTTTATTATTTTTTTAATAACATTAGTGACACGATTGTTAATAATTATTAAATGTCAGCTATTAATATTGTGATTTTGTCAATAAATATTTTAATGTAAATAAAAATCAATTTCAAACAACAAATTTTTTTTTTATTTTTTAAATAAATTTTCGTCTATATTTTAAGTTTAAAAATTTAACAAGGCATTATAACTAATGAGGCTGATCTGGATTTAGTTGTTGTTCTTAAGGAAAATAGAAAGGATTATTATGCTGATTGTAGACGAGACTGCGGGCGTTGTTAAGACACAAGTCACAGGTCGCGGATTTAATCACGATAATACCTGGGCTTAATTATCATCGATACAATTTAAATACAAACAAATATTCTGGAGAATAACACGAACTGCAAACATAAAATGTTTATTCAATAGAATAGTTATTGAGTAACTTAAAGATTGTTTTTTTTTTTTTTTCTTTTTCAATGCAAGATATTAAGACTTCCTGGACTGATGAAATAAATTATTATAATTATCGTTTAAACTATGATATAAACATATACTTATCAACATGTCTAGCAATGAGGCTTGAAAAAAAAAAAAAAATTTAATAAGTTTTTTTGTTTTCAAACTACTAGTTTCTTCGAAATTTTATTTTGTATATGCATTTTTTTTTTTTCTTTTTTACTGACCTTGGAGATGCATTCATTTGCGCCAGATAGCGACGCCCACTCAAGAATACTTTTCAATTAATAAGATAATTAATAATAAGAATAAATAACGATGAATGAAATAATTACGCTGTAAAAAAATATACTGATTATTTTTTAAAAATACTTTTACCTTGTTATATTGTAACAATCACTTATATATATATATACATATTTATAAATAGTGAGAATATATTTTAGAATTCGTAAATAAAAAATTAAACCGACCTGAAGTAATTCTTTAACTTATTTCGATTAACCCTTTAAATTCCTATACAGTAATTGGTTCATAAGATATGTTGACTTGTACACTATTGGGTCAAAACTATGACTTTATCAGCAATTGCTGACGCTGGTAAAGCGCAGAAAATAATCTTAATGAGCTTTACTACGACCACTTGAATTACAAAAGTAAATAAAGATTTAGTTAAGAAATTAAACAAATAATTTTTGTGACGTATCTTGATAACTAACGATATGTTAAAAAATTATTAAAGTTCAAAGAGTAGATAATTATAGTATATATTTATTTTCGATCATGGAGACATTAGTGATTACAATATCAAAACTTTAAATAATACGTATTTGATTTCTTAATTTATGTCAATTAATAAATTTTTCTGACGCTATAGAATAATTTTTTTTTTTTTTTAACTTCCTGTTTGGTTACGATTTTCGAAAATCAAGTTTTCAGCAGATCTCGACATTTTGAGGACCTAGGAAAATATTCCGACTATTTTCGGATAGACGTTTAGCGATGTGCGTGTAAATTTTTTTTGTCCGACGATATCTTTCGAACGAATCAATCGATTTAAGCGTTGTTGGCGGCAATTGAAAGAACTCACCAAGACTTAAAACTCATTACATTTTGTAGTTGATCGGTCAAGTAGTTTAAAAGTTATAAAAAAAAATTAAAATTAAAAAATTTTTTTTTAGATTTTTCTCGTAACTCATAAACTACTCGGCTGGTTTGTTTCAAAATGAAATCAGCTCTCAGTTTTGGTGAGCTCCTTTGGTTGCTACAAAAAAAGCTTGTATTGGTTGATTCGTTTTAAAAGATATTGTTGGACAAAAATTATTTATTTTTTTTTTTTTTTTTCAGTGAAATGTATGTTCTATCGTGTCTTACACTAATCTGAGCTCGAAGAGAAGAAATTTTCTTTAATTCGCTTTTATGTGCTAGCGTTTTTTCAGAAGACTTGTCTGATACCCCCGAGACCTTCAAGCATCCCACGGACGCCTTAATTTTCATTAGGATTGCCGTCTAAGAAATTCTATAGATAATCTCGAGTCAGCTCCCTGAGTTCGAAAACAGCGGCAAGTTTAGGAGTTTTTCCGTAGGGTTGACCGTTTTTTTTCCGATTTTTTTCATTTGAATAAAATGTATAAATACGAATTGGTTAAATTTTTTAGCCGAAATGTAATAAGAAAAAAAGGGTTCATATAGACTTGATTGATAACACTACAAATAAATAAATTTTTTTTCGACTGTTTATCAAAAATGATAATTTCCATTTACCTCTCACTAATTTGTCAAGACTTTCTCATATAATGAAGTAATAGAGAACGATAAAAAATCTAAATTAAATAAAATATTTAACGATAGATTGCGAGATCTTGGATCGGTATGAAATTATCTAATGAAAGGAAGAGTAATATAAATATTTAAATACCATTATACTGAATTATATATTAATATGATCTTGAATACTAAAACCTTGTTATCGTGTACTTGACATTTTCATCACTAAAGTAATAAATTAAATAATCAATTTTCACTGTTAGAATGTTTTAAATTTAGTATAAAAGCTATCATCGTCAACAGATAGACATCAGTTTCTTTTCTGTCCTCTCTTGGAACAGCAGACGCTAATAACAGCAAACGTAAGTAATATATACGTACTTAAATAACTAGATCAATCAGTTTAATAATTGAGTTAATTAAATGCCACTAGATGAACAGCAAAATAATTTTATCAATTTGCTTGGGTCTGGTGATTGGAATATCCGGTCAACGTGCTGAAACCCGGCCTTCATCTAAATTATCTCCAGCGGTTCCACCATCTCCACAAGCTTCGTTCGGATCTCCACTAAAAGACCAAGCGACGATTGTACGGCAAGAGCAGGACATAAATCCAGATGGCAGCCACTCATCGGAATGGGAAACATCTGATGGAATTGTCGTCCAAGAGAAAGGTGTCGTGAAGAATGCTGGGCAGGAAAACGAAGCCCAGTCTATTCAGGGATCTGCCAGCTGGACAGCACCAGACGGACAAAAAATAAGTATCACTTGGACTGCCGACGAAAATGGTGCTGTCTTTGCAGGCAATCATTTGCCAACACCACCACCAACTCAAGCCATACCTGAAATAATTCAGCGCGCTATTGACTGGGCCGCCAAAAATCCCTCACCCGATTACAAAAAGGAATAAAAATATAATACATTAATTATTATAACAATATATGTATACGACCAAGTTTTATTATTTTTAAATAAAATATTAAATGAAATTTTATTTTATTAATTTTTATATAATAGTCTACATTTATATATATTAATAAGTAATAATCGTTTGAATAATTTGATATCAGTTATTTATTGATTGATAGTTGACTTAATTATCGTAATGAACTTTAATTTTTATGGGCATATAAAAATTATTTTTTTTTTTTTTTTTTTTTTTGTGACTCATTCTACTCGGGACTTTTATGCAAAAAAAAAAAAAAAAAAAAAAAAAAAAAAAAAAAAACAACGTTTTCTCATTCATTAGTATAAATTAAAGAAAAACCGGTACTTGCTCATCAATTGCGATATCACAAATAACTAAAATATGCGATGTTGCAAAATTTGAAAAGTAATACGAATCAAGTCAAACTAATGTTTGATTGGATATTAACTGCTTTTTGTTTTATTCATCGACTTATATGATTTTTAAATTAGTTAAAACATTTAATGATTATTGTCGTGAATAGGCGATATTATACTTTATTCAGTTCCAATAAATGATTTTTCTTATATTTAAAGGAATCCGATACCCAAAAATAAAAGGTGGTGCAGGATCGGTCCTCAAAGACACACTTTTGTGTTATGAGCTGCGAAAAAATATTTTTTTTTTTCCAATTAATTCAATATATTTTATTCATTTTCGTGTCTACAAATAATTTTAATTTGGTGGCATTTGATCTCAAAAAAAAAAAATGTTTCGTCAACTTATTTTGAATTCTCCCTGCTACTGTCGTCAATTATTTTTTATTTTCTATCCTAAAAGATCAAGTGACAATATTACGCTAAATTCAGATGGCAGCATCTCATTGGTGTGGGAGACATCTAATGGAATTAACTCAAGAGAAAGGCATTTCGAAGAATTTTACACAACAAAATGTAGCTCATTTTGCACCCGTCCAAAGAGTAACATAAATACCAAAATCTGGCTATTAATTTAAATAATTATAAAAAAAAAAAAAAAATAGATTAATTGTTTTATTGATGGGATCACAAAATAACAAAGCAAATTAATTAAGATCGATTGTCAATTATTTATTAATCGATTGATTGCAATTATTAACACAATAAATATATACATAATAGTAATGAGAATAATTATAAATCCTTCGTAAATAGTGTACATAATAATATAATAGTCATTAAAGCACAGGAGCCACAATCGATAAATCCATTAAACATTGTTTTGATCCTCTTTAGAAGGATGTGCGGCAATCCAATCAAGTGCTTTCTGTATAAGTGGAGGTACGGGTGGAGCAGTAGGCAAATGATCGCCTGTAGGTTTGAAACCTTCTTCATTAGCGGTGTATTTAACAGATATTTCTTGTCCATCATCACCGCGATACGAGTATTCACCAGTTGCTTGCATAGCCGCATTTTCACTATCAGGATTAGCCACTTGTCCTTCTTCGCTGGCTTTTATTCCGTTTCCCGATTCGTATGCCCACTTGTAAGATCCATCGGGATTTGGTCCATCTTGTGTTTGGCTCACTATAGGGATAATATCATCTGCTGGAGCTGCTGCTGACAATGCAATTGGTGCAATTGCTATCACTATCTGTAAATATAATTAAATAAATAAATAAATGAAAAGTCTGTATATAATTATTAAAATTACTATAAAATGACTTACCATTAATGCGTACATGGTGAGATCGTCGTTAAACTCTTCTAACGACCGATACGAGTGTTTATCTTGGCTGGTGTACTACCGGCATATATACCCCCTGGATCCGCACATTATTACCAATACGTTAACATAATCGTTTGGTACGATCCATTGGCTGAGATCCCATACGTTGCCGACAGCCTTCTTTTACTCGTAAATAAATATATATACACACGACTAATGTTTAAACAAGGTATCAAACGATTATAATACTTATAAAGATTATTTATACGTATACGAATTATTCAAGTATATTGTCATGTGTGAGTACATGTATGTTAACACACAAATACTTGAAAAAATTTATAGATAATGTGGTGGTTGTAATGTGTGCATCGTCAATGCGACTCGATGCCACCTTCCCGAACAAGGATCACCATGTCGCAGTGCCGCGGTGTAATGTTTTAAATGTCATCGGGTCCCTGCCAGCAGTAACAACTACTACTAACGTTTTTAAAAACCAACCGCTTACTCAATTGTCATAATTTTATTGCCAAGCTTTTGCTTTCACGTACTTCATTTCGACCTTAAATTTTATTTTAATTATTTTAAATAATTATCCATATTCATTTATATTTTTTTTTTTTTTTTTTTTATTAATATTCATTTTATTTTTGGTCCACTTCTGAGAGTTATTTTCTTATATGCCAAGGTCGTGATGAGCTGGATATTTTCTTGTATTACATATTACTTAAACGCACGCGAGTCAATTATATTTATAAGCACAATAAGATAAATTAAAAAAAAAAAAAATATTTGCTTAAATTTCCATAACTTAAGTCTATAGGAATAAATAACAAAAAGAAAAACAAATTATTCAGTGGAAAAAAAAGTTATTTATTTTTTTCAATAAAAAAAACAAGCACACACTTAAAGTTAAGTCAATTTAAAAAAGGATTATAAAATAATAATTAATTGTAAGTCGTATCTCTGGTAAGAATCTGCAATTTGTTCTGCGAGTGACATCGTGCAATCGCCATTATATTATACACTTAACAGTAATAGTAATAATAATAATAATAATAATAATTATCATTATAATTATAATTATAATAATAATAGTTATGGTAATAAAATGTATATATAATAAATCACTTCAGAGTCTATCTTCTTCTGGATGAGCCGCGATCCATTCGAGAGCCCTGAGAATGGCTTCGGGAATTGGTGGAGCAACTGGAAGATGAGCACCCTGGGGTTGGTATCCGTTTTCATCAGCGGTGTAGGTTATTTCGATGGGATTACCATCCTCTCCGATGTATTTGTACCCTCCAGAAACAGACAAAGCTCCGTTTTCATTTTTATCAGACTGAACAACAGAACCCTGCTCTCGTGCTTGGATTCCATTGGCTGTTTCATAGCTCCACGAGTAAGATCCATCCGGGTTAGGGCCGTCACGAGATTCGTTGACTATAGGTATTGGGGTTGATGAATCACTCTGGTACTGTGGTGCTGCTAATACAGCTCCCACAATAGCCAACACTATCAATGCCTTCTGCAAATACAATATGATAATTGATAAACAAAAACCTTTAATTATATTATAGATTAATTAATTTTAAAATGAATATAAAATAAAAAATATAGTAAAACTTACAGAGTACATTATAGTTGGTATCTAATTCAAGTTTTTTAGGTGATGTTCAAAAAGTTTGTGTGACTTGATCGGAGCCATGGTGACTTTTTATAGCGCTGCCGAAACCTTCAGTAGATGAGGTGTGAGAACTTGTTCTCCCTCTTTATTTTTTTCAATCGGTAAATATACTACCTGTATGTATATTAATATTTTTGTTGATGTTGTTTTATGTATACAAATGTTGAGGTAGCTAAAAAGCTGAGATGCTAAGAACCGATACATGCTGATATAAAGACACAGTTGACATAAGTGTACAAGTGTACAAGTGTACAAGTGTCTTGGGCATTGCGAAATAATCCCCCAATAGCTTGTTTGGTGGATCCTCTTTCGTTATTAATACAACCATCATTTAAACGTAATTACAAGCAGTTTGTTAACAAACGATAAAATAATCTCCATACCATCAATATATATGTATATATATATATTACCATAAAGGTGTATCCAAAGATAAAATGACAAAACCATTTTTCGGGCAACATTACACTCGCAATAAATTTTTATAAATTTACTTAATAGTCATTAATATTAATGACTATGGTAAAACGTAGATTCAAATGCTAGATTTTTATAGCCTTTATTCAAAGCTTGCATCAATGAATAATTTTTTTTTTTTTTTTTTTTTTTTTTACTATTATAACCAAACTATGACTATTTATTTTTGTTCAGTAAACTTGTTTGCGATGGTTACATAAATAAAGCTGATTTGATTATCTAAATAAAATGTCTCGGATATTTTAAAAATACATTTGATAAAAAGATTTATAACTCATATGATCATCTCGCGACTTTCTAATTACCGTTTTTTTAATATATGTATATATATATATATTTAGTAGTATATTCTGTAAATGAATTCTGTAAAACCATAAAGATTATTCAAGGCCGTTGATGAGATGCCCTGAGGCGCTAGATGGGATTAAATTCTCATCGAATTCGCTGTGATGAGACATATTTTTAAAGGTTGTATAATATACAAGTTTATAGTGTATATAAAATAAATAATTAACGTTTAAACATGAGACCTTCAGTATGTTTAATTTGTTACAAAAATGTTAGGTAGCCATTATTAATTTAATTACGAACCAACAGTCATTTATGAGTAGATTAATTATAATAGTTAATAATAGGACTCTATACAGTAGATATTATGCTCAAGACGGACAAATTTTAAATTGCGTAACAAAATAACAAGTCTGGCATCATCAGAGCCATGAACAGGGCCGTTTGCTACACTCATTGCGGAACGTTTGCCTGCAGCATCAAAGTATTCCTCAAAGTCATGTTGTGAGAAAATATATACATATATATATAAATTTATATTTAGTGAGGATCATCACCGGCAATCACCGGTGACCAACGCGTGAAAGTAAAAATCCCGACGGTAGTATTTGGGTTGCGCTGATGACCTCTAGGGGCCATAATAAAACAACAACAACAACAATAACAACAAAAATTGTTATAATAATAAAAAGATGAGTTGAAATGAAGAAGAGTACCAAGGATGATCTACTTAGCGTTGGTTAACACAGTAATGGATAACGAGATTCATGATAAATAATACCGTGAATTAAAATTAATGAGTGAAGATGCGGCAAAAGAAAAAAACGAAAAAAAAAAAAAACCCCTCGCGTATAGTGAACGACTATCAAAACTCAAGACGTTGACCATGAAACTTACCAGTTTTATCACCGAAGGATGCTATCGGTGTTATGATTACAAGATCGCCCAGCCGATGATATTTTGTATGGGCAAACTGGTCCTGCAATTGCGACATACATCGAATTTCGAATATAAAACTTTCTTTTACTCTCGGTGTATTTACTCGAATTAAAAAAGTCAAAAATAAAAAAAAAGTGTCATCATATTGTTGTACTTGCATGGGCTTTTGTATAAAAAATCACTGACTAATTGAGAGATCTTTGGCTGACGATTATAAATCTCTTTCACTGGGTCTTAAATGCAAAATATATTTATTGCTATTGATTATTGGTGATTATATTGTTAGTTATTGATAAAAGTATAGCTATCAATCATTAAGAAATGGAAAAAATAGTAGCAATGAAAGTTATGACCTTTCGTGATATATACTAGATGTATGATATATAAATATGGATTTAACAATTATATTGATCCCGGACATGATCGATGTCAATGCTGGTGTTTTGATGATGATGTGTTACGTGTTATTATATCTTGTATGCGTTACATTGACCGCATAGCAGTAAAAGGCTCAATGTTGGTTTGGTGATGAACGGTGAAAATTATTATGGAATTATGATGAGCTGAATATTTTGAGAGGAACCGATGACGGAATATATGAAAGATGTTTTAAGGAGGGAGGCATTTAATAAGGTATTACTTTATACTGTAGATTCGTCATCTCGAGGTAGTAGCTGGATACATATATAAGCCCAAGATATTTGGTTGTTAACAAGTCAGTGCAGTGTGAGATACCAATCGTTGATCATCTCTTGATTTTTTACCATTACCTTTAAAATGTACAAGTTGGTAAGTTTTAAAATACGATAATATTTAAAAAATTTTAAAATTATTAATTTTAGGTTTTGTTTTTTAAAAAGTACATTTATTTTTATCTAAATTAATGTTTAATTTTATTTTTTAGGCCGTAATTTTGGGATTGGTGTCTGTAGTACTTGCGGCACCAGTTGATCAACAAAATACATCTGAGATACCAATTGTTAGAGAATCACACGATGGACCCAACCCCGACGGTTCTTATTCATGGAGCTACGAAGCAGGAAACGGAATTCAAGCCCAAGAGGAAGGTTCATTGAGTGCGTCTGAAAACAACAAAGACGGAGCTCTGGTTGTCCGAGGGTCTTACAGCTACACTGGTGAAGATGGTGTTCAATACCAAGTGGTTTACGTCGCCGATGAAAACGGTTTCCAACCCCAAGGTGCTCATTTACCGACACCCCATCCAATCCCAGAAGAAATTTTAAAATCACTTGAATACAATGCCGCTCATCCAGAAGAAAACAATGTCAACGAACCCAAACAATAATTTTTTTATCTGTCTATGATTTTTTAATAAAACTTTATTCTATTCAATTTATTTACTTTTTTTTTATTTCACTTAAATATCCTAGAAATAGTTATTTAATAATAAGGTAATTTATTTTTAACGATATATGCGCTCATGTTAATCTTTTAAAAACTTAGTTAATAAAGTCGTTATTAAAAATTAATTTACTCAGTAAAATTATAATTTTATCCTCAGTTGAATCAGCAGATATCTTTTAATAAAATATGCAAAAAATTAATAATCCAACAATCGATAAAAACTTTACATCAATTTAATATTTAAATATATATACTCAATGTGCATTTTTAAAATACCTTAAATAAAATTAGTTTTTTTAATACTGAAATTTCAATTTTCATTGACATTTAAAATTAATAAAAAAAAATACAAATTTACTAAAATTAAATGTTGGATACTAATTAGAAGCTTATGTAAGCTGTACTTTAATAAAAATATTTTTTCTAATGAATTTAAAATAATATGACAGGTTAGTATCATATTTATAGATTTCATTTAAAAAAAAAAAAGTAACTTGTGTATTACAGCATGTTTTATTATTATAATTATTATATTTCTCACTGGTAATGATACCTGATAATATAATTAACAAATGAAAAAATCATAGAGGCTATTAATTATTATTAAAAAAAAAAAAAAAAAAAAAAAATGGTTTAGAAATATTTCTATATATATTTAACTTAATGTTACTTTAAGTATATGAATTACGATCATTTTCTGTTAAACATTTAATAATACTATTACTTAATGTGTTTGTTTATTTTTCTCAGCTCGTTAAATAAATTTATAATTTATTTATGTTAAAAAATATGGTAATTAGTATAAGTGTAAATTTATAAATAAAATAAATTTAAGAAGATGCTTGTTATAAACATTATAGGCCGAGTTTAAGTTTTCGAATGTCTTGATACGACTTTATCTGAGTCTACAGTGAAAGTGAGCGTCTATAATGTTAATAAAATATATATATATATATATATATATATAGCCATGAAGCAAAAGAGGATTAAAAATAAATATAAACCTTAAGATTATTTAGTCTAGTAATCAATAAATAAATAAAATGATAAGAAAACGTAATTAATAAAATATATATTTTATTGTAAACAATGTTTGAACTTTAACATAATACTAATTGAGTAATGATACATAAATAAAACATTAACGCAATCGGATTAATTACGTCTAAATTGATTTCGAAATTTTGGATCTTTAACTATTTTTTTTTCGGCCTCCAGAGGCCTCGACTCTTTAGCAGGTGGTTGTGTACTGCTAGAGTCGTCGTCGTCATAATTTTCCTCGGTGGTAGAAGGCTGCTTTGCGAGCCAATCGAGTGCCCTTTGAATTTCTGGTGGAATTGGTGGCGGTGTCGGGATATGCGTCCCGTGTATCTGGGTTCCAAATTCGTCAGCAGACCAACTGAATGAAACCGGTGTTCCATCGGGCGCATTGTATTGCACAGATCCCTGAATCAATTGTGCTTCATCAGCGGTTCCTGCGTACTTACGTGATCCAACTTCTTTTTGCAAAATTCCACCGTCTGTTTGATATGCCACTGAATACTGTCCAAGTTTGTCTCCTACCTGTCGCGAGTCGCTTATTATTTTTTCAGGCTCCCGAAAATATTCTTGACCACTTGTTACACTTAGGAATGTTGCTGCAACCAACTATAAATATAAAAAATAGTAATCTATATTAAATCAGTTAATTTATAAATAAAAATGATTACTTACAATGAGCTGCATGTTTTAAATAATATTTTTTGGTTTTAAATAAAATATTTATTTCTAGATGACGATTATAGCTACAGCGTACAAAATCCTTCGAGAAAGTACCGCAGCCGTAGCAATAGTGAATGTGACGACAAATCGGTAATAAGAAAAAGCCAACGTCCCATATAAAGATCACACTGCTAGATGATGGTTGCTGTTGTGAAGTTCGCGAGCAACTCTTGGGCAGCTGGGGGCACAGCCGACCTTTATACCGTCCGTCTACACCAACGTCTGGGCTTTACATAACCCAGGAAAGTGGTTAATTCGGCGTAATATTCCCCCTAAATTTTTATTGTTTAAATAATATTATTTATTTAGTTCCTCATATTGCCCTCAGATATCATCGAAATATTTATTTTTATTTTTAGTTTTAGTTTTATTTAAAGCCCGCAAAATTTGAAATTTTACAAGAAATTCTTTTGTTAAAATCATGTAAGGATCGTGGGAAACTCTTATCTGTAAATCCGCACACAAGTCCTTGGCCTCATGATCCTGCCTGCCTGTCTCTGTCAGCATTTAAAAACGCCCTGATGCAGTAAGTGTTATCGTTAATCTAATAGTTGTGATTTTAAATGTGTAACGATAAAATATAATGTATAGAACCAACTGAGGATTTAATATCAAGTGAAAGGTGCTTTATTTACATGTCCATGCTTTATTAATATTTTATTGTCTATAAATTCATATTCAATTTTATTTATAAATAATAAATATTTTATTTATTTACACGTCTGTCAATAATAAAACAAAACAAAACAAAAAAAAAAAAAAAAAAAAAAAAATTCATAAGAACTTGGAATTTCCAAAGTCCTTGGAGTTATTTAAATTTATTAAAATATCAATCAAATGATGACGAAAGTTTAAAAATCAAATTATATGCTATAATTTATTTATGTTTATACACGTTTCCGAAAATATTCCATATATTTATAAATTTAAATATGTATATTTCAAGGTGTTGATTAATAACTTGTGAAATATATAGGCGATAAATTAAAAAATTTATAATTAAATATTTAAGCCATCTACTGGTAAAATAATAAAAGTTAAAGACAGCTCGATAAAACAGTTGGTTGATCATCGATTTGATCCAACCGTACCAGAAAATCATCAGCCTCTCACTTTGTGCTATAAAAAAAAATATATATATATGTGTGTATACAAATATAACTATACATATATGTGTTTACAAGTTCCCAAGTGTTACAATGAGTAGAGATTCGCATTGCGCGGTTATCGCGCTTTCGGTCCGGTTCGGGAGTCTAACTTGTGCTCGGTCTACCTCGGTTCGATTATCACGGGCGCGACCGCGAGATCCATAGCAGGTTGTCCGGTTTAGTAACGTCGCCGCGTGGCAAACACGCTTGGTGAGAGGTAAAATTAAACTCAACTACAAACTACTCCATTTTATTCATTTATTTATTTATTTATTAACATCATCATAATAATTACTATCAATATCATTATTATTATTATTATTATTATTATTATTATTATTATTATTATTAATTATTAATACAAATATAATAATATGTATAAATATTGTAACATATCCAGACTTCATACCGCATTACGATCTCAGCATTGACGGATCCATCGTCAGTCTGCATCCGGCTGCGCACTCGATCATTTCAGAGTTTAGCTGATCGCGCCGGCGCATGTTAGTAATCGAGAGCAATCGAGAGCCAGAGGAACTCGGAGGAACTCGGAGGAACTCTTCAACGAGCATCAACACGCATCAACACTTGGATCAACAAAGTCGGTGGTTTTATCGTCAACAAAAGCAGATAAACATAAATAGCACCAGTAATCGAGGAGGACTCAATACTAAAAACTACCGCCACGTGTGTAACACTTGTGCTATCACTTAATAATTATCACTTAAAATATATATTATTTTATTTATCATAAAAATTTATACTTGTATGTGCAGGTGATATTTAAGATGACGAGGGTATTTAAAGAGATCGACGTGTCTTGTGGATATCACTCCTATCAAGATACTGTGACTCGTGATTAAGTGTTTTATAATATAATAAATAAATATCTCTTTTATTTTTTATTTCTCTTAAATTATAAAGCAAAATGTCGGTTGTAATTATTTATTTAAGTAACAATAAGTCTAAGTGTATAAACTAAAAAAATTAAATTAATTGACCTAAATAGACCCTGGGTCACGTTTTCTGTTAATAAAACCATCAACGGAAGACAAGTCAAGAGAGATTAAGTGATACATTAAATACAAGCACAACCACAAGTACACATTAATATTATTATTATTATATTCATATAGATAATTATAAATGATGGATTTGTCGACAACTGAGGCGAGTAAATTGGCCCTGCTAAAAGCACAAACGATACCGCACAACAACTCTCGGGTCGGTGGTATTATAACAAAGCCAGTTAACATACGGAAAATGAGCACGATGGAGGAGGAGAGCTCAGAGGATTTAGATACCAGTAGTCATCAGATTGCGGTAATGAATCTTGGCCAGCAGAATAATCACAGTAACAATTACAACTACAATGACGATTCTGATAAAAGTGATCACGAGCATGAGCGAGGACGTTTACTGTCCTCTGGTAGCCGTAGGATCGTTATTGTACCAGCAATCACGGGTAGTCATATGGCTCATACCACCACCATCACCACCACCACCAACGGCAACAGCAACAGCAACACCAACACCAACACCACCGGAAGCGGGAACGGGAACGGGAATTTAATAAGCAAAAAATCAAGTTGCAGTCGTAATAGCAGCGCCGAGAGCTTTCAAGATACTAAATCGCGAAGAAGGGACGAGGAATTAACAATGAGAACTAATCGGGAGAATGGTCATCATCATCATCATCATCATCACCACCACCAGCATCACCATCGGGAGCAGAACGGTTTGCATCGCGAGCAAAACGGTTTGCATCGTGAAAATTCAGTACACGGAAGATCTAATCGTGGTATTGAATTATACGGAGGAAGACATCGGTATCCAAGTATGCGGTCTCTCAAGTCAAATAATACTGATGATCACCATCAACAACCGACAACCAGTTGGGCATCAATAACATTCTCCGATGCAACACCAAGTCAATCTCCAGCACGTGGTGCACCTTTTCATGAATCTGTGTCAATACGTTCGCTTGCTTCCATCGGTCTGGGATCATCCGATGGACGAAAATTAACCATAAGACGAATTCCAACTTCACCGTCTGAATTAATAAATATGGTTCAACCTCCAACGTAAGTATTTTAACATGATTATATCAATATCGTAAAAGATCACTATTGCAAAATTATTATTATTATTATTTTTTTTTTATTTATTTTTAAGCTTTAACTAACTCATTATCACTAGACATCATGAAATTGTCAAGTGTAAAGATTAAAACTCATGATATGTATTTACTTTACTCGATATATATTTACTCGGAGATCATAATCATGTTTGAGATAACAATAAATATCATTACGGTTTTTGTTTTATTATTTAATGAAAAATGTTTTTTTTAGCCCATTGGATGACGATATGTCGACGTCAGATACTGACGATTACGGAATACTTGATGACTCGAGTGATTACCACCAACCAAAAAGACCTCACTGGGAAAATAAAGTGCAATTTGTATTAGCTTGTGTGGGATATTCCGTTGGACTTGGCAATGTATGGAGATTTCCATACTTGTGTTACAGCAGCGGTGGTGGTAAGCACTTACGATATCCGTTGATAATTAAATACGATATTCTTAAGCAGCGGTAGTATGAGAACCAGGAAATCCGTATCTTTTGAATTGTCAAAAACGTCCGGCTTTACAGTATTAGTATTAATATTAGTATTAGTATTAGTCTACAGTCTATATATTTGTACATCTATATATTTTATAGATGTAGATATGAAATTATTAAACCTATTGTCCTGCTGCAATCCAAGGTCAGTGGATATGCTGATTTATGATGCCTTGATGGTATTAAACGATCTCATATCGTTCTCACCGAGCGGACGTTTTTGTCGAGTGGCTATTAGAATTGGACAGGTGATATGATTTAAAATAGTAAAGTGACTGCTTGAGTAATTGTCATTTTAATTTAACATAACATTTCTCTAGGATCATTATTAGTATTATTATTATTATTATTATTATTATTAATATCAGTGGAGATGAAAGATGGGATTAAGTATCCAAGGTCATGTATCAAGTTCCCGACAGGGATTGCGCCACGTCCGTTTCCTCTGGTGTTAACATACGTCGAGCGGGTTTTAACGTTTTTAAATTACGCGTAATTCAACACCTACTTTTGTCGCGTGCGTTAACATGCCCTTGTAACCAATAATTTATAGTCTCACGCGTAGGTGTCATAGAACAAGAAGAAGAGCAAGATCATTGCGTGTTAATATATATATTTATGTTCTTGTAAATTATATCAAGTTGATAGTTTGCCAACTTATTGTCTTAATCATCATCATCATCATTTTCTTCTTCTTGATCCTTTTCTGCTTCTCGGTTAAGAAATGCTGAGCTATGATTCATCCAGAGACATAATTGAAATTTATCCTTATCAAAGTATTTTGTTGTTGTTATTGTTGTTGTTGTTGTATTATGCAACGATTGAAACAAATAAAGTTTTGCGTACTTTTGTACCTCGTACCACGTGTAATAATAGCTTTAATATTTAATTGCCATTATGTGGATGGTAACAAGTAATAAGTAATGGGTAATCTAATGAGTAATGACTAATGACCACCGAGTAATTAAATTCTTATAAGTAGAGGCACATATAATCACGCGCATTGATAATATAATATAATGCAATGTATGAATGAATAAATTCTTTATAAATTTTTTTCATTTTTATTTCTAAACGCAAACTCGTCATTAGCACGAACAAAATTATCGTGACACTAAGATTTATTCTGAGCGTGTGATGCAATTCGACAAGGTTCTACCTTCCACGTGAATGTAAATAGATCTTTTATCGGTCATTTCGCGATTCAGTTTAAGTGTATTATGTTGTGTTGCCACTATTCCATAACTTTACTGTTTTGTTTTATTTAATAGTTGTTGTTATTCATAAATTAAATTATTATTCATAGACTCTTTATTTCAGAAAAACAATAATAAAATAATATGAATATGAATATGAATAATAAATAAATAATTATTTTTCATGTCAAACCGAACGCAGTTGCGTGTTATGAAGCGGAAGTTTCCCTTGTACTAATGCTAGCCTCTGCTGGTGTATGAGTAACGTTTGCTCAGCAAACTTACCAGTAACTTGTTGATGAATTACAAACTCTATTTTATGTCTAGGTCTTTATATTTCTAGTCAATATAAATTATAATAGACGGTTTACATAACTTTAAAAGTAAATTTTAAGTTCCAGCCGACGAGTTATTGAAAATTTTTTTTTTTTCATATATATTGCAGGAGTTTTCTTGATTCCGTACTTTATAATACTGATTGTTTGTGGAGTTCCGTTGCTATATATGGAACTTGCGGTTGGACAATTTACCAGACGAGGTCCGATTGGTGCTTTGGGCCAAATTTGCCCTTTATTTAAAGGTAATTTATTTTATTAATCGCTTATTAAAAATGGCAGCAAAAAACTTATAAATTTGTTCTGAATAAATTATAAAAAAGCTAGACTATTTGGGAGCGCGTCTGACTATTTTTGCAGATTTAAAATTTTTGTAACTTAAAAAAAACAAAAAAAAAATTTGCTCGGCTTGTAAAAATATCTTGTACGTAATCACTTTTGTTTATAAAATAAAAAAATAAAATATTTATATTAATTATAAAAATAGAGATGTTATTTTTTAAAGACGGTGTATAAATATTATTATTATATAAATAAATCAAGTATCCCTGACATATTTTGATGAGGTGAAAAGTAAATTTTAATCGATACTGATAATCTTAAGAATTTTTCTGAAAAATTAAAAATATTATCGATTACTCACGTTCACGAGATAAAACATTAAACTTGATAATTAAAAATTAAATATTGTTTTTTTATAAAATCAGGTGCCGGTTTGTCATCAGTAGTGATATCATTCCTAATGTCAACATATCACAATGTAATAATAGCCTACGCGATTTATTACTTCTTCACTGCGTTCAAGCACGAGCATCCCTGGGCAAACTGCAATCACTCGTGGAATACTCCAGCCTGCTGGCATCCGGAAGCTCACGGTAACCGCAGTAAGCCCAACACTTCCCGGACACCGTCGGAAGAATTTTTCGAGTAACTGGAATTTCGTTAGTTCTTCAAATAAAATGATAAATAATGAGCTTGCGTTAATTATTTATAATTAATATTTAAAGTAATAAAATCGGTGTTAGGCAAACAAATGATATTAAATAATGATTAGTAAAAGACGGTTATCTTCTGTAAACTTTAGCAAAAAAGTACTCCAGATAAGTGCTGGTATCGAGGAGCCAGGGATCCTCAGATGGGAAATTGTCGCGTGCTTGCTCACCGCCTGGATAATTGTATACTTTTCAATTTGGAAGTCAATAAAATCATCAGCCCAAGTCCGTTATCTCACAGCGACACTTCCATTCCTTTTGATATTTGGGTTTCTGCTCCGATCACTGACACTTCCTGGTGCCGACAAAGGTTTACAATTTTTCTTTCGTCCACGATGGGAATTACTAGGTAATGCCAAGGTAAAAAATACTTGATAATTATTAATATTGTTGATATTATTGACCTTGTTTGATATTTTATTGCCAATAGTGGTGATTTAAATTTTTCCATTGTCCGATTATTTTCAGGTCTGGGTCAACGCAGCAGCACAAATATTCAATTCTTACGGCATAGCATTTGGTTCGATGATATCCTTCGCAAGCTACAATAAGTTTCACAATAATATTTTCATCGATACTTTAGCAGTGTCGCTGATAAACGGATTGAGTAGTTTGCTCGTTGGTATATTTGCTTTTGCTGTAATCGGCAATATTGCCGTTGAACATAATACTACCGTTAATGCGGTACTTACTGATGGTATGTATATATATATATATATATATATATATTTATTTATGTGTATTTGTATGAATTGCTAATGTTAGCACGAGCATTAAAAGTTTCTATTTGCAAACCCAATACCGTTTGGTATTTAACATTTTATTTATATTCAAGGACCTGGTCTGGTGTTCGTCGTGTATCCTCAGGCCTTGGCGAAGATGCCCGCGTCCCAATTGTGGGCCGTTTTATTTTTCTTTATGCTCGTATGTCTTTCATTGAATAGTCAAGTATGTATAATCAGTTTATTATTTATCATATTTATTTATTAGCTTCTATAAATGGATATTTTTTTCGCTATCTAGTTCCGCGGATACTTTAAGCAGTCGCATAAAAGTTATTTAATTTTCTTTTTGTTACATTTCATGTACTTGCATAAAAAATAAATTTAATGAAGCAACGGAAGTTCATAATTAAATTTTTTTTTTTTTTTTAGTTTGCTGTAGTTGAAGTCGTAGTGACGTCAATACAAGATGGATTTCCAAACTGGGTAAAAAAAAATTTACTCTGTCATGAAATGCTAGTTCTTATTATTTGCGCTGTTTCTTTTGTTTGCGGGTTACCTAATGTCTCACAGGTCAGTATAAAAAATAAAATTAAACTGGTCCAGTGATTTATCAAAAATATTATTGTTATTGTTGATGTATTTAGGGTGGAATATATTTCTTTCAACTTATTGATCATTATGCAGCGTCGATTTCCATCATGTTCTTGGCATTTTTTGAAGTTATCGCAATATCGTGGTTTTACGGAGTACGAAGACTGTGTAACAATGTCTCGGAAATGACTGGGAGAGTACCATCAATGTATATTCAATTTTGTTGGCTCATAGCTGCACCTTTACTGATAATGGTAAACGTATTTTAATATTTTTATTTTTATTATCATCACACAGAACAGAAAAAAGCAGAACAGAATATTCATTCATTTACATTCTGGTCAAATGCCTTCAGGCCATGAAAAAAAAAAAAAAAAAATACAAAAAAAAAAATATAAATTTATCAAATGCATTGCTAAAACGATATGAAATCCATCAAATTCTTTTGCCCGCGGCTGTTTGAATAGATCCAATGAAAAAATTCTGTAGTTCGTTTTAATTTATTCAAAAAAATAATATTAATGGCAATAATAATAATAATAATTATAATAATAATAGTAATATTTTATTGTTTATTTAGTCTGTATGGGTATTTAGTTTGATTGATTATCAAAGTCCGACGTACGGCAATGGAGCTTATCAATATCCATGGTGGGCAGAAGCTGTTGGTTGGGGAATAGCGTCCTTGTCACTGATCTGCATTCCAGCAGTTGCCGTCTACGTATTAATTAGAGCCGAGGGCGTTACTTTCACTGAGGTATTTTTATTTAGCAATACAAACGTAACTTCAACCTTCAATAATATTTTTACTGATTATTAATAATTAACAAATATATATATATATCGTATAAATATATATACTTTTAAATTATCTAAGTCTTCAACGGATTGCTAAATTTCGATTTATTATTTAATGAAATTGAACCCAAATGTACAAAAGTCGTTAATGTCTACATCAATTAATTTGTGTCCGGTAGTACAGCAGGTGATAAAATTAAAATATTATTTTGAGGTAGATATAAAGGGTTAAATTTATTACCTTTGACCTTTTTGATGAATTAATGATCCAGTTTGTGCGAAGAATTTCATTAGTTATGGACGTTACATATATATTATAGATAAATATATATTTTAGTATATTATAGGATATATATTTACAAATAAAAAACTCTGAGGTCATGCATTAATGAATTGTATTTTTATAAAAAGTAGTAAAAATAAAATAAAATTGAATGTTTTTATTTTTCTATAAAGTTTATTTATGAGTATTGAGTAAAATAAAAATATTTTATATATTTTTCAGAAACTACGCAATTCAATTAGATCACATTTTGAGGCGTGCAAAGTATGTCGCCAGGAGTACTGTGCAAATCCATTGCATAATTTATCGGATACCGATAAGGAGCAAATTAAACAACCACTTCAAGAAATGAACAGTCTGATAAACAAAGTCCCCATAACAATAATACCCACAAAGTCACAAACATAATAATTAAATAAAAATACAGTAGTTTAATTTATTATTTAAATTTATTTATCTAACAAATTAGTCAAACAATAGATCCGGCTGACCAAAGAGTGGCCATTTATCACAAAACCCTGTAAGCCGATTAGTCAACAAAATAATTACAATCTTTTTAAATCACGCATGCATGCTAAGACTGCGATATAATTACAACGATAACTAGATAATTATAATAATAATAATTATTATTATTATTATTGTCTTTATTAAATAATTTTAGAAAACTGTTTTGATGATATTTATAGAGAATTTAGTTTACTGAGCAATATATACATATATATATCAAGTCTTCCATATACATACTCTCGGTTGTCGATATTTATCAAGTATACCGTATAGTAGTTTTAAGAGCTTTTTTGTTCTATTATAAACTAATAAACTCAATTAAAGGAGCCGTAAATTGTGAAAAAATAAATTTCAAAATAATTTAATCGTTAAATAATTTTAAAAATTAATAGTTTACGAAAAAAAAATTAAAAACTTTAAAAATCTTTGAATAAGCTCATTTTTTTAAAATTGTAATATGATGACTATTTTTTTGTTAAATTATTAGCAAATATTTAAAATACAATATGTATATGTATGTATGAATGGATGAATGTATGAGTGTATGGATGTATGTAAGGGATGAAAACGATATATAAATTCGTTAACATAGTAGTTTTCCAGATGACAGAGCATCATGTACACGGGACAGAGAAGAGAAGTGAAGTGTAATATAATATAAGTGAAGTGATGAGTAGGGTGGGGACAATGGGGTTGCGCGGTACCTAGAAAGCTCTTCTCTACTCTTCTCTACTCTTCTCTACTCTCCCTTGGTTCATGTCCATACATACATCCTAGTTCCTAGTGTACACCAGGCTACTGTATTGCTCTCACTGCGAGAGGGCTAACACTCTCAGTAAGCGATCGTGCGTACTCTCAGGCTCTTTATTGTTAAAATAAACTCTAATCAATCCGTCTACCGAAATCATATCACTGCTAAATTAGTTAAATACTTAAAAAATTATTATTCAAAGTAAAAGAAAAGTAAAAAAAAAAAATAAATAAATAAATTAATAAAACATTTGTCACTAAATGTAAATCTCGTGGTCTCCAAAGTCTGTGTAAGAAACGTTATTATATTTTATTATTTATTTAAACAGCTTAAATTTAACGATTTTAAACTGTGTGATGGATCGCTTTGACAACTTGTTGCTCGCAGTAGGGTTCACGTGTTTGTTACGCGATCGAAAAATAAACATATGTATAATTTATTATTATATTTTAAGTTAATTACACATCAGTAGATTTATCACTAGGTGAATTAGTTTAAATAAATAACAAATTTAAATTTTAAATATACCGAAAATAAAAAGAAAAAATACATAAATAAAAAGTGACGATAAATTAAATGTCAATCATTATATTTTTATTATTCTCAAGCATTTAATAAGAAATCTTATCCATATAAAATAATGTACATATCATGTTTATTAATTCTGATTTAAACAAGTTTTTGTGTTAATTGACTGGTCTATTAAAAATGAATAAACTCAAATTTGATTATAATTATAATTATTATTAATTAGATATATATTTATTTATTTATTGAAATGATATTTAATAACCTGTGTTCTCAATTATCAAGGACGAAACATAATTGATTTGTCATACAACATATATATTTATATATAGAGTAAAGTAGACAATTAAGTAAAGATACAACAGAGAACATCAAAGGATCGATAATAAAACCAATAATGAGACAAGATATTGTCAAGTATATCAAACTGAACGTATAATTTGTCGTATATATTTATATATATATCTTTATAAGTGTGTTTAAGTTAGTAAAGCAATAAACTTGTCTTTATAAATTTCAAAGAGGTAGAGTTTGTGTTGGAGGAACTATACGTTCAGACGATTATTAAATTAGACATGATAGCGCTCGTATGAGCTTTTAAATTCACTACAAAGGATTTTATTTTATTTGTCTGTGTATAAAATAAAGTGTTATTCATTTAATTTCTCTCTCTCTCTTTTTTTTTTTTTTTTTTTTTTTTTTTTTCGTTTTCAAATTTCAGAAATAATGTCACCGCGTAACGGTTCGTGTGTGGCTGAATCAAGCTCTGTACGTAGTTTGTCTTCAGACGATGTATCTGCAAGCAAGTCGAGTAAAAAAAAATCATGTTGGAAACGTGCTACTGATCCAGCTCATCGCCGGGGTCGCCGTATTCAATTACTTCAAATGCTCGTTCTTCCTTTTATACCAATACTCGCGCTTATTGTACAGACTGCTAATACTCTTCATGATATACTTATCTATCGACAAGAAGTATCCGATATTGAAGCTCAGGTATTTTTATTTTTAATTTATTATCAGTTACCTTCTTTTCCAATAAAAAATAGTTAATTCTAGCAAATAAATTTTTTACATGTCCGCATGATTTGCTTTTTATTTTTCAACTCATTTGAATGGGTTATTCTGTTTAAGAGGTATGGAAAATCCGTACATACGTACATAAAAATATTTAAATAAAATAATCCATAGCCTACTTCCAAGATCTCATCAGCTCGAAATTTATTATTAACAAAACTTTTTTTTATTAGAAAACAATTGAATTGATTAATAAACTTGAAGGATTCTTAAATACTTGGGATAAAATAATTAAAATATTTCCATCAAGTAAATTGATAAATACATTGTAAATAATTGTAAATAAATAATTTAAGTATTTGATGAGAAATTGTGCCAAGTACTAGTCATCATAGTCGTCTCATTTATGCACCAAGAACTTTTATTATGTCCCGATCGATCAATTGTCGAGTATGTAGAGTATGTAGTACGTAGTGATCGACTATGAGTGTCGTAGCAAGTAAATATAGCACACCTATCATCCTTTCTACACTTTTCCTTAGCTTATTCACAAGCACAACTAAAGTACTAACTGTAACTGACAATTTAAATGTAATAATTCACATCGATGTATACACTTGTGTACTTGTGTACACTGGGATATTTACAATCTCTATTATCTTATGCCATCATCCGTTCATAGAGCGGAAAAATAATCTTCCATCGGTTCAAACTCACTATTAATTATACTTTTTTTTTTATTATGAATGTATTTTATTATATACTCAGGTAACAATTGCAACTGACCTGGGTAAAGTTGTTACTGGAATGCAATTAGAGCGCTCCGAAGTGGCATTCTTCATTTACACAAACGGTAGCCGTCTAAGGTTCAATTTGACCCAACGATATTTTATCACCGATCAGACTCTGATGAATATGACAACCTGGCCATTGGCTTCAGTACCTCGTGATGAATCTAAAACTCAAACTTATGATGTCGTAAATAAAGCAGCTTTTCAAGCACGTCTTGATGATTTTAGGCAAGTATTTTTACATATTATATATTTTTATAAGATACTCAAGATAGTGAGGGATAAAAATAAGATTGTCAGTGATATAAAAGCTAGCTCAGTTCTTGTACCTCTGACGTTAGTCAATAACATCGATTTCAATGTCCTCGGGTTTACGACGGCGTAATAAATTCGTTCAAAGCAACATACTGGACGTTGATGATATAGGGGTTGACATGGATGATCGCTTCTTGCCAGCTTCCCAGCTTCCCAGCTTCCCAGGTTGCCCATTTAAACTGTGCAAATAGTGCACGACGATAAGTTACTTTTTTTTTTTTCTTTTTTTTTTTTTATTCGTTTTTCAATCAACCATTAATTGTCTTTTATTATTGTCATATTCGCGTTAGCTTTCTATTCTATTAATATAAAATCTAACTACTCGATATTTAATCAAGAAATGTCTAGTGCAAAATATTATAAATTTATATTTTTATTACAGAGAAAAAATAAGCCCTGAAGAAAGTACGATGGCTGAAGTAATGGCCTGGTATACGAGTGTAAATGCCGCGATGCTCGATATTTTAACAAATCAAATAAAAGAAACTGACAATAGCGGTGTTTGGAGGTTATTATTGTTATTATTATTAAAAATATAATAAAACAAATTAAATAAATAAATTATTTACTTATTTATAAAGTCAATTAGAGCTTGATTGAATGGTTTTAGGTATTTAATAGCTTTTAAAAATCTATTGCGGAGTATTGAGAGTATTGGTATAGCTTCCGTGTACGGTATCAATTACTTTGGACGTGGTATACTCATGGGCGACAATTACGTCAGTTATGTTCGACATGAAGCACTTGGTAGAGATCTTTTAAATGGCTCGCTCACCTATGTACCGAGTTTAAAGAGTCTGTATGCTGAGCTTACGCGCACTATGCCTGGATATGGAAAAATTAAATCCAGGTAATTTATTATTATTATTTATTTTAAATTACATTTACAATTTACAATTTTTTTTTTTTTTTTTTATAATTACAGAAGAGATGAAATACTGAGAAATTTTAGGCGCGAACCAAATTTCGATGACGCCATTGCTTATTTTGATTCAATGGCAATGTATGTCGATGAATTACGTAAATTACAAAGTGCATTGCGCGATATGATAAGGTAATTATATATATTTTTAAGTTATTAAACAAAAAATTTTTTTATAATTAATTGACAATAATTAAATTTAAAAAATTTTAATGCAAAATAGTTATTGTTTGTATTTTAAAATAAAACTAATTGCAATTAATTAATTGACAGAGACTATGTTAATTCAACCTTAAAGGACGCAAGTAATAAACAAGCTGCGGGGATCGCTATTGTTGTCTTAGTGCTTGTTATATCACCGATAATTATCATACTTGTACGCAATGCGGTTGCAACTATTCAGGTAACAAAAAAAAAATAATGCAATTAAATTAATTTGGAAATAAATAAAATAATGGCAATAATTTGTTGTCGGTAGATGTATGCAGCAAATTTAGCGCAAAAAGCCCGTGAACTAAAGCGCGAAAAACGTAAAAGCGACACATTATTATTTCAAATGTTACCACCGAGTGTTGCACAGCAGCTGAAGCAAACGCAGCAGGTTTAATACATCCAGCGTATGCATGTTAATAAAAATATAATATATGTATGATATTTCATCGCTAATAACTGTTGTTACAATAATGCAGGTACCCGCTGAATACTATGAGGCTGTTACTGTTTACTTTAGTGACATTGTTGGATTTACTGAAATAGCAGCTGAAAATACACCTCTAGAAGTAATTTAAACTTTTATAATAAATTTTTTTATAATTAATAAAACTCGTTTGATATTTTTGTCGTTTTTTTTTTAGGTCGTGACATTCTTAAACTCAGTATACAAGTTATTTGACGCACGTATCGAGTGTTACGATGTTTATAAAGTAGAAACTATTGGTGATTCTTATATGGTTGCTTCTGGATTACCCGTTAGAAATGGTAATTAATTATATAACCATGACTTTATTATGATTAAATAAATTTTATTAAATTTATTAAAGGTGATAAACATGTTTCGGAGATAGCAACGATGGCGCTAGATCTTTTAGCAGCTTCATCAGTATTCCAAGTACCTAAACGTCCTGGTGAACGATTACAAATACGTAGCGGTGCTCATACTGGTCCAGTTGTTGCTGGAATAGTTGGTACTAAAATGCCACGTTATTGTTTGTTTGGAGATACCGTCAATACTGCTAGTAGAATGGAGTCCACTGGAGAAGGTTACTTTCATACTAAATATTGTTCAATTTATTGATTGATTGATTGACTGATTGGTTTATTTATTTATTTTTAGCTCTACGTATTCATATAAGCCTGGAGATGAAGAAAGCTTTAGACGCTGTAGGAGGCTTCAAAATTTCACACCGAGGACTGGTAGATGTGAAAGGAAAAGGACTGATGGATACTTATTGGTTGGAATGCAAAGATGGAGGAATTGCACGTGCAGCGGAATTGGATTTGCCTACATTCTTTGAAGATGTGCGGCCGGTATTCATGAGACGACTTCGCGAGGATGATACGCTTTGATGTGAGCCCTACTCCCGTCGGGACCTCTGGTATCTTAATAGACAAGGTCCATTGCGCCCGAACCCTTGTATTCGTTTATCGCAACCAAATCTGATAGACCACCTAAAAAAGCCCGGTCTGCCAGGTAAAAAGACCCGGTTGTCACAGCCAAATCTTCACATTGCACATGTCAAACAGCCTCCGCAATCCCAATCCAGTATTGAATCACAGGACTCAAATATTACTTACGAAGGTACGAGGTCAACAAACCCACCGAGTTATTCACCTGCGAGTCAACGAAGCCGTTACTCTCAGCCCAATCTGCCGACTTTGTTAATTCCCTATAGCGATATTAATCGATCTAGTGTGTCTACTGATCGACGGATACGGATGTCGCAGCCTACTTTAAACTCCAGCTTTTCAGGAATGAGTTTCACTAGTATGAAAGGTCATCGTTTGTCTTACTCAAGTCTCAGGACCTCTGGTGATAATAGTATTAATCTACCACCCCAAGAGGAACGTCTCTCAATACCTAATGTTTACTCAATGCAACTTGGTGACAATGTCAAGTACTACGGTGGACATCGTGGCTCGCGTCTCTCTCAACCTGATATTCGTCGGATGCTAAGAGCGCCTGATCCAAATAAACGTGAGCGGCTTTCACAACCTACTTTAGTAACGGGTGATTACTATCCACCACGTATGCAGCATCAGAGGTTATCACAGCCTTGTTTATTGACCACTTGGAATGAGAAACCTGTTGGATTATTGTCTCCTATTAAACAAAAACGTTTTGGCCCGGCGGTTAAAATTAGTCAACGTGAAAGATTGTCTCAGCTAGACTTTGGAGCAAGATTTCATCATAAAGAGACTAAAACTAATCGTGATCGGTTTTCAATACCTGAACTAGAGACGCAGAATGATTTAAAACTTATTGCTGGGTCTCCAAAGCAACGGTTTAGTCTTGACAGTCAATTGAATCCGGATAACCGTGTACGAAGATTGTTGCCAATAGCCAGTTCTCCAATTTTCGAACATGGATTTGGCAAAGACGGTAAAAATGGACATTTACACACTGAAGGACTAGAGAATGTAATTGTTGCTACAGCAACTCCTCTGATGCCTCCAGCAGATCGACAATTTCTTGCGCCTATTCTGAAAACTCCAATCGGTCCTTTACCTAATCTACCAATTCCTTTGGTAACTCCTCCACGTGAGCGAATGTCTGTGCCGGAAATACGAAGTTCAAGTTTGAGAAGATTGCTCGATCCTCCTTCTAAACAACGACACAGCATTGCTGGTCTACGTCAACCGTTGGTTCACCAAGAGACTAGCCAAGAAAATGAAGAAAAAGACGGGGGAGTTGATCCGGTAAAAAAACCGGTAAAAATTGAACTAGAAAAAATGGATGAACAAGCTGAAATAGAAGACACCATTATACAGCCTAAACATATTCAAAGACATTTTTCGTATACTTATGATACGAAAGACGAGCCTGCGGAAGTAATAGGTAAGCTCAGTGTTGCATTACCGAGAAAAAAGTATTTAGAAAGTAATTTCGATGAGAACGAGCAAGTTATTACGACAGTTATTGAAACTGAGATACCTATGATATTATCTAGTCCAAAGTATATGAAAAAAACTCATGTATACGCCAGCGAAGCGCCAAAGTGGATGAAAAAATGCCTCGAGAGTCCGAGTAAGAAACCTGAGACGGAAAAAAGTCACGTGTTGAAGCTTAATAACCAACGCAATACTCTAAAAACTAATAAGAGTCCAGATAAAATAACTAAAAAGAAAACAACTTCACCTTCTAAAAGTGTTGCGCGCAAGTATCCAGATATCAAGGAAAATATAATGGATGTTACGTCTTCAATGACTTCAGTTATCATTGACGAGTGCAAAACAAGTCCCAAGGATACTTGTGTAAGAATTAAGTCATCGGGAAATGGAGAAAATAAATATGAAGTTGCTATTAATTCAGATTGGTCTGAAACGGATATTTGTAGATTGTATGGAATCGATTGCGATACAGACAGTGAAGATTCAACTTCAGTATAAAAATATAAATATATATATATATAAATTATGTGTATATTCACTTTGTTAAGTTTAATTGTATTTATTTCTAAGGACCAAGACATTGTTTCGACAAGACTTATTTTGTGGACAGTGAATACTTTTAAAACAATTGTGTCCGGCTTAGAAAACTTACATAGGAACCGAGCAAATTTATTATTATTATTATTAATAAATGTCTATCATTTTTATAAAACGTCACTAAAGGTATTGTTTATATATATATATATATATTTATTAACAAAAAAAATTTATGTGTACATGAAAATCAAAGAACCTACGAAAATTCCGAAACAAACTAAAAAAAATCGTATTACTTCGGATATTTCCGTAGTTGTTCGGTTACCAACGGTTTATTTTCCAAGCCGAAGACGATAAATGGCACAAAAATAATTGTTTCTTATATTTATTTTATTTATCGACAGGCATGTTTGGAAGCATTTGATTGTTTAAATACAAAAGATATAGATTTAATAATGTCGGCCAGCGTTAAATGTAACTATTTACAGTACGTAAATATTATAACAATAATTTTTTGTCAGAAAATTTTATCAAAGACAAAGTTATTTAAGTACATAATTTTTTGTTTATAATTACAAAAAACTAATAATAGAAAAAAAAAATATATATATAAATATATATATATATATATATATATATATATATATCAAATACTTTACTTAACATAATTATTTCTTTTGTACAAATATATATCATCATAGCAACAAGCTTATATTATTTAATATTTAAAAACGTTATCAAATATATACTTAAGTCTTTAATTTTATCGATTGATACCATTGTCGATGATATCCACTGATGGAGGGACTGTGTAAACAATCTGATCGCCTTCTTTTATAAAACTTGGCGTCACCGTTTCTGGTCTCACTTCAATACGTAACATTTTACTTTTATTACCTACCATACATTTGAATCTCGCATCGACAGTCACTTGCAGATCGTTGCCTCTCAATCTAAACAATTAATAATTATCAAAACACCTGTTACAAGCAATGTTATCAACTAATGATAATGATGATAATTATTAATTAATAAACTTACTGATAGTATCTAGTGCACAAAACACCAACAAGTTCTCCAACACGATTTTCTTTAGCGGTGATGGCGAAAATAAAGTCATTACCTTTATTTGAATGGATGGTAATAAGTTGGTCTCTTCCTGGCGAGACACTGAGACCCGTTATTTCAGCAATAGGAATTCCTTTTTTCATCGACTTGAACTTTGAACTCTCTAATTTGTATATAGAGTGTTCAGTGACAACGAGAACACGATCGGCTTGTTTGTCAAATTTGTTTGTTTTTCTGATAAAGGCACTGAATAAAACAGTCTTAAAGTGATCAGTATTTTTTAAATTATTAATGGACGAATTAAAGACATTGTACTGTGAATTTTCATCAAGTTTAGCAAGATAATTTCCCTCCCATCGTCTCTCCTGGCCCCAGTACTGTCTTTTTGGTCTGAGTGCAGCACCGGCAGCCATTTTTAGCCGTAATTGCGGCCAATCTTCACGTGGGATTACTCGTAGGATCATCCAAGCACGCCAACGCGCGTACATCATCTTCAGAGCAGGAATAACTGGTCTTATTGCATAATTTTCATGAGGCCACGGTAACAATTTACCATAATTACGTATTGTCTTTGCTGTTTTGAATGTTTTTTGTAGCTCACAAATATACGAACGTTGTTTGTAACGTCGATAGTGTTTGGCAATCACAAGTACAGCTTTCATTTTTTTGTATTTCATACGACAGAGATAACCACGCCATTGCTTTTGTAAAAGAACAACGATACCAGGTATCAAATCACTGCGCGCTTTCTCTAACGCAAACAGCGTTCGAGGCGAACGAATAAATATTTTAGTGTGCCCATACTTAACATCATGTGCGAAACCTTTCTCTTCCATCAGAGTACGCACCGCATCTTTGTCATTACCACCGCGGAAGTTCGGCCACGTGTATTGAGATATCATTTTGTATCGTTTCAAAAACCTGTCGTAACGCTGACGGTAAACAAATCCCGCTCTGCGGACCAAAATGTTTTCTAGTAATCCTAGATATCTTACTTGATGTTCAACTCTCTCCTCGTCAAACACCACCGGGGATTTAACTTCATTGGGTTTTATACATCGTACATAAAAAGGTTCCTTGCTGGTTAGATTTTTTACAAGAGATACTATTGAATTTTTAAATAATGTACCAGCAGTCAATGGTCTTTTTGTTGTCTGTTGAGTTTATTTAATCATTATAATTATTAATTTTCTAATAAAAAAAATAAAAAAAGTAGTAACTTACTTTAGCAATATTTTCAGCTCCTTCTGGCCACATGGAACTCACTATCTTATTGCCGCTATTATAGAGTAGTCTTTTAAAATCCTGAAACAAAGTGTCTTTATTTTTATCCAAGAAACCGTGAACATTGTAAACAACATCACCAGCGTAATGTTTTATTCTAAATTGGGTTTTATGCTGTAGTTCTTTATCCATCGGATTTAATTGCCGTGATGTAAAGTGCTTGTGATTAGCTAATCGTTTATCCATCGCTTCGAGTAACATCTTCAATAAGAAAAATAACAAAATAAATAATTAAATAAAAATAAAGATAAAGATAATAAAAATAACTAACTAACCTCATCAGTAACTTTTCCAACATTCAGACAAGCTTCATCCATGATAGCAATCATCCCTTTGTGCGATTGCTCAACAAGCTCGCAAATAATCTGATTATTAAAGTACTCGACCGCCTGCCACGTGATACCTTCCCGCTGGTACTCTTCCTGTTCGCGTTTCAGTACCAACTCAATAAACAACTGTTGCAATTTTTCATTGCAATAATTAATGCAAAACTGCTCGAAGCTGTTGGTGTTAAATATTTCAAATCCATAAATATCTAGGACACCGATAAGAGTTCCCTTGTAACTTTTGTATGAATTTTTATCGTCAACGTTTATAGATCCGTTTATCCGTGACACGATCCATGAAAATAGACGTTCATAAATAGCTTTAGCAAGCGCATCTCGTCCGTACTCAGCTTCTACGAGGGTGTGATTCTTCTGCATAACTTCACCTCCAGCTGCAATAACTCGCTGAGACAAGGCCGTATTTAAATCATTCGGGCTTATGGATAGTCGTTTAGCAGATTCATTTAACGCTCCTTTATTACCGATTACTAATTTATCATCCTCTAGTGTAAATGTTATATTTCCCTATTTTAAAATATAAATAATAAATAATAAATAATAAATTAAATTAATAAATACAAGTTGATTTACAACTTACAAGATGTAAAATGCCAGCAATAATACTCCAAATTGTTTCTATTTCACTTAAATTAAATCCCAGAGTATTCATTGCTGAAATAACAGCTTTGTATTCACTTCTATCGCTGACATTTGTTTTGCTATCTTTGCCATGGCTAGTGTAATAATATCTACCAGCATCAGCAATTAAACCTAATTTATTTAATTCATTTTCACTGCATCCATTTAGTAACTGAAATAAATTATTTAATTACTAGATATAGATATAACATTTAACTTATCAATATATATGATAACGAGAGATTATTTGGCTGTGGTACCTGGTAAAAACAATGAAAGTTGCGTTCACCTTTCTGCTGATAAACGACCCGTGATTTTTCCAACAGATAATTTGTTACGTGTCCGCCCAATGGATCGCCTTTAAAGTCAAAATTTATGTCCATATATTTACCAAACCGCGATGAATTATCATTTCGGTTGGTTGTGGCATTGCCAAATGCTTCGAGAATTGAATTTGATTGAATTAAAATATTTTTAACTCTGTAAAAAAAAAAAAGGAAAAATAAATTAATTACTTGAAATAAACTTATCTACTGTCGATTTAATTTTAAAAAATACCTTTCGATTTCATGCTGACCGGATAAATTAGTTATAGCAGCGATATATTTCATTATTATTTTGCTCGCTTCCGTTTTACCAGAACCAGACTCTCCACTTATGACAATACACGTATCGCGACCCTGCTGTTTCATTTCGCGATGCACGGCATCAGCAATTGCAAATATATGAGGCGGATTTTCAAATAATTCTCTATCTATTTAAAAAAAAAGTAATAATCATTATGATGATGAATAATAATTATATTTATATCATCTGCATTGAAAAGGAGCTTAAATGTAGAATCAATTTAAGATTCTGCAGTCAATGCAGGTAATTATAGAAAATATAGTGGCTTGAAATAAAATGCGACTTTAGACAATGGGTATCAACATCATTTTCGTCCGAAGTCGTCTACTTTGATTTCTTGCCACCCAATATCATGTTAATTACTTTTATATTTATTTATTTGATCCACTCCATAAATATTCGAGCTTCTGTATGGATTAACGCTTACGCAAACTTCTCCAATGTATGTATAATATTTACCTCCATTGAATCTGAAAAATAAATATTAAATAGTTTAAATAAATAAAAACCAAGTCTTTAAAAAAAAGTCATTGTCACTCTGTTATCTCAATAGTCTAGTATTTTAAACTCAAAAGATAACATATCTCTTAACAATATATATATATATATATACATATATATGTAAGGAAAAAAATAAGTGAAATAAGTGAGTCACAGATAGGCTGTGGCCTGAAGAATTATAGCGGTAATAGAAATACGTTATGGGTTGTGCTTTCAGGATTACTCCATATGATTTTAATCAACATATTATTAGTAATAACAATAATAATTATTGTTATTATTAATATGCAAACCAAGACATCATGACTAATATATTTAAAGTGTAAAAGGTCTGGAGATGCATATACTTGAAGATGACGAGTCATGAGTCATTAAAAGTGTTGTCAGTAGGTCAAAAATAAATAAATATACCAAAGCATCAAGGTCTTGAAATAAAAAAATAAATTTATATAAATTTATTATTTTTAAAAATAATAAAAATTTGAATTGGCTGGTAAAATAAATTTTATTTATTGGCCACACCCTAGGGGATACAAAAACAAAAAAATAATAAATTTAATGATAATAATAATTATGATGATGATGATGATGGTGATGGAAGCGTGGTACGCTAATTAAATTTGAATTGATTATAAGCTTTGATAAAGAGTAATTGGATATGTAAAATATAAATAAGATGTCGAACCTGATGCGAAGGTTATCAACTACTTTGGAGACAGTTATTTCGTCCAGGAGAACAAAATCACCGATTCCTACTGATTCTTCTTGAGCCATTATTATTTTATTATTTACTTTTACACTTTTATACAATTAGGTTTTATCATTAATGGTAAATATTTATTGGAATGTCAAATTAACAAGTAAAATATTTAATTATAATTATTTAAAATATTATTGTCGGCAGACATTTGGAGAACAAGCCGCGAAAACCGACAAGACCGACAAGACCGACAACAACGGGTGGTGGTTGTATTCGAATAGGAATCAGTTGGAACTGTCCACGACAATCCCACCTGACTATTTATGTATATAAGTACCAGTAACTGACATTAACTCACACATCAACAGGCTTTACATACACACATCACCGAAAATAATAATAAACATAAAGATAATAGTGAGACTGTTGTCAATAATCTAGGGAACTTTAATAATTGAGGTTTTGTACCACCTGCCAAAAATCAAGAACTTAACTTACCAATTGCAGGAACGGAAGTAGAAGGGAGTGAAAGTGCCTCTGTCTCCCCTCTACAATATAAATTTATAGATAAATATAAACATAACCTATAAATTTTTAGTAATTAGTATCAATCAGTCTTTTATATATTTAATAATCAATAAATTAAAATTAATAAATGAAATCATGAAGAAAGAACGCACTGCCGACAATTGTCGGCCCTTTAAATTATAAGTATCTTATTAGTATTTTTAAAATAAATAATTACTTTAAAAATGAATAGTTATTTTAACATAAATATTTTAATTATTTTACAGCCCATCAAATACTCAGTTTAACCGGAATAAGTTTCCAACGAAAAAGTATTATTGTAAGTATTATTATTATTATTATTATTAAATGATATTTATTGTTATTGTTAATTTACTATATTTATTTATTTATTTTTAGGGTTTTGTCGAACTAACGATAGTTCCATTGAGAGATAGTTTAAGACTTATTAAACTGAATGCCCGGCAATGTAGAATTTATCGTGTTTGTTTAAACGATACAATAGAAGCTCCATTCCAATATTTTGATCCATTTTTGGATATTTGTCAAGGCGATGGCAAGCAGTAAGTTATCATTATTATAATAATAATAATAATAATTGAATATATGTATAAAAATGTGTTTATTTTTACAAATAGAAGGTCGTTGGAATTTTTTTCAAACATGCACTTAGCAGCAGCACAGAAAGTTGATCCAGACAACAATAACGGCGAGCTTGTTATCCAAGTTCCACCTGAAGCAGCACACTTTATTGCTGAAGGTCGTAATTTGAGAATAGGAATTGAATTTTCACTTGAACAACCCGAGGGTGGTGTTCATTTTGTTTTACCCGATTGTGAAGGAACATTAGCTGAAGTAATTATTAATTTTATTTATTTATTTATTTATAAGAATGTGTTATTAATTATGATAATAAATATATAACAGAGAGGTGCCCACATGTATACGTACAGCTATGAAAATTCGTCAAGGCTTTGGTTCCCGTGTGTGGATAGTTTTGCTGAACCGTGTACTTGGAAATTGGAATTCACTGTTGATGATTCAATGACTGCAGTTTCATGCGGTGATTTAGTTGAAATTGTTTATACACCTGATATGAGAAGAAAGACATTTCATTATGTCTTGAACACTCCAGCTTGTGCACCAAATATCGCTCTAGCTGTTGGGTAAATAAACATTTAATTGTTAAAAAAGTTTTATATGATATTTATTGTTTAGTTATTTAATGAGTTTATAATTATTCTTCAGGCCATTTGAAATTTATGTTGATCCAAATATGCATGAAGTGACTCATTTTTGTCTGCCGCATCTTCTCCCGTCACTTAAAGTATCGGCAAAGTATATGCATGAAGCATTTGAGTTCTATGAAGAAACATTGTCCAATAGATATCCATACTCATGCTATAAACAGGTATTTGTTGATGAAATTGATGAAGATATAAACGCATATGCGACAATGAGTATTTTAAATACAAATTTATTACATTCTACGGCAATAATTGATCAAGTTTACATAACTAAAAAAGCTATGGCTCAAGCAATTGCTGAACAATTTTTTGGATGTTTTATTTCAATGCAAAATTGGTCTGATATTTGGCTACCTAAAGGTATTTCAACATATTTGACTGGACTGTATGCGAAAAAATGTTTTGGTAATAATGAATATCGTGATTGGATTCATTCGGAATTGCAACAAATTGTTAAATATGAAGAAGAATTTGGGGGAATTATTTTGGATCCTTCTCAGCCACCGACACCACTTCCAATAGCTAATAATACACCAGCTCCAACTCCACGTGTTCCAGACCCTGGATTTTATTTTCCTATTCGTAATTTACATACAATGTCACCAAAATATATCGAGGTGTTGCGTAAAAAAGCTCATCTTGTTATACGGATGTTAGAAAATCGTATTGGTCAAGAATTACTTTTGCAAGTGTTTAATAAACAATTGTCATTGGCAGCAAATGGAGCTCAACAAAAAATAGAATCTGGTCTTTGGCCACAGATGTTAATTAGCACAAATGTTTTTACAAAAGCTATTTTTACAGTTACTGGTAAAGATATGGCAGTATTTATTGACCAGTGGGTAAGAACTGGTGGTCATGCCAAATTTAGTTTGAGTTTTGTGTTTAATCGTAAACGTAATACTGTAGAATTAGAAATTCGTCAAGATGCAACCCATCAGCGAGGTATTAGAAAGTATGTCGGCCCACTTTTGGTTAATATTCAAGAACTTGATGGCCCTTTCAAGCACACATTGCAAATTGAAGGAACTGTAGCTAAAGCAGATATTACTTGTCACAGTAAAAGTCGTCGTAATAAAAAGAAAAAAATTCCACTTTGTACTGGAGAAGAAGTTGACATGGATTTATCAGCGATGGATGACTCACCTGTACTATGGATTCGTCTAGATCCAGATATTACTCTGATGCGAGCTGTTCACATTGAACAGCCTGATTATCAATGGCAGTATCAATTGAGACATGAACGAGATGTCACAGCTCAAGTAGAAGCTATTGAAGCATTACAAAATCACGCGACACTTGCTACACGTCAAGCTCTTACTCATACTATTGAAAATGAACATTGCTATTATAAAATACGTTTACGTGCTGCTCATTGTCTTACAAAAGTCGCAAATGCAATGGTTGGTAATTGGGCTGGACCTCCAGCTATGCTTACAATGTTTCGAAAACTCTATGGATCAGCTTCTTGCCGAAGAATAGTTAAACAAAATAATTTTACTAATTTTCAACATTACTTTTTACAAAAAACAATGCCAGTTGCTATGGCTGGTCTTCGCAATAATCATGGAATTTGTCCGCCAGAAGTACTTACTTTTCTCATGGATTTATTTAAATACAATGACAACAGTAAAAATCGATACTCAGATAATTATTATCGTGCTGCATTGATTGAAGCTCTTGGAGCAACGGTTACTCCGGTTATCAGTGTGCAACAAGGAACATCAATTAATTCAGAGTCACTATCTGTTGACACAAAAGCTATTCTAGAAGAAGTTACAAGACATTTAAATCTAGAAAAATTACTACCGTGTTATAAATATACCGTTACCGTTGCATGTCTTAAAGTTATAAGAATTTTACAAAAATATGGACACTTGCCGAGTAATCCACATTTATTTAAAGCTTACGCATCTTATGGACAATTTATTGATGTAAGAATCGCTGCTCTTGAGGCTCTGGTAGACTTTACAAGAGTTGATGGTAAATGGGAGGATTTAGAATTTCTTTTGGACATGGCGGAAATGGATCCACATCCAGGAGTACGTCATAGACTTGTCAGACTGATGGTTGAAACTCCGCCATTTGACAGGTCTATTAAGCATCGTCTAGATCGTCCAGAATTAGTTGACAGAATTTGGAATCTTATTAATGGAATGTTATCACATGATTCTAAATTAAGATGTGATTTTGTTGATTTATATTATACATTGTATCGTTCTAAACGACCACTTTGTCTTCCCATTCCTGAACTTGCGGGTATTTTAAAGCCCAAAAAAGTCGGACCACCCACAGAATCTGAATGTCAAGATTCTCAACGAGTTGTGAAACCTCCACCAGTTACTAAGCCAGCTCAAGAAATAATTGATCTTGAACTACCAGAGGTAAATCCCGGAACAAAAAGAAAACCTTCACCCATAAGAGAATCTGTCCCTGGAATAACTGGCGGTCAAGAACATGTACCTGAACCTAAACGGGCTAAAATCACAAATGAACCATCTGAAGATGGAAAAGTCAAGTCTGAATATTATAGTGATAATTCAGCGTCACTACCAGGTCTTACGGGTACCGCGCCAGCTGGACCTGTTGGTTTTGAGCCAGGAATGTTTAAAAAAGATTCCGATGATCATAAACCCAAAGGCGATTCCAACAAGGTAATTTTATATTTTATTATTTTTTATCTAATTTAGTAATAACATGTTTCCTTATTTTATTGTTCATATTTTACAGGTTAAAAAAAAGAAGAAAGATAAGAAGAAACATAAACACAAGCACAAGCATAAACATGACCACAAACACGGAAAAGACAAAGAAAAGAAAGATAAGGACAAGAAGAAAGAAGACAAAGGTAAAGACAAGGACAAAGAAAAAGACATCAAGGATAAGGACAAAGAGGCAACAAATTTAAAACTTAAAGAAGAAACGCTGTCGTCTAATAGCTCTAGCCCAAGTCCTGAGCCGACGAATAATAATGAGTTTCTATATCCATAAAAATATTATTATTTTTTCTTTTCTATTAAGTCTGGTAATTTATTATCACAAGTTTTTTTTTTTAGATATAGAAGTTATAATTAAATTGTAAATATATTTTTTTATAAATGAATAAGAATAATAAATTTATACATATATATATATAATTTAGTGATTTTAATGGGATACTTTTCATAGAGAAATATATATGGCAGTCTCCCTGCACTGTACCAGCAGTAGACGACAACTTAAGGAACGTCAAATCATCTATTTATTGAAATTTTCAATCTTATAAATGTAAATTTGAAAAAGCTTCCATTTTTAGTAGAAATTCAAAAATCAGCATCCCATCCAGAAAAATCGTTAGCGATGTTTTCTCGTTCCACCAGAAATTTTTCGAAATTTTTAACATCCAAGTGGCTTTTGAGCTAAAATTATTTATTAATTTTTTACCAACTTTCTGAATATATTAATTTCTAAGAATCATACTGCCGATTGAAACTACTAACCTTTGGTTCAACTGGCGAGCGCATCATTCTATTCCTCAATGACTTCCAGTCGAACAGTTTAAACCATCTTAATAATAAATTCAAAAATTTACATGTTAAATCTTTTATTAATATTAAATATATCATTTCATTCGATGAACATATGAACTCACTTATGATTCCGTATATCCATGATACCATTCCGTAAATATCCCAGTCGTTCAACGGGTTTAGCAGTCAATAGTTTACGAATAATATCCACGGCATTCAGTTTCATATACCCCGGGAATTGAACATCATTGACACCACCTTTAATAATTTTATTGTAGAGACGTAATTTGTCATTATCTTCAAACGGTAGTTTACTTGTTAATAACTCATATATTAAAATTCCTAATGCCCAAAAGTCTACAGCCCTAAAGTTTTATTTAAATAAATAAATATTTATCAATCAATGTTTAAATAGTTTAAATAAATAAGCTATAGACCTATCGTGTCCTTCTTTTAAAATTAGTTCTGGAGCCATGTATTCAGCAGTACCAACAAAAGACCATGTTTTGTAAGGACCTATTCTCTTGCTCGTACCAAAGTCAGTCTAAAAATTAAATTATTATCATCATTTAGCTATTTTCATAGCGGGAAGTTAAAAATACAATAAACGAACCAATTTTGCATATCCATAACTGTCTAGTAAGATATTGTCTGGTTTCAAATCCCTACAAATAATATCAAGTGAATGTAAATGATCTAAAGCTTCGACAATACATCCTGTTATAAATTTAGCTGCCGAATTGTTGAATTTTCCATTTCTGTAGATCATTGTTCGTAGGTCACCACCCAAACATGCTTCCATTAATAAATAAACGTATTTGGGATCTTTAAATGTCTTGTACAATCTTTAAGACAGAATCATCATTATAAAAAACTTTTAATTTAATTTAATTATACTTACTTGCAAATGAATGGTGAATTAGACGCTTGCATAACAAATTTTTCATTTAATATATATTTTTGATAGTTGAGTTTACATATAAGACCTTTAGAAATTTTTTTCAAGGCGAAACTCATATTTGGTATTGATTTACTTGTAACTAATAACACTCTGCCGAAACTTCCTTTACCAATAACACTTTTAATATCTAAATCTGACAGTTTTAAATCTGGATATTCAGTTTTCCATTTAATATCTAGTGATTTTTTACGTTCCTCGTACTCGGCAGTCCAATCTCTTTTTTTAATCGACTCTAAGTCTCCAAGATAATTTAAAAAAGTCCTAAAACGAAAATTATTTATTACTAAATACTTAATATTTGACTTGTCGATCAATTTAAAGTGTAATAAAATAAAATTACTTCCTATCAATAATCACACATTCAACTCCAGGTGCAACAGCAACGAAATTAGCGACACTAGCTTTTCTTACGTTATTTTTATTTGCATAGAGTGAGTTTTCTCCAAAATATTCACCTTTATCTAATTCAGTAATTGTTATTTCCTGACCTTCCATGAATTTTGTAACTTTAACGTGTCCACAATTTACAATAAAAAATTTATCACCAGTCTCGCCTTCATCTACAATACAAGTTTCGGCAGGAAAAAATCTTACGTACATCAAATCAGATATTTTTCTCAAAACATGACTCGAAAGATCTCGAAGAAATGATATTTTACGTAACATTTCAATATTATCTTCCGCTATCCTTTCAATATCATCTTTTATTGCTGCTTGGTATGATTTTCTATCCAATACCCAAACTTTTCCACTTTCTTTTACTGCAAAAAAATTCCAATTTATCAAAAAATAATTTATTTTTTAAATTCAGTGTTTAGAGAGGGACAAAAATGGCCGACTAATCACAAGAGAGGATTTCAAAATCAAAGAATATCATAACCCTAACCTTTAAGACATCAATAACATTGTAAGTAAATTTGATTAATTAATTAATAAGATGATTACCATCTATAGAAGCAAATCGTTTAGCATTATAGAGTAACGCAAGTTCTCCGAAGACAACGCCAGGACCGAATGACCCTTGATATTTTTCTCCTTTATAAATATCAAAAATTCCCTCCTCTGATACATAAAGATGATATCCTACATCACCTTCATTAATTAAACGAGTTTTTGGTGGAACATCCTGGGGATACATTGCGCTTATCAATGCATCTACTTGAGTATCATTAAGGTTACTCAAAAAATCGTTACTCTTTATCGCATCGCGCAATTTTGATTTTATTCTATTTAAAATAATATTTATTAAATTTTAAAAAATGAAAATAATTATTTTAAAATAATTACTCGGTAGTTTTTTCATAAACAGTCGGCGTCTTTGAAATTCTCGCGTGGTCACCAAAAATATCATCCTTACGGACATTAGACAATCGTCTGTATACCTGTTGCTCATCATTATTATTATTATTATTATTATTATTATTGTTACTATCTACTTTATGAGCCTTTTTTTTTGTCAGATCAAAATTCCACTTGGATTGACACAGTGACGATCGACAACACAAAAACTTCATTATTAGTTTCACTCATAACATTAAGTACATTAAATATTTAATTACAAGTAATAAAAATAAAAATTAAATCAACGAGATAATAGAATAGTCATAAGTGTTACATATCGACTGACAATCTATCTAATAATGTAGATTTTCTGTACGATCCATCGTTATCTGATAACGTATACGTTATAACTTATAACACAGCACAAGGTTACGGATATCGAAAATCAAATAAGGGACTCAAATTTTTATATCACTTAGATTAGTGCTCTTATTATTAAAGATCTCAACTAATAAATTTTTAACTCTCAATAATATTTATATTTTTTATTTTATTAATTAATTAATTTATTTTTTTCTAACAACAAAATCAACTTAAGCCTAATTTTTTTTATTATCATGCTAATTGTTAAGTAAATGTTAAATATCTTATCCATATTTTACAACCTAATTGTGTACAAAAAATAAGACTTATCTAAAATTTACTTGTTAAGTTTAATTACATATAATAATATAGATATATAATTTACAATGACCACATATAATTATCGTTGCCTGCATCAATAGACTTTATAAAGTCATATTTTAATATTAAAATTCCAAATCCCAACCAGAAAATTCATCAGGTGGAATTTCGCGATCTGGTGGATATCTTTCAAAATTCCTAGTATCTATTTGACTTTGAATCTGAAAAAATAAATATAATTTATAGATAATTAAATAAAATAAATAAAAAATATACTTACAGTGGGTACAATAGGAGCAGGTAGAGCAAGTCTTTGTAATGCTTGCCAATTAAAATTAGCAAACCACTTATGATCACGAATATCTTGGATTCCATTTCTCAGATAACCGAGTCGCTCTGAAGGACTCAGTCTCAATAATTTTTTAATCAAATGATTTGCATTTTTATTAACTATTCCTGGTATTCCAACTACTTCAATGCCTTTTAATATTTTATTATACGTTGTCATGTGATCGGATCCACGAAATGGAGGTTTACCGACCAATAATTCGTGTGTCAATATACCTAGTGCCCAATAATCTACAGCTCTGCAGCAAATGTTAATTTAAATTAATTATCGGTTAAATAATTATTATTTAGATGAAATTTACGAACCTATCATGGCCCTTGTTGAGTATTATTTCGGGTGCAACGTACTCAGGAGTACCAGCAAATGTCCAAGTCTTGTCAGGGCCTATTTTTTTACTAAAACCAAAATCAACAAGTTTGAGATATCCTCGACTGTCAAGCATTAAATTTTCAGGTTTCAGATCACGATAAACAATATTGAGAGAGTGAAGATGATCAAGTGCCTCAACAACACATCCAACCATAAATTGTGCCGTTGAATCATCAAAGTAACGTCGTCGTTGCAATGTAGTCCATACATCGCCTCCCAGACAAACCTCCATCAGGAAGTATACATATTTTGAATCCTTGTATGTTTGGAATAGTCTAATAAGTAAGTTTTCATTTTTTATTATTATTAATACAGTTATCACATTTAATTGATAGCACATACAAAAATTAAGATAAGACCTACTTGCAGATAAACGGGGAATCACACGCTTGCATGATACATTTTTCATTAAGGACGTGTTCTTGCTGTTGTTGATCAACCATTGTTTTCTTTTTTAATTTTTTAAGCGCAAAACTTTTATTTTGATCTGCTCTGAGAGTAACAAGCTCAACGCGACCGAATCCACCGACTCCGAGAGTTCCTCGGCTTTCTAAGTCATAAAGCGTCACCTCAGAGTACTCGTTAGTCCATAACTTTGGCGTTAATGAACGTTTTTGTTTCTCATACTCTTCTAACCAGTCTTTGTTACGTATTTCATCTAAACCACCGAGATAATTTAAAAATGACCTAAAAATAAATTTATCGTGTTATTTAATTAGAAAAAAAAAAAAAAAAAAAAAAAAAAAGAAAAAAAAATACTGACGTTCCATCTAGAGTTAAACATTCGACTCCAGGTGCCAAAGCAATAGCATTTGCTTGTCTACGACTGTCTTCTTTATCATACAATGCTTTCTCGCCAAAATACTGTCCTTTTCCCAACACAACTAACTCTTCTTCGCCCCCATATTCGGTGTCTTTAGTTATCCTTACGTTACCACCGCTTATTATAAAAAATTTATCACCTTTCTCGCCTTGTTTAACGATCTTTGCGCCCGCAGGGAAGAATTCGACCCGTATTAAATCAGATATCTTTGCAAAAACGTGTTCCTTTGGTTCTGGTAGTTTTTGTAACACAGATACTTTGCGTAAAAATCTTATATTGCCTTCTAAACGATCTTGAGCACTTCTCATCATCACTGTTAAAAATACTGATCTGTCTAAAACCCATACTTTTCCTCCTTTTTTTGCTAAAAATAGAAAAAAAAAAAAACAATCAATATTAATAATTGCTAATAAATTAAAAATATTTATTTAAATTACCACTGATAGATCGAAGTCGTTTAGTATTGTATAACAGTGCAAGTTCACCAAAAGCAACTCCAGGTCCAAAACTGCTTTGAAATTTACTGCCCTCGTAAATGTCAAACTCTCCGTCAGCCGAAACGTAAAGATGCGAACCTTGAAAAATAAAAATATATAAATATTAAATTTACAATAATTATTTTAAAAAATATATATATATTTTCTATGCATACCTATATCACCTTCGTGAATGACAAGGGTATTTGATGAAATATTTTTCGGATACATCGCAGACACTAGGGCCTCGACTTGTGCCTCTTCTAGATTACCCAAAAATTCATTTTCAAGTATCGCTCGTTTTATTTGTTTTCTTGACCTGTATCATAAAAAATAAATAAATACGAATAAATACGTTATCATTAATTATTTATGACACATAATTTAACAAAAATAAAAATTTGACCTTGCATCTTTTTCGTAAACAGGCGTTGGTGCTGATGGTGGAGTCGGAGTCCGGCCAATTACACCACCACGTGGAATTTTAACATTTTGCGATGATAAATTTGATCCCTCAGTTTCTGAACGTACTAGATTAACTTGTTCGAATCCTCTAGATTCATTGTTTGGATAAACTGAACCATTTGAAATTGTTGTATTTGTATAATGACTTATTATTTCGGTACTATCTAGATCTGCAGCGCGTTTATAACTCATGGGTATGGGTTCTCTGGCTTCTCCATTATTCTATAATTTAAAATAAAAATAAAAAAAAAAAAAAAAAAAAAAAAAAAAAAAAAAAAAAAAGTCATTCGGATTGACAATATTTTAATTTTTAAAAATAATTAAAATAATAAACTTACACTTATTATACTGATACCAGTAATACTAGATGTTTCATCGTGTCCTGGGACAGTAGTAAAATTAATACTACCTCTTTGTCCCAGGATAGTAGCTCTAGGAAAACACGAAAACCTCATCTTGTCTTCCGATTCCGTAACATTATTACAACTAATTCTTCGCGCTTCTGAAATTACACCAAACATTTTTTTTCTTTTACTTTTATTTACCTCACTGGTAGTTAAATAGTCAACAAAATATTAATTTTCCATGAGTTTCAAGGAAGTTAATAATTATTTTTAATGCTAGTTAAGAATTAAAAATAAAAAAAAAATTAAAACAAGTGGATAAGTCTTTAATGCTCAAACGTATTTTTATAACTACAATCATAACGTCTTGTCGTTCTTTATCTCACCGCGAAAATCAAACAATAGTTAACCCTTGGCGAGAACTCTTAATTGCCGTAATAAAAACGCGTGATGCAATGACTCATGTTTTCATGTAAACTTAAACCAAAAAAAAAAAAAAAAAAAAAAAAAAAAAAAAAAAAACGAAAAAAAAGAACAATAAATAAATAATAATTATTATTATGGAATAAAAATATTGATATATTTTGATACTTGAGATTATTTTTTCGACGTTTGATAATGAATTAAATATATGTTAAAATATTAACAGATACTTTGGCTATTTTACTACGCTAGTTTGATATCAAGATTGGAGATAAGAATATTTGATCAGTCGCGTGGCCAGACAAGAGTTCAAATACCATTAAATGGGCTACTGTTGTTATATTATTGCTAGCAATAATAATAACGATAATGATGATTTCTTTTTTCAAACTTTTGAAAAAAAACGACTGATAATAACAGAGAGGATGCAGGTACTTGGAAGTAATTAACAGCAGCATAATTTATTGTCTCGCTTAAAGAAAAAAAAATTAACCAGTCTATAAGATACAAATAATATTTCTTTACATAAACTGCTATTAATTATTAAAAAAAAAAAAAAAAAAAGAAATTAATGAACTATTGGCTGTTATCAAGCCTGGAATGCCATCGTTATCATAACGATAATCATCTAGTCGTTTCCGCAGGTCGATTAGATAGATCGAGACAAAAATATTTTTTAAACGGAACTATGAGTTCAAGGTTTTTAAAGTAGATTTAAAATGAATTTAAAGGTTTAAACTTTTAGACATTGAGTTAATTGTTGGAAAAAACAAGGTTCTGTTTGGATAATAAATTTATTGATAAAATAAATGAAGCCAAGGTGATGATTGAAATCATGTTGACTCACTCTTGATAACAGTTTCCACTTTTCCAAACTCTTATTACCTTACGTGCGGTGATTATTATGATTGTGGTTTATAGTTTTTATTGTTTTTATTATTACGATAAAGAACACTGGATTTAATTAGTGCAAATGTTTTTTATTAAACGACTAGACTAATGGAGGACGGTGAGTCTGATTATACTGACGCTGTTTCGACAAAAGAAACTCTTGAATCTTATCGTGGTATTTTATATTGTGATAAGCAACACAACTGTGAACCAGTGTCACTGGATGCGCGGCTTTTATCTTACTTTATTTCAACAATTAACCAACTCCCCTAATTTGTTTTACTTTTTTTTTTTCGTTTCTGTCAGCTTATTTCAATAATGCATGTATATAATACTGCGCAGATTGCAAAAATGTCACAGGAAGTTATACATTCCTTTATAATTACAGTTATAAGTATTAAATATACAAAATAATATTTTAAAAGTAATTCTGCGTTCAATGCGTTTCAAAAATAAACTTACACCTGAGTCTATTTTTTTTTTTTTTACTCATAGTAAATTTTTGACTCCGTATTCGTATATTGTGTATACTAAAAACACCTGCTTAAATTAATTTAACATTTTATTTTCCTTCTCATTTAATCTAACGATACATTTTACATTACAAAAAAAATTTATTTATTATAGACTTACAACTATAATTAATTAAATTATTTATTAAATAAATTACTTACTTTTGAATAATACATTTGCCTCATACAACTCAAATTATTATTTTATCATTGATAAATTTATGTAGACGTTTAAAAAGTTAATAAAGTGAATTCATATATTTATTAAGTCACTCGGTTTAAATTATTGTCATTTTAGTTGATAAAGATATTAAACGTCAAACTGATGACATGTATGCAGAGTGGAGGAGTGAATGAGTGAGTAAGTACACTCATAGAAAGGTGTTATCGGTTCACCGGTTCGCGATGTACTAACGTAAAAAATTACGATCATCGCGTGGTCACACATCGTGAGTCCACGAGTTCGCGATAGCGTTTCCACACTTGCTTTTGTCAATTATTGTCGTTTCTCACCTTTTTTTTTTTTTTTTTTTTTTATTTGTATTTTTATGTTTGTCTTTAAACATTACAAAGACACTTATTATACTCATTTGCCTATTCATGTTATAAATATAATCCATACACATAACTGACATTAATATATTACACATCGTTATTGTTGTTGTTATTTTTCGTAATAACTCTGGCGGTGAGACAGTAAGCACCGATAATATTTACGATACTTGAATAAAAAAAAAATACATAAATTATCTTAAAATTATTGCTAAAAAAATATAAATCAATTAAGTTGCTATAAATATATTTACAATTTATTTTTTAAAAAAATTCTAATCTACAATGTTTATGAAGAAAAAAAAAGATTATAAATATATTCAGTCATTTGGCTCTGTCAATTCAGAAGCCTTTAACATTTCTGCGAAAAATCCCGTAGACCGATTGAATAATTCTTTCGGTGATCCTTCTTCGACTATTTTTCCTTCATTAAATACCACAACTCTATCACAATACAGTAGAGAAGTTACTCTGTGCTGTAAAAATATAGAATTACTTATTATTATTATTATTGTTGTTGTGTTAAAAATAAAATTTATTCTAAAAATACGCAAGGACAAATTATCTCGTTATCTTATTATTTAAATTAAAAAAATATGCAAATATATATGATACGTAGAGACTTATAATGATTACATGGCAGTTATTGTCATACTAACCGCAATCGTGATGACAGTCTTGTCCTTAAACGTTTTAGAGACAGCTTGTAATAAATTTTTTTCTGTTGACGAGTCGAGAGCACTTGTGGCTTCATCAAGTACCACTATTGCTGAATCACGTAAAGTTGCTCGTGCCATGCTCAATAATTGTAATTGTCCTGATGAAAAATTTTCACCTCCTTCACGTACTTCGAGATCTTTATTTTGAATAAAAATAATAATTAACATTCGCATAAATAAAATTACTTAATTTAAATACTTACCGAGGCCTTCAGGATGAGAAGCAATAACATCTTTCATTTGTGCGAGTTCCAATGCAATCCACAATTGCTCATCATCATGCTCAGAAAGAGGATCTAAATTTTCTCTAACTGTTCCACTGAACATAATAACATCTTGCGGAATAGCTGATAACCTTGATCTTAGACTTGCTAATGACACTCTCTTTATGTCTATTCCGTCAATTATAATTCGTCCTTGCGATACTTGTAATAATTGAAAAAGTGCCATTACCGTTGATGATTTTCCACTGGCAGTTCTACCGCAAATTCCTAATTTTTGTCCCGCGGGAATACGTAAATTTAAATTTTTTACTACCGCCTCACAGTCTGGATGATAACGTAGCGATACATTTTCAAATATTATTTCACCTTTTTCTGGCCAACTTTCGTCTGCTTCATATCCTATTCAAATTAATCAATCTTTTAATTATATAATTTGTTTTATTTTATTAATATGAATTAATTAGATAAAAAAATGAATCATTACCATTCTCACGATAATTTTCACGATTTGCTTTAATATATGTACTTATTCTTGATACACTACCCATGTACATTTCAATTTCAGAAATGAATTTAACAACCCAATTGAGATAAATAGGTACCAAAAATGTGTAATTTATTGCTAGGCCAACTAATGCCGGTGTTACGCGTTCAGGATACAATTCTGCTGACAGCAAAGCTGCAAATATTGACGCAATAACTACTACGGCGCCTAAATAATCCTTAAATAAATATAAATCAACAATTTAATAAAAAAAAATAAAAGTATAAAAATTTTGTTATTTAAATAAAATTTTATTAAAATACCAAAGCAATACCCAGCCATCGACTGCTGGTGTTTAAAATTAAAAAAGCATTTGTATTTGCGTCCAAGTACTCAATCATATCATCCATAAACCGATCTTGCTGCTTAGAAGCTCTTAAAACCGGTAAACCATTTAATGTTTCTGAAAAATGTGCAGCGACTGGTCCGCGAGTACTACAAAATTATAAAAATTAACTCCAACTGTTTTATGTTTATCATTATTATTATTATTATTATTATTATTATTACTAATAATTTATTTAAATATATACCTGCCCTCAAGTCGTTGGAGTTCACGAGCACTGATGCGATAAAATCTTTGTAAAAAAAAATAAGCTAGACAGGTTGGTACTGCGGCTATTAAAAACCACGGTGATATTGCAATGTTTACAATTATTGCTGATCCACACAGCAACGCAAACGACGTTAGCCGTTGGAATGATGTCGATATTTTCTTATCAATAACACCAACATCTGCGCTGAAACGATTAAGAATTCTCCCGATTGGAGTTTGTTCAAAAAAAATCATCGGAGCACGAAGAATACTCGCAATAGCTTTGCGGTGTAATTTTTCCCGAGCACGTGTCCCTGCCCATTGTCCAGCAGCGCTATTAAATCCCGCTAAAATAATTGAACTTACAGATAAAATTATGTACATGCGAAAGTAAAAAACAGTTTGCTGATGAGTCGTTATCAGTGTCTGGTTATTGATTGGATTTTTTCCGAGAGCTGTCCACTCGCTTAGCCAGAGATCAGTGTAGACTCGAATAGCTTGACAACCTAGTGCTGCTGCTAGATAAGTCAGACCTGGAGTGATACCTCCAGCTTTTAAATAATCCATCCAAACTCTTCTAGTCACTAATCCTCCATCTTCTTCAATTTCTGTAGCCTGTAATTCTTGACAATTTGTGCATTTTTTATCTTCTTCAAAATTATCGCTAATTCCTGACTCAGTAGACAATAATCTTTTGATAGTTTGATGCTCCCATTCAGGATTAGTTTTACTAGAAGATGTTGACATTAGTCGTCTCAGACATTTACGATCTTTATTAGTTTCATCAACGCTTAAAATTTTTCCAGAAAAAAAATTTCTTAAAACGCTATTCTGCCCACTGTCGACTGTATGATGACGTTTCCGTGGAATAATATGATGAGTTTCGAGCATAGTGGGAGTAGAACTTTGTCTTAAAACGGGAGGAGGATGTTTGGTAGGCTGAAGACTGGTTGCACGACTTGCCATTCTATGTTTTCTGGTGCGTTTACGCACAACTCCCCACTCGTCAGCAACCGGTAAATCTGTCAGATCATGAGCAAGATATCTAGACCCCAACATCATTGATTTACGCAGTCTGAGAGGTACAAAAGCAGGCGGAGACACGTGGGCGTCTTGATCGGTGATCCATGAGCCATCGCTTGCGTGTCGGTGTTTTACTGAAATCCCGGCAATTCGAGAAACTAGTCTGACAAGTGACCATCTATCTTTAGCAGTCTTGGGTACTGTGACAATATCCAGACGTCTACGAGCTGCTTCACGCCACTCTTCAACCAATAAAGGATCAGTCAATTCGATACTAGACATTGTACCCATCGAACGAACCTGACAATTTTCCATTGAAATAATATGATGAGCAGCACGTAATAATTCTAATCGATGTGTTACCATAATAACTGTTCGTCCTTTTCGTAAAAGAAGTTTTTGAATGGCTTGATCAAAAATATGCTGACCTACTTGTTGATCCAACGCCGACAGCGGATCATCTAGAATTACCGTATCTGCATCACTATAAATTGCCCGAGCAATTGCGATTCTCTGTTTTTGCCCACCACTTAAATTAATTCCCTTCTCGCCGATTCGTGTCATATCTTTTCCCGGAAGAATTTCAACGTCCGGCTGGAGTGCACATGCTTTCAAAACATTTCGGTAACGTGTGCGACTGTACATAGATCCAAAAACTATATTTTCACGTAAACTGGTATTTAAAAGCCACGGACGTTGAGGTACGTAAGCCAAATTGGTGTCTCTAAACCAGGAAACTTGACCACGTAACTGTGGAATTTCACCCAACATTGCCGAAATCAATGACGTCTTTCCACTACCAGTTTTACCAACAATTAAAGTTAATTTTTCACGTGGAATTATTAAATCGTCAACTTGAAGATGAGTGTCTTCAGTTCCTAAAGAAAATATTCCTTTGATATAAAGTACTGCCGGTTTCATTGAAGGCTCAGGATCTTTTTCAAATACTGTGTCAGATGAACTGGCTTCGTATGTACTGAGTACTTGAAAAGCTTGACAACCTTGACGATCTTCATCATCTTCAGTTATGTTTCCTAATGTCCCAAATGTCGCAATACTCTGTAAATTTTTTTCTTCATCCTATAAATTATTTCTTAATTATGTAAATTAATTTTTTTTTTTTATTTGTCAATCAACTTACACTACTGACAGTAATTGTAGATGTACGTTGATCATTATTTTCCATTTGATAATTTTCTCGAGTGTTTGGTACAACATCGGTAACTTCTGGTAGTGACAAAAAGTCCTCAAGCCGCTTTGTCGAGATCTTAAAAATACATATTTAATGAGTTGCTGGTAAATTATTGTTAGCTGTTGTGGTTGTATAGATGTTTTAAATATTTACTATGGCATTTAAAATAATCGGAACGATAACGGGAAAGATGAATAGTGGAACGGTGAGTTGTGAGAAGAGAGCTAAACTTGCAAATACGTTTCCAGCATCCAAATGAGTCTCTTCGAGCCAAAAGTATACACCAAATGTAAACAAAGTCATCAACACTGACGAAGCGTGAGTTAGAAATGCTAAATAAATAAATAAAAAATTATATAATTGATGTTTTTTTTTTTTTTTTTTTTTTTTTTTTAAATTAATGCCAAGTACTTATAAATCCCCAGTAAATCGAGTCCTTGTCAAGTAGACTCAATTCTTCATCACGACTTGTTGATATTTTTTTCTCAAAAACCACTTCCCACGCACGCAGTTTGACCAGTCTTATACCTTGAAGTACTTCATTCAAGAGTTTCAATCTTGCGTCACTTTTTTCCTGAATTATACATTTTTCATATAATTAATCAAATTAATTAGTAATTTAAAAGATTATTAAAAAAGAAATTTACAGCAATTAATTTTAAATTTTCTGACATTTTCTTTCCAAGTAATAATTGCATAGGTGTTACAATTAATATACAACAAACAGCGCCAATAATAGCGCTAATTCCTAATTTTACGTAGAGTAAAAAAATAATGACCCCAATCTAAAATAAATAAATATGAATAATAATAATTATGTTGTTTTTAAAAATATTTATGTGTTGTTGGTTTATTACTTTTAACGGAATCGCCCAGATGTAGTGGCCAATCCAAAAAAAACTCATAACATTGTAAGCATCTTCGGCCATTAAATTTGTTAGAGTTCCGATGTCTGCACCGCTACGCAGATTATTATCTTTATCATTATCACTCGTCTTTCCAATTTCTTCTTCCAAAAAACCCCAGGAATATAATCGCAGTGATTTATGATAAATTAAAGCCTACATATATATTTATTTAACAAGCTATATAAATTATTATTTTAAAATATCAAATATGTTTATTATTTATTTATTTATAAAAAAATACCTGAAGAGCTGTTCTCAAGCGAATGCCTTCGACATTAACGAAATGCGTCGACGCTTGGCTTAACGTGCTTTGTAAAATAGCTGCTATAAATATAACAAGACCCAAAAAATAACCATTGCCCATTAACTGTTCCATTGTAATGTAGTTACCCCCCGTGTAGGTGTAAGTGGGTAATGATTTTTTTTTAGTTGAATTTTGAATAATCTCCACGTAGTCAATTATTTTCGAGATCGCCACAGGACCAACCAAAGTAGACGCGTCGCCAAATAACTTGAGAAGCCCACCAATGCAAAAAGAAACCCACACACGTCTCCAGTAGCATTTCCATAGTGACACTTTAGCTCTTTCATTCTTTTTAAAAAAAAAATTTATTTAAACGTTTCTTTAAAAATTTAGTATTTTTAAATATATTTTTTTTTTTTTACCTTTTGGGTTTCGTAAATTCCTCGAAATTTATCAAACTGAATTACCGTAGTCTCTTGTTCGGGTAAATCTCCAAGATCGTTGAGATCGAGAGGCGCACGGTAGCCACGTGAGAGAAGATCAACGATCCAGTGAAATGTCAATTTACTCAGAAGAACTGCGTAAGAGTGTTTGTAAGACACCCGATGAGTACTTCCGGGTCCTCGCACATCATAATGTTTACTTTTTTTAACCTACATCAGTATAATATTTAAATTACTAAATACAATAAATCTTTATTTTATTGCGGCACAAAAAGGAAAAAAAAAAAAAAAAAAAAAAAAAAATTATGAAAGATTTTTTTTGTGGGTTTATTGGGCAATTGATAGCCAACACATACAAGCTAAGCTTTGTAGGGATTATTTTAGTTGGATTATATTTTTACCAATGACTTACGATGAGATAAAGAGACCAGGAATCAACGCAAGCTAATAGTCCACACAGTGAACTTGTACCAATAGTACTGATCATACGAACATGGTTGATAGTCAAGCCGTTGCTAAAATTAAAATACTTGAGAATTAACAAGTAAAATAATAATAAAAATAAACATATATTGATATTTATACCTTATTAAATGGAGCAGCCTCCAAAGTCTTGCAACGGCGATGGTTATAAAAATTCCTCCGGTAACAGCAAGACCAAGGCCATCCCTTATCTCTGTTTGACGATGTAAAATCCAGCATGAGACAAGAGTCACCAGTGAAATACCCTGACTGAGTGGTGCTTGATCGATAATAGCTTCTGAGAACTCCAGAACAAGCACAAGAATCAAAAGTGTGCTCAGAACACTGCGTAGATTGTGCCAAGGAAGTAAGCCGCTGCACCTGTTGAAATATCATTTCATTTTCATACAATGCTTCTCTCAGTTGTTGTGCTCTCGTGCTTGCCGGTTTTATAATCCTCAAATTAGTACAGTCTGTAGTCATTATTTATTTTTTTAATTTTATTACTCTACATATGCCGACACTTAAATTTTTAAATTTTAAAATAACTAAAAAATAAATATCTTTTTATATGACTTTAAATTATTTTAAATTGGAGCATTCGATTGTTTGATATATAAAGTAATCATAATAATAATGATAATAATAAATCGACAGGTGAAAGGGAGCATGCAAATTTTTATTTACTGAGTCAATATACGGGAATTCCCAGATGACGAGTGGAGTATAGAATTTAAAAGAAGAGATCATAAAAGAATAATATAAAGTAAATATCTAGACTTACACTCGTTGATCGGTTAATTTGTACTTGATGATTAATGAAACTGCAGCCAAAAATGTTATAATAATGACTGCAAGATTAACTAATTCAACGATACAATCGTACTTAGATGATGCACTACTTGTCAAACGTATTGTCGTACCGTTGGATGCATTCCATGTCCAGAGCATGTGCCAACCGGAAGTGGGCAGCAGCCGCAGAAATGCTGTCTTTTCACACAACCCCATTGTCACACGCACTTTTTAAAACTTTTAATTTGATTAATTTTACATTTAAATATTAAACGTCTATTTTCATAAATAATTATTTGTCAAAGACATAAATATAAAAAAAAAAAAAAAAAAAAAAAAAAGTCTTAGCTTTTACATTGAGAAATTTTTCTAAGGTATCAGTAAACATGCTTGGTAATAATCTTCTACTCTAAATCTAATTGTGTACGTAATAATATGTATTGTATATTCTCTCAAGTCAAACGTAATGTCGGTTGTAAAAATAGATTATTATTCTACAGATAAAAATTTATTTTATTTATTTAGACAGCACCGTACTATAATTGTTATTTTTTTTTTTTCGTAATTTATTTATTTAAATTTTATATGTAAAAAAAAAATACATAAAAAATTTTGATAGACATATATATATATATATGTGTAACGAGTGACACTGAACTGATGAAATTAATTTGCAGACCCCATCGAAAAGAGACGAGGTGATTTCCCCTATTAATTATTAAATCGAGAACACTGCATTATAAAAATATATTTTTTGGCCTAAATAATAAATAATAAATAAAGTTGCTATTGATTTTATTTAAAATTATTTAGTTTTTGTCTTAAAATTAGTGATAAGACATAATTTATGCGTTAAAATTAAAATAGAGCACGTGTCTGATGATGATAATTATTACGCGACTGTGACGATCCGCGATGGTGGGTTACGCGCGCAATACTGAGAATGAAGATGAAGAGGATGAGTTTTTAGAGTTGCTGCTGCCGAAGGTATATTCGCCGACGACGCTCGTGACTCATCGGTGTGTGCCTGTATGTCTGTGTGTTTTAAAAAAGAAAAAATATAAAAATAAAATAAAATTAACATGTTATAAACAGGCTGTCCATTACATCTTAAACCAGTAGTTTATACTAATTTAATTTTTATTATTTATCTATATCTACGTTTTATTATTAATTAAACCAAAGAAATAAAATAAAGTAATGATAAGTTCAATAAGGAAGTATTGTCTACATTAGTTTTATTTAATATTTAAATTTTATTCTTATGAGTTATAAACATTAAATACAATCGATAGTATATATATTTGTATATCTTCAAGTGAATGAATCACTTATTAACATAGATAAACTTACACTATTACTTTTAATCATGTTTAATTATACGTAGAACTCTGTCTTTGATGAAATGTCATACTCCATAGCATCTAATTTATAACGTTCCAGCGTCTGGAATTCATTTTATAATTATAAGCATAAGTGTTTTATTATAAATTTAATTATAATCACGTACCAATTCAACTGTTTTTTCAACATCAGCGAGTGCTTTTTCATGATTAATTTTTAATTTTTCCGATTCTCTTCCTTGTTTTATTCCAAGTGTTTTTCTTTCTTCGGTAAATTTTTTAATATTATTTTGCTTTTTTTCACGAAGCCTACGTTCCTTGTCTCCTTTAGTTTTTAAGGCTTTGTCATTCATCACTTCTTTTGCAGTCTCTCCTGATACTTTGGCTTGATTTGCATTTAATTCTTTTGTATCTCTAATTAATTATTGTTAATATTAATAATTATGGTTGTTATGTAATTTTTTTTTACAGATTAATAAATTACTTGTCTTGTTTTATTTGCAATTGTTTAACTTGCTGTGCTTGAACGGCTTCCATAACTCTTTTAAATTCATCTTTACCAGCTTGAACGTGAACTTTATGTAGTTCCCATTCTTCTTTCCGTTGCTTTTCCATCATCGCCGACCACTGAGCCGTCTGTTCTTTAACTAATTTCTTTACATTGTCATCACCCATCACCGCGCTCTTGCTGTAAACAAAATCAATAATTAATAAATTAGTCAATTACTTTCTAGATACTTACTCTTTGCCTTTAATTAATTTATCTATAGCCGCGCAATGATTTTTTTGCATCGTTTGTCTCTCCTTCATGTGTTTTTTTCTCAAAGTATCCAACTCTTTATTTTGTTTCTTACCAGCTTTGTATGATTTATCTCTACGTAATAAATCTATCGTCAATGGTTCTGGTTTAAACTCCTCTACAAGTATTTCAATTAATTAAATAATCAATTAAATAATTTATTTATTTATTTAATTACCCCACTTGGGGCCTTCTTCTTTCTTAGGTTTCTTTTCGTCTGTCTGTTCAATACCCATAGCTTTCATATTTTCCGCCTGTTTCTCGGCAGCCTTTCCAAATGCACCAGGATCCGATAACATTGCCATAAAATCTATTAAATTAAATAATAATCATAATTTTTATCACATATAGAGATTTAAGACTAATATATTTTTTGTACCTCCGAAGCCATCTGGTACATAAATAGATATTTCAATGCAACAGAATAACATCGGAAGTGCCATAGGAAAATTAGCTTCTGTTTTTAATGATATATGACGATATCCTGCTTGAAGACCATCTAGTGGTAATATTCTTTGGCCTAATAATTTTCCACTTTCATCATAAACACCTAAAATAATATATCTATAAATATATAAATCTTAATTAAAATGATAAAAAAAAAAAAAAAAAAAAAAAAAAATGAAATACCAAATCTCAGTACAGCTAAGTCAGGTAATACAACTTTACGAAATGCAAATGGCTCTTCATTGTAGACTGGATTTAATCCATTAGCTGGTACCATACGTGTTCTAAATTCTTTTTTAATAGTATCAGCAGGTAAACCATACATATCAACTTCAACATATGTACCAACTTTTTTATCTGATAAAAATTGTCCAGCAATTACCTTAAATAAATTAATAATAATATTTAATAAATATTTAAATTAATTATTGATAATTTACTATGTAAAATAAATTACTCGGACAGAACATGAAATAGCAATAACACCATCAACACCCTCAGCAAATGGATCAAAACTCTTGTCAGATCGTCTCATAAACTCCGGTTTTAACAAGTAACCCGTTGTGTTATTAAATTCAAACTTTCCTTGATTCAATTGCATGGGTAAATCGGGAGTTTGAAAATTCAACGCGACCATCTGACAGCCGGCATTCCAAAACACTTGAGGCATATAGTTTGATGAGTCAGCTCTAGTTCCTTTTGGATAAATCCTACTCATCTGGCGTTTGTTGTAATTAACAAATTCAACAGCGGACGTTTTCAAATAATTTAGCGCCGCTGTCTCCGAGAATGACGACATGTTATGATGAATATTTTTTTCTACAATAATTATCATTAATTAAAATATTTTATATTAATTAATTAATTAGTTAATCATTTATTTATAAATTACGTTCAGCTTTATCAAAGCCTTGAAATTTAATTGGCTGGGCATAATTAATCATTGACGAAAGCCACGGATGACAAGCCATAGAACTTCCAGTATAGGCAATAGCAACTTGTTCACCACCTTCGCCACCTTCACCAGGAGGTGCGTCACCACCAGGTGCAGGAGCTGCTGGTTCTGGTTCTTTTGGTGTTTCTGAAGGTGGAGCATTTGGATCTTCAACAGTTTCATCTTTAGCTTCATAATTACCAGATAAAAATAATTCCAATTCAACTTTTTCAACTTCTGGTTTCAGACGTTTATTTTTAATTAATATTTTTCGTTTTAATGCACTTGGTGGTGGCAATGGATGTCCTGGTTCTAACTATTTAATTATTTAATATTTAAATTTTTAATAATTATAATTTTAAATTATCATAAATAAATAAAAATTATTACTGGATAATCTTTAAGTGGTTCTTTTAATAATAAATCTCCCAATATGTCATCACAATATTTAGCTAATTTATATTGTTGTTTAAGACAGCAGTGATTTTCAAAACTTAATATCACAGGATATTCACTGGTGACAAATGCGCAATCACGTAGAGCTACAATTACATCTTTAAAAAGAATATCCGTGCACATGGCTTTACCATGAGTTATTATTGGCTCTTCATCTTCACCTTTACCATCCCAACAATCTAATTCAACGCATCTAATAAAATATTTACCAATTAATTTTTTTTTCTTTTTAATAATTAAAATAATAATTACCTGCATCCAGCTAAAAGAACTTGTCTGTACATTTCAACAGTGCTTTTACCACCGATTTGACGACCACTTAGATAAGTATTATGACTGGAATTTATATAGTAATGTGATAGTGGTTGATCCATGTCCATCCACTCTTCCAGTTTATCTAAAAATACTGGCGCATTCTCGTCGCTCATTAGATAACGTATAAAACCATCTTTTGATAATTTTTCTATAATAATATTAATAATTTACATAATGTTATCACTAATAATTAAATAATATAAATTAATTACTAGCTGCTTTGTTTGTTTCATCTAATTCATAGTCATTAATTATCTCTGAGCAACGATTTTCGCTGTAAAGCGGGTAAAGAATTTCGTTAAGCGTCGGATCACGTTGTTTTTCATTCATAAATTGTACAAATTGTGATAAACTTATTGTCTCAGCACGCCCTTTTGTTCTAAAATAAATTTTAAAACAGTAAATAAATCATAAATTAAAGAAATCAATTAAACTGACGTACATTGATTGAAATAATTCTTCAATATCATTTCTTGGGCAGAGATTATGATAGAGTTTTGTAAATTTTTCTAAAGTAAATGCTTCTTTTTCCATTTTATCATTCTAAATATTAATATTAAATTATTATTGATATCTAAAATAAAAGGGAGGGGAGGGAATTATACTTTTCCATTAGGCAATCCCATTTCAGATAATGATTGATACACTAGTTTTTCAGTTTTTCCAGACGCAAAAGTTTTTGCAATAACTTTGACAGGTACTTTTCCTTTTGGGTCTACTGTAAAACATAATCTCATCCAACTAAAAAAATTTTTATTAAATAATTTAAATTGAAATTTCATTTTTTTAATCATTCAAATAAAAAAAAAAAAAAATATTTACTGTTTCATTAATTGAGTCGTTGGGCAAACATTACTAGCTTTAGTATTGTGCGTAATAGCTCTCAAACCTGCTTGCCATTGCTGAGGAAAAAAAAAATAATTGATAAAATAAATAATATAAATGAATTGTTAATACACATGATTACTTTGGCCTGTTCGGGATTTTCCAAAACAATATGCTGATAAACAATATTTGTGTAATCAAGACCAGAGCATATTGTTAAACTCTTATCGTTCAGTTGTTCAGTAGTTCCGTGTTTACTCAATTTATTGCAAAGTTTTGGATCTTTCGGCGTACCACCGTATCGAATATCACACACTTGAGCCAGTTCTATAACATCACCGTCCTAATAATAATTAAATCAACTTTATTGTACTAACTGTTATCTCTTAAAGTAAAAAAAAACAAATATTAATTAAATTTTTATTGTTTTACCTTGCCCTCACTTTTCCAATACATAAAAAAACCATACTCGTCAACTTTAAACAAACAACTGGCTTCAAATTCCGTATTATCTTTATCTTCAAACCAACGATCAAATGTGCCGCCGGTTTGTAAATAATCCGGGACGTCAATACGCCAATTATATTCAAATTTCTTTGTCATTTTTTATAAAAATATTAACAATAATATAAAAAAAAAAAAAAATAAAAATAATTTATAAAAATGACATTTAATAATCGAAGGTCGGTGACACAATGAACCAAAGAAGCGCTTCAACATTTTATTACTTTTTTAAAATTAAATTAAAGGTAATCCGCTTTTATTGAATTACAAACTTTATATTATTACATATACTATTGATCTATTACTGACCTAATGAATTATTAATAAATAAATAAATAAATAATTAAAATTTTTGATTATTTTTTATTATCATTAACAATTTACATGGAAGCCCGATTAATACTTTTATTTACAATATAATTTAAAATTTATCTAAATTATTGTCTGTACACTTAAAACTAATATAATTAATTAGTAAATAATATTGTGCTTTAATCAGATTTATTTTTGAGCCTTTGAAGATAATTTTGAATAATTGGTAATTGGGAAACTCGTAAGGATGCTATAGAACCAGCACATGCACCGATCCAATAAACAATCACGTGTTCCATGAACGTGGTACCGAGACAGCCGTATTTTAGTGAAGTTGCTAAAGCAGGATTAAAGTATCCACCTGAGTAGTTGAAAGCTGTTTAACATATAATAATTTATTAATTAAAACTGTACTTGCTGCAATAAATGAATTAATAAATAATAAGAATAACAAACCTGCAACTACAAGAGTAGTGCCAACAAATGCATCAATAATAGAACCGAGTTTTGAATTTAATTCACCTAGACCACGGGATACGACCCGACACATACATGTTGCAATACATTCAATAAAGGCTCCAATAATTACTGGTACCTAAATAATTTACGAATATTAATTTAAAAGTATTTATTATTTAAAATATCGCAATGTACTTGTAAATCAGTTGAACAATCATCAAACGCTCGGTTCTTGTGAGTAGATACAATCTCCAGTGCCCAAAGTAATTGGACATATCTGAAAATAGCCAGACCACCGACAAGCTCGGCCCAAATTAAAAGAAAAGCGTCTCGTAAAGATTTTTTACCCTCAACTAATTCTTCTAAATGAGTGTAAGGACAAGCGGTCGCATCTTCCCAGACCATTGACCACCACACGGTCAACACAAACAAATAAATTGCATATATCGACACTCCCCAATTGTCAGCAACTATTGTTAAATAAATTTTAATGGTAATTTAAAAAAAAAAAAAACTAAAGTTATTTATTCATACATACTTATAATAAGTTCAAAACAAGCCCCACATAATTCAGCAGTGGCTATACCCTCGAGAAATAACGCTCGTAAAAAAGCCCTTTGTGTATAAAATTTAGCATATCTTCTAGCCCAATACGCCAACAAACTCGTCAGGACAATGTAAAGTGTTGAAACGGCCAAGGCAATAAGTGACGCTCCCATTACTCTTTCTCTCTTTCTCTCTACGCTTATTATTTCTTGTCACTTGTCCTTATTTTTTTTTCTCTTCTCAAACTCTAACTCATTTTAAATAAAATAATAAAAAATAAAAACAAACAGTTAATTAGTGTCAATTAAAGAATTGTAAATATAAATAAACCCGTGTATTGTAGATTTCGAGCTGATTAAATAAAAGCTGCGACTATTCAGCACTAGACTATAAAATTAAAATTGACTAGCTTATTAATTCAAATTGCGTAACGCAATGGAGTGAATACTAATAACAATAATAATAAAAACTCATGCATTTATTATCAAATAACCATGATAAAAAACTTACAGGTGTTATTTCATAAACTTTCTTTAATATAATTAAAATGTGTAACCGATAACAAACAATCAAATACTGAGCATGATCTTGAAAACAAATTTAAGTGTTTTTTAAAAATATTTAAACAGTTAGTGGGAATAAAAATAAAAGAGACAGAGGTACTTTTGGCAAATATCAGTAAAGGTAAACTAGACAAGCAAAGACATTTGCAATTTAGTCTGCCAAATTATTTAATACTATAAATAACATTGACGTAATTGTCTGATCTGATATATAGGAAAAACCTTGTCATTGCAATCATTGTTTTTTTTTTTGTTTTTTATTATAAATCGTATATTATAATAATAATAATAATAATAATATTAATATTAATAATAATAATTATTATTAAAGTCTTATTAATTGAGATTTATTCTCAATTATCAAGTACTAACTACATACTTTTACAATTAATAAATTTGTTTATTATTTTATTGATGACGAATTATAGCTTAAAAGTAACTCACTTGACATTGACAATATAAAAAAGGTAAAGAAAAACAAATAATAATGTCATTTAATATTTAATATTATTTACAAGAATCCAAAGAATCACCCTTGTGCTTTTTAACAGGAATTGGTGGTGTGATTGCTGCTGTATCTTGTGTGTCTGGTTCTTTTAGCATTAACCTTGGAATACGTTTACTTCTTAATATAGCCGTGTTTGTATTTGGCGTTGATCTATTTTATTAAAAAAATAAATAAACAAATTTATTTTAATATTAATTATTAAATTAAATATTAATGATTTGACATACTTGGATTTAATATCAAGAAGCATTTCAACAGAACTAAGTTCTCCGGAGCTGGTACTTGAAGCCGATGAATATGGTACAAGTGTAAAAAGTGTTTTACCAGCACGAGATGTTAATTCTTGTGAATCATTTTGGGATTGTTGATGCTGCTGCTGCTGCTGTTGGTGTTGTTGTTGATTGTTATTATTTATATTGCTTGATGATTGTTCATCTTCAACTTTATTTCTTTTAGCCTCACTCTCGGTCTTGGGAGTTTTAAGATCAGATTTTTCCGAATTTTCAGACTTGGGTTTTAGTTTGCCGTCTTGCGTTGGAAATTGAACACTCGGTAAAATAATATTTTTGTCACCTTTAGTGTCATTCATTAATTTTATTAAAAGATTTGATAATTCTTCACGTTTTCTCGTTACTACTATCTCTTCAAACCAATTTTTAAGAGTTTTTATTGGTATTGTGTAATCCTTTATTGGGTCCTATAACAATTAAAATTATAAATAAATTTAAATAATAATAATAATAATATACTTAAAAAAAAAAAAATAATAATAATAAATATATACCTTGAAGAAACTTTCAACATATTGTAATAAATAAAGTCCACAGTCGGTAAAATTTGATTGTTGTGGTACTTTTGGACATGCTCCTTTTATGGTATCTTTAGAAAATACTTTTTCTTTACCAAGTTTAGCTTGATACTCGCAACTCAAGTAATCACGCAGGGTTGCAACGACACGAGAACGACTTGCACCCTTGAGTGAATCAAAAATTAAAATACAGGGCGATCTAAATGGCTCTTCGTCATGTTCGGATGAAACAACTGGTGGTGTTGGTTTTTCAACAGGAGTTATAGAAACAGAGTAAGCAGACTCGCCCTCAGCAGCGTCACTTGATTCCTCATCGTCCTCACTGTCCATATCTAATTCATCTTCATCTCCCTCAGCTTCATCTCTTTCTGAATCTTCATCAGCTTGATCAATTGTTATTGTTGTTGTTGTAGCAACAGGTGTTATTGTTGTACTTCCAATAGTTAATGTCTGAACTTTAAGTTCTTTATTTTTTTTTAATTTTTTAGTATCAGAATCTTTAGTTGTTACATGTGAAGGTAAAATGGTACCAACAAGTCCTGGATAACAAATAATTGCCAAAAACCAATGAGCATGCTCATTTATTGGAATTATTACAAAATCTTTTTCAAAAATATTAACATTTTTAGTCCATTTTTGTACACGAGCATGACGTTTTGCTGCTGGTGATACAGAATTAGTATTATCTGCTGATTGAGCATGACGACTTGTTAAACGTTTATAAAAATATGAACTAAATACATGGGTACGATTTTGATCCTCTTCTGACAGTACTTCAAGTGTTAAATATTTCAAATAAAAGTCTATTATAACGTCATTTAAAAATTGATCTTCACCAAGACAAGAATAATCTTCAGTATTAATTGCTATTCCACTTTTAGCTGGTGGTGGTGGATAAACAGTTAATTTTTGAACAACACGATCATTAGGACGACCATTTACAATATTACTATTATTTGCTGCTGTTGAGGACGATGAGGATGATAATCCTGCTGTTGCTGCTTGTTTTTTAATCATTAATTGCATCTGTGAGTTGTCTTTTGGTGATGCACGTACAAGAATATCATTTGCTTCCTTGCCATTTAAATCCTCCATTTTAGATCCCAATGGAAAAATAAATTTACAAATATTTTTAGCCTCCTCAGATATTTTTTCAGGTAATAGTGTTATTCTCTTGTGTGTTTGATCTTTACCAGCAGGATCATAATATGGACCTTTTGAATCTTGCATACCCAATAGCTCACGTATATTTGCTCCACAATTTGGACTAGTGTAAAAAAATAATACCGGCATTGCTTTACCAAAATGTATCAATACTTTAACAATTTCATTTATTTTAACATTTATTGTAACACATTGATTCTGATCCTCAAGAAGTGGTACTACTAATTTTAAGCCATGCTTATTTAAAATTATTTTTTCACGTGGTACATATTTATATGAACCTATTCTTACAGTACGACATATAAATGAAGTTTCAATTTTATTTTGTAAATTATTTTCTTCATCCATTAAACTTTCACCATTATTTTTGTCATCACGTAAACTAAATTCCGAATTATTTTGTAATAATTGTTGACCTTGATCTTGTTCCTGAAGTGGAATTTGAAATTGAACTTGAATTTGATTATTTGTAATTACTGGTTCTTTTTCAGATATTAAATCAATTTCATCATTTGTCGTACTAATACTACTAGTGTTTGAATTAGCAACTGATGATTTACTATGTTGAGCTGTTGTTTTTTTACGTGAACCATTACCATCTTCATCATCATCATCATCATCCGAGGAAAGCGTCAAACACTCTGGTTCTTTTATTTGTTTTATTTTATTTATTATTGTTCCAGTTGGTATTGTTGGTCCACGAGGTGGTCTTCCACGTTTACGTGGTACTAAATCACCACGGTCAAATTTATTAATTTCATTTCTTTTTTTATAAAAATTTTCAACAGCAACCACTTCTTTTTTACGTTGACTTGGTGCTTGTGCCATTGCTATTGGACGTGAATCATTTGGTAATGATTTTTTACATTTGTAACATCGATTAAAATCAAATGAATAGGTACCACAGTAAGGGCATAATGTACTTTTACCTTCAATATATTTTGGTTCTTCTTGTTGGTTTGAATTACTATTATCATCAGACACCTGAATATTTGATTGAAGATTTTCAGACTGTGATTCTGAAGGATCTGAAGTATCATGCATTGTGTGAATAACACCAGCTTCACTTTCAACAATATAATTTATATTTAAGGCGGCATCGGTAACCAATGATACTATTGTTTGACCATTAAATGGAATGTTTATTTGTTCAAGAAGATCTTGTACTGTACACTCTTCAGCGGGTATATCAAATGTTATTAATCGTTGCTCTCCACTAGCCAATACAACCAACATTTTAACAGTACTACCAGTAACTTGTTGCTGAACAATAGCTGTAGCTGGATCTTTTATCGTTCTTTGTAAATAAACAAAACTTTCAGAACCAGTGTCACTGTCACCCGGTGATATTTGTTCAGTGAATGTGTCTCCTGATCTTTCAGGTGTATTAGGACAACTCAGTTCCATTTTTTCAGGACTTGAGTCTGGAGTTGATGGACATTGAGGTAAAGGTCTTTGGTGTTGAGTCACTTGTTTTGTTGGAGTCATTGGTAAACGTGGCCTAGCTTGAGTCATTACTGGCCGTTTGATAGAGTTATTGATAGTCATAAATTGTTGAGATGATATAGTCTGGTGTTGCTGTTGCTGTTGTTGTTGTGGTTGTTGTTGTTGATGGTGTTGCTGTTGCTGTTGTTGTTGTTGTAGTTGCTTTTGCTGTAATTGTCGAAGCTGCTGTTGTTGCTGCTGCTGTTGTTGATGCGGATGAGGCTGTGGCATACGTGGAATTCGTGCACTTTTTATTCTCTCGCTTAAACAATCCATGTACTGACGTACTGGAGTTGAATGACGTGGAGTACCAGCTCTTGGTAAGCCTCCTCGGCGTGGCAGCATGTTGTCACCACGTATTGGTGGGCGAGCTGTTGGTTTTGGTGGACCAACAACTGCATTTGGGGCAATATTTGTTAGCCGTAATGTTTGAGTTGATGGATGCCGTGGTGTCGATGACGCTAATATGTTTTGACTTATATTTATTGTATCTGATCCTGATATCGATGCAGCTGGAGATGGAAATCTACTTCTTGGCTTTGGCATTCTTCCTTGTTCCAGATGAGCCAATGCAGCAGCCTTTAAAAAATAAAAATAATAAAAAATAAATTCAAGAAAAATAAATAATAATAAAATAAAACTTACATTTTTTTGTGTTTGATTATTCATCGTAAGAGATGGGGTTTTGCTACAATTAGATGTCACAATCCACTGATTATTTTTTTTTTCATTCGGGTTATTTACAGATACTTTAGGAGTACCCTTGACGATTTTCGGTATATTGTCTCCAACTGAAATTAAAGTTGGCGTGGGTTCGGCTTTAAATGTACTTGGTTGTACAGCTATTTCTCCAGTTTCTAAAATATATACGTTTTGGCTGTAACAAAAAACAATAAATAAATAAATAAATAAATAAAATATATAAATTATAATAGTAAAGATGATGTAATATCATACCCGTTGTCAATTGCTGCAGAACTTTGTGTTCCAATAAGTGCTTGATGTGAATAAACAGTTGGTTCAGTTTCATTAAATGTCGAATAAGTTACCACGTTATTTTGATTACCATTATTAACACCATTATTTACGTTTTGAAATACTAAATAACGTTGACCATCAACCGTACACAATTGCTGGCCATCTTCAATCATAATCGGTAAACCATTATCAGTAACAAAATTATAATGTGCCATAGTACTACACACACACAAATACCAATTATCAACTCCTCTCTTTAACTTTTATATTCCTCTTTTTTTATTATTTTTCAACTCTCAATTATTATTACTATTATTATTATTATTTAATAATCATCAGTCCATTCACTTGTCATCACCATTTCACCTGTTAAAATCCGTACACTCTTTTATTTTTTATTTATTAGTGTTAAAATTAATTTATTTATTAACTAATCATGCATTATTATATGAATTATATTATTTTTATAATCTTAATATTAACACAAAGATCAACACACACACACACACAGACATATTTATTACACACATACTGCTGATAACTTGTATGGTAAAGTGAGGTATAAATAAGCAATTAATTAAATAACTACTATTTAATTATTAACAAACATTTATGTCTATAAAAAAGTGAATAATATAAAAACGTTATTCGCGGGGATGGGAAATAATATAAAAGGCTCATAACCTCCTTGACGGTGGGAGCGGCGCGGTAAAATTATTTTTTTTTTCTCTACATCTTCATGCGAACTCTACCATCAGGTCCATTTACAAATAAAAAGAAAAAAAAAAACTCGACACCCGATGCTACTAAATGTCTGGCACAATTATCAATAGATGCATGGTTACGACAATAAAGTCGTGCTTTATCTGAAACCTAAATTTTATAAAAAAAAAAAACTATAAAGTGTATTACTGGTTGGAGTTACTCACGAATGTCGGCTAATCAGACACTATCTCTCTTTTCATAATAAGTACACTAATAAGTAGCTACATTATTATTTAAATAATACATACTTGTTAGTGTTAGTAATTTGTTTTTTATAATAAAATAACGTATCAATAAAATTTAATAAATATTTATGATAAATAACAATTTTATCTCGCCATTTTACACGATTTACACGATAAATAAAAGCCATAAAACACGAAGCGAAACCAAAGATCCAGCTAGTACTATATGTATACTTATACACTCAACTCACACATACACTATATATATATATATATATAAAAGCTTGAGATTACGCCAATGCATCGTCATCATACATCATACGCCGTAACTAATGCTTCCGTTAAATATATCTTTTAAATCCAACTTTCAAATACTGTTACATTTGTTTACGATAAATTAATTGCTAATAAGTTATATTTAAATAATTTAAATTATTTATAATTAATAATAGTAAGTAAATATCGTTAGATAAACGTACCTGTGGACTGCTGATGAGTATCAATTTGGGTTTCATTTCAGTATTGTACGTCGGCCTGCGACCACGTGTTCTTTTGGTTAAGCTTCACGAGGCGGGAAAATTTCAAATTTCATATTTACACTCTATCGATAAAATCGCCAATATTTCAATTCTCTATCGGACTTGTAGTTTTGTTTACAATTTTATCTTTGTTTTGTTATTTAATATCACACAAATTCTTTATAGATATGTTAATTTAAATAGATATATAAACTTTTTATTACTTAATACAACCAAGCGTTTATCTAATTTTTAATATTTATGTTTACTAAATCTGAAATTGTGTTTATTGTTGAAAAATGATAATTAATTTTTTGAATAGACTAATTGTTGGTTATTTTAGTTTGATATCAAATTATACGCGCATTGCTGACTAAAACAGTTGAGTGAACTGAGAACTGAGTTCAAATGTAGAGATAACAGTTAGATTTGATATATTTTTTAATAATTGTCGTTAATTAATAAAATTGTAATAAACTAATTAATTGGATATTGGATACAAAAGAAGCGGGAAAAATTCAAAAGTGAAGTGTGTGTTACTTCACTCAGTCGATAAAACCGAGTAGATGTTGGTTCAACTTTTCAATTGATAATAATTTAGAGTGTAATTATGATATAAGTATTTTTTTTAGCAATACACATTCATTTTATTTATTATTTCTAAATTGAATTAACAATTTAATGATACTTGTTTTAAGTATAAAACATAAATATATAATATAACTCAACATCATTAAAAATTTAATATTATATAGATTTTACTTAAAAATGAATCGATATTAAAACTCTGGAGATATGGGACGATAACTGTGGTGATTTTTTGAAGAATCTTCTCGTTTTTGAACCTCTACGATGTAATTAATTTTCAGTTGATTATCTTCCACTAAGGAAATATACATGTCATTGGTGAATGGAATATTTAGAGAGTCAAGAAGATCATTAACAGTGTAGTCTTGGCTACTTGATATGTCCAAAGTTATTAATCTCTGCACTCCATTAACCGAAATGACAAGCATTTTTACAATGTTGCCATTTACTTGGTGTTTAACTATTGTCAAAAATGGATTATCAATTATTTTCTTTACGTAAAAGAGAATTTCGCCATTATCTTCTAAATCCAAATCCTTCGGCGGCATTATTTTATTTATTTTTTTTGCTAAAGAATTATAATATTTATAAGTTTTATCAATAACACCCATGACTTTATCATCAATATTAAGTTTTGATAACCTTAATTTTAAAATGTCTATCTAATGTATTTTTTTACTCATAAATTAATATTTATTCTGATAATTATTACCTTATTTTACAATGAAAATATACCACAATATTATAAATAAGTAATACGATTGTTTTATCGAGAAATTTATTTTGTTTATTATTTTTATTTAGACGTTATACCGGTGCGACAGTGTCGTAATCGTAATAACAACCACAATTATGGAGGGAAAACGTTTTAACTTGAGTATTTCACTCGATAAAGTCATCCTTGCATTTATTTTACTCGATCGGACTTGAAGAATTCTCGGGGAAAAGCGCGGGAAAAATTAAATTTTAATTATTATTCAATAGTATCTAAGGTCGATAAAAAAGACCAGATTATTTTAGGAAAATCAGCTGTTTGTGACATTGTTACATATAAAAATAATAACACGTTTAAAAACAATGTCTTTAAAAAAATTTATACATCCAAGAAATAAGTACAAAGTACCGCCAAATTTTAAACAACTTGCCGATCTTTATCCTGAATTTCAACAGCATGTATCTGTAGTAAGTCGACAGTTTTTATTATTTATTATTATTTAAAAATAAATTTATGTTAGAAATCATTATTTATAATTATTTAGAATTTATCAGGAAAGTTGCAGTTTAATTTCAATAATAGAGAAAGTCTTGCTGTGTTGACAAAAACTTTGCTGAAGCATGACTTTGATCTTGATGTCAATATTCCGATAGAGAAACTCGTACCAGCTTTGACACCTCGTCTTAATTATATTTTATGGATTGAAGATTTAATGAATTTTTCTGGAATTAGTCAAGTATCTGGAATAGACATTGGTACTGGAGCTATTGGAATATATTCATTGCTATGTGCTAAAATATATAGTTGGAAAATGATTGGTACAGATATTGATGCACTGAGTGTATCATCAGCTGTTGAAAACATCCAACGTAATAAGTTAGATCACTTGATAAAAGGTACTGGTTCATATTTATTTAATATTTAATTAATGTCTTTTATAAATAAAATACTTTGTTTCAGTGATTAAAGTTCAGAATAATGTTTTATTAAAAGGTATAATGACCGATGAAGAATCATACTCTTTTACAATGTGTAATCCTCCGTTTTTTGATGTTGACAATACTGAGAAAAAAGAAAAACGTTTACCACCAACAAACGCAAAAACAGGACACGATATTGAGTTATCTGTTAGTGGTGGTGAGAAATCTTTTGTTTGTCAAATGATTGACGAAAGTATCGAACTCAAGGAAAAAATAAAAATATATACAACAATGTTGGGTCAGAAAAGTAGTTTAGCATACTGTAAATCTGAATTGAGAAAAAAAAATATTTATAATTTCACGTGGACTGAATTTTGTCAGGGTAATACTAAAAGATGGGGTCTAGCTTGGTCTCTGATACCCAAAGACGAATTAGATTTATCAAAAGCTCCAGCTATAAGAATGAAAGAGTCTAATACTGATAAATCAAAAAATTATTTTTCTACGGAATTGTTATTTCCTTTTAATAATAAATTTCAAACTATAAATGACGTAACAGCTGGACTGAAACAGTGGATTGATGAATTACAAGTAATTATTTTTGGAATTAATTATTAATAAAATGAATAATTTTATACTTTTAATATTATTTTTATAGATTGAAATAAAGAAATTGAAGTTGGAAGAAGATTTTAATGGTTCCATGTATGAATTATGTGCTTACAAAAATAATTGGGTCCATGCCAGAAGAAAACGACGTATGGAAATGCAATTAAATTCAATCGAGTACAAACGACCACGTGTTGATGATAAAGATCAACCTTCCACAACGAATGATTTAGAGGAATCTTCAACAATTGATTCAACGAAATCTGATAATAAAATTTATCTTAAATTCAATCTTGCCGTTAGCAATTTACTTAATGAAGATAATGATGATGATGATAATAATAATAATGGTGTTAAAATTTTAATGATTTTAAATGGAGGCGAGGGCGGAAAAAATGCATTAGAATCTTTTAAACAGTGTTTACTTAATAAATTTAGTATACGAGAATTTCAAAAACAAAATAAACAAATTGTTAAAAAATTACCAAAGAAAAGAAAAAAAAATTAAAAAGACGAATTAGTAAATAATAATAATAAATTTTTTGTTTTATGTTGTATACAAAATGATGGTTTATTTAACTTATTTGAATGTTTGGTTTTTTTTCTTTCTTTCTTTTCAATATCAAATTATACAACAAATAGTTAACAAATCATACATGTATTTAACTTTTATAATTATTTATTCCTTATTGTTTAATATTTGTTTTTTATTATTATTATATATCTCTACCAACAAAATAATTTATTGCTCGATGCAACAGTATTAAATACGCTTCTACGTAAGAAAAATCACGGGAATTAAGCAAACAATGATTATGTTTTTTTTTTTTTTTACTTATTCAAACTTAAAAAAAAAAATAATAAAACAATCGAGTTTAAGTTTTGTTCTACGGCATTAAAATTCGACAGCAGAAAAAAAATTAATAATAAAAAAAATTGATAATTTTACATCCTATAAGCATCTCTAAAGTATATCGTTTTTTTTTGTTTTTTTTTTTTTTTTCATGTACGTTAACTTATGATGTAATCTATGTAATCAAATGACAATTTATATCGCAATCCTAATTTTATCATACTAATCACTCATGCTTCCATTATAAATCTAAACGTAACAATACAATTAACGGCACAGAAGATTTGTTTTTTAATTTTTAATCGTTTTACGTAAATGGTGCTTGATACGTCATTGATTTGGAAGCACTTATAATGAAATATTTAAAATTGGTATACTTTTAGTTTATAAAAAAAAAAAAAAAAATAACTATTCAACTAAGCACCCATGTTTTCAACAGATTAGAAATAAACATGCGTAAAATAATAAATCATCAACCACACGTTAAAAAAAATAATAGTAATAAACATACTTGCAGCGTTTACTCGTTCATTATTGTTTTATTAATTATTAGTTAGATTATATATTATCTAATCAATTGAACACGTTGTTTTATTTGAATAGTGAACGCCAATAGATCAACAGTTATAAACATACTCAATATGCAATGCATAGTGACTACTTTTTTTCCTTTGTCCCACGAGACACAGGTTCAGTGGCACGACTCGTTTTTAATTATATAATAAAAATAATAACAAAAACATTCTAAAAAATAATTCATGGTTAACAGAAACAAATAATCTATTTAAATGCTACGAAAAAAAAATATATATATATCCGCAGCATGCGCGTTAAGTTTTTTTTTAAAATGTCCAATGATCTCGTTTTGACGATAACATGAACTAACAATTTTTGTTCATCGAAAAATTATTTACAAAGTCAATAACTACAAGTATTAGGATAAAAAGTAATAAAGATACTATCCCATCTTTCGGCTGAATTTTTTAAATTCAAATTTTAAAATCTTATGTGCCACCTTAATCATTATTATTATTTTATAAATCTCGCTGTAATATTGAGGAGCTAATCTTTGGCTTTCATCACCTGTTCTTATTAGCTCGATGAGCAAAATTCATAAGTAAAATAATTATTATCGATAATTGTAATTGTAATAATAATAAAATATTATCGTAGTACAGTAATTATAACAACGTTATATATACTGGTATATGTAATAGAAAAGAAAAGAAAAAAAAAAAAAAAAGCTTTTACAGTGGCGGTTGAGGTGGTATGGTAAATAAAAAAAAAGATGGACAAGCGCTAGATTTATAATTATTGATGATTTGTGAAGGCGAGTGATGCATGTCAGTGTACGCGTGTGTATGTCTTTGTCTCTTTTTTGTTTTTTTGTCTGTTGAAAAAAGGACAGTTGATTTCTAATAGTATAGAGGAGTAAAAAATAAAGTGATACGAAAAAAATGTTATTTATGTAAATTAATTCAACTGTCCGTAGTTATTGACTTTCTGGTCTCTTTGTTATTTTCTACACTATTTGTGCAAGTGTCTTGAGTAATGGCGAGTATTTTATCTGTCTCATTAATCATTGATGGTGAAGAACTCTTGCTATCTTGACGTTTAATGTCATTTTCAGGTATCTGTTCTTTTTGTCGTTTTTCAATTTCAGCTTTTAAGTTTTCAATATCTTGCTGACTAATTTGAACAAATAAAATTCCATTAATAACATTTAGTAAATCTAAAACAGATCCCATACTTGGTGGTTGAATTTGAATCGGTGGCAAACTGAGACTTGATTTTCCAGTATACAATTCATTCATTTTTTTCTGCAATACTACTGCTTGTTGAGTTAAATGTCTCAGACAATCACTGCTTTCTTTTGTTTTTTCATGCTCTTCACCCAATTGATGCTTGTAAATAGCGTATGTTTCTTTTTCATTGTTAAGTGCTGCACGAAAATCTCCCATACATGACTGAGTTCGGGCTACCAAATGATAAGAAACAGCAACTTTTAATGAATGTGGTCCATGATAACGTAAATTTAATGCCAATGCATGTTCAAGAAAACGTAATGAGAGTTCATACTCCCCAACTGCATGAAGTATCAATGAAATATTACTATCAATAAGGGCTACCTCAGGATGATCTTCACCACAAACAAGTAAAGCTAGATAGCGAGCTCGATAAAGAAGTCTTAGTGATACTGATACTTGTCCGTTGGCAAATGAATATAACGCCAAATGAATGTACTCAGTGATAGTGTAAGGATGATCGATTCCACTAACACGTTCAGACATAAGTACAGCTTTTTGCTGAGTTGCCAGTGCTTCAGCATGATCACCCATAATATAGTTTAATCTAGCTAACATACGTAAACATTGTGCTATTTCAGGATGCATTGCTCCATAAACATTGTTCAATAAATTGAGTGCTTCACTTATCAATTCATAACCATCTTTTAAATATCCCTGTTGAATTTTACTCTGTCCAGTAGTATAAAAATTGTAAGCATCACTGGCACGTGGGTTAATATGTTTAACTACTGGAAATATATTTAATATATCTTCTTCAAAAAATGTTGCACGATTTTTATTTTCAAAATTATATTCACGTAATAATATTTGTATACCAGTTTTAATACTAAAACCACGAAGTAAAGAAATTTTTTGTAAATTAAAATATTCAATTGTAGCATCCAATGATTCTGGAGCTGGTGTTTCCCAATCATAATAACTTTTTAAATCTGATTTTATTTGTTGCCAAAGTGATTTAGGTGTCAAACTTGCCCATTCAACTTCTGATTGATGTGGTCCATTATTTCTTCCTTTACGTTTATTACGTCGTTTAGCTGTTTTACTTTGTAATTCTTCTAAATTTAATTGAGGATGACTAAGTTGTGCTGATGATAATAAACAATTAAGAAAATGACTTATTGCTGCTGAAAGACTCATTAATTCTGTTCCCTGCATATATGATGTAAATATATGCTTTGCTGATCTTAATATTAATTCAGATACTGAAATACGATGTAAATATTTTAATTGTGATACTTTTGAAAGCATTGCTGCTAATTTACCAAGATAACGAACATTAATACCACGACCATGGAGTGCTTCGACCAAAGTACTACCATCAGTTGCCGCGGCAGTATGATCTAAACATTCACGAATAAATGTTGGTAATTGAACAGTAAGTAAAAAGTCAGCAGCATCACGTACTAATTGACGTTGTTTTTTTAAAGCATCACCATTTTTATCTGGATGACGTACACCTGGTGAATAAACATCTGGATTAAATTTAACATCAAATTCAGCCTCACGAAGACTTCCAACAGCTGCAGCAGCTTTACGTACTATTTCTTTAGTACTTTCTTCAAGTTCTTGTTTTTCACCACCAGTTATTGAATCTGTAATACTTTCAACTATTTTTTTTGCTTCATCAGCTTCAATATTTGATTGATCTGAATTTTCTTTATTACTATCAACAACTACACTACTAACAGATTCACTGTTATCTTTTTTATTTATTTTTACTTCTTTATCATCTTTTTCTTTATCATTATCATCTTTATCACCATTAACTTCTTTTTCCATTTGCTGTGATAATCGTGATGATGTTAATCGTTGAAGATGTGAAGCAGCATGTTTTATAAATTGAACATAACGAGCTTCAACAAATGAATCAATTAATTCTTGTCTTAAACAAGCTAATCGATGTTTATGTTCTATTGGAAAACCAAGAGCACGTGCTTCTTTACTTAATTCAACTCCATCAAGTTTTAAAAAATTAACATCTGGTGGAAATGTACGTAATAAATCTAAAACATAATGACGTGAATCATTACCAATAATTCCTTTACATTCAACGCTACTGCATAATTCAATTTCTTCATTAGCATCATTTATAACTTTATGGGGTAAAATTTTTAATTGTTGTCCAGCTTTATTCAATAATTCAAGATATTTTGGATGAGTCAATACTGTTTTACCAAAATCAATAGATCCATAGACAACTGATTGCTCTTGTTCACGTTCAAGTATTCCAGGTATTATTGATTGAGCAGTAACACGATAACCACGATAATCAATAACAACAGTACCTAATGTATAAAGACCTGGTAAATCAACAGCTGCATAAACACGTACACCCTGAAGATCATTACGTGGTGCAACAAATGCTGCAGCGTCACCACCAAGTTCTTTATAATGATCACGTACATCAAAACCAAGTGAAAAAAATATATTATTCCATATAAACATTTGCATTTTTGCTTCTTCACCAGGATTAATAGCCATAACATTACCATCAATAACAGCAACAGCACCACGTGTTGCTGCAGCAACAAAATCACTGTGTACTTTAAATATGGCACGTTCTCGTAACAGTCTTTCTGGTAAATTTTTACGTGGTAATTCTCTTGTTGTTTGTAATTCTTCATTCCAATCACGTGTTTGTCCTGGTATATGCTCTTCATAACCAAGTTTTGCTGAAAATGTATCTTCTGCTCTAATAGCATCAATAGTATGTTCTGTTTGTGGTGCACACCAGGCATAAAGCTGATAAGGGGTTGCAACTCTTTCAAATGGATGACGTTGAGTTCTTCGTCGTTGCATTGCTGCAAATCCACGTTTAAATGCCGGACTTAATTGATTTAATAATTCAATTAAACTATGACATAGATGACTCGGTGTTGCTGGTTTTGGATTAAATGTTTCTTTTGATGACTGGTTTACAAAAAAACCACGCGCGCACGCAGTTACATAATACTGCTTATCTTCTAATGTAATCACCTGTAGATACATTAAATCTCCATGTAATTTTCTATAACCTGGCGGTGGATTCCAACCGGAAGTTGTTAAAACCTACAAATAATAATCACTATTATTATTATTCTAAATTATTTTTTCAATAAAAAAAAATTTAAAAAAAAAAAAAATGTGTATCTATATATACCTTTAAACATGGCGGACATTTTTGTTCTTTAGCTTGAGGTTGAAGAGGTAAAAGAGGTCTTTCTTTAGATCCTGGTATAATATAATCTGGTGGGGTACAATCGATTGCATCTGTTCGTGTTTTTTTCTTTTCCATAATATCTCCATTGGTAACGACATTTAAAAAAGACAAACTACTACATTCTACTCCATTATAAGCGTCTGCCGGATCAACAGATTTTAGTAAATCACGAACATGTCTTACATGTATACGTGCTTCGCGCATAGTGTACGGTTCCTCAACGACCTTTATAATTGACCCTTCTTTGAGACCTTCAATATTTTTTAATTCTGCAAAATTATCTAACGTATTGCCGTCAAGTTGAAGAGAAAAACATGTACGATGGCAAGTGTCCTCGCGGTCCATAAGTAATTGATGAATTTCCTGAACTAATTCCATACTCGATACCTGAATATCAAAAGGTTCACCACCGGGACTGACAATTTTAACCGTAAAACCCATATCCTGTATAAAAACAACTTCTTGTTCACCATCTTTTTCCTTATCATCGGCATCCTTTTCTTTATCATCTTTATCTTTTTCCTTTTCCTTTTCACCTTCCTTTGTAGCCTCTACTTCACCTTTTTCCAAAATATTATCGCTGGAATTACTTCCATTCGCTTCATTATCTTGTTGTTCGTCATCTAAAAAAAATTTCATTAAAATGTTAAATTTAATTAACATGTAATAATAATACAAAAACAAGAAGAAAAAGAACAAGAATTTGTTTTAGACAGAGGGATTAGAGAGGGTAGTCGGGGCTCCCTTGCATTCACGAGTAAACTTATAAATACACGCAATGTAAATCAAAGTGTACTCTCAAATGCCAAAAGTATTTTTATCATCAAACTATTTATATGCAATTTATGTGTACATTCAAAAAACTAGTATTTTAAAAACAATATATTTATTTAATATAACAATAATAATAATTTTAAGTGCTAAGTAGTATGTTGTTAGCGAATCAATCCTCAGATAACCACGGGTTATCTCTTTTATTTAGTATATTTATTTTCAAAGATTACTCAGCACTTAATAATTAATTGTATCGCTCCATGAGAAATAATAAAATAATTACAATAAAAAACTAAGAAATATATAATAAACATTTAAGTAAATTTATAAATTAAAGAAGACAATGAATTCAACGTAAAATAAAAAATAATCTTCAAGTGCTTCACATTCTGCACTTTATGTGTGTGTGTGTGTGTGTATGTTTTTTTTTAATATTTTATTTTTTCTGTTTCACACTCCCCTCTTTTACGCAAACGGTTTCCTCTCTGACTCCCTGTGGGTCTAACTGGTTAGGTTTCAAGTCCAAGGTTTTACATATTAATATACTTATTATAATACTTAATTATTTATTAAATTCTTTAATAAAATTTTATATTTTTAATATAATAATAATGAATCAAATAAATAATTTAAAACCGGGAAAAAAAAAAATATAAAATTAAAGAAACCACGTTGTCAGTCACGTGGTCATACATTTTGGTACTCGGCTATTCAAGTCCCGTTCGTTTTTCATTTGTTGGTTGTTAATTTTTTAAATTATAATAAAACCATCTAATTATACAATTTATAAAATAAAACTATTAATTATTTAAACTCAGTACAATTAGACGTATTTAATGTTGCTGAGATGATGCAACGTTTTTATTTCACAAGCAATATATGGAGAAAAAAAAATATATGTATATATATATTCATTATTTAATCGATTTTTATGTGATAACTCCAATAAATTTATGATAATGACAATGCATATAATAAATGATTAATAAAATAATAATAAAACTAACAACAAATAAAATTTAAAAAATAGAATTATTAAAAAAAAATATATATATATATGTATAATAATGTGAGTATCGAGCTCACATGACCACGAGACCTCGAATCTGTATGTGCAATTGAATGTTATATAACACACGAGAGTGCGATGCCCGGTATCTTGATGAGACAATTCCTCATGCTTTTTAGTAACATAAAATAATAATTAAAAATAGTAATAAATAAAGAATTAGTTTTTAATTTATTGCAATATATTATACTGACAAAGGAAGTTACCTTCGCGCTTGTCTTTTCCATTAACCATCGGATTAATTTGCACGGCTCCATCCTTGCCGTTTGCTTCAACTTGAGACTCAAGACCCATGTCCCACTTAAAACTCTCGTTGTACTTATTTAAATAACTTTGTCACCACAATAATTATTATCTATATGGTTTTTATGATATTTAGTATAACTTTGGTTTATTGTAAGAGTTGTGTAATTATAAAATAAAGTTTTAACACTTAAAAATATAATAGATTGAATAATTGGTGAAAACCACGGCAACGAGGCCGCGAAGAGTGTGTGAATTAGCCTCTCTGATATGATCCAGTCTACTCTGGTGACTCTGGTGCTGGCGGTGCTGGTGTGCTCTGGTGGCTCTGGTACTACTGCTGCTGCTAGTGCTGGTGTTACTTTGAACTAGACGGTAAATCGAACCAAACTTGCTCATTCACTTGCTCTTCTATTCTGTTCGTTCGTTTTAGTATATACTTTTTCTTCTTCTTCTTCTTCTTGTTCTTCGTCTTTAACTACTTGTACTACTGGTACTTGTTTTAAGTCTGTATGTAGTGTGTGTGCTAAGTCTGTGTCTGGGGATCTTCTGTCTTTCTTGGTTAGATTTATGCTCTAGGTCTTCAAAACCACCACCATCTACCTCTCTCACTTATTTCCATTTGATTGTTCCTTCCCTCGCTGGCTCACTGGTATCTCTGTTCTGTGAGCGAGAAAACACACATGTGAGCTCCTCTTTCAGCTCTTTCCTTGTAATTTTATAGTATCACGGTATCAACCAATACCGCTAACGCCATCCATTGATTATTTTCATTATTAAAAAACACATATGCAATACACATAACCAATTTTTTTCTATTTCTCCTCGACAATCTCTAACCTCTCTAGTTATCTAGTAACCTACGATCGTTAATTCGGAGCATTCATAGTAATTCGTATTCTGTAGCAAAAATCATAAAAACACAAAAATAGTCCTTCAATCGCGTGGATATTAAATAATTTAAATAACATATTTATTATTTTAAATAATTCACAGTTATCGCACTGTTAAATAAGACTGCACTATTTTAACATAATAAATTAATAATTTTATATAACGTTTATTAAATATAAAAGTGATAATAATAAATTATAGCAATGGCAGAGGTAGAGCAACCGGAATTTCGTCTTGGACCAGATCCCAATGTCACGTATCCACTTCAAGTTCAATATTGTGGAAACTGTTCTTTACCACTTGAAGTAATTTTATTTTACTTTTTTTTTTTTTTTAATAAATATATTGATAAATATTTGTTTTTTATTTAACAGTACTGCGAGTACTATCCAGAGTATGACAAATGCAAACAATGGCTGGAAAGAAATCTTCCAAAAGAATTTGAAAAGATAAAATTAATGGAAGATGGAACTGGTGAATCAGGTGTTGGCGATGATGAAAAAAAGAGACAGAAACGTGGAGGTAAAGGTATGCTGAAGACTAAGAAAAAGGAGGATGTCCCCAAGTTGATAACTGTCTCGAGAGCACCCAGGGGTAAAAAGAAATCAGTCACAGTTGTTACTGGTCTCAGTACTTTTGGTAATTATTAGTTATTTTTTTTTTAATTGCTTACAAAGATTATTGATAAATTGATATAGACATTTTAAATATTATTTTTGTTTCAGATATTGATCTAAAGGTTGCGGCTAAATTTTTTGGAAGTAAATTTGCTTGCGGTTCAAGTGTAACTGGAGATGATGAAATAGTCATTCAAGGAGATGTAAAAGACGATTTGTTTGATGTTATTCCGGAAAAATGGCCACAAGTAATTTTTTTTTTTTTTTTTTTTATAAACTGACTTAAATTTATTTTGTTTATATAATAAATATTTTTAATTACAGATTGATGAAGACTCGATTGATGACTTGGGAGACCAGAAGAGATGATCAGTCAATAGAATTCTTGTCATATAATCGCACAATATTTATCACGACACCTCAGATATTAACAATAAAAGAAAAAAAAAAAAAGAAAAAATAATCAACTTGCTTCCTCCATGCCTTCATCCTGATTTTCAGGCTCTCCTAAGTGTGTTGCAACTAATTGCAAAAGATTTTCAACTTCATTCTCATTCAAACGTTCATCACTATCTTCGATAATCTAAAAATAAATTTTCATTATTATTATTAATATTTAAAATGATAAATACTGATTTGTTTACCAATTGCATTTCTAATGGTGTCTTTGGACATAAATTCAATAAAGCCAACTTTTCACATTTAGTTAATTTAAATGATTTAAGAGCCTTCATAAATTCTTGAATTTTTTCAGGAGTTTGAGTTTTGCAGGTACTTTCTTCTAAGCATCGAACTGTTTCATAAGTTATTGTTGCTAATTGACTCCTAGATTTTTGTTCCTTATTGGCTTTTATTCCTCTGAGTACTTCCAGTACTTCATAATTACTCAGATATGCAACATTTTCGTTTACTCTATAATCATTTACATTTAATGAGTGTGAAATATGATTTTGATTAATTTGAAATTAATAATAAATTGTATACTTACACTTCCATTATTATAAATAACTAATCACCGTACTTAATTACCTTACTCAAATAATTACGTATTTAAACAAATAGCACATGAATTTATCAATGACTTCGATAGTTATAGAAACTACACACGTGTATAGGCTATGTTTATCACACACATCATGCAGTTGTCTCTAGATTTCTAGAGCGGCCCCCACCTCTTGCCCTTTCCCCACTCCTCGTGATCCAAAATTTTATCTATTGAATTCTTTAAATTTCGATGTAACCTTTATAATTTTTATGTTAAAATATATGTCAATTAATACTTATACATAAAAAATATTAAAAATAAATCGAGTAATTATTGAAAAAATTAAATTTTGAATCTTGAATATTTTGCGCTAATTTATTATTTATTATAAATATGTGTTGAGAGAAGAGGACGCTGTTTTAAAATTTAAAAAATGCACGGCAATGCTGCTGTGGCAAGTGCGTGATTTACAAATACAAAGGCGGTAAATTTAAAAATAGGAGTGTAATAGTAATTAATAATCAAATAGATATTACAATAGATTTTAATTAATAAAATAAAATAATTGTAATAATGGTTTGTAAATAATTATTAAAAATATTTGTAGTGCTAATGCTTAGCCAGAAGGGCCAGAAGTGTGTAGTGTAGTAGTGTAGAGTGAAAAAGAAGAGCGACGCGGGTGCGCAAAAGCAGCAGCGACTCGTTTAAAAATGATAGAGTGACAAGGAAACAAATAATAAAGACAGAGCGTGAGGAGAAAGAAGGAAGGAGGAATTTTGAGAGTATCAGAGTGAGATGATGATAATGAGAATAAGTTACGAGAGTACAGTATACAGTGGTAGTGAATGGAACGCGGCCCCAGCGTAGTACGACGCTCTTTGGAGGCTCGGCGAGCACCAATGGTCGTCGTGGATCCTCAGTCACGTGACGTGCGTGTTGAACCAGCAGCAGGAACATTGCAAATGACAAGACCAAGACCAAGCCAGCGTCGGGCTCTCGTTGTCGTTTTTAAATAAAATAAGTGATCCGTGTGTTCCCGGTCCCTATAATAATTTGTTGCTGGCGATAAAATTCCATAGTGGGTTTCGACTTACTCAACTTATAAACTCTCCTCTGGCTTCCAGTGATAGTCCTGGTTATCGCACGTCTCCGTAAGTCCGTACTCTGCTCTCTGGTGTAATGCGTGTTGTGTTTACGGTGGTGTTACGGTAATGACTAGTGAATAGTGGTTAAAAAAAATTGATCCAATCATGTCGGAATTAAATAACTTTAAGACCAAAGGACGATAGAGATTTCTGTGCAATGTTTCAAGTTTAGTTGGAGAAGCCTTGTAAAAAAAATATATACATCTATATATATACATATATATAAACACACACACACACACACACACATATATATATACATATATAAATATATATAGATATATTGTGGTAAACGTGATTGTGTGCCGTGTGTTGGCTTCTCCTCCATCATATTCTCCTCTCTCTACCACCGCTCCGGCGCCTTCACCTTGTCCTGTAACTGCGTGTGTTGGTCCCACTCGCGGGACCCGCTCCAACTCGTTTTTTAACATTTTTTTTATTCATTTTATTTATTATTTTATTTTATATATATATATATATTTTATTTTTTTTTTTACTATACATAACACATTGGTGAATTGGCAGCTTGGTTATCTTGAACAATTTGAGTTGTGGACGTGTGTAAGTGTATCGCTGGCCCTCTGGGTTCCTCAGCGGAGGTAACCATCGCCATCACCATCATCGTCGGCATCATCGCCATCGCAACCGCTAACCCAGTGTCTTATTAATAATAATAATAATAATATTATTATTATTATTATTGTTGTTGTTATTGTTGTTGTTGTAAATAATCTAAAGTTATAACAATGTCGGGATCACAGCGAATGCGTAAATCGTCGCCATGCTCGACAACAAAGCAGGGTCCGATGCGAGCAACATTGCCGGTAAGCTCGTTGTTACGACAAAGCCGACAAGGAAGCAATCTAAGGAAGAGTAATAGCAATAGCCCGACAGTGTCGCCTACTAACGCGAACGCGTGGCGAGCAAGAATTTCACCGGAGACATCAGCATCCTCTGGACAACGTAGTCCTGGTTCGCTTTCATACAAAGGTTTTATATTTTGATATTTATTTATTTTGTTTACTGTTTGTCTAATTAATTATGATTAATTTGTTTTTTATTTTAAATTGGAGGCCGAATAGTTGTTTTGGCTCGGTTTCCATTTCCTTGAGCTAGTTTGTTTATAACGAAATAACAAAACAAAACCTTGGCTTTGCAGCTAAATCAAAGACACTGAGTGGACGATGCAGTGAGGGATTGAGCGGTAACCAAAATATACGGAGGACAGCATCCCTTGACACTATTTACCTTAAGGGACAATGGCCTCGTGATTATTCTTACATTCACGCAAGTCTCCTGCTCGTTGATAAGTCCACGCAAACAGAAGAGTGGTCCCAACAAAATGAGCCCAGAAAATTACACAACCGACACCCTGCTGAGCCAACTAATCCCGATGACAAGATACCCATGGAGAAATATATTCGCCACAGGTAATCAAAATCAATCAATTAATTTAATAATCATTACTGATAACTGGTCATTTATAATATATATTTATTTTAATTGATATTGGTGTTGATGTAGATTACAAAGGACAAATAAAGAAAGCAGCAGTAGTAGAGAAAGAACTGCTGCATTTGGATTAATAATGCCCGGTGGTCCACCACCAGCCCTTCCTGGTGATCATACAGTTATGCTAGGAAGTATTGGTTCCCAGACATCAATCCGTAAGTTTATTAAATATTTATTTTATTTAAATTACAAAATTTTAATGAATTAATTGATTGATTGATTGTTTTGTTTGTTTTACTTAACAGAAAACCAATTCAACCTGAGTACAAAAGCAAGCCCAATGAACATACCAATGAAACCAATGAGGCCGCCAATGCGTTCCTCAATTGAAGGTTTGAATCAAGAAATCGAAGGACTTGTATTAAAATCAACATCTAATACTAATGAAGAGCATTCTGTTGAAGACAAGGTAATTAATAATAATTAAAATAATTGTAATTTATAGAATAGTTTAATTAAATAAAATAAAATAATAAATGTGTTAATTGAAAACAGTATGCAAGATACCGGGAACAAATAACACCAGAAGGTCACCGTGCACCTTTGGCAGATCTCTTAAGAGCAACAAGGAGTGTGAACACGCAGACGCCGGCAACAGACCTTCCCTCCAGTTCGTATTCTTCAGGTAATTGTCATCTCTCATATTCTCCGACTAGAGCGTTAGACACATAATAATAGGGCTCTTTATCCCGACTCTCTTTATCTTTCTCTTACTCTTACTCTTTCTCCTCTTTGTATCATCATCTCTGTCTATACTACCCCAAAGCAACATTAACGTGTTTCATACACGATCGATCCGCAACATTCAGTTACGTAAATTATCATCGCTATTTAATGTGACACGTGCGATATGATGGAACTCTGACGTTTAACAATATTACAATCTTCACTATTCACTACTATTTATTATTATTTATTACACATAACTATACTCTACTCTACAATAATGTATTATTAATATTAATATTATATATTTAATATACTCTATGTATGCATGATCCGCGAATATTAAATAACCATCATAAATACCAAGACTAACTAATACAAAGGGATGATGGGACTTGTATTGCAAACACACAGGCCCTCCATCTAGGAATTCCGAGTCGCCGCTGATACCAGGTCTAATGGATACTTCCCGTCCACCTAGTGATCTCCCTCAAGGTTCGCTTCATCATCAAATTCATCATTTGTTATTTTTTTTTTCTGTCTGTATTTAAATCTAACAGTACTAAGTACCTGGTTCTTTTGTACGCATGTTTATTTTAATTTTATGTTTTCACTGGTACTGGTTGTGTATTTAAAGTATTTTTTTATAAACTTGATACCCAAGATTTAATTAGCAAAGTGCATGCCTCGAATTACTTAGATGTTTAATTTATTTATGTTAATGTATTTTTGTGGTTGTCTGTGTTTATTATTGTGCCTCGATTAGAGTTGTACTAATATCTCTTATTTTTCTTTTTTTTATCAGGTGGAAGCCGCGGATCAACTCCAGAGCAAGAGAGAGAAGGACGTCTGGGTACGTCACCACACATCAATAGGTTCCTAGCACGAGAACCTCCAGATGGTTGCGAAAAAGTTAATACAAAATTCCTCGAGGATGCTAGGTACGTTATAGATTTTTAAAAATAATTATATTAAAGTTTAAAAGTAAAATAATATAAAATAATTTTTTTTTTTTTTTTTTTTTTTTTTTTTTTTTTTTTTTTTTTTTTTTTTTTTTTTTTTTTTTTTTTTTTTTTTTTTATTAATAATAGACGGCCGATGATAGACATCAGCAAGTTAGATTACTGCCCGAAGCCATGTGTTAATTTTCAATTGAAGCCAAGTTTGGGTTCAGCTTTCCTGCCACTTCAGCAGCCGGCCAATCCTACAATGGTGACAAGTAGCGTGTCACCGTCATCGCACACGACGTCGGCAACACCACCACCTCCAAATCCATAGTCCCGACCCGTACCTTGCAGCCTTGAGACCTGCGTCAACGTGAGTGGTTTATACATTTATTTTATTCTGTAATACGACTGGTGAACTGACGACAGATCATTAATATTAATAATTAATTAATTAATTAATAATAATAACAATAATAATATTAATATTAATAATAATAATAATAATAATAATAATAATAATGAATAATGATAATAATATTAAACAAGATTGAGAAACCTCGTGGTAAGGTGACTGATTTGAATAAACTCCGCAGCGTGCATGACTCTTTCATTGTGAAGTTACCCAAGGAAACCCAGTGCAAAAATTCATAATGAAAAATATATATTTAAACAAAGTAAATATATAACAATTATAATAATAAGGAATTATTAAATGGAGTTGAGTTATTAAATTACTTATTATTAATTATGAATATATAATAATAATAATAATGATGATAATGATAATATTTAAGTAATTGATTGAATGATGAGTCGACATGAGTGATTTCGTAAGCATTTCAAGAGTTTTTTACAATATCAAGCAAACGGTGGATTCGATTGTCACGTGATAATGACTTTAGTTGATGGAAGGAAGGCAAGTTTCATTTATAAATTATGTACTGAATGGAAGAGTCCTGTTGAATATTAAATACAATAAATGCTAAAAAATAAAATAATAATAATAAATATAAATAAAAAGTTTATGGATTACGAGAAATAATAATTTGTGATAATTGAAAACAACGTTTAGGAATAAACATTGTGTTCTTCAGGAAAAAAAGACTAATGATTATTAAAAAAAAAAAAAATAAAATAAAATAAATCGTGTATTCTAAATTTAGCGCTACAAATGTGCTGAACAACTTTAGTTTTGTATACAAGGATTGATGATTAAAATTTCTAAGTATTAACATTTGAATGTTGGACAAAAAATAATAATAATAATAATAATAATTATTATAAACTATGCAGAGTGTACCGCGGTGTACGTAAATAAATAATAATAATAATAATAATAATAACTTTTTTTTCAAAGCCTTCTGATCACTTGAAATATTAAAAAAAAAATGAAAGCTCATTGACACGAATCAATCGCGCATTGGCAGTTTTAAGTTTGTTATTAAGTTTTGTATTATTATTTTTTATAATATTAACAATACATTCATTTATTATTAGCGTACTTTAGTATCGCGAGTTTACTGTATCCCTATGGTATATATTTATATATATATATTAAAATGTAATGATATTTTTGGTTGGATATTGGATTATGTTGAAGCTGTTTTTAAAATAATCAACAAAAGGGTCCAATAAAAATTATATTTCTTATTTTATTTATTAATTGATTTTAGTTTTTGTAATTATATTAATTGAGACCATAGGGCTACCGTGGCTACCTGATTTATAGTTTTAAATTTAACTTGATTTATTACGACAATATTAATTATTAATTAGTTGATCAAGTTTTATGTGGACACATGCAATGACAGGTCAACGAATGGGATTAACTTTATTTAAATAATCGCTGAACAAATAGACAATATTTTTTTTATATTATTTCTTTATTGTGAAAGCATAAAAATTTTTAGTGATTATGGAGTTTTTTTTTTATAAATTAAATTTTAAAAAATATTGACTCGAATTTTTTTTTTCATTTAAAACTACATAATTACCAAAAATTTAATAAATTAATAAAATAGCAACACTCGTGTTTTAAAATTATAAATAAATTCGCGGATAACGTTTTTAAAATATAAACAAAAATGAAAATACATAAAGCAACTACCTCGTTGTCTGCCTTGCCTACGAGTCTAATAATTAATATTTGCTCTTATCTCATTTTCTCATTTAATTAAATTCAAAAATCATTTATTAATTTAAAAAGAAAAAGAAATCAAACAAACAAACAAACAAACGTTATTCGCGACTGATTTAAAATTAATTAATTGATAGTTTCAATTATAATTATTAACATTATTAATTAAATATCGAAAATTTCTAACACATGTACCTGGCCCACTGATTAATGCTCGCAATTTTTTTTTTTTTTTTTTTTTTTTAAGTATTTAACCCAGTAGCTGCCATTACTACCCAACAATCAAGAATGTGCTATTTTATTTACTACAAAGATTTTTTAAAATTGAATTCATCAAAATTATTGGGCACTGAGTGTTACTGTTAGCGTTTTGACGTCTGGAAAATAAATTTAAAAAATTGTAAAAATATAATAAATTGAACAGTAAGCAACGACTGCTGAATGATTACCTGTTATTTGGATAAATCCAAACAAAAAAATAAAATTCATTTATTGTTTTATTATTATTATTATTATTATTATTATTAAAAAATTTTTTTTTATAAATAATTATCGAAGGTGTTAATAAATTTTTGAAAAATGTAAAAATATAAATATAATAAATTCTCGGTACATTCTTAACATATCTTAATAAAAGAATCGTAACAAAATAAAGTTAATAAATAATCTGAGCAGGTTTCAGAAAATGTCAAACCGATTATTATGTCAATTATAATAATATTATTATTTAATCCTAAGACTCACCTTCACTAGGTCGTTGAGCTGATTAACTCGTAAGATTAAAAACTTACGTTTAAATTTATAAATTTTAAAAATTTATTGCCGACTAAAGAGCTCGGGGTTTTAAATAAATATTTCAAGCTCGATTTATTAATTATTTAAATTTAATTTAAATAAAAAATAATTACTGTTAGAACAGTATTACAAGTTATTTTTATCTGAAATGGCTTCATTAATCAACAAAAAACAAAACGAAAAAAAAAATTATAAATTTAATAACACACTAGACCTGTCGTTGTAGTGTAAAACGATAGACTGGCCAAACCGGAAGTTTGTCTAATTATTTTCATTATTGAATCGTACTATTTTCACACTTTAAGTTATTGCTGTTGATTTTTTTTTTAGCCAACTACTCGGTGCAGTTGAGTAATTTAAATTTTATTGGCAGCATTTTTTTTTTTTTTTTTTTTTTTTTTTTTTTTTTTTTTTTTTTTGTTATATTTGTCTAGAAGACTTTACTTATTTTAACTTGTAAAAATTCTTTGTTATCTCCTCTTTTTTATGTTATTGAAATTGATTAAAACAACCGTTGGCTTTAAATTGCTGATGTGAAAAAAAATTTTATAAGTCTTCTATTAATTAAAAAACAAACAATTGAAATAAAAAAAATATTTTTATAGATTAAAATAATAAAAGTTAAACTTCTAGACTCGTAACATATTTTACAATTATAAATGATCCACAACCGCCTAAAGATGAATGCTTGCCATTGCACTGATAATTTTTAAATCAGGCGTATATTTTTCTTTTTTATCATTACTATTGTTATTATTTTAAATAATAACAATAATAATATAATTTAAAACAGCGATTAAATAAATAAATGAAAAGAAAAAAACCGAAAACAGATGCTTAGAATGATAGTAAAAAAAAATTAGTTTACTTAAAGTGAAGCCGTGAAGAGACAAAAGTAACAAGTTAACATATGTAGTCTTAAATAAAAATATATAAATAATTAAATAAAAAACAGTAAAGGACAAAATAGTAACTAATTATAAATTTTGTACTGTGTAAAATATGTATGTATTCAGTGCGAAAAGAAAAAAAAAGAAAATTAAAAAAAAAAAAAAATCATTCTGATCTAGGTGTGTCTGCGCTTCGTATAGTTTTTATGTACAACAAAAAAGAAAAATACTCTTCTCTTAATCTGTCTTTCTTATCTCATTTATCACTTAATAATTAAGACAAGACTTCACTAAAACATTTTTTTAATTCCTTGGCATATTATTATGTATAGTTTTATTTTATTAATATTATTTTATAAGTAATTACTAGTATCGTAAATTATAAATTCATATTTTTTTTTATATATCAACATAACAATAATATTAATAATTAATTAATAAATGTATACTTATTATTATTTTTCATTGTATCGATATAAATTAATTATAATATGTAACACACCTCTAGAGTCTCAGTATGGAAAGGATTTATTTTATTTTTCTTTTTTCTTTTTACTTAAATAATTTTTTTTTTTAAATTTTAGTCTAGACTTAACTGATCTCAGTTTTCATTATTATTTTTTTTATAATTGCGTGTTATTGTATTTTTATTATTTCAATAAAATAACTTTTACCTTTCCATAGTGAATAAAAAGAAAAAAAAAAAAGATTAATTTGCGCAAATGGCTAGACGTATCTTTATTATGAAATAATGATTATTTAAAAAAACAAAAAAAAAACAATTAATTATTTGTATTATTATAATTATTATTTATCAACATTTACTTTTAATGTTGAATGTACTTGTTTTTAATAATAATATGCACTTTTATTTTTATTCTAAAACATAAGTATGAAAAAAGTGTACCTTTTTATATTAAATGTTAAGTCGCCTTAAATAAATAAAAATTTTTTAAAATTTATCATCATACTTTGTTTTTTTTTTTATTTCGACTAAACACCTCCAATATAATCGTAATATTTTTTGAAATTTTTAGTATGAAAACATTTACTTTTTAAAAAGGTAAGTTTGGCGCTAAAATAAAATTTGGTGGAGTGTCTTTTTTAAAAGAAATTTCCATAATTTACGGAAATCAAGTAATCGCGAAAATTTTTTCAGTTTTTGTAAGTAATTTTTGTAATTGACCAATAGTATTTCTTTCTTTAATGATTTTAAATTACTTAAAGCTACACATGTAATTTATGAATAAGTAACTTAATTATTTGTTTATCTGAATAATAAATAAAAATAAGAGATAACGATATATTTATTACACAACTAGCAATGCATAAATTAACGTAAGATATACCGAGGTCATTAATAATTTGTTAACTCATAAAAGATAAACAAAACTGATAAAATAATAAATATACAGTAATCGTCCGTATAATTCAAGTAGACAACACAAAATTAATTTCAGACGTACCACGTATCCAAATAATAAGTCTCATTTATTCCGTAATTGATGAAATTCTATGAATAATTTTATTTAAAGTAATTATAATTGTTTACAACAATTAGTTAAAATTTTATAAAAATTAATGCTTAGTAAAAAAAAAAAATTAATTATTTTTATAACCAATTAGTCCTTCTATATAAAAGGCCAGCTTTTAATAAATCAATTTAATACATTTTAAAATTTATACAATAAAACAATACTGTACAAACGAGTTATTAGACTCTAATACATCGAACAGTTTACCATTTCCAATAAAATTATTTTTCTATTTTAGAATAATAATTAAGTAGATTAAGAAGAAATCTATCATTTCTTTACAATAATTTCTCATGTATATATATATAATAATAATAGTAGTAGTACTATATATTTGTATTGTATATAAATTTATCTATTATATACATAAACTTGGTATGTACAATTAAAGCTTGAAATAATTCACAGGCCCATGTATTGAGGAGAAGACGATAAATTATTCCTCGACTTTCTTTCTTCATTATTCGTCTGATCGCTGTAATTAAATTAACACAATTAATTTTAATAAATAATAAATTAATTAATTTTAAATAATAAGATAATTAAATTACCCAAAGAATGGCATCAATGAAATCAAAGTTTGCTTAGTAGGCCGTATGGTAAATGCAGGAGAACATTGAGCCAATCGTCCAACGACTCGTCTCAACCATTGCTGCAACTTTTGTCTTCTTTCTTCGACAAACTTTGCGTCCTTATTACCCAAAGTTTTTTTTGGAGGAAATTCAAAAGTCGTTACCACGGCATCATGTTTCTTTAACTCTCTGTAGAGAGTGTAGAATTGTGCGTACCGCCGATAAATATTCCATTCCATGTCTCTGATACGTACGTAAATCTATGACAAAACATTAATCAATGCATAAATAAATTAGCTAATCAAACAAATAAACAGATAAAATAAAAATCCCAAGAGACCTGATAGACATGATGGACGTCAGAAGCCTGTCCCGTGAGAAAAGCCGATGGGATCCAGATGTTAATAAAACAAGGCGGATCAGCGGGCATATCTTCTTCATTAAGTGGACCGCGAAGACATTCGAGCTCAGCTTGCAGCCTCTTAACTAAATTATCACGATTAGTCAACTGCATTGTCAACCGCGCGTTGAATTCCATCAACTCGGCATGCATTTCGGCAACCTGGACCAACTTCTCTTGATACTGCTCAGCCTCGTAGTGATAATCTCTCGATTGTTCGTCTTCAGACAAGGTGGCATCGGAATCTCGCCTCAACATCTGTACGGCGGTGACGTACTTCCTCAACTGCTGCCTCAGAAGTTCATTCTCGCGATTCAAAGCTTGCAACTGAACTTCATGGCGCTCTAAGTAATTTTGGTGTTGCCGTTGAAAACGCGCGAGCTGAAGTCTGCTCGTAACCGCGTCTTCTTTAGCCTGTTCGAGGACTTCTCCCATAGCAAGAAGCCGTACTCGAAGAGCTTCAGTATCCAACTCACTGGCGTCTACATGTGGATCCAATCCAAGGGGTTCGATTGCCTCGACGGCGTTTTCCGTAAGTTCAGACGCGTCGTCAATGTAATTTGGTAGAGTTACTAGCATATCGTCTAGAGTTTGATCTAACGGTGATACAGGAACTAATCCACCCATGCTACCAACGTCAGTAAGTGGAGTCAGCACACGTTCTTCTTCCGGACATTCATTTCTAACCCAACTTGTACTAGTATTTGACGTAAAATCTAATGTACCAGCAGTGTCTTCAGTATGAGATTCAGATTTATCAAGATCTAACGATTCTTGTTCTAAATTGTCGGGATTAGTTAAAGAAGTAACAGCAGTAAGAGCAGTAGGAGAATTTAAACAAGTAGGCGGTGCACTAATTGATACGCCAGTAATATCAATTACACCTCTCTCATCCTCGTCATTATCAAATGATATTATATGCATTGGCACTTTTTTTCTAACTCTATCACGATTTGTATTTGACTCAACAATTCCTACAGAAATAATCGGCTCTGATTGGGATGATTTGCATTTACCAATTTCACCATTCTCTGTTCGCTGATCAAGTTCTTCGTTATCAACGCGTATCGCAAATACTATAGTACCCAGACCAGCAGCTACTGTCGGTAGTACTGCAGATCTTTCTTGATCCAAAAGAAATGCCCAGTCTTCGTAGAACGGCGCCAAAGTATTTGAGTTTATTATTGACAGCAAATGACGTTCAAGTGAACGTTCATTCAAGGCTGCTCTTAACCAAGCGCGTCCACGTCCATAATCAGTGTGAATATTTCTCAGTACCGTGAATCGTTCTTGTTCATGCCAGGTCAATTGTTCTTTGATACAAGGCCAGAATGCTGCGTCACTTCGTGTTGTCGCTCCCGTCACCAAATCAGACACGTGTCTATTGATAAATATTTATTTTTTTATTATAATTTTATTACGTTACTTTTTTTTTTTTTTTTTTTTTTTTTTCTTTAAACTTTATTGATTACCTGAGAGCTGAATTGAGCTTGTCAACGGATTTAGAGCGTAATCCGTGACGGAATATTGACTCAAATGAATAACAAAGCCTCGATACACATTGATCTGTCTCTGTTGCTAATTCCATACGACCACCAAATCGTACATGACATAATTTAGCTGCTGCTAAAAGATCTTCTTGTAGTTTGAATCTATCTACTGGATTGTTTGCTTCAATGTTTGATTCTGTGCTCTGGGAACCTGGTACTATTGCTGACATCATACGAAGCGCCTGAATTATTTAAAATTTTTTAAAAATATATACTAGTCATTAAATAATCAGTATATTTTGGTTAATAGATTTAAAATACATGCATGATTATTGATAATTACTGTGTTTAAAACTAGCTCATGACTTCAAGTCTTATCAAATAATTATTTCCTTTATTTATAATGCGATTAATTAAAGGAAGTGATTTTTATTTTTTTCTACTTACCATGGAGAAATTTATTATTATTATTATCACGAATAAAAAATCATCTTGACAAATTCTATTTATTAGTTATTGATCATCACAATTTAAAACTTTGCCTTCTTAAATAAAATTAAATTAAATCACTACATAATACAATTGGATTAAAACAATTATCTTTTCTCTTTTTATGTACATTGTTTTTGTTTAAAATAAAACAAAACATAAGACAATGAATTATTAATGTTTGTTCATTTAACGATGGTGATTGTCATGTTAATTCACCAATCGCGAGTACTAAATGGGGGCGGATTTTTTAATTCACTATTTATATATATATATTTGTCATAAAAGTTTCCAAGTCTGTTGAGACAGAGGACTTTGTTAAAAAAGAGCTAACGTTTTTTTTTTCTTTTAATAAAAAAAAAAATATTAAAAAAAGGGGCTCATGTCTAACGCACTTGACAGATGGAGTTACTGTGGCAATTGATTTTAAAAACTGTCTAGAGATGTCAGCTTAATTAAATGCTGGTTTTAAGAATTTTTAATTAAATTATTAATTATTGCAACATGACAATTAAAAATTTAATTATAATATTTTTGTGTTAGTAATTAAAAAAAATTTTTTCAACTTACTGCTGGCTTAATTTTAAATTAAAATAATTGACTACTACTGTGTTTTTAATCGACTGATTAATCGATTGAGCAATTCGACTTTTCGATATTCTCCCACCATCTAGGCCTATAAAATATTTTTTTCGAAATAAATTGAACTTTGAACTAGAGCTAGAATTGAAAAAAAATAAAATATTTAATTATAAAAAGAATTTGAAATTTCTAAATTTAAGTATTTTGGCGCCATTATTTTGTAAATTCAAAATTTTATCTAGGACATAAATAAAAAAAAAAAAATTTGTATTTTTTGAGTTTTGATTAAAAATTAAAATTTTACCGCTAAATAAAAGTAAAAAAAAAAAAGAAAAAAAGTATATATATGATGACTATAGTATAGAGTATATAATTAACGATACTGTAGCTCAGTGCGTCCAGAACTCGAGTTGCTTCGAGTTAGCAGTGTCGTGATGATATGACGCCATTTTACTAACCTTTTCGGCGCGGATTGGAAGGATAGTAATCCAGGAAAGTGTATAAGGGATACGCCTCTAGCACAAACACAATTAAACAAAATAATAGCTGACAATATAATTAATTAAAGAATCAGGAGGACCAAAAAGTGTCGCCAGGATATTGTGATAAATAATAAATAACAAGGTACGCAATGTTGCTCAAAGTTGTCTAAGCATTAAGTATGCGCGATATCAAGCTCATCCGGGTGCTTATTAATTCTATTTAACATATAATTAAAAGATAATTAGTTTGTTAACTGAGGCCATCAATGTCTAGGAAATAAATACCGGGAATTATAAATAAATGTCACGATTGGTGGCGATTGAGACACCGACCCAGCGCCGCAGATAATAATAAAACTCATGTTTTTTCAGATACAACAAGCAAGCAGCCATAGTCGCCATCAGTGTTATTATGGATGATGAAGATGGAGAAGCGTCTAACAATGATTCCTGGACTATACCCGAACAATTGTCATACAAAGAAACCAAATTGACCGACGAATTAAAACGTTTTAACTCTGCAAATCAATGTGCTATGGATATTTATGATAATAAAGATGATTCTGATGATAGATTGTCCAACCAAGTTGCCTACAGAGGTTTTAAAAAAAATATTCTTGCTCAAACACAAGAAAATAAAGTGCGTAAGGATACTGGTGGGTTGGTAACCTCACAAAATTCTATTAAGGACAAAAAAATAACCGAATATGCTCAGTATTTGGGTTTACAGCCAGCAGGTAAATATAAGTGTTTAAAGTGTCATCCAACAGTGACATTTAAATCATTATCAATGCTCAAACAACATGAATTTATTTGTCAAGCAGCTAATTCTACATCCTCATTACCCGGTACGTCTGATCAACCATCACAATCGTTATCAACTCAACGGCAGTCTTTTTTTACATCGACATCGTCATCATCATCATCGTCATCGTCATCACGATCAACTTCTACAAGAAAATTATCAAAAAATAATAATTTTCGTATAACACGTAAAGTTTATTTGTGTGCGGCATGTGGAACGTACTTTGAAAATTGGAATCTCTTTTTACATATGCGTGAAATTCATAAAAGACATATTTGTTTATTTTGTCTTGGTATGTTTGGACAAGCTGAAAGACTATCTAATCATTTAACTAAAAAACACAGTGTTACGGAATTTAAATTTAATAGTATTGATGATTTTTATGAAATATTTAAGGGCTCGTGTTATTTACTTTGCTGTGATTGTGAAAAAGTTTTTTCTGAGACTGATGATTTTTCGGAGCACTATTGCGCTGGTAATGGTAATAATAATGACAATGCTAATCTTAATGCTAATGATGGTGTTGCTATTAATATTGGTACTAGTGCTGCTGGTGCTAGTTCTAATGCTGGTGATAATCGTGTCAATACAAATGTTGTTCAGTCAAGTCAACCGCAACAACCAATCAGTGAACAAGTTTGTTCGATGTGTAGGCAAGCTAATGGAAAACACTTAGCTACGTGTAAACTAGGACAAACATATGATAAGAGACATGATACGTCATTGATGCATGAACGATTGATAAGTGATAATAAACGGACACTTCTACCTAATCCAGCGAATAAAGTTGCCAAGAAATTATTAAATGCCGGTAAAGCTAGGTTTAAAACAACTGACAAGGCTTTGTTGTCTTATCAGAGAAAATTAGCGGATTTGTACGCGAGAAAGCGGAGCAGGATTGCCCAAGAGGAAGAAGAAAATGAAGACATTCAAGGGAATTATGAAATAAATTACAACAAATTTAGCGGGAAAATTGATGACAAGAGAACTGATAGTCAGAAAGAACGACAGGTGGTGGAGATTGATGTCAGCAAGTCTCCGGTTCATGAGAGAACTGACAGGTATACTGATACAATAATGCAGGTTTCAAGGTGTAGTGATGACTGGGACACTGATGAAGACAAGCATGATGATGAGGAAGATGATGATGATGATGATGATGATGACAGGGTCAATAGTTTGGATGAACCGCTGGACGAAATGGAGCAAGGAGAACTGATTCTCGACGACGGTAAAGAAGACTCTATTGAAAGTTTGCCTAGTCCGATTCGCGAGACTTCTCCTCGTCTTCAAATCGCCTCGAGTCCTGTTCGTGAGCCCAGTCCGATTGAGCAGATTCCTGATGTTTCGGATACGACGGAGAATGTATCTGGATCAACTGAAGAAGAATCAATTGTCAAAGAATCAGCTCCACCTCCAGTTCCAGTTACAACTTCAACTTCAATAACTACTTCTACGCCCACGGCGACAGCTTCAGTAACGCGTGTAAATTCAACGAACCGCAGTTTGGTAATTAAAATATGCACGAATAAAAATTCACAGTTTTCAATTGCAACGCCTAATAGCAATGGAACTTACACGAATAACAATGATAGTGTCAATGATGAAGAAGAAAATGAAGATGAAGCTGAATCTGCTGAAGAGATAAATAAAAGTGGAGAAATTGATTCTGATAAAGAAGTAACTGACAGTGATCACGCCAGCGATTCAGACAGCGGAAAGCTTACAGTAGCGCTGCCCAATGAATCGCATCAACCTGAAGAAGAGCCAATTGTTTCACAAGAACCTGCACAACTTCACCAGGAGGAAGAGACCAAAGAGACTGAGGATCTGGCCAAGCCAGATGAACCGTACAGAGAAATTACACCCATGCCGTCACCAGTTAAAGAATCTGTTCCAGAGTCTGATGGTATTCTACTGGCAAACAGTGAACTTCCCTGTATAGATTTGAATGTTGTCGGGTTGCTAGAGAGTATGGAAATTGATGATCTGCTGAAACGATGCATCGAAGCTGCTAGTCCTACCTGCGTTTACTGCAACCACGCACGGCATATTGCCATCAATGGAAAACAGTTGGCTCTCCATATGCTTGCTGAGCATCGGTTTCAACCTCAACACCCAGCAATAATAATTCAGTATGAACAATTTATCAACAGAGTAAAAAAATCACTCGATGAAATCGAGTCTTTGTACTTTAATTTTGACAGTTATGACAGTAAACGTGGTACCTATGATGTACCAGCACAAAGAACTTACGAGTGTTATCTTTGTCGTATTTATTACACAATTCACAAAGATTTGTATCTTCACAATCGTAAAATGCACCAGAAAACAATATTAGTTTGTATAATGTGTAAATCAACTTTTTATAATCACAGTGAGTTACTTTGTCATCTTTGTCCTGGAGTTTATGCTGCCGGCGTTACAATAAGATACAGATGCTGTTTGTGTAATATCGAGAGTCTTCCATCGGCATTTAGATTGATGGTTCATCTGAGAAAACGTCATCATGCTTGTGATGTTTGTCTAGAGTCAACGGGGAACCAGCAAAAATTATCTAATCACGTCTGGAAGCACAAACTCCATCATCTCTGCTATCGGTGCGGTATTGCGTATCGCAACAAACCGGATATAACAAAACATTTATTCTGGAAACACGGAACTGAGAGTGTTGTTTGTAAAAAATGTTTGCAAAAAAAATGGCCACATGTTTATCATTTTTGTATACCACCAAGTGAATTTATTTGTGAAGAATGCGGTGCTAAATTTACACGAGCTGTTGCTCTTAAAGTACACAAAAGACTGCACACGGGTGATGCACCTTACGGATGCAGCGAGTGTCTAGAGAGATTTATTTCAAAGAAATTGTTGGCTAAGCACGAAGACACTCATAAACCTCAGCCAGAAATTCCACCAGCGCCGCCGGAAAATACGGAGATGCAGGTTGATGTCTGTGAGCCAAACACTGATGTACCCAGTGAAAATTTAGCTGAACCTAAAGCTGATACTACTACTGCTGCTGTTGCTGATGACGTTTCGAAGGTACCTAAAGAACCAGTGAGGAAGGTTGTTGATGTTTATGATCTGCCGCCGTTGAATCTGTCATCGGACAGTGACTCGGATTCTGAAGAGGACAAGAAAGAGAAAGAAAAACAAGTGAATAAATGCGAGGACAAGAGTAAGGATGAGGAGAAAAATAAAGAGAAGAATGAAGATGAGAGTAAAGAAATTGATGAGACCAGTAGGATTGAGACCAATGAAGTTCCTGAGGAGATTCAATTGGCTGAAGTCAATGACAATCGGGATGAAGAGACCGATGAAGTGGATAAGCAGGAGGTGGTGATAATGAATGGAATTTGGGATAATTTCAAATCTTATGCTGCTAGTCTGGGTGCCAGTGATGTTCTTGTGACACCAGAAATTGATATCAAGACTAGCAATGATGAGATATTGAAAAATATTGCTGCTGAGCATGATTACTGGGTTGTTTATGAGCCGCCTAAAGATGAAACGATTCAAGAACCTGAAAATGCTACCAAATCGGAAGAGGTAACGGAAAGTTCGACGTTGACAACTAACGGAGAGAGTGACAAGAAAAAGAAATCGCCTAAGAAGAAAAAACAGTCTGGTGGCAGTTCATCGTCAAGTGATTCATCGAGTGACAGCGACTCTAGTAGTTGTTCCTGTGGTACTAATTGTAGTTGCAGTAGCTCTTCCTCGGGGAGCTCTTCATCTTCAAGCAGCAGTTCTGATTCAGATAGCTCTGCGTCTGAGAACTCGCCGCGTAAACAGTCAGCGGCAACTCGAAAAGATCGAAGAAAAGAACGCGATGCAAGGAGAAAAATAAAAGAAGATGCTGCTGCTGAAGTCCAACCAGAAAATGGTATCAGGTCTTGCGATGATGCACCAATAGAACCTGTAGCTGTTACAGAAGTACAAGAAAATAATACACCAGTGGCTTTACCTCTAAGGGAATCAGATCTTGAGACCACAGAAACAGAAACTGATGAAGATTTTTACGACGAATATCCTCAGCAACACGCAAACAGACTTTTAGCTGAGAGAAGAAATCAGTCGATGCTCCAAGAGTCTAGTGTAGTCGCACCGGCCTCTGCTGACGACTCAATGGCATTTGGTTCTTCCTCTAGTGACGTTAAAAATGGTACTATAGAATCCTCGATACCGGATGTAAACTCATTGCCATCAGCTCCGTCACTAGTGAAATCAATTAAACCAACAGCAAAACGTAAAATAAAAACAAAGAGACGTAAAAAATTAGAAGGACGTGAATCTATTCGTGAAAGTATTGTCCGTGAAAGTGGACGCGGTCGTGGACGAGGTAGACCACCGGGTACCACAAAAGCCGCAATGGAGGCACTTAAATTAAACATTCCAAAGAATATATTGTATCATAAAAAAAGTATATCACCACCAACATTCAACACCATCGACGAGTTTATGTATCATACAAATTATCATCAAGTTAATACGGATACAAGTGGAATTATTAATTCAAGCGCCATATCAGCAACAAGTGAAAACGAAAATACATCAGCAAATGACAGCAAGAGATCGTCAAAGCGAAAACGAATACCCAAAAGATTTTACGGTGACTCGAGTGATGAGGAACAGCAACGACAGGCATCATCAACAACAACAACAACAACAACAACAACAAAGTGGCGTAAAACAGATTCAATACCTTACATACCTAGTATAACAATAAAACAAAATTTTGGTCCACCACCGTCGTCAGTTGTTGAACAAAAAGTTTACTCAACTGTTCCCAGTGTTCAAGAACCCGTTTCAGTACCACCATCACAGCCAGGATTAATAACACAACCAGCAGTAGTACCTCAGTCAGTTTCTGTTCACACTGCAGTAACTGCCGGTACAACGGACTCAGATGAACCCGCGGACACTAGCAGTGACTCTAGTGCTTCGGAATGTGAATCAACAGTCAACCAACGTGTGACTCATCCACCGCTGCCTCTAAACAATTCCGGACCAACTGGACCAAGCAACCGGCCAGCAAACGTCTACTGTTATTGCCGCTGTCCTTATGACGAAGTATCAGAAATGATTGCGTGCGATGGTAGCAATTGTCACATCGAGTGGTTTCACTTTGAGTGCGTTGGTATTATGGTACCACCAAAAGGCAAATGGTATTGTCCAGACTGTCTTAAGAAAGAGGGAATACCGGATAATCAATTTAATTAATAATTATTTGTCATTGTCACGTAATTATTTACTTATATACATTAATTATATGTGAATTTATTTAGACGCTCGATCGGTTATTTCCTATTAGTTTTTATTTTAATTGAATTTATTTCAATAGACGCTTGCCGAAATATTCTTTTTTCAACAAACGTTTTATTAGTTTATTTAAAAAAAAAAAAAAAAATCATTATTTTATTGTAGACTTACTATCTGTACTCTTCTTTAAATTTAATTACGAGCGCAACAAAAAAAATGTTTGTAAATACGTGTAAATAATTAATTATCTTAATAGAGTTTATTATTCAATTATAAATAAGTTTTATCTTGTAAAAAAAAAAAAAAAAAAAAAAAAGAAAAAGAAAAAAAAACTATTAGTTTAAAAGACATGCAGATTAAAAAAAAACATTGGTTTATTCATTAAATGGCTAAATTGCTAGACGAAACGTTTATTTTCATTATTATTATTATTATTTTTGTTTTTATTTCGAACACCCGGATAATTAAATTATCACCTGCCCACACTGCTGGCAGTGTTACGTGCCTAAAAATTTGTTTTAAAAAAATAAACAATTAAAATTAAATAATAAAAAAAATTAAGCACGTTTTATCGCCTAACGTAAAAAAAAAAATACTTGCTTGCTTTTATGTTTTAACATTTATTACCGCTTTAGTTTATTTTATTTCTTAAATTTTAATTTTATTGATACGAGGGCTAGCGAAAATTTAAAATTTATACATAAAAAATATAGATTTTAAAAATAAAAAGATATTTCTCTTTTGCAAATAAACTTACGCATTTTTTTATAAGCCTAGAATCCTTAAAAAATATATCTACAAATACTTAGTTTATTGATTTAACAATAATTTCAAAAATAGACAATTGCGTATGTATACTTCAATTTTTTTTTTTTTTTTATTAAGTAAAACTGTGACAAAGCGAAAATGTTTATAAATTTAGCATAGAAAAATAATCTAAAGTTTTACTGGAAGGTGACGGTTTAATGCTGATCAAAAAATAAATATAAATAATTTAACTACAGCAGCTCTGTGGGTTAGGGTCTTTACCAGACCTCTTGGTGATCATCACTCGGGTAAATTCTTCGGCAATCGTTGGATGAATACCAACAGTTGATTTTAATATTGGGAATGTTAAGTTACATTTAATAGCGGCTGCGAATCCTTGGATTACTTCACCGGCATGGGGACCAATGAAGTGCATGCCGATAACTTTCTCATCCTTATTCTTCAGTACGATTACTTTTAAGTAGCAGTGCTTTATATTTTTCTGCGGGATAAAGAACTCGGTGGGTTTGTAGAACGCGTGGTAGATTTCGATATTGTCTTCGCCGTATATTGATATCGCGTGCTCTTCACCTAGACCAACGCATCCGTACTCCAGCGGACTGAAGACCGTTGTCGCGACGTTCTCGTAATCCATTGTCGCCGTCGAGTTGCCAAAGAGCCTTCTTGCAAGTAATTTACCAGCATGGATAGCCACTGGTGTCAATTCTGGTCTTTTCTATAAATTATAATTATTACTTTAGTATTTAAATTAACATTAATAAATAATAATAATAATAATAATAGTTACTTACATGAAGAACATCACCGACGGCATAAATATTAGAAACATTAGTCTGTTCATTCTCAGCAGCTATTTTAAAGGTTTCTGGCACAACCTGGACACCAGCGTTCTCTAATTTCAACTGCGGAGTCAAAGCCTGTCTTCCAATAGCAAATAAAACTGTGTCGTAGACATCCTCGTGAACTTGACCGTCTCTGTCAACCCAGTGAACCAGCAGCCGTCCGTCTTCTTGCTTGACAATACTTTTCGGTTTTGCTTGATGTATAAAATTAACTCCTCGGTGCTCCATTTCAGAAGCAACAAGATTAGCCATTTGCTGATCAAACCCACGGAGGACAACAGATCTCACCATCACAGTGGCATCGTATCCTAGACCATTTAAAAATCCAGCGCACTCCAGTCCAATGTACCCAGCACCCACGATCAAAGTTTTACCAGGTGCTCTATCCAAGCTGAAGATGTCGTCACTCGTTATTCCGTACTCTAAAGCTCCGGGGATATCCGGGTATCTTGGACGTCCGCCAACTGCTATCAAAACATTTTCAGCAGTAATTTCCTTCTGATCTCCGTTCTTCAAAACACCCACAACTGTATGAGGATCCTTGAAGTAACCATTCGCATTAATGTATTCAACTTTTTTGTCACGTAACTCGACACGTGTCACCCAATTAACAGACTTTACATGATTTTGCACCGCAGTTTTCAAATTTTCCCAGTTAATTGACACAGACTCTCGATTAGGTATCTCCCAACCATATGAAGCAGCTTCATGAATAGCTTCTCCAAGTAATGCCGCCTGGTGCATCAATTTTTTCGGAATACATCCGACATTGACACATGTACCACCAAGTCCCCATTTAGTGCCCTGAGGTGAAGGTGTCACGTAATCTAACACTGCAACTTTAGCTCCCAATTCAACAGCTTCTTTAGCTGCCGCAAGTCCCCCAGATCCACCTCCAATTACTACCAAGTCATACTGATACTTTGTCGTACCTGAAATATTTAATTGAGGTTAGCAATAGTATTTACACTTTTTACGTAAGATTTCACAACTCCAACCAATAAGTAACTACCGGACAAAAATTATTATTATCATTTATTGTACACTCACTAGAAAAACAAGCGAAAAATGTTTTATTGACCAGCAGATTGTTTTTATTAAAAGGAATTCTAAATAAAGTTATTGATAATCCACTGAGTGATTTCAGACGGGAGACGAGTTTAAACGTCGCCATGATCGCGCTGTGATTATAAAAAAAACTTATAATAATGATGATAAATATTCAGTGACGTCACTTTTTTTTTTTAAACTATAGTATGACAAAGCAGATTCGCAATCTCGTGAGATATTCCATCATAAAACGAAAGTTGATAAATGAAAACAGAGTCAGCCTGAGGCATTCGTTGGACTCATTTGGCTTGCGGTCAACTTTTGTTACTAATTACAGTTAAAGTTACAATCACTTTTTTAAAATACGGTATTATTAATTATTTACTTAAAATAATTTAAATGATGCGGTCAATTTTAATTACTGGGTGTAACAGAGGATTGGGTTTGGGTTTAGTCCAACATCTAACTCAATTACCAAACCCACCGGAAAAAATATTTGCTACTTGTCGTGATATTAATAAAGCTGAGGTGAGTAATTTATTATTTTTTTAAATTTTAGGTAAATACAAAATTAATTTTAGTTAATAAAAAAAATTTTAAATAAAACTCACCAATTGGCGCCATTTTGTCGCTTATTTGAATATTCAAAATAAATAAAGCGCTTGTCAGATATAATTTATTGTGGAATGTTAAGTAAATATGATCGAATAAAAAATTCAATTCAATGCCGCAAGTTGATGTACTGATCATCGAGGTACTGATCAACTGAGAGTGTCTGGTATAGAAAAGTTAATTCACAGATTATATAAAAACTTCAGCAGTGCCCTCTATGTTTAAACGCCTCTTGTGTCACGTGGTTTTAAAGTCTAATTAACTCCATTTCTTGTATTGGGAAAGATAAGATTAAATAAAATGACCGTAACATTGAGAATGATATTCAAAATATAATGACACATATATTACATTACTTGATGCAATTTTAATTTACTATGACACTAAAACTACCATACATCCTACAAATTTACTGAAAATTTTCAGCCTTGATTTATTGATGATTGATGAGTAATTTTAGTTATTAAATTTACAGAAACTACGAGAAATTGCTGACAAGTCAAAGAATGTCTACATTATAAAAGCAGGTAATCATCACCGATTATATCTACTTTGTCTTGATGCGACAATAGAATTTTATTTTACGAAAATGAATGGTAGGAAGTGTAGAATTGCTGCGTAATATTGATTACATTTAGCAGCCTTGGAAATAAAATATTTGCCAAGGACGGACTTTCTAATGGAGGTCTAGGTTTTAATATTTAACTTTTAAAAGTTGTTTTTTAATAATTTAGAAAAAAATTTATTGTTAAGATTTGAAGGATTTCAAGGACTATGCCCGAGTTGTTAATGAAATCAGCTCGCATGTTGGAGATGCTGGTTTGAATGTACTGTTTAATAATGCTGGAGTCGCTACCAAGTTCACGAGAATCGGGATGGTGAAGGCCGAACAGATGACAGAAACTTATCTGGTCAATACTGTGGCACCGATAATGTTTACGCAGGTATTCTACCATGTCATCGACGAATAAATAAATAAATAATTGACTGACTGATGATTTGCAGGCATTTCTGCCGCTACTGAAAAAAGCAGCAGAAGGAAAACAAGGTCTGGGAGTACATCGTGCGGCGGTTATTAATATGACATCGATAATTGGAAGCATCGCTGAGAATAAAATGGGAGGATTTTATCCGTACATGTGCAGCAAGACGGCACTGAATGCCGCTACCAAGTCAATGAGCATAGATTTGGAAGCTGATGGTATTCTGGTGGCTTGCATGCATCCTGGATGGGTAAAAACAGACATGGGTGGTAATAATGCGCCAATGGATATTGATTCTAGCTGCGGGGATATGGTTAAAACTGTTCTAGGACTTTCTGAGAAAGACAATGGGGCTTTTCTTCAACATGATGGTACTACTTTACCATGGTAGGCAATAAAATATTTATATATAAACACTTTTTGTTTCATTTCTAACATCAGATAATTTAATTCTTTTTTTCCAGGTAAAATATCACTTTAATCAAAGAAATAGAAATGAAAACTAAAATATTTAACATACAAATTAGTTTTTAACATTTAGAATTATATATATTAATAAATATTGTTTTTAAAATATTTTTTTATGGTGTAAATTGTAATTAACAATAAATAAATGAGGATATTAATTTTTGAAACCACAAACAGTACTGCCTCGTGTCCAAAGAGCGTATAAGATATCATACTCTGTCACAGTCTTACGTTTCATGAGTTTGGTAATGACGGATCGCTGATTTGGTGATACCCTGGAGGTTGTCTTCAAGAACTCTATGATAACGTCTGGCTCCATTTCTTCCTAGATCTTTTCCTTCCTTACCGCAATCCGTCATTTTAACGAGCAATTTTATTTAAGCGGGTAAAGACAATGACTGAATGCTGAATTTGATATTAAGAAACTTTGAAAAATTGATTGATGAAAAAAATGGTTAGATTTATGATAAATGAAAATGATTAGAGATAAGTGATAGATATCTTGTTCCTAAAGTATGCTACAGCAAATCTATAAAACTGACCGGGATTATTTGAAATTACGCGCAATACTCAAGTGCGCTGTGATTGGCCAGAGAAAATTTAAAAAACATACGCCAGTCTCGCAGCGATTCACAATCTAATCGTAGCTACTTACTTTTCTTATTTTTAACAACGCAATAAAGTGTCTATTGAGGTTAAAACAAAATTTAATACGTCTTGTTAAATAAATAAATAAATAAATAAATACAATGCGTTCAATTTTAATAACTGGATGTAACAGAGGATTGGGATTGGGTTTAGTTCAACATCTAACTCAATTACCAAATCCACCAGAAAAAATATTTGCTACTTGTCGTGACATAAATAAAGCTGATGTAAGTAATAATTCAAACAATAAGCTTACCTTCAATTATTTTATTCTCATTTAATTCACTGTTTGATATTGTTTCATTGAAGCAATTTAAACATTTTAAAAAACTCATATCAATTTTAAATAACTTAATTTACAGAAATTACGAGAAATCGCTGAAAGATCAAATAATGTCCACATCATAAAAGCAGGTAATCATAATTATTATCAGTCTTGATAAGACTGTTGACTTTTACAAAAGTAATTTACTCGGTAGTTTTATTATAACGTAATATCGATTGTAAATTTATCACCAGTCATGTGAATAAATAATTATTTATCAAGGACATGGCTGACTGATCGATCAGGTCTAGGTCTAGGCCTATAGTTACTTTAAATTGTGGTGTAAATGTTTTTAATTAATTAATCAATGTTTTAGATCTGAAAGATTTGAAAGATTATGACCGAATTGTAAATGAAGTCAGCTCGCATGTTGGAGATGCTGGTTTGAATGTCCTGTTTAATAACGCCGCTATAATGACACAGTCAACAAAACTTGAAGGAGTCAAAGCTGAAGATTTAACAGAAGTTTATTTTGTCAATACTGTGGTACCCATAATGTTAACCAAGGTATTAAAAATCAATTAACTAGAGTTAAAGTTAGAGATGAAACTGACTGATTTAATTTCAGGCATTTCTGCCTCTGCTAAAAAAAGCCGCGACAGGAAAACAGGGTATGGGAGTAGACCGCGCTGCTGTTATCAACATGACATCTTTGATGGGAAGCATTGCAGACAACGGATCAGGTGGAGCTTATCCGTACAGATGCAGCAAAGCGGCGCTAAATGCCGCCACCAAGTCGATGAGTGTCGATCTGAAAGACGACGGAATCCTGGTGGCTTGCATGCATCCGGGATGGGTAAAAACGGACATGGGTGGTAGTAACGCGCCAATGGATATTGATTCCAGTGTTCAGAATATGGTTAAAACTGTTCTAGGACTCTCTGAGAAAGATAATGGAACTTTTATTAGAAACGACGGTACCATTTTGCCCTGGTAAGTTTTTTAAAAATTAATTTAATAGTCAGTTATTAATTATTTAATTATTTGTTGCAGGTAAAATATTACAAATAAATTATTTTCGCACTCAAAATAATATTAAATATAATTAAAAGAATTTTGTAATTTTTTAATGGCTAAGTGGCAAAAAAATAATCAACAATAAAAGGATTTAAAAAAAACTAAATAATTATTTATTGGAGGTACTTAAAATTTAATATATTTTGGAATATAAATCGACAATATTTAGTTACTTTTTTATTTTTATACATTAATTTAATTTCTTTCTTTTTAAGTAACATTTTTGCTGTTGTCTGTAGACTAAATGATTTATATTTACACAAAATTCTTATATATAATTATATTAATTAAAAAAAAAAGAATCCTGATTGTGCTTTATAATTAATGAGGCTAAAAAATTAATTAATAAATCTTAAATTTAAATTAAATTAAATTTATTATAAAAAAAGTTTTATCATAAATGAAAATGATTTAAAATGATATCGTGAAAGTTGTTGTGATTATTATCAATTAATTATTTACTTAGTTAATTATCGTTAGTTTGTAGTATCATTTTCTATATAATTTATCTTTATCCTGCCACTATTCAACTAATCATTCAGTCTTGAGTACTTTTGGAGCCGGTTCACTGTTTTGGGAGTTTGAATCTTCTGAAAACCCTAGATGAGTTGAAAAATCTGTCATACCTTGCGAATCACTTACAGTCGAAAAGCCTATATTTCATTTTAATAAAATAATAAAAATAAATAAAATAAATCATAACTACTCAAGCTAATGGTCTAGTTCATAATCTTTTACTTAAATTTATAATTTCTATTTAAAATAAAAAAATAAATAGTAAGATTATTATTTAAACCATTAACTCAATAAATAATAATAATAATTATAACAATAAAAAAATATATATTACATGTATTTGAATCTTCAGTAAGCCCAAAATTTGAATTATTTGATGAATCGATTCCACTTTTCCTTGGTATTCCATTTTCTTTATCGGCTAAGGATTTAGCTTTTTTTTTCTAAATAAAAAATAATTATTTATTTATTTATGAATTAAATTATGAATTAAATTTTATTAATAATTAATAAAATAACTCACCAGCTCGAGTGTTGATATTGGAACCCATTTATAAATTTTCATTGTTGTCTCTCCTATCGTAACCCATTTTTTTTCCCTAAACAACAAACAAAATAAAACAAAAACAAAATAAATAAATAAAAGAGAGGGATAATTGTTTACTTATTAAATAAATAAATTACCAGTGGCGAACTTTATCAACAACTTGCATAACTCTTTTTATGTCATCTTTGGCACGACTTCGTGTTTCCGCTCGCACGGATCGCGACATCATGATACACTTTGTTTATTTATTTACTACTATTGTTGGTAGTACGTCAATATTTATAGACTATTAACTATAATAAATAATTAATTTAAATAATAAGTATCAAAATGACGCATTGATAGGTTAGTTGTAGTTCACAAACTCTGTCTGAAGGATTAGTGACAGGAGGGCGCTTTTTTTTTTCATTTGAATTTATGCGCGTGCGTCAAATTTGCGCGCCAATATTTGAATATACAAGATATTAAGTTTTTAAAAATTATTTACTAATTAAATATATCGATAATTAACTAAAAATCAGTCGGTTTGTTTTTTATTTCCCAAAATGAATTTAAATTTATCACAAATAAAAAAAATTTTAAATGTTTAATAAAAATAAAATTAAATTTTAAAAATTTTTTGAAATTGAACTTCTAAATATTTAAATTACAAAAACCGGAAGTATATTCTGATCAATTATAAAATAACATTTTTTTTTAACATTTATAAAAAAAAAGTAATAAATTTATGAAAATTTGAAAGTCAATTAAATTAGTGATAAAATTAACTCCAGGTTTGGCGATACACGATAAATGTTTAAATGAAAAAAAATATTAATAGTCCAGTAACATGGAGAATACTAATGGAAAACTTTTTATCCGCCTTCACCGGTCAAGGCTTCGCTATATGTATATCTTAAATAAAAAAAAAAGGATAAAAAAAAATAACAACAACATATGGATTACGTACATACTGAGGGATCTGATGGCTGAACGTCAGAAGACGTTTCTAATGTTAATGAACATCATCCCAAGAGCAAGACACTACACGAGAACCAGAGAGCAGAGACCAGAGTCCTGGTAAATGTCTCTTGTAACTACCTATGTAATCTTACTTTTGGAATAAACCGTTTTCCATTTACGGATTTTACAAGCGTTTCTACTACCATGTTCCCGAGAGAATATTTATCTTCCATAGATCGCAATAAGCTTTCCTCACTCTCGTTTTACAAATACAGGACACCTAACTCTCTTTACTTTTTATAAATTTATTATTTATATTATATAATCATTTTTTTAATGATAATTAACAGATTTCGAAAATGAATATATTTATTTTATTATTCGAGCTTCAACAATAACTTAAACTTCTCTTCCCACTAGCCTTTACAGTCTATTTTTATATCTAGTTATATTTAAATCGGGTACTCCAAGTGTGACAGTCAAGACAGTTTAGTAAATGTATGCTGACTACAATATTTGTTGGTACGTTTTTTGAATTTTTTTTATTTATTTGTAAGATTAATTATTAAATTTTTTATTTTTATTTTTTTATTACCGTAGAAAATGGAAGCTGAGTCAGGAATATGTGAAGTTTGTAAATCAGAAGCTAAACATCGTTGCACGGGTTGCAAAATGAAGTTTTACTGTGGTGCAGCTCATCAACGTGACGATTGGCCGCAACACAAACTCACCTGTCGTTCCTGGGAAATAAACGAGTCTCCAGAACTGGGAAAACATTTGATAGCAACCCGGGATTTGAACCCTGGAGATTTAGTGATAGCGGAGACTCCGTTGGTTTGGGGACCAGCGAGACACACTGAGCGTATTTGCGTCGGCTGCGGGGACCCAAATGTCCGGGTCCGATGTCCAGGATGCTCATGGTATGCGTGCAAAGTATCATGTGACGGACTCGTTGACGAAAACCGGCACGCGGTCGAGTGCAAAGTACTCGAGGGCCTGCGTCTTATTCCTTCGTACGATTTCCTCATGGTCTTGAGGATGATTCTGATTTACAAGAAGAGTCCAGGGCGCTGGCGGACTCTCGATAGTCTGGAGAGCCATCAAGAAGATCGGGGACGAGATACTGAAGCTTACGAGGAAACAGAGATGATGATTGAGCAATTGGAACCGATTATTGAAGCTCTGGCTGTTGATAAAGAGGTTGTACGTAAAATTTGTGGACTTATCGATGTCAATGCATTGGAGACAAATCCTCCCGAAGGTTCCGTTGCTATCTATCAGTACGCTTGTCTACTTGAACACTCGTGTCTCGCTAATACGCGTCATAATTTTACTGTCGATTATAAAGGACGCCCGAGAATTATCGTCACCGCTGCTACATTTATTAAAAAGTAATATATTTATTTTTAATTTTCACTTTGTCTATAATTTTTTCTGACTTTTAAAAGCGGGCAGCTTTGTCGAGCATTAAATTACCTATAAAAAAGTATCACAGGCCAAGTCCATATGTACGAAAGTTTAAAAGTTATCCAACTTTTAAGTCAATTTTTTATTAAAATTCACTTAAAATCACTTGTAGTATCTTAAGTATACTATTTACATAAAAAAAGTTAAAAGACAATTTTGTAGAAAATTTAATGACTGATAAAAAAAGTCTAGCAATAAATTGATAAAATCAAAATTTAAAAAGTTACGAGTATTTTTAAATTTATCCAATTCTGAAAATTTATAAATGACTTTTTTTTTTTCTCTACAAAACATATTTGATAACTTTTTTCTGTAAAATCAATAATTTTATTCGCTACTGCTGATTAAAAAAAAAAAAAGTTAATTTTTCTGATAAAGTAAAATTTATTCAGAGGCCAGCATATAAGCACAACATACACTCACGTGTTATGGTCAACCAGAGCCCGCCGTGAGCATTTATTAGCAACAAAATACTTTGCATGTCACTGCGAGCGGTGTAAAGATCCAACGGAGTTAAAAAGTCACTTGAGTACTCTCAAGTGCACATGCGGATCTGGTCTTGTGTTACCTAAAGATCCTCTTGATTTAGATACCGAGTGGTCTTGCAACTCATGCCCAGGTACATAAATTAAATAAAATAACCAGTTGACTTAATAAATAAATAAATAAATAATTTTTTCAATTAGGAACTTTAACATCATCAGAAGTGTTGCAATTAACAGATCGTCTGGACGAAGAAGTTGAAAACGCAATGACTACCGCCAAAGAATCAGTACTAAGTGATTTATTATCAAGGTAATTAATTAAGTACAATTAAATAAGATATTTATTAGTAGAATACATATTTTTTTTGTTGTTGTTTAAATAAAGATTGCAAGTACTTTTACATCCTGGTCATCAGCATTGCATTGCAGTCGCACACTCGCTTATCCAACTGCAGTCTCCCGATAATCCGCAAAAACGTGAATTATGTGTACGCATCCTAGAGACAACATCAATACTAGATCCTTATGGTACTCGACTTTGTTTATATACGGCGGTGGCATTACGAGAGTTAGCTGGATGCCCTGGGGAAGATCGTCAGCTTAATTTGAAACGTGCTATTGAGTTACTTAAACATGAGCCAGCTCAAAGTCCCGGTGAAAAATTCAAAAAACTCATAGAGACTGAATTATAATTTATTATTTATAATTAATAAATATATAATAAAAGTTAATTAGCAATTTATTTAATATAACTAATTAAGCGGCATAAGGACTTCGGGGTATTTTTACAGTGATGCTGTCAGGAATATTTTTTGAGGACTCTTTGCTCGTAGACTTAATACACAAGGAATTTATCCAAGTAACTAGTGACAGTGCTTCGTTTAGAAATGCATAAAGAAATGGATGTACCGCGGCATTTATTAGTGACAGTAATGTCAAAATTACTTGCAAGTGCCACCAGAATTTATGGCTCACTTTGATGTATAATTTAGTTACCAGAAATGACCACTGAGGCATCCGGCACAAAACAAACACGCCGATTAAAATTAAAATTACACGTACGGTTCGACGCTTGCGGATTACATGCATTGGAATTTTTTTATTCTTCACTGGTTTGGGTGCACTCGTCGTGATACTTGTCGATGCTACAAAGTAAATTACGATATTTTTATAAATTTACAAATTTATTATTACTTTTATTTTTAATTTTACCTGTGGAAATTTCTTGGCTGATTGAACCTCCAGTTGATTGATTACCGGGAAATTTTTTTTTGTAGATACTGCGAGCCAGCAGAATGTAAACGAGTATGAATACGGTAGCGAGTGGTAGAAAAATTACAGTAAATAGAGCTGTGTAAATAGTCGCGGCTGAATTGCGATCATTGACAATGCACAGTGCAGCACTATTTTAGAAATAACAATAATAAAATTATATATACTATAGACAATAGATGTTGTTATAGTGAAAGATAAATAAAATAAATAGTTAACGTACGTGTAGGCAGTTGAATTTGTTATTATGGTAACTGTTTCCGAGGTATAGATGTTTAAAACTGGGTAAGAAGAGCCCAGGGCAATACTCCATGTGATAATTATTATCATTATGAGAATTCCCAAAGAATTTGAGGGTTTTGCTGGAGGCAGACGAGGCTGGATCGCCGCAAAACGATCTATTGCGACGAACGCGAGGTTTAGAGACGCGACGATCATCGCAACCGTTTGGAGATACGGAATTAGGGTACAGGCAGTGGATGACAGGTTCCAGATAAAGGTTTTGCTGGATAGGATGGATAGGGTATTGGTACCTGATGCTAAAATCATCAGTAGATCGGCGACAGCCAACGAAATTAAGGATGACCGATAAAATGGCTTGAGATTTGAATTTTTATTACTTTTTATTGGTAGTAAAATTCGTAATATAACTGCGAGATTGGCTACTAAGCCCACAATCACCACTGGCCATATTATCACTTGTAAAATCTCACGAAATTCGTCAGCCAACACGATAAAATCATCCTCGAACGCCACGTTCATTTTTTTATTTTTTTTTTTTAAATGATTTAAATCACTGATAAGAATGATTTAAAACGCGGACAAAGTTGCTGGTTTCTCGTTCAGTTTAAAACTCAGTCGGATTTGTACCGTAAACAAGACAGAAATAGATACGTTCAGACGCGGAATTTGTATGCGTACAATTTATGCGGTACGGTAACTAGCAAACTTGTGTTACTGTGTGTTAGAGTAAAGAGTTTTTGATTAATATATAAATGGATTTGTGTGTAGAGGCAATCATGGAGAGTGGATAAGTGTGATTTTATAACGACATATGGGAAATTTTTTTTATTTCATTTTTACGCTTCGATGAGTTTTCTTTCAAGTGGATAATAAATTCATATTAAAATTATTATTATTATTTGATAAATTGTTTTTTTTTTTTTTTCATTCCTGCAATAAAATAATTGTTATTAAAATATAAAAATACAAAAATAGTTTATATTTTGATAAAAAAATTTATTAACTTATAATTTATTTTGTCACAATCAATTCAATTAAATATTTAGTCTATAAATGAGTGAATCAATCGATTGATTAATTATCATTTAATTATATATGTAACGATCAACGAAGTAAAAAAATACATTACACATCAGCAATTTTAAGAAAAAATCCATTCACACTTTGATATATACATGCATACGTTTGTTTGTTTTTGTTTTTTTTTTCTTTTTCAATTTGTTAAATATTTACAAGGTTTGTTTGTTTTTACGAACTATGAGCTTTAAAAAATAAAAATAAATTTTATAGCTGGCATCTCCGGGTGTGAACGTCGATGAGAGGATACGAGAGGGATTGGCCGTGAATTTGAGCAGTTATCTGGACTAAGTATGCTTTCGCGGGCTGTAGTCGTTTTATGGTGAAAAGAAGCGCGCGGTTGTCCGGCGGATTCGTCTTGTCCTCACACTGCTCGAGTGTGTACTCAGACCTGCGTCGACGGTGGAGACCGCACTGATCGGGAATGCTTAAGATTCCCGTGACAGACGAGGAGCCCCTCAATTCTCGTACCAGGACACAGTACTTAGCGGCTCCTGCTGACTCAACCCCGACTGTAACTTCGTGACATTTACGTAGCGATCGATACTCCCGAGGTGCGCTTTTTGTTGGAACCTGCTTCAACAAATTTTATTCTATAAATCACTTATTTTTATAAAAAATTATAGATATACATATATGAAATTTAAATTTACTTCTGGATATGAAACAGATCCTTCTTGTGTCGCTAAAACTTTAACTGAAGATACTTTTATTAACTCCTGAGGTGTTGCGTAGATTCCAAGAATATAACGACTGCCTGGTTCTAATGAAGGCGCTTTCAAAGATGCGTGGCCTACTACTTCTTTTTTCTAAATTTTTACACAAATTAAAGAAAAAATAAAACTCAGATATTTTTTCTAGTATACAATAACTAAAAAATAATAAATAATAAAGGAATGTATATAAAAAATGGATAAATACCCTTATAAATCCAGACGGGCCGCGAAGTTTAGCTCTCACGATTCCGCCGCCACATGGCAAAATATAAAATTCCGTGGTGCCGTTGTGCGGCGGCTGATATTGGAAATTCATAAATCCATCATATTTACGTAAATTCGCGGTAACATAACGACCAGTCCGTAACACTTGGGCGGGCGTACGACGGAATTTAAACGATTCAGTGGATATTCGTGTCGATACATTGTTTCTCGTGCTCACCTGCAACAAAAAATTAATCACTACAAATAAATAAAAATAAAGACTAAAAATTTAATATCATAAATTATATTTTAAAAATTTATATAATGAACGATTATTTAAAAAAAATATATACAAACCACATAAAGAGTAAAGTCATACGTTGTATTGTATTTAAGACCATGCAAAGTGAGTTTTGTTTGATTGAAACAGTGAAGACCCTCTGGATTGCCGCGATGTTGATGTTCCCGTGATGAGCCAGAGCTTTTAATCGGCCGCGAATGAGTTTCCAGGACGTTTTGAGCAGCACAAAGTGTCGGAGGATGAACTACCGGCCCGGAGGTTACCGCGAGACAGTAATTAGACATGTGTGGATCTACATGACTTTAATTAAATTTTATTTAAGTGATTAATTAATTAATTAATTAATTAGTTTGTTTAATAAATAGAATAACAAAAAACCTCTTGCTCCAGGAAACAGTGAGTCTTCGTCTATTTCTTCTCGGTTGAAATCTCAATGCGCGATGTCGCTTGCCGCGAGTACTCTCATAGGATACTGGGAGATGATCCAAGGCGCTGGAGGTTGCGTAGAGCAAGACCGTCTTCGGTGATCTATCGGGAATGTTAGTACGCGTAGTTATGTCTGCAGTTTTTATCTCGAGTCTATAAAGTCCCGCACGTACTCGCGGAATCGTAAAGTTTTGCGCTTCGTCGCCTTGGTAGCTGAATAACGGTGATCCGGGAATAAGTGCATTTACGGGCCATCGTGTCAATGCTGCTGCTGTTTTTTTTTTTTTTTTTTGTCAACATAAAATCCGTTTTATTTACTTTATTGTCATTATTAATAATAATTTAAAAAAAATAAATATTTAAAATAATTATTACGTCAGTTTTTATTTTAAAAAAATTAAATGATAAATTCCATGAAGAAAATTATTTATCATTTATTTAGATAAATAAACATGCCACACATATTCATAAAAAAATAAAAAGAAACTCATATGATGCTAAATAAAAATGTAATATCGTAATGAGTTTAATAAATAATTTATCTGACGCATTAAAAGTAACGATAATTGTAATGAGTAAAATGAAAATAAAACTCACATTCAGCTTCACCTTGTCGATTATCCGGCGGTGCCTCGAGGCAGTTGACAGTCCACTGAATGGCTCCAGTACAGGGTGTTACAATGAGCGTCAAAGGATGCCCGTCTCTGTGACTTAGATAATAAAACCTGCAAGTACATCATCTGGATCCAGTACCGACATTATTTCATAAAATTAACAGCATTCAATAATACGCTTATTAATTTTCATAAATACTATAATTAAATATTTAAATTCAAATAAATATGTATGTATTTATGTAAATAAAAAATAATTATAATAATAAAAAAGGACATTGTGATTAAGTGTAACCTACCATCAGCGAAACTAAAATACGGCTCGTGGCCTAGTTTAATAAACTGATGAAAGAGCTTCTGGAGTATGGGTGGTCCTGAGTCACGAGACCTGCTATGGGTTTATGTGTTTCAGCTTTATATTTTACAAATAGCCAACAATATGCATACACGATATATATTAAAAATTTTTTTTTTCTTTTTTTTATGTTTATTTTTTCCAAGTCCTTCAATTTAATTTTTTAACTTAAAAAATTATTTTTAAGTTACAATTGTACGTACAAAGATAGGGCGGAAGAAACTCCGGCAATGAGCCAGGCAACGCGACATTTTGATTTATAAAATAAAGAGTAAAAAAATGTATTTATTTTTTAGCTGGTGCTTGAGGACTGAGGACGTTGCTCGTTGCACGTGTGTCGTCCATTGTAAAATTAGCGTTGCACAGAAAGTTAACTATATATATATATATGTAAAGAGAAGAGACGAGAAGAGACACAATGCCGGCGTCGCGGCGTCTGGGGTCGTGGTGTTCGCGACCCCCATGTGCTAAATCCAGCACCGCGCAACGTCTATAGACGAGACGAGTGAAACACGCGCCGTGAATTCTGTCATACCAGCCACGCGGTTACTTACATTAGCTAAATTGTTAACTCAGTAATACACTTATTATCCTATTTACTAAATTATTATACATTTTATATCTATACATCTATATATATATATCGTTATGTGCTTAGTATTATTAAAGCTATTACGACTTATTACTCATTTAATTATTGAGATAAAAGGGGTAATGGGTAAATAGTTTTAACGAGCAATCGATAGCAATTACTTATAGATACGTTTATTAATATTACGAGATTATATTTTTACTACTTACTAATGTATGTTTTTTTTTCTTTAAAAAAAAAAAAAAAATTAAGAAACGTATTTTTGAAAAAATTATAAATTACGAGTTGATAAAAATAATAAAAATATAAATTAATGCTTACTAATAATAATAATAATTAATAATAAATAGTAATAACTTACTTGGATACATTGCCAGGTTGAATGATTGCCGGTATTTGATGTTCAGGATACAACATATCCGTTTTGTTGATGCTTTCACGTCCACGATTATTGTTATTATTAGTTTGATTAAATGTTTGTCGAATTTGCAAGGCATCTTCACCCCTAGCACTGAGATTCTTACGTTGTGTTAAAATTATCGTAACAATAATCAACCGAATATTGAGGAACATTATTATTATTATTACGGAGTAATAAATAAAACAACAAATTAAGTATATAAAGGACAAGTAATTAATGTACTTGAGTTGAGTTTTTATAATAAAAAGTGCAAGTTTAAGTAGTTTAAGTATGATGTGTGTCGTATAAAGGATTTCAAGAGACTGAGGACGTTGTCGGTTTGATCAAGGCGAAAGTAGTAGTCGACAAACCCCTTCTTGATACTCGACTACAAAGTACTCGATCAACTACACACGATCACGTTTTAACGTTAATACTAAACTCTATCCCCCGGTATACGTGCGCGCGCTAACATGGATGTTTTTATATGTATGTATCATACCTTAAACAACAACACTTGTATGTATACTTGTATTTTTATATATATTTATATTTATATTGACGAGCCCAGTTTGTTAAATTAACGTGCATGTAAAGTGAATACACTAAGACCCGGACCGGCTTACATATGAGTTAAAGTTTTAGTTTTGAGTCGGAATCTGAGTTTAAGTTTGAGACTTAGCTATGTTGTGTTAACGTTAGCGTTAGCCTTAGTATTAGCGTTAACGTTGCTTCTCTCAAGTTAAGTTAACTTGTGAGTAGTCCGGCTCTGACTGCTGTTGCTACTAACTCCTCCCTGCTATACTGATACCCGAAGCCACACATAACACGCACGCCACTAGCATAGGCTTCGAGTGTGTACCGATTAAGAGTAAAAGGCTCTTTGTATTTTATTTTTTTTTACAATTATTTTTTTTCTTACACGTCAAACAGTTTTGTCGAGCGAGTAAAATAACAATAATTATTTTTATTTTATTATTTAAATTGCCTGGTTATTATTTTGGGTCTTTAAGATAATTATATTTAGTATGCTAACTTGGACAAAATGTTATTATTTATTTTTTGGCTTTTCAAATGTTACTTTATCGGTACTTTTTATTTTTTACTTAAAAAATTTGGATATTTAATTTTTTATCAGAAAAAAGAAAAAAAAATATTAAAACAATATACGTATTAAGTTAGTCGAAAAAAATGTAACAAAGAAAAGTAAAAAAAAAGTACGCGCACGCGTCGGATATTTTTTAGTTTGCCGTAATCACGTAATCACTCAGCGTCACGCAAACCCAGGTCCTGTGAGATCGACCACTTTTTGACTTTTCCCAGCCATACATTTTGGCTATCTAGCCATCAAAAGTAGCCGTCACATTACGTATGGTAAACAAATTAGATCCCACATGCCCACCTCCGATCTCCGATACTTTTAAAAGTTTCCAATATATATATTATGATTGTTATTATTATTATTATTATTATTATTATTATTATTATTATTATTATTATTATTATTATTATCTCACTCTCTCGGTGGGCAATTTAAAATTATAAAAAACGTGGGAAGCCACAAAGACCACGGACAAGCATCAAGCATAAGCGTACCCAAGAAATTCTCATTTATGCTTTATCATAAATTTATATTCATGACTTCAGAGGGGCACTTTTTACGAGCCAAAGGCCTATACGTCTCCATCTTTAAATCCCTGCTCTCTCTCTCTCTTGCTCGCTCTCCTCTTGATTCTCATCCTCATCCTCATTTCTCTCCCGTGCTCCCCCTACCCGAACTCTCGTCTCCTTAAGCTCTTTGTTTTCATCTCTATCTGTCTTTACTTCCACCGCTTCCACCAAACCGATTCTCTATATCACAAAAATGCCCGAACAACCGGCCGTTACTCCTTAAGTAGTTACGGCACTCGCCAGTCAGACACGCTTACAGCAAAACATTCGTTTTTTTATCCCCATTTTTTTTTTATTGCCCACTAACTACATCCTTATGTAATTAATTTATCCGACGATTAATCTCAAATCGATTTTAAATTGCTACAATGTATGGAATTGATGTAAATCGGTAGTTTAATTTTCCTTTTTAAATTACAGGCTTCAGGTGACACGAATAAATCAAATTCATATTTTTATTTTGCAAATCAATAAGGTTTTTTTTTTTTTAATTAAAAAAAATGAAGGAAGTGATTTGAATGCTAAAATATTTGTTAAAAAAAAAAAAAAAAAAAAAAAAAATCGAGGTCATGAGTGATCGGGTCGTATATCAATACATAAACTTAGAGGTCTTTACGCCCTGTCTACGCCCTTGTAACTCCCACAAACTTGGATAAATAATTTAAAAAAAAAGGGACTAACACTAAAATAAGAAAGCAATAGAATCGCCAGAGTGTTGGTAGGCAGGAGAAAGGGGTGGGAGGGAGAGATGTAAATTATTGAAAAATATACTGGTAACAACTTCCTTTAATCTTGTTCAATAAATTATAATATTTATAGTTACGAGTTACTATGTTTCACTTTGGTATTCCGCTGACCGTGAAAAGAGAGTTACGAGTTTGGCGAAGCCAACGGAGGACGGTAACGAGTAAAAGAACGTTTTCTGTAAGTAACTGTGGGAATGTGTTTGGTGTGTGCGTGTGTGAATCTGATATTGTGTGTGGGTTATTTCGTATACTTTAGACGAATGTTCACAAATAGTTTGCTAGTAGCGAGTCACATTCTGAGTCATATACAGTATTAGTATGTCGTCTGAGCACGTACAACAAGTCTTTATGTCAAATTTTAATAATAATATTAAGCGCTATATGTATAGTAATTATGACGGTTCAAAAAATATTTACTCAGAATTAAGGATAAATTTAGACATTTTTTTTTAAGTCACTTATTTTTCATTTTTTTTTTTTTGTTAATAAATCTGAAATAAATTCTAGTTCTAAATAAAAAAAAAAAAAAATGACAATGAAATATCATGTAACGAAAATTGATTCCGAAGACCCTCTTCCAGTCAATGAATATTTCGATACTTAATCCAAAGCAAAGCGCAACTTTTCTGACACCTTGCAAGTGTTAGTTTGTACTCGATTTCCTAAAACCGTGTCTTGCTTCCAGTTGAGCAGACAAATAGCCGTAAAAAATTTAAAACTTGCCGAAAAACCGTAGCCAAAATAATAAAAATTAAATATATATATATATTTATCCTGGTGATTTTTCTGACGTCCTCGTACCTCGATCCTCATCGTCGTTGTTTCGAGCGATGTATTACTTATTTATTAGGGCCGTACCGGGTGGTCCCGCGACATGACGGAATCGATTACAAGGAGAATTCGCGGAACCGGGTTCTCTCCAAGCCCTTTTGCGAATTATGTTTCCATCGCTATATTCTCCGTCCAATGAGTTTAAGAATCAATGACTCAGTGAATGAGTAACAAAGATACTAAACATACACACATATATATTTATATACATATATATTTTTTTTTTAAGCCTCTCTCTCTTACTCTGGTGAAGCTGATCTGGGGCTTATTATGTAATCAGAATAACAATAATTGCTTGAAACGAGTGCTCATCAATCGATGAAAGACAGGAGCCTCAGGCAAAAGACCAACTCGCACCCTCTACCTATATGCGGATATTCCTTTAGCTTCTTCTTCTTCTTCTTCTTCTTCTTCTTATTCTTATTCTTTTAGTTCTTTTTCCTCCTCTATCATATCGATTGTGTATATATTAAATATAAATGTGTGTGTATAGATTGTAGATGTTGATCAAAACTATTTGAAAAGGCTCGATCCAACATCATCGGCAAGGTAATTGCCGGCGCTCCGAAAATTTCGCCACGATCCTCGTTATATACATATGTGAAACGATAATTCTGTTATCGCTCTTAATGATAGGTTTCTTGACGATCTTGATGCTACTTCCAATCTTCCAGTATATATATATATATATATTTTTTTTTTTTCTTCTTATCGTTTATATTTAATGCTCTTATTATTTTTTATTGACGGACATGAAATGTCCACTTGAAGGCAGGTTTAATCAGAAACACGAGTACAATAATACTTAGTCACCTCAAGCTTTCATGGAGATTTTTTATCATGGGTAATGTTTGTTAAGGTAATCCTTGAGCTGATATTACGTGTTAATTGAATCTTAATTGTTATTACTGTAAATGATATTTGAGGATAATTATTATTTTTTTTTTTTTTTTATGGGAGGCTCGGGTGAAATGGCAACGCTGAAAAATATTCAATAACAAAATTATTGAATGGGTATGGTGATTGATGTGTTGGTAAATATTTTCTGGTAAAGTCTTCTGCTGGATCTCGATAAAATAATCTATAAGAAAAAAAAAAAATGAACAGACTTGAGGAAAAAAATAAGTAAGTTAAAGAAAGTCAGATAATGTTTAAATAATTTATTATTTATTTTTTCGACGTTAACAAATAATTAATTTAATTATCTTACTCTATAAATGTACATTTAATTTAAATTGCCATAAATACAATGTAAACCAATGGTGAGTCTACCAGCTATAGGATTACCTTAAAAAATAATATCAAAAGGTTCAAAATAATTAAGTAATAAAACTCCTTTTTTACAATTGGTATGTACAGTTTATTTAGGGATTAATAGATAATTATTTTCAAAGGTTTAGGTCGGTAAGTACGAGGGTGTCGAGGAGAGGAAGATTACATTATTTCAATTCTTTTTTTTTTTTCTTTTTTCTTTTTTTTTGTTGATTCGAATTTTATAAATTACCAAATGTTAATCACTAAATCACCTAGTTTACAAAAAACAAAAAAAGAAATGTTTTTTTGTTGTTGTTATTTAAAATAAAAAAAGCCGTAAATGATCCCTAGCCTCATTGCAACTCTCTTATATATTTAAAATAAAATAGCGAATTAATAAAATATTATAAATTTCCGACAATAAATCCTTTTATAATTGTGATAAAGTGCGTGAGTGAACTAGTGGGGCGATTAATTATACAGTTAATAAATTAATCTGATAATTAATGCCAGGAAGTAACCAGCGGTAAATGTATGTATCACATGTATGTAGCATCCATCGTTAATAAGATCATTTAAATCGACACTTGTGATTTTATCGAACTGTAACCGGATAAATTAATATTAATAATAATAATAGTTAATAATAGTAGTAATAGTTATATATATATCTGTATATTTGCAATAAAAATATATTTGGTCCCCGTGGCCAGGGATTTAAAGTGTGATATCACGAGTGTCGACTCAATCCGATCTTTATTTTTTATTTTTATTATTTTTCTTTTCTATTTATTTAAAATATTGTTAACGTTAAAAAATTGATGTAATATTTGTTTTATATATTTTTTTTTATTTTATAATTATTTGCTTTAATATGAAATATTATAAACTGTAAACCTGTAAAAAATATACTGGGTGGCGGCATTTATTTCTCTGTTTATTATTTTTATATATAGTTATTGTATTATGGTACATATAATAAATATATCATTGTTATATATTTTTGTTTAAATATCGTATCGGGTGGCGCTTAATTAAATTATCACTTGTTATTTATAATTACAAATTATCAACAATGAAATGTTGGTTTTATTATTGTTTATTATTGTTTATTATTGTTTAGCAAGAGGCTAGGGAGACAAACTCCATACACGCATTTATACATTTAACATTTTTATTTTTATTTATTTAAATTAGATCGACTTTAATTTAATATATTTTTGGTGTGATCTTAAGTCGGCAAATTAAAGACCGCAAGATAAAATTGTTGTTGTTTAGTAAAATTGTAAAGTAAATTGTGCCGCCATCTCGTGGGCTTTTTAAAGTCCCATTCTCCGAGTTTTATTTTTAAAATCTCTACTCAATCGACCAACGTTAAAAGTATTAAATCGAGGATTCCCCGATTTAAATATAAATAAATGTAAATGAAAAATATATGTGGATTAAAATCGATCGTAAGGTTGTATCCGAGTGAATTTTTAAACTATTTACATATTTAAAATAAAGATAAACTAAAAAAATAGCACAGCGTAACGAGAATATATTTGTTTAAAATGTTGTAGGAACTGAGGAGTCAATAGACTTATTGAAAATAAATCTTAAACTATTTGTTTAATTATTTAATATCTGTAATAAATCTATTATCAGTTATCTCTGTCATTTATTGTATATATATTTATATTTATTTAGAATAAAATTGATAGGCAATCAGCCAACCAGCCTTAAAAAATTCATTTAAAAATATTCCCGTAATTATATAATAATAATTATAATAAATATAATTAAAGTATTGCCAGAAACAAATATATAATCAATTAAAAATACATGTAACAAATATTGATAGAGGTAATTGATATGTTGCAACGTTTAACAATAGCGATACGATATGGTACCTACCGGTAGCTATTTTTATCATTACTATTTATTATTTATCATTATCATTATCATTATTATTATTATTATTATTTGTTTTAATCAGTCGTATTGCGTCATTGACGCTCGGATTGTGAATTTCGAATACAACCTTTTTTTTTTACATTTCTTTAAAAAAATCTCTTTCATTCTTTGTTCTCTTAAGTCTCTTGTGCGTGAGGTTAAAAAATAATAACGCACGAAAAAATATTTAAATAAAATTTAAAAATAGCAAATAATAACCTAAGGGAAAAAATCTATCACCCAAAGCACTTTAAACTTTAAAATCTACCTAACCATCCATTAATTTCATTTATTTATTAAATACTCATTTGTTTGTTTACTTGTTTATTATTTAGTGTTTTTTTTTCTTCTGCAAAATAATACTGAAGTCGCACGTGGTGCCTATCACATGTCTATTGATTTATTTTAAAAAACATTCGCTCGAAAATAAAAATAATAATAATAATAATAGTAATTTTAAAAAATTGTGTTTTATATGTACCTATAAAAAAGATGACCGGTACAACAACACACGTAACCCTGTTTATAAAGACAAGCAAGGCTTGTATTTTATTTAACTTTTATAATAAAATCCATTCACTCAATTAAAGTCTTTACGCGGATCGAAAATTTAGCGATTACTGTACGTAGCTTTTTACGCGACACGAGATTTAATATCTGTTAGGTGAATTTTATAAATTTCGATCCCTATTTGACGATACCCGTTTCCCTCCCGCTTAAAAACCCCCGACTCACCCGTTTATATGTTTCATTATCCCCTTACACGTTCGCTTCCTTCAAATATCCTGTAGAAATTTTAAAACAAAATAATAATCGCGTGTATTATATCATTTATCAGTTACTCTCTATAAGTTTATTTGTTTTATTTATTTATTATTTTTAATATGTTTTTATTATTTTTTCAACATCTATCGTAGATTTGTCTGTGGCTATCCCTGATGTGTTAGTTACCCTGCGCTTCCGTCTGGTTTGTCCAAATATTTATTTATTTATTTATTTACTTTTAATATTATTATTATTATTATTAGTATTATTATTATTAATATTATTATTATTAGTTATGGTTTATCCAAATATTTATTTAAATTAACTTACTGTCTTTAATAATATTATTTTATTCGTCAAAACTGTTTTCTCTACGATACGAGCTTAATAATTTTTTTTTTTTTTTTTTTTAAATTTAAATTTACTTTATTTAAACAATCCACGTATTTATATTTTATTTAAATATTATTAATTTGGTAAATCCTTTTTCTTATTACGAAAAAAAAAATATATATATTATAAATATATATATATTTAAATTGCCCTCGATCTTTGGAAAAATGTTTCAAATAATAATCTCGCTCTCATCGACTCCACCAATTAAACGCCAATAATTCAATTAAAATTTCTAATTAATAAATCAATAATATCAATCAACTTTTAATTTAAAAATATAAACAATATCAAGTATCAAATAATTCAGAAACGAAATATTTACAACTAAAAACAAATTTTGGAATTGCATCAATTATTGCACTCGTTCCCGTGCTTTTTCAAAATATTTATATACACAAATTTATATGCATATATATATATATATATAGATATATATATATAGACACCTTATTATAATATATCTTCGTTTCTTTTTCATTTTTCGCTCGTTTTCCGACAAAAAAGCAAAGCAACGCGATAACCTAACGCGAAAATAAAAATAATGATAAAAATAAAAAAAAAATATTTATGTAAATATATATATAACTAAAAAAAATTTCTCCGTTTATTTCCGCGTCAGAACCCTACGTACATATATATATCACGTTGGATTCCGTTATTTCTCAGCTCCGAAAACCGTCGTCTCAAAAGTTCCCTTTAAATTTAAACCATTGCACTGCAGATCTCTTTACATTAGAGAGGATGAACGAAGGCTAAAAGAGGCGCTTGTTTTCCTTCCGGTTACCACTCCCTCATTCTTACTCTCATCCTTTCTTCCTTTATACGCATATACACATACCCGCACACACATCCAGATATACGCACACTTGCTGACGAACATGAGATTATTCAGAACCAGAGCATCCATGCACCAAACGAATGAAAAAAAAAAAAAAAATGAAAGAAGAAAATAATAAAAATATGAGAAAAGAGAGACATTTTTCCTCGCGGGTAAAAACTCTTTGACTTTAGCCGCTATATCTTTTTTACATTACAATATTCAATTATTTGATACGCGTGTTAGTCTCATTTCTGATACTGAGTTCCTATACATCGCTTCCTATTACACGGGCCACATTATACAAACAACAACGACAACAACAACAACAATATCAACATCCTTACTGTTGTTTAAATTGTCTCGTTAAGTATTTACTCATTATTATTGTTATTGTTGTTGTTATTATTATTATAATAATAATAATAATAATAATTAATTTTACAAAAGAATCTCTCTCACGTGGACGGGAGTCTACCCTGCTTCCCAGTCGTCAATCCACGTCTCTCATTCGGCACCATTCTGCTGGAGCAACGCGGGCGCGGACTGCGGTGGCTGTGGAATATCGTGAAGAAGACGTTCTCCAGGTGAAGGTGAAGGCGATCGGCTTGGTGGCGTTAAATCACAGGGACCGGCGCCGGCCCGGCTGTCGCTGCGACTACCGAGTCCGGGATTGTTGTTGTTGGGAGACTCGAAGGCTTTCTGCTCACTCGGTGGCAGCAAATGGACCATGTTAACAGGCACGGGGAATGTGCCAAAGTCCGGGTAGAATCCTTGGTGCAGTAGCGGATGAGGGGGGAATCCTGGATCGTCTGGATGAGGTAATCCTGCCAGGGGATGTGTTAGTTGTGAGGGAGGTGGAGCGATTGCTTTGACATTATTGTTTAGTGAATTCATAACCTCACCGGTGGCTCCCGTGCAGTCTTTGCGGAGCTGTTCAAGTTTAAGACTTTTTCCGTACTTGCCACGTACATACATCAGCAAACTGTTGTAAGGAATCCCGAAGATTCTGCTTGCTTGGGAGGTTGTCATTTTTTTATTCCAAACGTGCTGGAGGGCTTCGGTCAATTCGGCATTGGTCCAAGATCTGGGTGGGCCTCCACGAGGTGCGCTGTGTTGACCCTTCGGTCTCCCGAGTGGCATTCGCGAGTGGTCCGACCATCTGCGAGGTCCATCTTCGCCTCGATGTTTCTTTGACTTCTTCGTCGGATGATGAATTAAATTCGCGCCACCAAAAAGTCCATGAAGAGCTTCAGGTTTGAAGCTGTCGTGTAAGTCCGCGAGCAAGAGTCCACGTTCCAGTCCTCCATGGGGAAAGAGACCTCCACCGAGGGGTGACGAGCCGTCCATTGGGAAGACGGATCTTCTTGGTGTCAAGGGCGAGTCCTGCTGAAAAGGATGGTGCAGGCGATTTGGACCCTGAGGACTACCTTCACGCTGTTGGTGATGATGCGACAGTTGAGACTGCGGATGACTCGTAGGTGGTGCCCATTGTGCTGCCAGGTGACTCAAGCTTGCCAGGTACTCGCTGTGATGATGAGGAGGCGTTAATGACAACGCTGACAAGGCTTGCATCCCCGTCGGTGGAAGGTCTTGGATTGAACTGTCGGGTTGAAGACTTGCTCCAGTTAATGGTGAACCTCTGGGACTACTCGCTGCCTCACTTTCAGTTTTTATCGCATGCTCGCTTGGTGACGGTTCTGATCTTTTCATTGATAAATTTTCTGCTATATCTTCATTTCGATTATTTAATTGCTGTTGCTGTTGAAGATGTTGTTGTTGTTGTTGCTGCTGTTGTTGTTGTTGCTGTTGTTGTTGCTGCTGCTGCTGCTGCTGCTGTTGTTGTTGTTGTTGTTGTTGTTGATGAATCGATTGAAAATTTTGCGGAGAATGATGACTATTTGTCGTCGTAAAATTCAATCCCGGTGGACTAGGACTTGGTTGTGGATGGGGTTTACTCAAATCCTGTGGTATCAATTCACCAGATCTTCTTCTAGGCCTCGCTTGTTTTCTTCTCGGCATTAGTGGAGACGTGCACTCACGCAATTCCCGTAATGAAAAATTTAAATGGCTCATATGCGGTAACCTGTCACGATCACGCATATAAGCTCGACTTGGACTACCACTGCCAGTAATGCGGTGGTGCAGGGTGTGATGGGGATTGTGATGTAAATCGGTACTACGAGCTGGTGAATTAGACTCGTCGTCAACCAGCGGACTCGTCGACTGATGTGGCGTTGGCTCTGGTGTCAAACGATCTGAACCGAGCAAGTCGTCAGCGGAAGGGGTTTCAGCTGCCGTTGGTGTCTCGGGCGGACTAACAGGTCGCGGTTCTGAAGAAGCTAAACCTCTCACCTGTAGACTCTCAGCGGCTCTCATAAGTCCTGGTAAGTCTTCATGTCCCACTCTTACTTCCCCGCGATACATAAAGTCTATAAGGGCCGCAACTTCTCGTCCAGTAAAGTCCTTGAGTACTATCACCGGATGCTTACACGGGTGCTCCGCAAATATCCTCTCGAAGAAGGGGCTGCAATCATACAAAAACTCAATTACCTTTCACATTATTTTTATTTAGATTTTTTCACTCATTTAAGAGTCTTGAGGTTTTTTTTTCTTTTTACTTTTAAACTATTTACTGGTATATATAGAGTTGTTAAATATATCGAGTGGTTTCAACGAGTTTCAACGATTTATTTAACTAATTTATTGATTTCAAATGTCAACGGACTTAAACTTGTTACTTTATAACGCCGACAATTAATTAAATTGAATTGAACTAAATTAAATTAAATAGTTTCGTTTATTGGAACAAACTGTTTGATTGTAATATAATAAGTTTTATTATAATAATATATATGTATGTATGTAGGTTTTAAATGAAATAAAATTTACCTGCAGGCACTGAGGACGACTTTGTGAGCACGTAAGCTGCTGTCAGAGCACGACAGAGTGACATCGACGAATATCTCGGCGTGTAGGAGTGCCTCGAAGGCCTGGAGAATGTGGGACTGGTGGTTGTTCCACCGTAATGAGTAGTGGGACTGTAGTGCCATGCCACCGTCGGGACTTTCCGCGGTGCTCGACATTTTTCAAAACTTATTACGCGCGTCGGAGCCACCTTGCAATCATATATACCATTTATTTTATTATTGTTATTGTTTGGTCCGCCTTTGGTGACCAGGGTCCAGGTTATTTTTATCGTATCTCTCACACCGAGTCCACTTTATTTCTCATTATTTAAATTCCATCCACTTTTTTTGTGGCCTTTCACCGCCTGAAAATTTTCAATTCAAACGAAACAAATTCAAATAATTGTTTTTTTTTTTTTTTTTTTTTATAAAAATTTAATTTTTTATATTTACATTAAAAATTTAGCACGACAAAATTTAGTTTCAAGTTAAATGTATAAAATTTAAATATTTAATAAATTATTGGGTCAATACATAAATATATAAAGTGAAATACTAAATTTATAAAATATAAAATCAATTAAAATCTATGAGGATGACAATTTAAATGAAACTTTAGAAAACTCTGTTTAAATAATTACACCTGATCCCTTTTCTCACTATGCAAATATACATGTATATATAAATTTTCCTAAATCTGTCAATTAATAATAATTAGAACTCGTTTACAAAACCGCAAAACTTTTAATCAACCGAACCAATACTTTATGAGCAAAGTTTATAAATTATTAACACACATGTCGCGTCTTTTAATAACTCCGATCGGTTTTTCGTCAACCCCTACTATTTTCGTCCCTTAAAATCACTCTAGTTCTGGTTTATTAGATTATCAGTTACAAATTACAAGTCATGAAATCACCGTCTTTCGCTCTCTCTCTTTCTGAAACTTTAAAGAAAAATATTCTTTCATGGAACACGTTGTGCGCTCGCCGAAAACTCTCGGTAACTTTGTTTCCTAACTCACACGTGTTCTAACCAAAAAACTTAAAATTTTCTCAGTTTTCCATTTAAAAAAAAGTGAATAAATAAATAAAAATATAAAGTATTAACCACAAATTATTATAACAATAAATTCATTTATTTAAATAAATTTAAGTCAATAAAAATAAAATAGAATCATAAAATCACATGGGCCACTATTTTTCTGCACGCGAGGGCCGAATTTATTTTTCATCGTTTATCATCCGTGACTCGCCGCACGACCGACGGGATCGATCAAACGAATTAATTGCGCCACTGGATAAATTAGTTTCACTAGATTTTTAATTTTTAAATCCCGCCCCCAGCCCGGTAAAAAAAACTGCTCTAAAAAAAAAAAAAAAAAAAAAAAAAAAAACAAAAAGAAAAAAGAAAAAAAAAAGAACGTTACTCCAAAAAATATGTAAATCCACTTACAGCACGTGTGCCTTCAGATCCTTTTGGGTAATAATTTTTTATTAATAATAATAATAATTGCACAATCACAAACACTTATCCAAATAAATATTCTCACGTTAGACATATCACTCACTTATTCACTCGTTTAAAAATAATTTAAACCAAATAAAGTAAACTAACACTTGATATATTTATTTATTTATTTAAAAAAAATGATAATAATAATAGTAATAACGACCCGCTTCCACTTAAATAATAAATTGCACGTAAAAATAATACTTGTAAATGAATCGCCAAAATGGATTTTAGTCCACAATGTTTGTTGTTTATTTGAATATTTATTTTTTTATTAAAAATCACATTATCCGAAATTTATATTTTTGAAACGAAAAAAAAAAACTTAAAAATGAAAAAAAAACTAAACAGAAAAGACTGACCGTGCTCGTGGAGTTGCGTGTGTCGGGGCACAGCGGCGTCGTCGACGGCCGGTGAGTGAATGCGCGGTGACGTTAAGCGCCCCTCCTAATACTTCCCCCCACCATAACGCTCACATATAGACATATAGATATATAGATATACATATAGACATATACATATAGTATAGTGTACAGTACAGAGTTATATCAGAGAAAGAGACACAAACTCTTGAAAAGCTCAACTCCCACCTACTGACTCGCCTTCTTATAACCCCGCCCCCGCGACTCAAGATCCGCGGACTGCCGAAAGTACAACTTTTAAGTAAACAATTGTTTCCTTTTAATCGGGATACCTTATTTTTTAACAAAAATTATTCATTTATTTACTTTTTTTCAATTTAATTTTACTATGGGTTAAAAGTAAATTTGTGTGATATAAATAAATGTGGTATGAAAGCTCGCGGGCAACTGTCCACGTGCCTTTGAGCGCGTCATCGCGGAGGTAGGAAGACCGGTGTCCCTCCTCCTGACCTCGACGCACTCGGACATTAATGAACACAACAAGTGTCCCGTTTATCACACGAACAGGCTCTCGCTAAATAAATTGAATACATTTTTTTTATTTACGAAAATGAATTTTTTTTATATTTTACTCTTAAGTGTCGGTATTTTTTATTTTATTATTTTAGTGAGTCTTTATCTATCTATTTATTTATTAGTAAAATGTTTATAAAGTTTATATGAACACGTCGAGCGTCGCGTTGTGACTGCCTCCGCGGTGGGCAATCGCTGGGAACGGAGAAAGAGACCGAGTCCCACCTCTTTGGCCACCTCCAGCAGGGTTACCAGCCCACTGGACCCCTCTCTCTTATTTTTCCCCTACTCTATTTATTTACACTAAAAAATATACACGTATCAATGATTTTAAATATTTTATAAAAAATTATTTTGTCAATAAATGCATTAGATGTTGCATACATTTTTTTTTCTCCTTATAAATTTTTATTTCCGGATAGAGTCTAGGCTACTTAAAAAAAATTAGCATAAGACAGGGGTCATGAGTCACATGGGTCAGTCATAAAGTGACCTGTCTCGGACGCACCTGCCTCGTATGAGCACCTGTGTTACCTGGGTTTCTAAAGCTTATTTAAGTTGTATAGATCAATTTAGACCCAGACCTAGACCTAGACCTAGACCTCACATCAGTTGTTGAGTTTAGTTAAGACGTTGGAGACACTTTGGGACACGCACAGTAGGTGGTCTTCGTAAAGACTTGTCATATATTTGATTTTTAAAGGTATTTTGTGTGAATAGAAGGATATTTGGGTGTAGGTTCTAAGGATTTTCGGATGATGGTTTATTGTATATACATATATATGTATATGTTAGAATGGACTATGAACTACGGACTGTTGAGATGAATGACGAGCTCAAGTACTTAAATGTAAGGTGCACGTAAGTTAAGATGTGCTGCTCTAAACTTTAATACCAAGACACTCTTGTTCTAAAACTAACTAATCTCACGTATTTTATTTTCAAGGACACTTTAGTTTGTTGGGCCCAATAAAATTTTATCTTGACAATTGGCCCCAGTGCATGTATTATCATAATTGAACATGGGTGTTTGATATATTTATGTGAGAATTTTTCTGACAGTTTTACTTCAGCGGTTTTCGATTGTAAATTTTTTTTTTTTTTGGAGCAGTCGTAATATTTTTAAAGGTTTTTTAAAAAAATAAAAATTGAGTTTGTAGTTTAATTATAATAATAAACGTCATTTGTAAGAAGATATGAAAACTGAAGGTGACAATTTATATAATGCAAAGGCTTTTGTATGAAATTATAAATAATTCGAGTGAGAATGGAAATTATCGATTGTTTTAATACTAAAGGGAATTAATAATAAATAATAAATCCCAGAGACAAAACGAGATATTAAAAACTCAAATTTTTATATTTCACGATCATTCTTTTGAATTTTGACAGTTTATTATAATTAAAATTTGTGTTCTGGTTTAAATATTTTTTTTAAAGAAATAAACATTTGTATTTATAAATTTTGGCTGAAAAATTTTGAATTTTACTTTTTTTGCGACTTTAAGCTAAAAATAAATTTAAAATTTAAAATAGATCGCCAGTGTACCAGGGGTAAAATTGGAAATTAACCGTAAAATTTTGTTTATTTTTTAAATTTCTTTATAATCTTTGCTCCATTTTTGAAGGGAAAAAAAATAATACTAGTAACTAAATACAGAAATTTGACAAAAGAATCATTGAAATTATTTTGTCTTACAAAAATAATCCAAAATAAAAAATAAATAGTCAAGTTTTCATGAAAAATTTGACTTAATTTTTTTGAAAAAAAGTTTGGAAATAAATAAAAGATTAACAGGTTCAAACAATAAGTTCAATAAATTAACTGATAGTTAATAGAACAATTAGTGGAGCAATAAGTTAATAAATGAATGTAAACACTAAACAGTAAAACTGTCATTAACCAAGTGGTCTTTGACCTTTACTAAATTGTAATTGGCATTTATATACATTTTAAGCAGCCATAAATTTGCAAGGGTCATAACCCTCGGAAATTATAAAATAAACAATAAACACAAATAAAAACAAATCACTTGTACTAAATTTTTAAAAATAATTTAAGAAGAAAAATAAAATAAAAAAACTGAACCGCGAATATTGAATAAAGTACATTATGAAAGAAAAGTCTAAAAGTTGAAGTTTAAATTATTGAGAGCTCCATTTTTTTTCGACGTACGCTCGAATAATCGCGACATTTTGTCCGCATTGATTCGGCCGTTATCGAGGCGGCCTGAACTCTAAAGCCCCAACTGAATGACACATTCAAGTAAAAGTTTTTTTTTTTTTTCGCGACTAAACTGTACATGGACACGTAAAAAAATATGTAGATGTGGATGTGAATGTGGATGTGGATGCGTACAAGGGAGTGTAAGAGAAATGCGAATGTGAATTTATAAAAAAAAAGAGGGTGTGTTTAAGGTCCACAGAAGGTAGTCGACATGAGAGAGCAGAGTAGCCTGGTGGTACCAAGTAATACACCCTAGTTACCCCCCCAGTGGTTCTCAGCTTGGAACAAATATATGGTGAATCGGTGGGGGGAAAATGTCTATGTGAGGCGCTAGAAAAGCCGAAGGTGCCCACGGTTGTATTTTTTAATTATTGATTTTAATGACGAGGGGAGCCGCTGGCAACGCCATCTTGGATGCTGGGCGGAGTAAGAAGCGGCCCCACTACTCTTTTCTCCCTTCTTTATTCATTCCTCGCACTCTTTCTGTGCTAAGCGACGACGAGAGAAAACCGGGGCTCACGTTCCCGCTCCCTGCGCCGCTTTTCCTACTTCTTTCCTTCCTTCTATATCTCACTACCCACTGGCACACCAATACCACACCAATACCACACCAATACCATGACAACTTTCACAACTACGACCAAGACTATACGACCAAGAGGATGAGGACTGAGGACCGAGGACCGAAGGCTCCCACCCCCGCCGCCTTTTTCCTTAATGCCGGAAGATAGACAGATGATAATTAAGAAAGCCGCGGGACGCGCATGAGACGACGTGGTTACTCATTCTCTCCTTCATTTTATTTTACTTTTTTTTTTTTTTTTTTTTTTTAACTTTTTTATTCACTCGATATCTACTTTTTTATTTTATTTATTTCGACGGTTTTCCACTGCCGCCTGATAAGCTACGAAATATATATGCATCATTTAATTCGCTCAAGTCATCAGTTGTTGCCTTCCATGCAAGATCTCATTGTCGAAATGGAACAACAAAATGTCTCGTTATTGCAGTATATTAGCTTATCTGCAAAATTAATACTTATTTCATTTTTATGAAAATACGCATTTTCTGTAAATACGCAGATTATTTTTCAGTAAAAATTATCCATAATGTTTAGTACAGTACAGTTTAGCACAGAATATAATCAGTCCCAAGTTCAAGTAACTACATACAAATTTGTCAACACAGGAAAATTGTAAGACTTTACTGCCAAATAACTTGAAACGAATAATAAGTTTGTCTTGGACAAATCACTCTACTGCAGAGGTTCATCTTTTGATGAATTATTAGCAGAAAATTCTAATAATTATTTATATGACGACATTTAATTCAAAAGTCGTCGGAAGCCTAATTTTGATTTTTCACAGAAAATTGTGAAATCAACTTTGGAGCAGAAAATTTAAAAAAATAAATATAAAGTGTGATATATAACTCAAAAAAATTGCGAGTGAATTTAAATATCGAAATTCACTCTATTATCCGTAATTCCGGTGGGTATGAAATAATTACTGCGCATATGGAGTAAATAGAGATTTTTTTTAGCGATCTGGAGTTTCAATGTTAAGCGAAACTCCTCTCCGGAGTGAATTTCACTCCAAGGGAATTAAATAAATAAATAGTCATCGACTCGGAATTTTCTCAGAATAAAATCCGCAAATTTTAAACAGTGCATGATTAATGAATGTTTTGATATAAAATATAAAAGGGTGATAATTTTTCAAGGGCATTATAAATCCAAGTTTCGAGCAATACTGGTTGTATGGGGAAAAATAGTTTTAGTTAGATCGTCACGGGGTGCCAACGAGTTTTGAATCCACGTGGCACGTGTTCCGTTTACGTTGGCCCATTTGTATTAAATCCGTGACGCATGTAGTCTTGATTATTGTTCTCAAGCATTAACGGCAAGACAAGGGGTTCTCTCTTACAATTACATATGCGCATACACATATATATACATGACATGGCATACAGGAAGCTAAAAAATGCATATCAATTAATTCATTTAAATAATTATTCGCATTGGGGCCATATTTTTATTTAGTTTATATTATTTATTTTTTGCTTGTAGTTTAATGTATAAAATAGTTATGCGCATGCATATGATTAGTTAGCAGTCTATGGGTGATGGGAAAAAAATGGTGAGAAAAAATTTGGGAATTGATTTAATTTAGTATAGGTATCCATATGGAGATGGGATATAACGTTTCTGTTTGTCCGGGCTCGGGAATACTTTTGTTAATGATGAATTAAAATATTTAAAAATTCTTTTTTTCGACTTAGAGTTGGTCTACTGTTCTGCTCTGTGATGGTAATGTTTAGGGGATCCTGAGGAGAGAGTCATCGTGTAGTAGAATATAGTTTGAAGGGAACCCCATCGTGAATTAATTAGTTGAGCTCGCTATAGGGTGCTACTGCCACTGTATACCCGTGTCGTATATGTATATATATATATGCTGCGACGAGTTGTGCAACTTACAACAACCGGCCGTGATCAACCGACGAAATTCACCACTCACCTTTTATTTCATTATATTATTTTATTTTATTTTATTTTATTTTATTTAATATTCTCACATCTCGACATTCGATGCCACGCATAATACTATTTAAATGCGTAGTTATAACTAAAAGAATTCAATAATGCGCCGAAAATAATTTAAATAATAATTTATATTGTGTTTATTTAAATCGTCTTTTGTTAAATTTTAGTGTGTATCGTTTTCAAGTCCCTTTTAATATTACGGTGTCCTTGTTTTTAATTTTGATTTATCGTATGTGGATATTTTATTTACTTACAACTATATATTATTTATTTCTTTTTTTTTGCTACTTGAATTTATTACAAATAAAAAAAAATATTGAATTCAATAAAAATTTTTTTAATTACTTGGTTGAAAAAAAAAAAAAAAAAATATATAATAAAGCGATTTAAACTCATTATTGATAAAATAAAACCTAAAACCAATAACAAAAAAAGAAAAAATTGATCTTCTCACGACAGGATGTTGGATCCCTTTGGGTGAGCCTTTCGTCACAGCCGTGATTCACACTCCGGGATTATATGACCCGAAGAGCTGTGAGAGAGAATGTCAAGAAGCAAATGAAAGAAGCTGGGTAAAAAGTACAGAGGAATAAGAACAAGAGCAAGAATGAGAACGAGAAGGAGAAGAAAAAGGAAAAGAATAAGAAGAACAAGAATGTTTAAAGAAATCGCGACTACAGCCCACAGTGTAAGTGTGCACGGTGTGCACCGAGCGGATGATCTCGATAGTCGTGTTATAGGTCGTCAGTTTTCGCGCGATCGGGACTCGAGCGAAACGGAGCGAATCGTGCTCTGGACTCCTACCACCGGCCCCTATAACCCTACTCGCCGAGAGACTACGTGAGATAGATGAATAAGAAAAGAAGAATACATATACATATATGCCGGATTTATCCTCGGTCCTTTACTCATCCAAGTTCCCACAAGCTTTATGCTGGCTCGACCGCGAAATTTCCTTTTTATCTCCTCTACCTTCGTCACCCTATCCCCCACCTGCCCCACTCGCAGAGTCTCAGATCTACCTTTAGCCTACGCTAGCTGCTCCTCTCATAATACTCATGCTCCTTCCCCATCTCCATCTCCATCTCCTTCTCTTTTTCCTTCTCCTGCTCCTTATCCTTATCCTTATCCTTTTTTACTTATGTATACTCTTTTCATTCGCCCCACACTCACCCTGACAAACAAATCCTCTCGCGAAACATTTAAATCGTGCGTGAAGTTGACAGTGGAAAAAAATTTAATACTGAATTTTAAAAATTTTCATGTATTAATATATGCACAGTATAATATATCTTGTACACACTATATTTAATAATATCTATATGTATATATCATGCTTAGAAACATTCTTATCCATATCCTCATTATACTATCATGTTAAAGTTTTTAATGGAAGCACGGGATCATAAATCATCCGCTGACGTTTATGAAGGCATAAATGAAAGCATTAACATTTTGTGATAGAAACATTTTCGATTTACTTTTATAAAAATTTATTGTTTTATTTGAGTTATTTATAAAAATCTTACGCTGAGAAAAATTTATCCCTAACATCAGATCAACGAATTTTGAATTTCAATTTCAGACTGAGAGAATTCTATCATTTCAATAATTTATACTTAAACGCTACACACTATTGTCATTTATTATACATGACGATGTCTTCTAGTGAGAAAAACCAGAAAAATAGAGTTCTGTGAGAAATTAGATTTTTGAATCCAGATCCACATAAGAAAAAATAGGGATAATACGAGAATGACTATCTGTAAAGAGTAGCCCGTAACTTTGCTCCTGTTGGGAATAACCCATCATACCATAAACGTTTTTTGTTCATTATGATGCCCTCGAGTCGGAAAGGCCATGAAAAGTCCTGGGAATAATTTATTTTTTGAGTTGAGACCCATATGAGTCATGGTGGAGATGGGTGGACATGGGTAGAGATGATTTTCTATAAAGAGTAGCCCGTAACTTTGCTCCTGTTGGGAATAACCCATCATACCATAAACGTTTTTTGTTCATTATGATGCCCTCGAGTCGGAAAGGCCATGAAAAGTCCTGGGAATAATTTATTTTTTGAGTTGAGACCCATATGAGTCATGGTGGAGATGGGTGGACATGGGTAGAGATGATTTTCTATAAAGAGTAGCCCGTAACTTTGCTCCTGTTGGGAATAACCCATCATACCATAAACGTTTTTTGTTCATTATGATGCCCTCGAGTCGGAAAGGCCATGAAAAGTCCTGGGAATAATTTATTTTTTGAGTTGAGACCCATATGAGTCATGGTGGAGATGGGTGGACATGGGTAGAGATGATTTTCTATAAAGAGTAGCCCGTAACTTTGCTCCTGTTGGGAATAACCCATCATACCATAAACGTTTTTTGTTCATTATGATGCCCTCGAGTCGGAAAGGCCATGAAAAGTCCTGGGAATAATTTATTTTTTGAGTTGAGACCCATATGAGTCATGGTGGAGATGGGTGGACATGGGTAGAGATGATTTTCTATAAAGAGTAGCCCGTAACTTTGCTCCTGTTGGGAATAACCCATCATACCATAAACGTTTTTTGTTCATTATGATGCCCTCGAGTCGGAAAGGCCATGAAAAGTCCTGGGAATAATTTATTTTTTGAGTTGAGACCCATATGAGTCATGGTGGAGATGGGTGGACATGGGTAGAGATGATTTTCTATAAAGAGTAGCCCGTAACTTTGCTCCTGTTGGGAATAACCCATCATACCATAAACGTTTTTTGTTCATTATGATGCCCTCGAGTCGGAAAGGCCATGAAAAGTCCTGGGAATAATTTATTTTTTGAGTTGAGACCCATATGAGTCATGGTGGAGATGGGTGGACATGGGTAGAGATGATTTTCTATAAAGAGTAGCCCGTAACTTTGCTCCTGTTGGGAATAACCCATCATACCATAAACGTTTTTTGTTCATTATGATGCCCTCGAGTCGGAAAGGCCATGAAAAGTCCTGGGAATAATTTATTTTTTGAGTTGAGACCCATATGAGTCATGGTGGAGATGGGTGGACATGGGTAGAGATGATTTTCTATAAAGAGTAGCCCGTAACTTTGCTCCTGTTGGGAATAACCCATCATACCATAAACGTTTTTTGTTCATTATGATGCCCTCGAGTCGGAAAGGCCATGAAAAGTCCTGGGAATAATTTATTTTTTGAGTTGAGACCCATATGAGTCATGGTGGAGATGGGTGGACATGGGTAGAGATGATTTTCTATAAAGAGTAGCCCGTAACTTTGCTCCTGTTGGGAATAACCCATCATACCATAAACGTTTTTTGTTCATTATGATGCCCTCGAGTCGGAAAGGCCATGAAAAGTCCTGGGAATAATTTATTTTTTGAGTTGAGACCCATATGAGTCATGGTGGAGATGGGTGGACATGGGTAGAGATGATTTTCTATAAAGAGTAGCCCGTAACTTTGCTCCTGTTGGGAATAACCCATCATACCATAAACGTTTTTTGTTCATTATGATGCCCTCGAGTCGGAAAGGCCATGAAAAGTCCTGGGAATAATTTATTTTTTGAGTTGAGACCCATATGAGTCATGGTGGAGATGGGTGGACATGGGTAGAGATGATTTTCTATAAAGAGTAGCCCGTAACTTTGCTCCTGTTGGGAATAACCCATCATACCATAAACGTTTTTTGTTCATTATGATGCCCTCGAGTCGGAAAGGCCATGAAAAGTCCTGGGAATAATTTATTTTTTGAGTTGAGACCCATATGAGTCATGGTGGAGATGGGTGGACATGGGTAGAGATGATTTTCTATAAAGAGTAGCCCGTAACTTTGCTCCTGTTGGGAATAACCCATCATACCATAAACGTTTTTTGTTCATTATGATGCCCTCGAGTCGGAAAGGCCATGAAAAGTCCTGGGAATAATTTATTTTTTGAGTTGAGACCCATATGAGTCATGGTGGAGATGGGTGGACATGGGTAGAGATGATTTTCTATAAAGAGTAGCCCGTAACTTTGCTCCTGTTGGGAATAACCCATCATACCATAAACGTTTTTTGTTCATTATGATGCCCTCGAGTCGGAAAGGCCATGAAAAGTCCTGGGAATAATTTATTTTTTGAGTTGAGACCCATATGAGTCATGGTGGAGATGGGTGGACATGGGTAGAGATGATTTTCTATAAAGAGTAGCCCGTAACTTTGCTCCTGTTGGGAATAACCCATCATACCATAAACGTTTTTTGTTCATTATGATGCCCTCGAGTCGGAAAGGCCATGAAAAGTCCTGGGAATAATTTATTTTTTGAGTTGAGACCCATATGAGTCATGGTGGAGATGGGTGGACATGGGTAGAGATGATTTTCTATAAAGAGTAGCCCGTAACTTTGCTCCTGTTGGGAATAACCCATCATACCATAAACGTTTTTTGTTCATTATGATGCCCTCGAGTCGGAAAGGCCATGAAAAGTCCTGGGAATAATTTATTTTTTGAGTTGAGACCCATATGAGTCATGGTGGAGATGGGTGGACATGGGTAGAGATGATTTTCTATAAAGAGTAGCCCGTAACTTTGCTCCTGTTGGGAATAACCCATCATACCATAAACGTTTTTTGTTCATTATGATGCCCTCGAGTCGGAAAGGCCATGAAAAGTCCTGGGAATAATTTATTTTTTGAGTTGAGACCCATATGAGTCATGGTGGAGATGGGTGGACATGGGTAGAGATGATTTTCTATAAAGAGTAGCCCGTAACTTTGCTCCTGTTGGGAATAACCCATCATACCATAAACGTTTTTTGTTCATTATGATGCCCTCGAGTCGGAAAGGCCATGAAAAGTCCTGGGAATAATTTATTTTTTGAGTTGAGACCCATATGAGTCATGGTGGAGATGGGTGGACATGGGTAGAGATGATTTTCTATAAAGAGTAGCCCGTAACTTTGCTCCTGTTGGGAATAACCCATCATACCATAAACGTTTTTTGTTCATTATGATGCCCTCGAGTCGGAAAGGCCATGAAAAGTCCTGGGAATAATTTATTTTTTGAGTTGAGACCCATATGAGTCATGGTGGAGATGGGTGGACATGGGTAGAGATGATTTTCTATAAAGAGTAGCCCGTAACTTTGCTCCTGTTGGGAATAACCCATCATACCATAAACGTTTTTTGTTCATTATGATGCCCTCGAGTCGGAAAGGCCATGAAAAGTCCTGGGAATAATTTATTTTTTGAGTTGAGACCCATATGAGTCATGGTGGAGATGGGTGGACATGGGTAGAGATGATTTTCTATAAAGAGTAGCCCGTAACTTTGCTCCTGTTGGGAATAACCCATCATACCATAAACGTTTTTTGTTCATTATGATGCCCTCGAGTCGGAAAGGCCATGAAAAGTCCTGGGAATAATTTATTTTTTGAGTTGAGACCCATATGAGTCATGGTGGAGATGGGTGGACATGGGTAGAGATGATTTTCTATAAAGAGTAGCCCGTAACTTTGCTCCTGTTGGGAATAACCCATCATACCATAAACGTTTTTTGTTCATTATGATGCCCTCGAGTCGGAAAGGCCATGAAAAGTCCTGGGAATAATTTATTTTTTGAGTTGAGACCCATATGAGTCATGGTGGAGATGGGTGGACATGGGTAGAGATGATTTTCTATAAAGAGTAGCCCGTAACTTTGCTCCTGTTGGGAATAACCCATCATACCATAAACGTTTTTTGTTCATTATGATGCCCTCGAGTCGGAAAGGCCATGAAAAGTCCTGGGAATAATTTATTTTTTGAGTTGAGACCCATATGAGTCATGGTGGAGATGGGTGGACATGGGTAGAGATGATTTTCTATAAAGAGTAGCCCGTAACTTTGCTCCTGTTGGGAATAACCCATCATACCATAAACGTTTTTTGTTCATTATGATGCCCTCGAGTCGGAAAGGCCATGAAAAGTCCTGGGAATAATTTATTTTTTGAGTTGAGACCCATATGAGTCATGGTGGAGATGGGTGGACATGGGTAGAGATGATTTTCTATAAAGAGTAGCCCGTAACTTTGCTCCTGTTGGGAATAACCCATCATACCATAAACGTTTTTTGTTCATTATGATGCCCTCGAGTCGGAAAGGCCATGAAAAGTCCTGGGAATAATTTATTTTTTGAGTTGAGACCCATATGAGTCATGGTGGAGATGGGTGGACATGGGTAGAGATGATTTTCTATAAAGAGTAGCCCGTAACTTTGCTCCTGTTGGGAATAACCCATCATACCATAAACGTTTTTTGTTCATTATGATGCCCTCGAGTCGGAAAGGCCATGAAAAGTCCTGGGAATAATTTATTTTTTGAGTTGAGACCCATATGAGTCATGGTGGAGATGGGTGGACATGGGTAGAGATGATTTTCTATAAAGAGTAGCCCGTAACTTTGCTCCTGTTGGGAATAACCCATCATACCATAAACGTTTTTTGTTCATTATGATGCCCTCGAGTCGGAAAGGCCATGAAAAGTCCTGGGAATAATTTATTTTTTGAGTTGAGACCCATATGAGTCATGGTGGAGATGGGTGGACATGGGTAGAGATGATTTTCTATAAAGAGTAGCCCGTAACTTTGCTCCTGTTGGGAATAACCCATCATACCATAAACGTTTTTTGTTCATTATGATGCCCTCGAGTCGGAAAGGCCATGAAAAGTCCTGGGAATAATTTATTTTTTGAGTTGAGACCCATATGAGTCATGGTGGAGATGGGTGGACATGGGTAGAGATGATTTTCTATAAAGAGTAGCCCGTAACTTTGCTCCTGTTGGGAATAACCCATCATACCATAAACGTTTTTTGTTCATTATGATGCCCTCGAGTCGGAAAGGCCATGAAAAGTCCTGGGAATAATTTATTTTTTGAGTTGAGACCCATATGAGTCATGGTGGAGATGGGTGGACATGGGTAGAGATGATTTTCTATAAAGAGTAGCCCGTAACTTTGCTCCTGTTGGGAATAACCCATCATACCATAAACGTTTTTTGTTCATTATGATGCCCTCGAGTCGGAAAGGCCATGAAAAGTCCTGGGAATAATTTATTTTTTGAGTTGAGACCCATATGAGTCATGGTGGAGATGGGTGGACATGGGTAGAGATGATTTTCTATAAAGAGTAGCCCGTAACTTTGCTCCTGTTGGGAATAACCCATCATACCATAAACGTTTTTTGTTCATTATGATGCCCTCGAGTCGGAAAGGCCATGAAAAGTCCTGGGAATAATTTATTTTTTGAGTTGAGACCCATATGAGTCATGGTGGAGATGGGTGGACATGGGTAGAGATGATTTTCTATAAAGAGTAGCCCGTAACTTTGCTCCTGTTGGGAATAACCCATCATACCATAAACGTTTTTTGTTCATTATGATGCCCTCGAGTCGGAAAGGCCATGAAAAGTCCTGGGAATAATTTATTTTTTGAGTTGAGACCCATATGAGTCATGGTGGAGATGGGTGGACATGGGTAGAGATGATTTTCTATAAAGAGTAGCCCGTAACTTTGCTCCTGTTGGGAATAACCCATCATACCATAAACGTTTTTTGTTCATTATGATGCCCTCGAGTCGGAAAGGCCATGAAAAGTCCTGGGAATAATTTATTTTTTGAGTTGAGACCCATATGAGTCATGGTGGAGATGGGTGGACATGGGTAGAGATGATTTTCTATAAAGAGTAGCCCGTAACTTTGCTCCTGTTGGGAATAACCCATCATACCATAAACGTTTTTTGTTCATTATGATGCCCTCGAGTCGGAAAGGCCATGAAAAGTCCTGGGAATAATTTATTTTTTGAGTTGAGACCCATATGAGTCATGGTGGAGATGGGTGGACATGGGTAGAGATGATTTTCTATAAAGAGTAGCCCGTAACTTTGCTCCTGTTGGGAATAACCCATCATACCATAAACGTTTTTTGTTCATTATGATGCCCTCGAGTCGGAAAGGCCATGAAAAGTCCTGGGAATAATTTATTTTTTGAGTTGAGACCCATATGAGTCATGGTGGAGATGGGTGGACATGGGTAGAGATGATTTTCTATAAAGAGTAGCCCGTAACTTTGCTCCTGTTGGGAATAACCCATCATACCATAAACGTTTTTTGTTCATTATGATGCCCTCGAGTCGGAAAGGCCATGAAAAGTCCTGGGAATAATTTATTTTTTGAGTTGAGACCCATATGAGTCATGGTGGAGATGGGTGGACATGGGTAGAGATGATTTTCTATAAAGAGTAGCCCGTAACTTTGCTCCTGTTGGGAATAACCCATCATACCATAAACGTTTTTTGTTCATTATGATGCCCTCGAGTCGGAAAGGCCATGAAAAGTCCTGGGAATAATTTATTTTTTGAGTTGAGACCCATATGAGTCATGGTGGAGATGGGTGGACATGGGTAGAGATGATTTTCTATAAAGAGTAGCCCGTAACTTTGCTCCTGTTGGGAATAACCCATCATACCATAAACGTTTTTTGTTCATTATGATGCCCTCAAGTCGGAAAGGCCATGAAAAGTCCTGGGAATAATTTATTTTTTGAGTTGAGACCCATATGAGTCATGGTGGAGATGGGTGGACATGGGTAGAGATGATTTTCTATAAAGAGTAGCCCGTAACTTTGCTCCTGTTGGGAATAACCCATCATACCATAAACGTTTTTTGTTCATTATGATGCCCTCGAGTCGGAAAGGCCATGAAAAGTCCTGGGAATAATTTATTTTTTGAGTTGAGACCCATATGAGTCATGGTGGAGATGGGTGGACATGGGTAGAGATGATTTTCTATAAAGAGTAGCCCGTAACTTTGCTCCTGTTGGGAATAACCCATCATACCATAAACGTTTTTTGTTCATTATGATGCCCTCGAGTCGGAAAGGCCATGAAAAGTCCTGGGAATAATTTATTTTTTGAGTTGAGACCCATATGAGTCATGGTGGAGATGGGTGGACATGGGTAGAGATGATTTTCTATAAAGAGTAGCCCGTAACTTTGCTCCTGTTGGGAATAACCCATCATACCATAAACGTTTTTTGTTCATTATGATGCCCTCGAGTCGGAAAGGCCATGAAAAGTCCTGGGAATAATTTATTTTTTGAGTTGAGACCCATATGAGTCATGGTGGAGATGGGTGGACATGGGTAGAGATGATTTTCTATAAAGAGTAGCCCGTAACTTTGCTCCTGTTGGGAATAACCCATCATACCATAAACGTTTTTTGTTCATTATGATGCCCTCGAGTCGGAAAGGCCATGAAAAGTCCTGGGAATAATTTATTTTTTGAGTTGAGACCCATATGAGTCATGGTGGAGATGGGTGGACATGGGTAGAGATGATTTTCTATAAAGAGTAGCCCGTAACTTTGCTCCTGTTGGGAATAACCCATCATACCATAAACGTTTTTTGTTCATTATGATGCCCTCGAGTCGGAAAGGCCATGAAAAGTCCTGGGAATAATTTATTTTTTGAGTTGAGACCCATATGAGTCATGGTGGAGATGGGTGGACATGGGTAGAGATGATTTTCTATAAAGAGTAGCCCGTAACTTTGCTCCTGTTGGGAATAACCCATCATACCATAAACGTTTTTTGTTCATTATGATGCCCTCGAGTCGGAAAGGCCATGAAAAGTCCTGGGAATAATTTATTTTTTGAGTTGAGACCCATATGAGTCATGGTGGAGATGGGTGGACATGGGTAGAGATGATTTTCTATAAAGAGTAGCCCGTAACTTTGCTCCTGTTGGGAATAACCCATCATACCATAAACGTTTTTTGTTCATTATGATGCCCTCGAGTCGGAAAGGCCATGAAAAGTCCTGGGAATAATTTATTTTTTGAGTTGAGACCCATATGAGTCATGGTGGAGATGGGTGGACATGGGTAGAGATGATTTTCTATAAAGAGTAGCCCGTAACTTTGCTCCTGTTGGGAATAACCCATCATACCATAAACGTTTTTTGTTCATTATGATGCCCTCGAGTCGGAAAGGCCATGAAAAGTCCTGGGAATAATTTATTTTTTGAGTTGAGACCCATATGAGTCATGGTGGAGATGGGTGGACATGGGTAGAGATGATTTTCTATAAAGAGTAGCCCGTAACTTTGCTCCTGTTGGGAATAACCCATCATACCATAAACGTTTTTTGTTCATTATGATGCCCTCGAGTCGGAAAGGCCATGAAAAGTCCTGGGAATAATTTATTTTTTGAGTTGAGACCCATATGAGTCATGGTGGAGATGGGTGGACATGGGTAGAGATGATTTTCTATAAAGAGTAGCCCGTAACTTTGCTCCTGTTGGGAATAACCCATCATACCATAAACGTTTTTTGTTCATTATGATGCCCTCGAGTCGGAAAGGCCATGAAAAGTCCTGGGAATAATTTATTTTTTGAGTTGAGACCCATATGAGTCATGGTGGAGATGGGTGGACATGGGTAGAGATGATTTTCTATAAAGAGTAGCCCGTAACTTTGCTCCTGTTGGGAATAACCCATCATACCATAAACGTTTTTTGTTCATTATGATGCCCTCGAGTCGGAAAGGCCATGAAAAGTCCTGGGAATAATTTATTTTTTGAGTTGAGACCCATATGAGTCATGGTGGAGATGGGTGGACATGGGTAGAGATGATTTTCTATAAAGAGTAGCCCGTAACTTTGCTCCTGTTGGGAATAACCCATCATACCATAAACGTTTTTTGTTCATTATGATGCCCTCGAGTCGGAAAGGCCATGAAAAGTCCTGGGAATAATTTATTTTTTGAGTTGAGACCCATATGAGTCATGGTGGAGATGGGTGGACATGGGTAGAGATGATTTTCTATAAAGAGTAGCCCGTAACTTTGCTCCTGTTGGGAATAACCCATCATACCATAAACGTTTTTTGTTCATTATGATGCCCTCGAGTCGGAAAGGCCATGAAAAGTCCTGGGAATAATTTATTTTTTGAGTTGAGACCCATATGAGTCATGGTGGAGATGGGTGGACATGGGTAGAGATGATTTTCTATAAAGAGTAGCCCGTAACTTTGCTCCTGTTGGGAATAACCCATCATACCATAAACGTTTTTTGTTCATTATGATGCCCTCGAGTCGGAAAGGCCATGAAAAGTCCTGGGAATAATTTATTTTTTGAGTTGAGACCCATATGAGTCATGGTGGAGATGGGTGGACATGGGTAGAGATGATTTTCTATAAAGAGTAGCCCGTAACTTTGCTCCTGTTGGGAATAACCCATCATACCATAAACGTTTTTTGTTCATTATGATGCCCTCGAGTCGGAAAGGCCATGAAAAGTCCTGGGAATAATTTATTTTTTGAGTTGAGACCCATATGAGTCATGGTGGAGATGGGTGGACATGGGTAGAGATGATTTTCTATAAAGAGTAGCCCGTAACTTTGCTCCTGTTGGGAATAACCCATCATACCATAAACGTTTTTTGTTCATTATGATGCCCTCGAGTCGGAAAGGCCATGAAAAGTCCTGGGAATAATTTATTTTTTGAGTTGAGACCCATATGAGTCATGGTGGAGATGGGTGGACATGGGTAGAGATGATTTTCTATAAAGAGTAGCCCGTAACTTTGCTCCTGTTGGGAATAACCCATCATACCATAAACGTTTTTTGTTCATTATGATGCCCTCAAGTCGGAAAGGCCATGAAAAGTCCTGGGAATAATTTATTTTTTGAGTTGAGACCCATATGAGTCATGGTGGAGATGGGTGGACATGGGTAGAGATGATTTTCTATAAAGAGTAGCCCGTAACTTTGCTCCTGTTGGGAATAACCCATCATACCATAAACGTTTTTTGTTCATTATGATGCCCTCAAGTCGGAAAGGCCATGAAAAGTCCTGGGAATAATTTATTTTTTGAGTTGAGACCCATATGAGTCATGGTGGAGATGGGTGGACATGGGTAGAGATGATTTTCTATAAAGAGTAGCCCGTAACTTTGCTCCTGTTGGGAATAACCCATCATACCATAAACGTTTTTTGTTCATTATGATGCCCTCAAGTCGGAAAGGCCATGAAAAGTCCTGGGAATAATTTATTTTTTGAGTTGAGACCCATATGAGTCATGGTGGAGATGGGTGGACATGGGTAGAGATGATTTTCTATAAAGAGTAGCCCGTAACTTTGCTCCTGTTGGGAATAACCCATCATACCATAAACGTTTTTTGTTCATTATGATGCCCTCGAGTCGGAAAGGCCATGAAAAGTCCTGGGAATAATTTATTTTTTGAGTTGAGACCCATATGAGTCATGGTGGAGATGGGTGGACATGGGTAGAGATGATTTTCTATAAAGAGTAGCCCGTAACTTTGCTCCTGTTGGGAATAACCCATCATACCATAAACGTTTTTTGTTCATTATGATGCCCTCGAGTCGGAAAGGCCATGAAAAGTCCTGGGAATAATTTATTTTTTGAGTTGAGACCCATATGAGTCATGGTGGAGATGGGTGGACATGGGTAGAGATGATTTTCTATAAAGAGTAGCCCGTAACTTTGCTCCTGTTGGGAATAACCCATCATACCATAAACGTTTTTTGTTCATTATGATGCCCTCGAGTCGGAAAGGCCATGAAAAGTCCTGGGAATAATTTATTTTTTGAGTTGAGACCCATATGAGTCATGGTGGAGATGGGTGGACATGGGTAGAGATGATTTTCTATAAAGAGTAGCCCGTAACTTTGCTCCTGTTGGGAATAACCCATCATACCATAAACGTTTTTTGTTCATTATGATGCCCTCAAGTCGGAAAGGCCATGAAAAGTCCTGGGAATAATTTATTTTTTGAGTTGAGACCCATATGAGTCATGGTGGAGATGGGTGGACATGGGTAGAGATGATTTTCTATAAAGAGTAGCCCGTAACTTTGCTCCTGTTGGGAATAACCCATCATACCATAAACGTTTTTTGTTCATTATGATGCCCTCGAGTCGGAAAGGCCATGAAAAGTCCTGGGAATAATTTTTTTTTTTCCGTTGAGACCCATATGAGTCATGGTGGAGATGGGTGGACATGGGTAGAGATGATTTTCTATAAAGAGTAGCCCGTAACTTTGCTCCTGTTGGGAATAACCCATCATACCATAAACGTTTTTTGTTCATTATGATGCCCTCAAGTCGGAAAGGCCATGAAAAGTCCTGGGAATAATTTATTTTTTGAGTTGAGACCCATATGAGTCATGGTGGAGATGGGTGGACATGGGTAGAGATGATTTTCTATAAAGAGTAGCCCGTAACTTTGCTCCTGTTGGGAATAACCCATCATACCATAAACGTTTTTTGTTCATTATGATGCCCTCGAGTCGGAAAGGCCATGAAAAGTCCTGGGAATAATTTATTTTTTGAGTTGAGACCCATATGAGTCATGGTGGAGATGGGTGGACATGGGTAGAGATGATTTTCTATAAAGAGTAGCCCGTAACTTTGCTCCTGTTGGGAATAACCCATCATACCATAAACGTTTTTTGTTCATTATGATGCCCTCGAGTCGGAAAGGCCATGAAAAGTCCTGGGAATAATTTATTTTTTGAGTTGAGACCCATATGAGTCATGGTGGAGATGGGTGGACATGGGTAGAGATGATTTTCTATAAAGAGTAGCCCGTAACTTTGCTCCTGTTGGGAATAACCCATCATACCATAAACGTTTTTTGTTCATTATGATGCCCTCGAGTCGGAAAGGCCATGAAAAGTCCTGGGAATAATTTATTTTTTGAGTTGAGACCCATATGAGTCATGGTGGAGATGGGTGGACATGGGTAGAGATGATTTTCTATAAAGAGTAGCCCGTAACTTTGCTCCTGTTGGGAATAACCCATCATACCATAAACGTTTTTTGTTCATTATGATGCCCTCAAGTCGGAAAGGCCATGAAAAGTCCTGGGAATAATTTATTTTTTGAGTTGAGACCCATATGAGTCATGGTGGAGATGGGTGGACATGGGTAGAGATGATTTTCTATAAAGAGTAGCCCGTAACTTTGCTCCTGTTGGGAATAACCCATCATACCATAAACGTTTTTTGTTCATTATGATGCCCTCGAGTCGGAAAGGCCATGAAAAGTCCTGGGAATAATTTTTTTTTTTCCGTTGAGACCCATATGAGTCATGGTGGAGATGGGTGGACATGGGTAGAGATGATTTTCTATAAAGAGTAGCCCGTAACTTTGCTCCTGTTGGGAATAACCCATCATACCATAAACGTTTTTTGTTCATTATGATGCCCTCAAGTCGGAAAGGCCATGAAAAGTCCTGGGAATAATTTATTTTTTGAGTTGAGACCCATATGAGTCATGGTGGAGATGGGTGGACATGGGTAGAGATGATTTTCTATAAAGAGTAGCCCGTAACTTTGCTCCTGTTGGGAATAACCCATCATACCATAAACGTTTTTTGTTCATTATGATGCCCTCGAGTCGGAAAGGCCATGAAAAGTCCTGGGAATAATTTATTTTTTGAGTTGAGACCCATATGAGTCATGGTGGAGATGGGTGGACATGGGTAGAGATGATTTTCTATAAAGAGTAGCCCGTAACTTTGCTCCTGTTGGGAATAACCTATCATACCATAAACGTTTTTTGTTCATTATGATGTCCTCTAGTAGAAAAATGTTCGTAGAGTCCTCTCCGAGAATTTTTTTTTTTTTCACTTACATGACTTATTAGAGCATAGATGAATCAAGATGACACTGTACATATGTATTCTTAATGTTACAGTGTTAAATATCTTTAATACCGTTGTAGCGCAAATATACTTGCCTCAAAAATAGCATTGAATAGACGTTGATTGAGATACTCAATTATAAAGTAACGTCTATTAAGTGTGAGTGCATCTCGAGTAGTTGCATCTACTTTCAACTTTCATTATACTCTTCTATAGACACCATACATAAATATATCGTAGACAATATACGCATACATGTTTACATAGATAGACATAGATAATAGATATGTTTATATAAAACCCGTTGGCAGCGTTGATCGCAATAAGGGGTTGCTATGGTAGTGATGTAGAAAGCGCGTATACGGAAGGAAGTTAAGTATATAAGAGTTAAAGTTGCGTGCACGTCGCCGACAAGAAAGTTGCTGGCGATAATTATGGATCGGTTGTACACACGCGGGTGTTGTAAAACTGTACCAAAAGACGGGAGAAAAAAAGACAAGCAACATAACACACGGGATAAAGAAAAGATTACGGGATACGGGGGATTCAAAGACCAAAGACATAAGGCTGGTTTTTAAAACCGATGGCGTTGATGAGTCGGCTTAGAGTTTAAGGAGGGCTAAAAATAAGAGGGTGAATCGAGTTAAATTAATGCATGTACGCAGTAGTAAAGAAAAATTTCTCCATACGTGTGAGCAGTGAAAATGAGTCTTGGTCTTAGTCTTGGCCTTGATGGGTCTTGATGGTCTTGCTCTCGCTCTCTGATATATCTCGTGTCTTTATCTTAAAGAATTGTCTCTTCTTTTAACTAATTTGCTTGCGCCTTCTTCGTTATAAAGTGTAGGACAAGTATTGGAGTAAGAGCCGCGTGTATTCGAGCTAAGCACCGAGACTTTTATTGATCGACTGGCAAAAACTCAGGAACCCTCATTTCGTGCTACGTGCCCCCAACTCCCGAATTTTCGACCGAGGCTTCGTCAGGAGGACTAGAGTTTTCTTTACTACCCACCCGGGCCTCTCCCCATCTCCTTTCTATTCGACGCTCGACCTCCTGCCACCCCTTAACTATACTCTTATACTTATACCCGCGCTACTCTACTCTTACGCTTATTCACCCTCGCTATGACTAAAAAAAATTCAGAAAGAGAGGGAGAGAGAAAAAAAGGAACCTAGTCGTACTAGGCACCACTCATTATCTCCTGCGTGTATACACTCGCAGATAAGAATGTTTTTTTTTTGCTTTTGTTTTTTTGTATATAACTTTTTTTTGCCTCGCTTTGGCTGTCCTGATTGACGAGTTTTATTATGATGGGATTTTATTTTAAAATTTTTTGTCAAGATTTTTTCAGACAGGATGCAACCCTTCTGTTTAATCCCCTTTATGTCTCTAAATATATGTATAGAGTATAGAGGACGGGGCCAATAAAACTTTGAGGACGCGAGTAGTGAGAGAGTCGAGAGATTCGAGTGAAGTATTCTTGCGACAAGAGATTCTTCTTCTTTTCATTCGTCTTTTTATCTTAATTTTTTTTGTCTATTATAAAATTTTTTTAACTTCCTTTGTCCTTGGACAATGCCAAATAAAGTTATTATTATTTTCATTATTATTATTATTGTTATTGTTATTGTTATTGTTGCCGTCGTTAAATAAAAAATTAATAATTATAATTAATGGGGAAATAAAATAAATAAAAATGAAAGTTGTAAAGCGGATGTAAAAGTAATAATGTCGATAAAACGATTGATCGTCTCAGGGGGTTAAATTCGATTTGCTACTGAGGGTAGAAAATTTACTGCAAGGTAGATAGGTACGTGGGGGAGGTGCTGGGGTGAGTAGTACATCGGTTCATCGAATACCTCAATACCTCAATATACGTAAATATGTGAAATCTCCGATGGAAGACTCTGAGGACTTGTGTGGAGTTAGCTAACGTGGTTTGGGGACTGGGGACTCTGGAGCTTTAGGTTGGGGGCTCTATCTACTTCTGTTCGAGACTCAGATAGAGATAAAGAGACGCGAGGGAAGCGTCGAGGTAAGAGTCTTCTATTGTCATGTCCCCATCAGACTGCTATTGTTTCAGAACCACGTATCCTCATGTAAGGCTCGAAAACACACAAAACTCAGCCCCGGACCAACCTTTTTGGGGAAAAGACTTTTTTCAGCATTTATTATTTATCAGGGTCTATCTGATCTCACCGCGCTTTCAATTAGAAACAAAAAAATTTTTTACTGTCATTTTTTAAGTTTCAAATATTTATCAACGGTCAGAAAAATTTTGAAGTATATGGATAATTAGGGCACATGATAGGTTTTCTATAAAAAAATGCAGCCGTAGAGTAGATATTAAAAACTATAGTGGGTTAGGAAAAAAAAACAAGGAGAGAGAGAGAGAGAGAGAGGAAAGGAATATAAATATAAAGAGGACTAGAGTGTAGTGGAGAAGCCGGTTGACTCTGAGTAGGTATTCTCGTCGTCTGAGGTGGTAGAGATGCTGGTTGAAAAGGGTGCGCGAGGATCGCGGTAGGTGGGATCGTAAGGGGTGCGTTGGTATTGTCTCAGTGGGATGGTTGTACAGTTGCCGGTGGGTGGAAGGACGAGGGTGCCGGCCGGGTTCCGAAGAGGCGGAAGAAACGCAAGAGAATAAGAGAGAAGAAGGAAGAAAGAAGAAAGAAGAGTAGTAGGAAAAGAAGAGTCGGGGGTTTCTGCATGCTGTCGGGCGGGTAAGACGTGCGGCATGAAGGGTTGGAAATGTAGATAGAATTTCTTCATTTCGCGTTGGCCCCTCGGCCCGCGCTCCACTCGGCCTCCTTCTCCTCCTTCTATTCCTCACTCGTAGCTTACCTCCTCTGCCCCTTGAGAGTGTCCCCCCGCTCTCTGTTGAGTCGACCCCCTGGCACCCTCAGGCCGACGTTCACCCTCATCCTCATCCTCATCCCACTCGACAAAACCCTCATTCTCTCACTCCTTCACTCTTTCACTCTTTCACTCTATACTCACCCCCGCTCTCATTTCAACCCATCCCCGCCATTCTTTCTCTTAAGACTCCGCGGCAGAGGAATCGTTAAAATCTGGCCGTTCCTACCCTCGCGACCACCCGCTTCTTTCTACCCTCAGTCAACCAGTTCTCTATAGATATATTCACTCTATACACTTGCTTACTACCCCTTGCCTACAACGTACGACTACGACTACGACTAAGAGACGACTACGACGACGACGACGTCGTCTTCTTTGCTACTCATTCCCAGCGACGAGGAATATACAGTGAACGGGAACAGCAACGGCAACCCTTGAACGCTGGCACTATTACTTACTTGGTTCGTTCGTTCGTTCGTTGGTTTTTTTTTTTATTTTTTTGTGGCCCCGAGGGCCAGGAAACACCGGGACATTAATCAGGGGATGCGTGATGTGGATTATGCAGACCTTCTACCCCCCTTTCCCCTCCTATTTCCTCCTTTTCTCTTGCCGGGCATTTAGACCACTACAATTGTTATTCCTACTCTAATCATCCCGAGATTAAATAAAGAAGAGTTTTAATTAGTAAATTTATTGAAATTAAAAAAATTTTTCACGCTTTGAATTTTGCGGTATTTGTTTTTTTTTTTTTGTTTTTTGTCTTATGCCAGCCGAGAGTGGCAGGGGGAGTTTTCCGAGTCGTAAGGAAAAATAAATGAGGAGTAAAAAGAGGCTGCGTGAAAAATATGTAAAGTATTGATTGCATTTTATAATTACTTGGGAGCCGGGCGTCTTAGCTACTCTTCCCAGTCGACTCACCACCCTACTCGTTCGTTCGTTCGTTGCTTGTGGACCACCCTTCTCGCTTCCACCCTCTTTGCTCTTACGCCACCCTTCACTCAGACTTCTGCCATTCGCTTTTCTCTCTTCCTAATTTCTTCATGCGTACTTTCTTTATGCTGAAACATACATTTTTTTTTTTTTTATTATTATTTTATTTTTTTGATGACTATTGCTATCAAATATATCATTAATTAAAAATTTTTCAAAATTTGGTGGAGAAAAAAAAAAAGTAAATAAATAACCGAAAGATTTATTTTATCGATACCCTCGTGTCAGCATGACAATAGAAAGACTTAAAAAAAAAAATATTTCTTGAAAGTATTGCAATCGAAGGCGAAGCAGTTTGATGTGAGACAATTGCCGGAGGAATAATCACCGACGTACAATCACAGACAAGTCAACCTGACAGGGATACACATACTGCCGGGGTGTGGGATTGTGGGGGTTGATAAGAAGAAGAAGAAAGAGGAGGATGAGAAATGTAGGAGATGGGGAAGATGGGGGAGGTGGGTGTAGATGGTACGTAAGGGTTTTCTTGTTGGTTTCTTACGGGCAAGAGCTTGCCGGAGGTAAGAAAGTAACAGGAGCTGTGTTAGTGAGTCGCGGGGGCTCTATATAAGACGGAATGGAAGGTTCAGCTGGAGAGAGAAAACTCACGTTCCAGGTTCTTTCTTACTCGCTTACACATATTTCCTCGATCCGGCATTAGTTTTCTCACTTTACTCTCTTTCTACTGGCGAGAAGTTGCGCCCAGCATTTTAATCGATTTCATTTGCGCGCATGTGAGTGAGCTGAAGGCACAGTAGTCAGGAGCCTGAGTAGTCTATACACTAAAGACTCGCTCGCTCGACTCGACTCGACTCGACTCAACTCAACCAAAGGTAGAGAGGATGCTAGAGGAGTTGAGGCAAAGACGTATAAACCTTTCTTTGTTTTGCTTTGCTTGCGTCATTAGGGGTGGGCAGAAGACTACGCGATGCGATATGCCGACCGAGTAGTATGCTAAAAGCTGACACACACTCTCCTACCCCACCCCACCCCACCCCAACATCTTTCTTTCTCTCTTTATTTATCCAAATGGGTATGAGGTATTTCAAATCGGCGAGGGCGTGGTTCTTCACGATCTACATACAAACGTACTTTACAAGACGTATGTCAAAGTCATGTCTTTATATATATACCCCCATGAGAAAATAACACCGATTTATTTTTTTTTCTCTTAGACTCCTATCTGAGCGAGATCGGACTAATGAAAAAATATTTTACTCATTTATTTACGTCTACCTTACATTCAATTATTTTTTTTTCTTCCTTAAAAATTTTTTTAACGCATATTTATATACTTTTTATATCATTTTTTATATCATTTTTTTTTTTCGTTAGTCTTGTTTAATATTTCTACAATTTTACTCGAGCAACGTCTGGTTATAATTCGGATGATGGGGATGACACACACGCTCGGGTTAAAACTTTGAAATTTTGTCGAGTACGAGAGGATGCGACTGAATTGCTTCCATTCGTGTACGTAAGTGTGTGAGCTGAGTAAAAGATGTATGTTATGTTTGTATTTATATATATGTATATGTAAGTCTGTTTTACAGTATTAAGGGAGAAGAGGACGAGGATGAGGATGAGGATGAGGATGAGGACGAGGGTAAGGAGACACTGGAGTGGAAAAGAGAAAGAGATAAAAGTTGCAACGAATAAGCGTTATGCATATTTCGTCAGGGGCCACAGTGGATGGGGTAGCTCGTCAAATATCCTCGAGTAGGCTGCGCACCCCTTCCATTTATGTATTTATATTTGTATACATATATGTGTATGGATATAGAGGTACATCCGTTGGAAAAGAAATAAATAACGTAAAAGGTCCAACAAAAAAATTATTATACATATTGTAGATATAGATATATATGTGTGTGTGCGACATTAAATATTCACATTTATTTTTTAACATTTATCTTTAGTTGTTTGTTTAGCGCTTCAGATGCTGTCACACTCGAAAAATTCTGCACGTCTTGGAGCGCTATTAATTTTTACCCGGCAATAATTAGTGTAACGACAGTTATATTATAAATGTGAATAAATAAGAATCATAAGGACATTTTTTTTTATAAATTCTTTTCATCTTTTAAATATGCGCAAGTTATTTATTTTTAAATTTATCAATTTTATTTTTAATTAAAAAATAAAAAAAAAATGAAACAAAAGTTTTTTATTGATTAAAAATTAAAAAAAAAATTAGTGGGCCAATGAAAGTGGAAAAAGTGTTAGGTCGTCGGACAGAAAGTATATAAAAAAAGGTATTTGGCGTTGGGAGGGATGGGAAAGGATGCCAGAAGGGGTGAGTTCGTTGGTCCAGTCTTTGTGGTGGTCAGCTGACGGGATTTAACAGTACGCAGACACGCGGCCCGCGAGTACTACACCAGAGTTGTAGGGTAAAAGAGAAAGAGAGAGTTGCCGTCTCGACTCGAGGGAGATAGTAACCACCACGTGCGCGGCCACGTGGTTCTTCTCTCTTCATCCCTCTCAAGTCTTCTCGATTCTCGTCATACCCTACTGCCACCCACTACCACTCTCCACCACTGGCTTCCAGATTCTTCTTATTCCTCTTCAATTACACCGCAAAATTTTTTTTTTATATTTTATTTTTTATAAACTTTTTTTTGTTATCAAAGAATTCAAAACTCGAGTCTTTGAGATATCGATGTTATTTCAATACGAGCCGATCAAGTACTCGGAAAAGTTTATTCCCAACAGCAAGTGCTTGGTAATTAATAGTTTTAAAGCTGAAACAAAGCTCCGTACATTTTTTTATGTATATATACCGAACCCTGGCAATTATTCACCGAGATATTTAAATAACTCGATAATTCGATTGATTCCAAAAACAAAAGAATTTATTTTTATCGCAGACTAAAGAAATTTTTTTTCGTCCAGAGCTAATTAATAGTTTCAAGATTCTTATTCCGTATTGTAACTTTATTTTAAAATAATCTATACGAATTTTTTAATTGAGAAAAATTCATTTAATAATCTGTTATTAATTACAATTAATCGATACTGATGACGCAAACAAATTTGAATTAAATCAATTTGTAATTTTAACTACCAGATGACAAACAACATTTTTTATTTTTAATAAAATTTATTTTATTTATTTCTGAAAATTAATTTCCTCAAAAAAATATGAAAACGAGATTTTTAATTAGACAAATCTAAAAATCTAAGTAAAAAAAATCCATTGTCTGGAAGGGTTGAAATAATAACCGGAAACCCTTGGATGCGCACCTACACAGCAACACACCTACAGCACACCGTAAATAAAAAGTCAATGTTTTCCTTGATGAAATACGAGCCGTTGACTTATCTAACAAGCAAAAAAAAAAAATACAACTTTTATATTATTATATATCATGTAACTCAATATAAATATTTCTCTCTAAATATAATCCACATATGTCGCTTTAACGGTTACGAAAAACGTAATCGATACATAAATCCACAGTATTCTTATATGTATATATATATGAGTTCTTAAATTGTTTTGTTGCGTCTTTGAAATATATATTTTCATTCCCTCAGTATATACACAATTATATATAAATGTATATAGTGGTGGAGTGGAGAGTAAATGTATATATGTACATGTGTTTGTGACATGTCGACCGATTGTCTCACCCGGTTGAGAAATCTACCCCGATACGAACTTCTTCATCATCATTTTCTTCAACTTCTTCCTCTGTTCGTTCTTTACGTTGCTATTGCTATTGCTATATATATTGTTATTCACGTGCACCCTTAAGTCTGTACTATATTCTCTCGTGAGAATATATACCCCGTTTCCTTTAGCCGCCCTAGTGTACTGTAGAGTAGAGAATTGTATGGTTGTATGTATGTATATGTATAGTCTCTCATGTCGTTGTAGTCGCATCATCCACGGGCACATCGATCCGCCTTAATGAGTGGAAAGAATAAGACAGCCTACCCCTTATGCCCTCTCCTACTGTATATAGTCTTACTCACCCTTAACAAACCCACCCTCACTCTCCCCGTCTCTACTACAATCTTTTTGCTTTCTTTATTCCTTTCTCTTAAGTTAGTTGCATCCTTATTTCTTTACTCCTTCACTCCTTCACTCCTTCACTCCTTCTTCACTTTTTCACTCCTTACTCCTTTACTGCTGTCTCTTAAAGAAGGAAGGGAGTGAATTCAAGACGGAAAACGAATGGCGGAGAAATAAAGGATGTGGAATTAGAATAAGGAAGAAGCGCAGGAGTGGGTGAATGGGTGGATGAAAGGGTGGCTGTTGGAGAAGAACAAGAAGAACAAGAAGGAGAATAAACTTTTTGAGGTGGGAGATGTATGTATGTATGTATGGGGTCTAGCTCTGGCTCTGGCTCTGGGTCTTGGTCTGAGTCTGGGGTTTTGTTTCGAATAAGGGTGTTGCGATACACGTAACATCAACTTTGCGTCACACCACTCGGAATGTTAATTCCTGGTGCTTAATTCTTATATTTTACAGCCCTGCTGTACGCCGTAAGAAGGGATGCTTAGATCCAGGGATACTAACATTACAGCTCTATGTTTTATAGAGATGAGATACTGAGGGTAAAAATGGAGATTTCGCGGATCCTGATTAACATTGATGCTTTGACATTTTTTTAGGATTATCTTTTCTTTTTTATTATTATTATTACTGATTATTTAACATTTTTTTTTTTTGTTGAATATTAATCATTTAAATGCTTATAAGACATTTTTTAATTTTAATAAAAACTCAATAGCATTGATAAATTTTATATTAATTAGTTTTGGTGATGGTAAAAATTAGGGGATTGAAAAAATTTAAAAACAAGATATGAAAGAGAAGAAATATTTAAAAGTTTTTATTATAAAATCGATCAGTTTTCTTTTAACAATAATTAAATAATTCGTAAAATTAATAATTAATTATTAACATAAAACGAAAAAAATAAAAAAAAAATAAATTTAATTTAATTTATTTAATCAAAGTTTCAATCAAGAGTGTTGATTGTCTGGTCGTACTTGCCCGAGAATCACTTCTGACACCGGGAGATTGGGATTGCCCGTTCTGGTGTATTGTCCAGCCGGTCATAGAAAACTCAACAAAGTGAGCGCGAACGATTCGCGATCCTTTCTCCCGGAGCGAGCCAACGAAAAATAAACCACATCTCAATCCCACCCAATACAACTAAGCTAAAAATAAACCAAAACAAAAACAAAAACAAAAATATAAAACAAGTTGAAAGAATCGGAGATGAGAAACAGGAGGTTTTTTGTCGTCCCATCACATCCGGTCATCTGTCCCACCGTTTCTTTATGCCTCAAGCGTGTTTACTCGAGTACATTATCGACAAACTATTTGTCAATCGCCTTTCTCTTAAACTTTTAGTATTTTTTTTTCGATATCCTCAGTGCTCAGAATCTTCTCTATTTACTTTTTCTTTCTCGAATCATCATCATCATCATCATCATCCACATTCACTTTCTTTATTAAATGTGGAAAATTAAAGCGACTTTTGGTAGAAGAGTTGCTGCTGCTGCCAAGGGTGTGTACTATTAAATTATATTATGACAAGTGTTCAAGAGGGGTGGATTAATGCACAGTATATGTATATATCCCTTTAATAAATTTCCGTGAAAAGAAATCACATTACCCAGCAGCAAGTATGGATCTATATATCTATACCTGTCATATATAATATACATTTAGGAAAAATAATAAAGAATAAGATCTGTGTAATGTCAGATAAATTCTTTTTTTTTTTTTTTTTTCGACTCCTTCTTGTTCAGAGGTTCACAGTCGGAGCAAAATTACTTAATTTTTTAATACCATCATACATCACGTGAATTTTATTCAAAGATATCTTTGAGTAATATATTATAGTTATAGTTATAGTAGCTCTTGTGACCTTTTGCAGGGCGTCTGGCACCCTAGTCGATTATGTAGTCACGTTTATTTGTCGTGCATTGATGTAGGAACCACTGAATGATTGGGTATAGGAATTGTTGTTAGATGTATAGAGATGAGGAACAATGAGAGTGTGCATCAACAAATATATAGATATATAGATATATATGTATGCCGAGGATGAGGAAGAATATTAACAAATAAGGAATGATTTAAAGAGCTAGTGGTATGGCCTGTGGTATTGGTAGTAGTATTTGTATTTATATTTGTATTGGATGTAAAACAATCGCACGGCATTTTGGATTGTTAAAGTCGTGTCTCTCGTCACTTGGCCGCTAAATCGTGACGGGCGGTGCGCGGAGCAATGTACGATCGAGAATGCCGCTGTAAATGTGAACATCAAGAGAGTAGTCGAGAGTAGTTGAGAGTAGTGTAGTGGAATAGTGTTGAGGATGAGAAGAAGAGTAATAATGTATTATAGGTGAATGGTATCTCAATTCCTTGGCGGAACAATCTGCAACAAGCTGTAAACAAAGTGCCGGACACGATGATTCGCTCGAGTTTTATTTTTATTATTTTTATTATTTTTAGTTGCCATGGAGGTTTGTTATCTTCTTCGCAAGCTTTGCTCGCGTTATCTTGTTCTTTTCTTATGTATATACATATATTTTCTCTCTATAATACATTGTGGATATAGTGCCGTGCCGGACGATAAATTCCGACTGACTGTTGGAGAATAAAATAGATCTAGACTAATTGTGGGAGATGCACGACTCACTTACTTGCAAGGGATTTTTATTTTTACTCGCCGGTTATTTTTATTTTTTTGAGGGTGCAGAGGTGCTGGGTGCTGGATGCTGGGGTAACCGGAGGATATCATATGCTAGGTTTACTCCTTACTGTTGAGCCTAAGGATCTTGTATAGACGCATAAAGGTTTACTTATTGCGGAGAATATAAGACTACGTCGAGTGGGGAGAGAAGCAAACGACGCGGGAAAACGGAGGGAGCATCAACATGTGTTTGGGCGACTATCAAATGATACTAAATCCACACATGTTGCCTGAGTATCATAATATCCGTACTTTTTTTAAATTTTTTTATAATGGATAATATGATGTCTTTTGTTAAAAAATTAAATAAATTAAAAAAATCGATGATAAATGTCAAAAAGTGAAAAGAAAAGGTTGATAACACATGCATCCTATAGTGTAATGAGTTTGATGATGAACAAGAGCGAGAAGAAGGATCGGGCAAGACTCGGATAGGATTAGGCCTGAGCAGGAGATCGCACGAGCGCAAAGATCAACCAGGATCGTGCGACCCGGACCCCTCGACCTGTGCGGCAGCCCTCCTCTTTTCTTCTTCAACTCCATACCAGCTACTATTTATATCTTTAAATTTTTCTGGGCCTTCTTAACTTCGCAATCGATAGATCCATCCATTATCCACATGAGTGTCACGCGATTCCCTTTTGTAGTTTTCCAATGGAATTTTTTTCAACTTTAAAACTTTCAAAGCCACTTTTAAAATTATAAACTCATTTACAAATGTACATACATTTATAAATATATCAAGTATATATAGTCGATAAAAGTATGAAATGAAGGAAAAAAAAATTTTATGAACTGAAATGCAAAAGACTCAGGAGGGCGGAGTTGCCGGTCGCGAATCGCGTTAATATCGCAAATAAAATCCTCGTCGCGATTCGAAATAAGTAAAAATAAAAATAAACGAATACTTTACTGAAAGACGTCTTTCGGTACGCGAATGAAAGCCTGAAAGAAAAGGAGTAAAAATAAAAATGAATTAAAAAAAAATGATGCGGTACTGACGGAATCCGTACTAGTCATCGCGGTAGTCGTAGTTGTAGCTCGAGGCAAAACAGCATCAGCCATCCGGTAGCTGCTCTGGAGCCCGGAGCTGGCAAGATGGCCGCGTGTTTACTTCGTTAAGCAGTTAATTACTCCCAGGTCCGGGAAAAGTCCTTCGAGCAGTGGAACCAGCGGACCCAATGGAATATTTTCCACGTGAGAAGTACGAGATTTAAAAAAAAAAAGAAAATAGATAGAAATAAAATAAAAAGATTGAAATGAGGATGGAGTTTCTGAGCCAAGTTCTAATAAAAGAGTGAAGATAAAAAAGAAAAAAAAAAAAAAAAAAAAAAAAGAAAATGAGTAGGGTACGAATTGAAATATCCTGATGGTTAAATGTTTACGAGTCGAGAAAATCTTATCATCGAGCCGACGGCAATCTATTTATCTATTTATCTCGACCACCGAGTAATAAGCTAATATTTAAATAAGTCTATGAGGCTACCGAAGCAATAAGCTCATCGTTAGGGAAACGATTTTAAAAAATAATTTTTATATTATTAAGAAAGTAAATTATTCCTGGGAGCAATTTAAAAATAAATAAAAATAATTAGTGGGAGTTAGCTCTAGTGATAAAAATAATTTTTGTTGGTATTTCAAACTCGGTAAAATTTGAATGAGAAGTTAACTTGCAGTAGGTTTCTAGTTTCCATCAGCCAAGTAATTAATTTTAAATGTATTTCGCGTTATTTCTTGGGTGCTTTTTTTTCTTATTCTTTTTTATATTTTGTTGGAGGTTCGAGCTGACTCGGGCTCGCTGCTGGCCCCCGGGAAACCCGCGGGGCGGCGGGAAACGGTTATGAATTTCTAATGAGATTCCGCGGAGATCTAAGAGAGATTAGCGTTGCGGGAGTAGGTGCCAGAGGAGCAGAGGTTTAACTACAGCCCAATGAGTATAAAAGTCTGTAGTTTCATGTCGCAAACCCAAGGGACCTCGACTACAAGGATATGATAGTTATTTTAACAGTTCACGATTCATTTTATTTTATTTTTACAGATAAACTTGTTTGTTTCCAGAAATTCATCAATTTCAACCTATAGAATATTTTTTTTTTTTTTTTTTTTTTTTTCAGAAAAAAAATACTGTTTATAAATAATTAAATTTAACAATTACTCGGATAAAAATAAATAAATTGTTTTTAATGAGTTTTGTATACGGAAATGTGTGGAGCTAAATTGTATGACAAGAAGGTAATGTAAGGTATAAATATAATACAAAGGTCGTGTTAAGGGTCGAGAATAAGTCTCCTGCGGTGTGTCGGTGCATACACGCGGACACCTGAGTCTGTGCAATACCCTTGAAAATATTCTTTAAGAAAAACCTTATACACAGTGTATGCATGCTCTTTACGCTCTTTACAAATGTATATGTTGTGTATAGTATGTAGTATATATATTGAGTATATAAATACGGGAGAATAGAATGAGTGGAGCTCTTCCCCTCGTCATACCTGTGTTCCTTTCAAAATGAAAGATTCTTTTGGATTACTCTATTCATGTTCATGTACCTGACTATGACGGAAACAACTTAAATTTACTTTTGAGCAAAGTGTACTTGGCTAAATGACATGTGTGGTGAATTTTGTGGGCATTGTGTTAAAGTAAAGGCGTTTTTAACATTTTTCTACGCATTTAAATACCTACTGACGATTTTAATATATTACTTTTAGCATGGGAAAATTTATTGCCCAGGAAAATGGGAGAAATGTTATTTATTATATTTAGATGACATGACGTCTGTTTTTAATTATGCAGCAATAGATTACCCAAATTACTTTTTTTTTTTTCAGGTTTTCAAATCTCAGATATTTCTTATTAAAATTAATGAAAATATATATTTTTATAATTTTTAAATGAAAGCTTTTGATTAAAATATTAATAAAGCTATTGGAGGGAATAAATTTAAAATTTTTGTCCCCTAACGAATCCAGAAAAAATAAAACTGTAAGTCCCTTAGATTTTTGGTCTATGCACTTGTCAACAAAACCTTAAAGTACACAAGTTTTACGACAGGTTCTGGGTACCGATTGTCGGGATTAGTAGCGTACGTTTTTTTTTTTTTTTTTTTTTTATTGGCTTGACACAATAGACATCTTACATTTAAGATCGAAAATAAACCATCATAAAAGACTTAAAGTACTTGTAGAAAAATATTTTCATACATGACCTTCATTTTTACAGTTTTATTATAAAAAAAAAATTTCGTTTTCTGCAAGTGAAAATTATTTTGGTAGCTTTTGGTCAGGTGTATAGTCATTGTTTGCTACAGATTGGAAAAAAAAATTTTCTTTTTTTTTTAAATAATAATAATAATAATAATGAGTTAATAGCTGATCAGTGTTCGCAGAAGGCATAAAGCTCAGCACTAAAGTATTATGTGTTTATCCTTGGACGTGGTGTGTTGTTCATCTTTTAGAGGGCTCATTCATACAATACTTGTTTGAGAGCGTAGGCCCGCAGTATAAAGTGCACAGAAAATAACATAAGAAAGAAATGAAGAAAGATAAAAAAAAAGGGTGGGGAGAAAAAGACAAGAATTTATCTCGCAAATAATGAGAGGGAGAAAAAAAATTAGTACGTAAAATGTGGAAATAAGAGAGACAAAAAAATATATATGAAGAGTGATGAAAGGAGGGGGAGATGAGCTGCGCAAAATAGGTACGAAGGAGTAATAATTATGAAACATAAAGTGACGAGTATGAGTGGAAGATTTTCAGGAAAGAGGAGAGCGAAATAAAGGATAATATATAATTCTAAGAACAGACCGCTAAGACAAAGTGACTCGGCCCAAGGTTTCGTGCTGTGTCATTAGCGTGCCATACCCTAATGTCAAAAGTAAATTCAACATCAACCCTCTCGTTTATTTTTTGCTTTTTATCTCTTACCAATTTCTCGACGCTTATTACGCGAGTATTCTATGTACGAGTTACTTTGTTCGGTTCTTTCACAACTTTTTTTATGCACCAGTTGGTTTTTTAAATTTGGCTCCAGACTCGCCAATAATTTTGTCGCCAGAACAATTTACCATTGTTTTTATTTTTATTTTTTTTTTTTTTTTTTTTTTATTTCAACGCTATGATCAAGTTAAATTATGATGGCAATATATATTGGCTTTGAAAAAAGTTGGCGTCGCTGCATGTTGAATTGATTGTTTAAGAACAATGTTTCGGTCTATTGTATATTTTATCAAATACTTGATAACTCAAATTTACATACATCGAGAAGTAAATTTTTCTTTAATTTCTACGATGACCAAATTTCGACTATTATAATTTATAGTAATTCCAAGCGATTAAATAATCTCTATTGTCCAAAAAATAAAGACGTCATACATGACGCAGCAAATTCCATAAAAGAGAAACAGATTAGAAATATTGGCTCAAGAAAGTTGGCATGAGTGCAAAGACAGCTAAAGAGCTGTCTCCACGTTCCACGTCTACTTAGTTCCGAATATATATGGCTTTTCGTTTATTATATACCTATGTACACCTGAAAAAGAAAAGAAAAAGCCAAATATATACGGTACTGGACACACTGTGTCTATGTTAAGTGTCATGGGTTGTTCAGGATACAGGATATGAATGTACGTGCTATTTTAATCCATTTTAAGGACTCTGTCACGAATATCATCCACTCGTAAAGATCGTAAGGTGCTTAGACAGACAGGTAAGGTTGTAAAACCCAGTCCACTTTATTTCCTACATCGTACTTATTTCCTAGAAAATCCTACATACACTGTACCGACGTGAGTATAAGAACATTTAAACATTTTCCTTTCCGTCCGAGTTCACAAACTCTCAACTTTCTTATTTTTATTATTATTTCCTTTTTTTTTTTTTTTCATTTTGCTCTTTTTGAAATATTTCACAGGCCACTACTTTTCGTAGCATAAAATCTAAAATAAAAAAATATCCAATACATGTTAAACTAAATTTATCAATTTTAGTGACAATAAAATAAATCAATTTTCCACATCCGTTCTAGTTGGTAATATAACAGGATTAAATACTACCATAATTAAAAATAAAATTTGTCAAGATGAATGGCAAGTTTATGAAGATGTATGGAAGCTGGTGGTTAATTATTTAAGAGATACTTTATGGATTTCATGATTATAAATTAAATCTTAAAATAGATATCGTTTTTGCTGTGTCTGCATGTATGTAAGACGTAGTAACAGGATTTTAAGACGAATATCTCTTATTAAATATTAACGTTAGATTTCTCCAAGAATCATAGCAACCTAATTTAATAATTACTCAATTAAATATTCAATTTGACTATGGGTTTAATAATACATTGGTCCGTTTTGGGCATGAATGAAAATTTAACCGACAGCACATTGTGCAAAAGTGTGAATGGTAAGTAATTTGTTTTCATAAAAGACATTTTTTATATGTAAAAAAAAAAAAAAAAAAAAAAAAAAAAAAAATTCAAGTAATAGAAAAATAGTTTTTTAATTTAGAGATTAGAAGGGCTAATGAAAGAAAAGTCTGATTAAAATTTCTTCATAATAGAATTACTCGATGGTAATAATTTATAAAAATATTTTTACAGTGTAATGAAAAGTTGAATATGTATATATATTGATTGGCTGCTGACTGCAGGTGAAACGCAAAGTATCTAAGTAATTTCCGATTGTAATTATGAAGATATAAGACTGAAAACAGTTGAGATGATGGTATCTTTGGTTTTATGAGTCGTAAAGTATGAAATATAATTAGGTTGGGTGCCGGTTATACTTATTACGGCATTACAGAGCACAGAGATGTATCTTAATTTGTACAATTTTCTGAGATTAATATACATTGTATAAATAGTAATAAGACCGGATGTGAAAATCGAATTGAATGAATTAACAATTGAGTAAGACATTTATTCGATTGTCATAACATTAATAAGTCAGAAGTATATATTCAATCACGAAGAGAGCTTTGTTCAAACATATAAAACATGTTAATGTAAATTAAACATTCAATTTAAAAGTTATAAATGATAAATCGATAAGGAATAATTTTGATAACTGAAACAAAGTAACGATCCAACACCTCAGTCATGCTAAAATAGCCAGCAAGAGGTTACAGAACAAGGTATCAAATATATGTATGTATATATATATATATATACAAGTACAAGTATATCGAGTCAGCGATACGCGAGTCGGGGGAATTTATCGTCAAGACGACGTGAAAGCAGGTTAGTGTGGGAGAAGAAAGACAAGCTGAGACGTCCTAAAGAGAATTCAGTTGGTGTTAAGGATAAAGAGAAGAGAGAGAGAGAAGGGAAAGATGAGGGATAGAAGTGTTCTTCCTTTAGGGATATAGTCTATCGTCTATCGTGTCTGCCTTTGGAGATGTTAGATGCAACTCGAGGGTCCACTCGGTTCTCTAGAGCAAAGGCTCTCTTCGAATGGTAGTTGTCCAGGCGTAGTGTATCGGCAGGGAGGCAGAAGCATACAGACATGCATAGAGCATGTGTCTATGAGTAATTTTACCCAGTAGTCTCAACTCTAGTAGTGCTGTAGTGTTGGTTCACGCAGAAGTAGGATGAGTGTGTGGGGTATTGACTAGCCGGCTGGTCCTTGCACACCAAGGGTTTGTGGCTAAGACGTAAGACGAAGGCGAACCATCCGAACTAAGAGTGGGTGAGGGTGTTGTGAACTGCTGCTGCTGCTGCTACTGCTTCTGCTTCTGGTATATAGTGTGGTGGTAAGGACCAAGACGACCGAGAGCAAGAGCAAGACGAGCTGGGAGCCAAAAGGGGTTTTAACTCTTGGGGTAGAAAGGGGCCACTCTGGAGAAGCATCGGCTAGGTAGGTGGTAGTGGGTAGTGGGTAGTGGATATGCTGGCGATGATGTGGATGCTGCGGGGTGAGGAAGGCTCTGGATGTTTAAGGGGAACACGGGGATGGTTGCTTGGAAGAAGGTGGACTCTACGACTAGCTAAGACTGATATGGATTGTAGATTATTCTGGACCTCGGGTGCGGCCTGGCCAAGGGTTAGTATCTAGAAACCCTTACTCTACTTGGACTCTCTTTCGCTCTCTCTCTCTCTCTCTCTCTCTCTTCTTCTCATCCTACTCATCCTACTCATTCTACTCATCCAACTCACCCTACTTCGTTTTGTGTTCTGTCTTTGCCACCCTCGGACTATTCGCGAGAGTCCTAACCACCTCAGTACTACTCCTTCTGCGTCTCTCCACTTCTATCCTGTTTGAGATCTATCCTCTATATTCGTCCGACCATTCCTCCTCTCGCCGCTTCATCTTCAGTTTTCCTCATCTGCTGTACGCCTTCCGCATTTACCGGGAACTTGAGTAGTCCACCCTGTTGGGCTCTTGGGTTACTACCAACTCGACTACTCATCCCACCAGTGGTTAGGCCCGCGGAGCTCTTACTCTCCTCAGTGCATGCCTTCTGATAATCCGACGTTGTACGAATTTCGCATCTCGATGCAATCTCAGAAGTATCCCTCTTAGGACGCGGCATCCAACGTTATGGAATTTATCGCCGGACATCATATCTATTTCTCTTGGTGAATAATCAACGTCCCAAACAATCCCAAAATATTCGTCATCATTTATTCCAAGCATTTTGTTTCAGCAGATAAATTTATTTTACAATTCCTTTTCATCACTTTTAAGTATCACACATACATACTCACATACATGTTGGTTATTTACAGCAGTCTCATAAAAATTAATGTTTGCTGGGAAAAATAAAAAGCAACAATTTTTCTCACACGCTTCAACAAACAGTTTGTCTTTTTTTCCTCTGTTTAGCTCAGAATTCTTCAGCAAAGACTAGCGATGCGTTGATAATGATTGTTAATGACAGGTACTGTTGTAGATAATTCTGGCATTGTTACACACCTAGAGGCCGTGACAATTTTCCAGCTTTGTTGTTTTTTACAGAAACCAACTCATGTGTACACATACTTTATATGTCTAATATATAGATAGACATGTATGTGAAAGCATGTGTATAGTCGGTAGTCGGTAGTCGACAGGGCAGAGAAGCAACAAGCTGTTTATAGCCTGCTCAGTTTTCCCCCAGAATTACTACAAGAGAAGAGTCTTGGTTCTTATATACGTTAACCACGTACGTACGGGAACTTATTTCCACACAACCCTCCCGGAAAAGTAGACTACTCTCATCGCAAAGGGTAGATTATGTGTGTGGGAACCCCCGGGGTTTTCTAAACACGCGGTATTTTGCACCCCTCTGCACCTTGGGCTTCGACTCTAGCTTCGGCTCTTCAATATATCTCAAGACACTCTCTTACGGCGTGCCAAGTACCTGTTTACATCAATCTTATCGAACAAATCCCTCAGAAAGTTCCCACACTCTATAAACTCCATCCTCCGTCTTATTTTCCACTTTTTCCTTTTCACATGTGTCGTGATTCTTTATAACGACAGCCCTGGGACTTTAAGTGAAAAATACAAAACCGTCTTGCGAGCAAATAAAAGTAAATAACCGTCTTCTGAAAACTAAAAACAAAAAAAAAACAGAAAAAAAAAAAACAATAACTAAAAACAAAAAAGTAAAGATAGAAAACAAGTATAAGACAGAGTGGCATTTATTTAGATTGCAACACCGGATAGCGGGTTGCCTGGGGGATGAAATCCGGGACGTGTGCTGGGCAGGCCGATCTTGTAGACGCCGGTGCTGTGTACCCGGGGGGGTTGTGTATAGGAGACTCGGAGAAAGGTGGCTAGGGGCCAAGATGCTGAGAGAGAACGTACACTATAACCAACGAGTAGTAGTTCTCTGGCTTCTCTACTCTCTGTGCAGCAGAGTTGTAGTACTGAGCACTATACACTAGTGAGTTACCGTGAGTTTCTGTGAGGGGGTAAGACGTCTGGATAGTAAGATGGAGGGAGGCTACCGTTAATTCTCCGATACAATGCTCATATCACCTTCCCACCACCCCTGACCACCTCTTTCATCCCTAAAACCCTTGCCACCTCATCCCAGAGTCTTCCTTATTCACTCCTCCGACCGCTCCAACCCCGCCAGCTCTCATCCTGGCTCATATATACATATATACATATATACATATATATGTACCACTAGTTCACTCTCTCAGGCCACCCGCGGACGTTCCTTGTCTTACTGGCAAACTTAATCGATATTTCACAGTTTCTTACCCCCACCAAGTTCGTGTCCGGCTCAAGGGTAGGGATTTAAACCCCCGATCACCACCCCCCGCGTCTCCATGCAAATATCTATCTGCATATTGTATTACACGTCATGATAATTTACAATGTTCACTTTATTCCTCACTCCCTTTGGCTTTATATTCCTGTATTTACGTCTTAAACTCATCTACCTCATTTACTTTACCCACCTTACTCACTACCAATTCACTAGCCATCTTCTACCTATAGGATATATCTACCCCAGTAGCAGTTTACTAGTACCAGTGCGGCGGTACTACTGTACAAAGTATATAAACTATACTTTTATTCAATTTTATCCAGCACCCCCTATCATTTTTCATCAGCCAAATAATCCATGTCTTGTTCCTCTGGCTCTGATCGTCTCTACAATCTAACGGCCGTTCCCGGGTACCTCCTTTTTCGCGCGCCTTAATAACGAGGACCATCTCATTATTGTAATTGGACAATGTACTTTTGCCTCGGTTTATTTATCAGCGCGTCTATATCTTCTCAAGATATCGTCGGTTCTCATCGTCATACTCCTCCTTGATGCTTCTCCAGCCCCTTGTCTTCATCTTCGTCATCGTCCTCGTTCATCATCGTTGCCCGTTCGTTAGCCAAAGCTATACAACTTAAAAGGACCTTTTATACAAGTGGTTCGGACCATTCGAAACCTTCTTTAAATATTTACTTTTTTTTTTATTTTTTTCTTTCTTCATTTTATTATTATTTGTTTATTATCCCGTACCCGATGCTCCTACAATAAATCCAAGGAAATTATTTACGTCTTATTTTTATTATCCCATTTTTGTCTGGATTTGTCATTGCTCTTGTTATTATTACGATTACTTTTATAATCATTGTTTATTATTTTTAGATGTTAATATATATATGTATATACATATATGCTGTGATATTTTATTACTCAATATAAACTCAAGATTTGGTAATATTATTTTCAACACCCTCGAAAAGTTAAAACTTGACACTCGCGCTTCCCTGAGTTTATTTTCTGGCACCGAGGCTGGCTCTTCTCGACGAGGTATTTTGTCGCCCGGGTTTATTAGCGGATTTCCACGATTAATTATCATCGTAAATAACACTAAGAGAATCTTGGAGGAGATTTTAAACAAGAAAATAGTTGAAAAAAAATAATAAAAATAAATAAATTCCATTCAGTGAATCTCATCTCCATTAATCTTCAATAAATATATCCAAAGACCATTTTATTGTATTATATATAATTAACTTTAAAATTAATGAATCTAATTTATTTGGCTGGCAAAAGTGTCTGAGGAGCGGTCAAAAGAAGCGGATAAGTCACATTGATAATAAAAATAATAATTAAGTGGGTTCGATAAAGGATATAAAAAATAAAATAGGGCAAAGTTAATGATGGTCCCCCTAGACAAGACAACGGATCCGTTACTGTCAAACAGTGGCCGTCTCAGCTTCTACCCGAGCGCCTCGTACACGTGAATCAATAGCATTAACCCATTCCACCCCATCAAATGTTGTAGGCAGCAGGAGGTGGCCGTGGGGTGAGTGTAGGAGCCGAAGGATGCGAATAAGACACAGAGAGAGAGAGAGAGAGAAGAGTCGACGGGGAACGGAGCAAGGGAGGGTGGCAATAGTAACAATCCTGAGGTATTTAGCCGTTTCTCAACCCCTCGGACAGAGCGAGAGTACTGCTAAAAGAGAGAGTAGGGAGCCAAGATACCGCTAAGACCGTCCGCTTTCCTCCTGTACAACTCCCTCATACCGCAAAACCCTCCCAGACCACCCACCCACCCTCTCTGATTCTCCCTAGAGTCTTATACACATTTCCCAGTACTGCAAATGTATCGTTATACTCACACTCGTATACACTCCTACATTAATGTTCCTATAAACTTGCATATACTGGACCTAACGGGTGATACTATTCCTTTCTCCGATACAACATTTACAAATATATTCGTTTTAAAATCCAACAAATTTTTTATAACCCAATTTGTTGTATTCAACTATTGGTTTGATGTTTTAAATAAATTTTTTTAAAACTATCAAGACAATTTTGAAAAACTACAATATGACAGTGAAATTTTCTTCAGGACATATTGAACTATTCGTTGTGTTAAATTTTTGGATACTAAAGCCTACAGTGGGTATGAATAAATTGGGGATAAAAATTTGAAGGATTCAGGAATTTTGTTAAAATTTATCGAACCTTGGATAGTATCCGGAATGGGATTGAATAAACACCCAGTATCCGGCGTAGTAGGGAATGAGTGTATTTGTGAAAGGACCTAGAAGCACACAAATGATGTGCGGAACAGTATACGCAAAATCAATGCCCGGCTTAGCCGCTGATTGTACTGTAATGTCGGTAGTATCCTCTACGTCTTGGCTTTGTTGGACTCGTCTGTGTATAACCGGCCGTCTCGCTTTCTCGCTCCATTTCTCCAGTTCTCACTCAGTTTAAAGTTGCTCCTCTTCTTGACTAAGGCCTTTCGTCGAGTGTCTTTGTCTAGTCTCTTGGACCACGAGGTCTCCAAGTCTCTCTCAGAGTTGAGACTAAAACCGTACCGGACGTCTATGAACGCCCTCGAATGCCGTTTCTCCTTTGCCTTCTCTTCATCGCCGTAGCATATACCCATATAGCCATATACCCATATAGCCTTTACAAACCGTCCATCTCCAACTTGCCCCAATATATATCTATACACATATATATCTATATACCATTTGATCCTTCCCTGAGAAATAAGACGCGGACTACAGACTTGCCAAGACCATTAACCAAAAGCTCTACTCAACCCTCTCTTTCCCCCTCCTCCTCCCTCCTTTAACCTCTTGGTCGTTATAAAAATTCAATAGATCTTTTATTACGTTAATTATTTTTATCTCTGTCGTTCTTAAATGGTGATAAATGAATTTTTAAAAAGATTATTTTATTTCGTAGACGAATATTATGAATAAAATAATAATATAATGTGGATTCAAGGGTCAAAGAGATTTATAAAGAGTCTTTTGTTTTTTAATTTTAAAATATCTCCCGATTTATAAACTTACAGGAAAGAATTATATTAACCATATCCGGATGTGGATTGTGGCTGTAGTCATGGATCGGTGATTCTGCTTTTACGTTAAATTTAACCACCAATCAAAACTTAATCATTCAAGGTGCGAAGCTGCCAAATAACTCCAATATGAATTTCCCCGAATTCATTTCCATGTTAACTAAATAAACCGTTTTGTAAAGTAGTTTCAAACTACGGATCAAAAAACAAGAAGAAAAGATAAAAAAAATTAGTAATTATATGCAGAAATCGATAAGACGAGATGAAAAATTACTTTTTTTTTTTTTTTTTTTTTTTTGTTGTTGTATGATTAAGTTTTAGACTGCGTAACAAACGACACATGACACACGGTTTTAGAAAAGTTTTTGTAATAAAGCACAACTCATTGAAGGTAATTTACAAAAGTCACGCATGCATCGCGATAAGGACAATTAAAAAACATATATTGCCCTCTGAAATTAAAAAAGAGGGCATGAAAGTTAAAAAAAAAGTCTTTCATTTTAATTACCACAATTTATAATACAAACAGATTGATTGCGTATAAATCCAGCAGCTCGTAAGTTAAATAGAGAGATATGCCATCGACACGCAAGCATCTACATCAGGCAACCAGCGCGTTATAGTTTTTACGTAACCTAAAACATACAAAACGCGTAGCACATTTGCTAACGACTACCCCTTTTCTAATATTCCGTTAACAAAACTCTATTCTAGTTTCACCCTTTCTTTTAGTTCTCTCTTCCTCCCCCTGATACAAACTCAGCACGGCGTCTTTTCTATTTAACGCACTATTATTATGTACGTTAAAAAGACAATGGAACGAAAATACGCAAGTGGGTAATAATTGTAGGTAGAAATGGTTTAATGGAGACAAAAAGCTGAACAAAAGTGTTTTGAACTAGCGAGTAAAGAAAGGGATAAGGGATAAGGGAATAGAACAACTGGTAAGCTAATCTTGAGGCACCCAGAGGTAGATATCACTCAGGCACTCTTATTGCCAAGGCCCTTACTTTTGGAGCTTTTGGAGCTTTTGGACAACCCTCGGTGAGCAAGTACTCTGGCACTAGGAACCACTGGCGGGTCCTCTTCTTACACTAGATTTTAGGGGGTCCAGTCGCCGGCTCTTGAGTGTCAAGAGCTAAGATATAGGATGGCATGTAGGGTGTAGGCCCTGTACGAGGGTTACGGAGGACAGAAGAGCATCCCATCAACATCAGGGCTACTACAACTAGTGCATTAGGGCCACGACAGTCTACATTTAAACCACATTGTCAAGATATATATGCATATATTATTGTGTATATGTGTGTTGGACGTCTGATGAGTGACTGTGTGATGGTGTACGTGTGAGCCCGGGATTGTCGATGGGGGGTGGCGGTAGTAAAGAAGAGGAAAAGACGCTGAGCAACGACGTAGAGTAGACTGCGCTAGGGGGAGATGTTGTGAGAAAGAGAAAGAGTGAAAGAAAGAAAATGAGTTGAGGCTGTAGCTTTACTTCGGCGGTGGGTTTCTGCTCCTCTACTACTCTAATGTAAGAGCATGAGAGTAAGAGGGTAGGCTGCTGTTGCTGCTGCTGCTGCTGTTAGCTGCTTGGTATGAGTAGGAGCGTTCATCAGCCCCGAGGTTTTAAATACGAGCCGCGAGGAAGGGAACTAAGGAAGAAACCACCCCGCGTTACTCTCCGTCCCCAACCCCCGCGACTCTCACTCACTCTTGTTCTTGAGCTTTCTCGGTAATGCTTTCGCGCTCGCACACCCCCCACGACTCCCTTCTTTAACTCTCACGGACCCCGCAAAACTCCGCGTCCCGCGGCAACTACCCCAACCCAGTGACGGATTGATTAAAAATATAAAGGGGCGAAAGTAACGCCGGAGCCCGAGCACCATGGAGAAAATTATTCGCGATTTTGTTTTCAAAGTAGGCAAATGTACTCTTTTTTTTTATTTATGATATGAATGAATATTGTTTTTTTTTTTTTTTTTTTTTAATTTGATTTTTTGTTTTATTGCTTATTGTATTGATGGGTTTGGAGGACGTTTTTTTGGCAGAAGGGGCTTTAAATTTTAGGAGGGCTTATACGAAATGTTTCGTGTAATTATCGAGAGAATGAAACAAAGGAGATGAAGAATAAATAATAGCCTTTTCTTATATAGTAGTCAGGATACAAATATATATATATATGTATATATTTTTGAGAGGGTAAAAATTGGGACAAAAAGCTCCGGGCTTATTCGACTTGGACCAGAGGGAATTTCAAAAGATGAAGCTTTGCTCACTTTTACTATAATTCTGCGATGCGTGATGCGTTTGTATGCTGGGATTAATCGCACTTTGTGCAGCGTCACCGATATTACATTGTCCTCTTATCCTCATCAGGTTTTTTAAATTTCCTTGGAATCCTTATTCTTGTTCCTCAGAGATTGAAAGTTGGCCTATGGATTTTTGGTGAAATTAGTCATGGGTTTAATGAAAGAGTGAGACTAAAATCAAAAGTAACAAGTTGTGAAAAATTTTTTTTCGGCTAAATTAAAAGAGAAAGAGCCCTCTGTAAAATAGTCAGCCCTATAGCTCTTGGGCTCGTCGTTTTCGGGAACGAGGACGAATAAGAAAGGGCTCTCCGTGCGTAGTTTTAAATAGTCTATAAGGGTGAGCGTGTTCTAGTAGGGCGCGGAGTCGGGGTGAGTACCGGCGGGTTTGCTCGATGCCAGTGTGGCCCGGGGTGGACTTGAGAGGGTGAATGAGGAAGATAAAGAACAAGAAGTAAAAGTAGAAGAAGAGGCAAAAGGGAAAGGGAAAGGGGAATAAGAAAAAGATGGATAAGGAGGATGAGACTGAAAAGTATAAGAAGTAAAAGAGGCAGAAGAAGAGGCGAGAAAGAACTAGAGATGGGTTGTTCGGAGGTTGGGTGGGTGGGATGGCCGTCGGAGATAAGACGCAAACGAAGCCCCTTTCGCGTGTCTCGATCGATAGCTCCACGCGGAAAATTCGAAAGTAAGATGCAATTAAACAGCGAGAGCGAGGGTAAGCAAGAAAAGGGGTGAGTAGTTTTCTTCTTTCGAGTCCCCGAGAAAACGTCTCCCTCTTATTTTACCCCGTCCATTGGTCTCTTGCGCCCCTACTGCTTTTACTTGGTTCTTCTTATTCTTCATCGTTTTCTTCTTCTGCTTCTTCTTTAGCTAAGGGAAACAACCCTTTTTCTCAACTTGTTCCATCCGCGACCCTCCCCTCCCCTTCATCCCATCGCGTATTTATATTGAGCGTCTTAAAGCATTTCCTCGACGTTCCTCCCGGCGTCATTCCCATGCTTCCCTTACACATTCCCCGCTGGCCTCGCACTCAACTCGTAGAGTACAACCGAGTGGATGCCACCGAGAGAAAGACTAGAGTAGACTACGACAGTACTCTGGGAAAACTCGTGACGTCACTTTAAATACTCTTTTTTGAGGAGGTGGAGAAGGCTGTGCTGCTGCTGGTGGTGGATCTAAGGGAATTGGTAGTCCCGTGTTCGAGTAGAGAACACCCACTCATACTGCTTCTACACTCAACTCTTTTACCCTTTTTATATATTTTTGTCCTTTTCTACTTTTTCTTATCCTCCTTCTTTATAAGACACTGACTCACTTGCATTCACCCCTTTATCTCTTTTGCCTCCTTCCGAGCTCTGGAGCTCTCATCCCTCATCATCTGATTATTTTATATATAGATGACGGGTATTTCTTTGTCTTTGTAAGATGTATATATATTTAAGTGAAGACGTTATCTAAAGACGCAATGAGAATTAGTAAATGCCGTGAGTCCGCCATTTTTTTTTTTTCCTTTTTTTTATTTATTCCTACTACATCCGTCTCTTTTTTTTTCTCTTAATTTATAAATATATGCAACGCTTGTAAATTCACAACAAGATGCTGCAATCTCGACAGCTAATTGACGTGTTGTCTCAACTGATTTCACCTTAATTGAATTTATAATATTATATATATTTATTAATTGTCACTTCACGTAACATATATTCCGCCTAATCAGCAGAAACATTACATTCATATTTGTTTTTAATAATTTAGATAAAAATTAATAAATAAATAAATAAACAAAACGGAATAAATGACAATGAGAAATGTCTCGGTATTATAAACACTGAGGATTTAACTTGTGTACGACTTAATAATTTACATTACCCTGACTTATGAATACGTATGGAAACTTTAAAGTTTAAGTAGATATTTTAGTGTAAAAGTGATTGTTGAGTGCTAATTAGCACCAGATAAAATATGTATAAATCATTTATTGTTAATATTTTATTAAAAGTAAACAATTAAAATTATGATTTAAAAATTGATGAATAAAATTGTTAGAGAAGGAAACGAAATTTGTAAGTCAGGTCATGGATCGTTTGGTTGCACAATATAAAACAAGGCATAGGAAACATTTAAAAGTATTTTCCATCACAAAGGGCGCACAGTTCAATTTGATGCAAATAACTCGTTTGCAGCATACGATACTCGGGAAGAAATAAAAAGAGAAATGAAGGAATAAAGAAGGAGATACCGCGTTATGTTCTAATGCCACGAGCGTCATGTCTGATCATTTGGGAATTAGCGATTCTGGTATCAATTATCCGGATTATAGGTCCCAGGCCACTAAACCAATATACACAACGAGTCGGACTATTCGACTATTCGACTTATAGTCTATATCATTATTCTATTGCCTATCCTATCCGATAGTTGTGTTATAGTTGATTATATTACATACTAGGCATACTGCCAGGCACTACTAAACTCTGTATTCATTATCGTAGAGAAGCTGAATAACCGCCACGATGCGAACGTTATCCGTCATCACGATTTAGTATCTCGGTGCATGGGAATTTATTATTTTCACGACATTTACAAAAGTATCAATCATCGGCATGTAAATTCAATTTAAATTTAAAATAAAAAATTAACAAAACTCTCTATTTCTCGCTGACTTCTGGCTGCTGGTTGATCTGCGCCGTAATATTACAAGTGACTTTTGAATTAACCATTGAGTTAATAATTTTAAATAATTTTTTATTATGACAAAACCACAAATTTCCTCCCACAAGTGATGCAAAAAAAAATTTATAGAGAAAATAATGTGAGGGGTATAAGATAAAAAAGAGAAAATGTTTGAAAAAAACAAAAAAAAAAAAAAAGGTAACATGAACGTTTTGTCGGCTCGACCGTGAAGGGACCCGTTGAAAGTCACTGGCGAGGGCAAAAGGATAAGAAATAAAATGCACGGATGGTAGAATAGAATAAGAAAATAATAATAACAAAGTGAAGAAGAATAAAAGAGAGACCGGACGTCGGTCAGTGGATCTGCACGTATGCGAGTTTTAACTCCAGTTCGAGTTTAACTTTTTTTTTCCTTTTTCTAGTGTTTGTGTGTGCTCTGGGATAGGGATAAGAGTAAGGATGTGTGGGGAAGTGTATTGTTGAGGTTTAAGGTTTAGTTTGAGGCTCTGATGCTTCTAGAGAGTAGAGAACATTATACACCGACTGATCTTCGGGCCCCGTGGCGCGGAACAGCGTTCGATCGAGCGGAACTACCAGTCACCTGCCCGCTTCCGGCAGCACCTCCCCCGCGCTCTTTTCCACGTTATCATCATCGGTGTGTAGAGAGACAGAGACAGCGATAGAGATTCTCTACAAGTACAAGCTTAAGGTGGACTATCCCACCTGCTGGGATCTTGTCACGGACCAACGGCGAATGTATGGACAATACTATTTGCTGCAGTTTCTATTTTTTTTTTTTTTTTAATGTCGCGATCTATTTAACTCTGACTTAGGTGAGATGTTGCATTACTTCTAGATTCAACTGTTAATAGTTTACATTTTTTTTTCTAATTTAAAAAGAATAGAAAATTTTTTTAGTTAAAAAAACTTGAGTAATTACGGATTTATGATAATGACAGTTGAAACAATGTCAATACATACAAAGCAATAAAAAAAATAAACAATAAAATTTTAAGCATTATTGCCATTAATATGCACGTGAGTTTTCTAGATTTTTTTTTTTTTTTTTTTTCATAATTGCACCGTAACTACAAATATATATTTGTTTAACAAAAAAAAGAAAAAAAAGTAGTTTGCAGCATGATTATTAGTATTCTAAAACAATAGAAAATAGACTCGTGGACTTGAATCGTAGCCTAGCAACAAAATACAAGAAAGTATGCATTTAATGATGAAGGATGTGAGTCAGCGTGTGTATGGTACACGAGTATTGTTATTGTCTGTGTTATTCACATAACACGTAGTCGCCTGTGTGTTGCTGCTGCTGCTGCTGCTGCTGACATAAAAGACTTTGCCGTAACCGAGCATGTAATACCTGGAACTATTGGCTTCTAACATAACACGAGCTCCTGGAATTTCAAACTAAACAGCCTCTACATTTATCGTTTCTATCGATTTCTACTCCTTCATTCCCTCGGTCCCTCACTCCTTAAAACTATTATAAACTTTAATATACAAACATCAAACATATCATTTGGAATCTGGAAAAATTTATTGTGAATAATTTGAAATTACAGAATCATAAAAATTTCCGACATGGCAATTTTATTTTTTAAATAAATGCAGGAAGAATTTTTTTTATGGCCCTTTAAACAGTCTTGTAATTACATGAGGAAATGAGTGAGGTGTCCATTGTACAACTGTTGTCAATGTTATATATTTAATGTATAATGTGTGTGTATGTGATTCAGCAAAGCAAACTAGTCAATTATAAAACTAATAAACTATTGGTATCACTTAAAAGATCTGTAAACTCTTAAATAAAGTAACGCCCGAGTAACTCGAGTAGGTAAGGAAAATTCGATACTCATATACACGACTCGTGTATGTCCGTGTCCTCGTTCCACTAAGATATATAACTATAATTGTCGTCGTAAAACAGGAGGCCATATACAATTACATATACGGGCTATGTACTCGTATGCCAATCATTCAGACACTAAAATCTTATTTTTCCTCCAACAAAATTATACATTTTTTATGCTTTTTTTTTTTATTGCGATAAACATTTTTTAGTTTTATTGACGATAAACTCTCTTTAAATTACTCTGATACTAAAAAGACAGTCTGCTAAATAAATCCTATACATTTCCTGATTTTCTCATATATTATTTTTCTAAATACTTTATCATCAATAAGTTTTGAGTTGCGAATTATTCGCCAAGTTTCTTGTTCACGTGATTCGAAAAATACTTGTCAGATTAGTTTTTAAATTTGGCGGGCAAGAATTTTTTTCCCGCTTTAAAAAATTTTGGTTTTCAATTAAATTTAATGTTTACTCTAATTTTCAGCCAAGTGTCAACAAATAAAGTATTGAAAGAAACGAAAAAAATAATTGTGAATGGATATAATTTAGTGTAAAGAAAGTACTATAGAGATCTTGATACGAAAATAGAGACGCATCGAATTGGAGGCGCGTCAGAAACGATCGCGTTACTAATTCACAAGCCTCCGAAATACTGCCATTCATCTAACTACCACTGAGATTAATATCTCAGGTATATGTATATATAATACTTAGTAAAGTGTATAACACAAGTGTATAGCCTGGGATTTAGTCACGGCGAAGGATAGATGCATTCACGGATATTGTGAATTAAAGGACAAAGAAGAGAGAAGGGTTTATTTATTTGATTGACTGAGTAAGTGAGCAAGAAATCGAGACTTTGAGAGAGAAAGACCGTGCACAAGAAAGACAACGGTGAGAAGCATATCCAGAGTTAAACCGGAAGCTGAGTCAATGACTTCTATCTTTACTATATATTTCAATTTTCAATCAATGACAAATTATAAAAAATCACTCAAAATGTTCGATTGCCAGTAGCACAATGGTTTTATATATATTTGTCTTAATTCACCGGATGTTGTCAGCAACTATGAGACTTCGATCTTTTATCGCGTAAATATAAAATTAACTTTGTCGCTAAAATATCTTGGCTTTAACATTAAAATTCTTTGAAAAGAAAATATATTTAATTTGGTGTTGAAGTAAAATAAAATGAAATTCGAGTATCAGCTTTGGAAGAAAAGCTTTAAAATTTTCTTAAAGTCTAAGAGTATAACCGAGTCTTTGATCTTCTTGCGGGTACTTTGGTTTTAAAAATCACCATCAGCGGTAATGTTTTTGCTCCTTCACCAAAACTCGCTGAAATTAATTTTTTTTTATTATTTTCGTTACAAGAGATGTTGGAAATAAAAATACAAGTATTAAAAAGTCTATTTATCCTTCAAAAACGATTTGTTCTCCAGCCGAATTTTCTCCGAAATACAATTCGTCGAGTAAAAATTTTTATAGCGGAAAATTTAAAAATTTCTTAATCACTATAGAATGCAAAAATGAAGAGCATCTTAGGAATACTTATATGATGAATTGTCTTGAAAAATAATCTATATATATATTTGAGTCTTGGTCATAATGTACAAGGATGATTTTACAGTGGGGTTCAAGGAACAATAGCTGTGGCCGTGGTCCATGAAACAACTCGGGGCTCTAGTCTTGGTCTCTGTTTCAGTCTTGAGTAAACTCAACAAAATAACAATAAGAATAAGATAGACAAAGAAGAAAATATAGTGCTCGAGTCATGATTTCTGCGGATGAGTAGAACGCATACTTGCGTTTTCGCCTCCTTCATATATATATATATTATTTTTTCGAGATTTGTACAACTCCTTCACAATAAACAAAACCCGAAACTCCATATCTCGATAAAAAAAAAATATTTAAAAAAAAGCTAACCGACTTTTAAAAAAATATAAAAGGATAAACTAAAGTGGGCATTGGTTAAAAATGGTTATGACATAATTAGAAAGGATCAGAGAATCGGTCTGAAGAAAAATAAGTTACAAAAATAAGTAAAAAAATGTAAAATGAAATAACTGGAGAACGAAAAGCAGCGAAACCATTCATTCGCCATTTGCTATCGTCTCTCAACTCTTGCCCGGTTCATTCACAGATTTAATCGTCTTCGTGGAAAAGCCTCGACCCTCTCGAGTCTCTTTTTCCTCATTTTCGTTATTACTTCTAGCTTTTTATTCAACTTTATTTTTTTTTCGTTGAAACCAGAAGTGCAAAAGACCTAGACTACCGCGAATAAAAGAAATCAAGATCACTTAACATCCAATATATATATATATACATATATATTTCTCCACTCAGAATTCAAATAAAATCTAAAATAAAAAAATAAATTTAATTATATTTAATACAGCTCTCTACCATCAGCTCCGTATCAGCAGCAAAACGTAAATTTCAATAGTCCGACCATCAAAAACTCTCTATACATATAAACAAAAATAAAAATAAAAACAGTAACCGTTATCGAAGAGTAAATTTAAGAACTAGTAATATAAAATACATCTTCTCATACAGCAAACTCGTGTCGATGTTTTACCTCATAGAAATCTTCAGTGGAGATGCGCTCTACGATGCGTTAAATTAAAGTTCAACCCCTGAAGAGGCAGCTGTAACCAAGGGTTCGTGTACTGCTTTGGAGATTGAATCCGTGACTCTTGACTTCTCTTTTCCTCTGGCTCATTCCCTCCCTCCCTCCCTCTCTTCGAATCACTCACTCACTCACTCACTCACAACTCTTACTCTCACCGAAACTCCTTTATTTTATTTTTGCTCTTTCTTGCTCCTTAAACTCCACACCATGCCCTCAAGAAAGTTTCCAGGTGATCGGAGACACCGTCGATGCGACTACGTTTCGTAATAATCGCAAGAAATAGCATCAACCCCTTAGCTCAATTCTTTGATCGCGTTTCGAATTAAAATTTACTTGGACTCGGATATCCTTTTCCTCTTTCCAGAGCTTTTGCTTTTTATTTTTAACTCTAAATAAATTCACATTATTGACAAAAAATAACCATCAGCGAAATAAAAAATATTCATTTAACCCTTTCCTTAAATCTAAGCTCAAGATTCCTCAGTGTCCCTCTGATCCCCCTGGTTTATATCCACTACATAGTGCCATAGTCAGAGTCAGAGTCAGAGTCAGATTCATAGTCAGAGAGGCAAAGGCAGAGGTAAATTTGGGTGTAGATGTAGATGTAGATGTAAATGTATTAGTAAAGAATTTTCAACCCCCAGTAGAGTAGATCGGAACCGCAGCTCTGTCTTCCTCTTTTATGTTTGTTTTACATCTTTAGCACTCGCTCAACGTCTTTTCCCCGTTTTTCTTGAGCAAAGCATCCCCCTCATACTCACTACTACAGGCAACAACGTCAAAGTCCCTCGGTTGCTGGTGTATACCAGTGTACCCCCCTCATCGTACGTTTTCTCTTCTCGTTTTCCCACCGACGACCATCTAGAGCCAACAGAAGAGCCAACGGAACCGACTGCGCCACCAGAGTAAGAGTAAGAGTAAGAGTAAGAGTAAAATCATCATCAGATCTCACTTGCACTCATTGCGCAGGAGATACGGTAACGAGAGGAGAAACACCCTCGCTACTTTTAATCGACCCACGCTTTCTTCTGCTGCTTATACATCGCCAGCAACCCCCCCGACGAGGGGTCCAACCCATCTACTACCACCAGTAACTACCACTACCACCACGAGCATCAACCGTTTGCCCTCTTTTTCCTCATCTACATTCGTACCACCGCCTCTTTCGTCTTCTTCTGCTTCTTCCTTCACTGCCGTCACCCCGCAATGGCCCCCACTCTTTTAACTATTTTCTCGAGAATCACTCGGTCCTGCTCACGCTCATGCTAAATAATAAAGGAAAAAGGAAAAAGGAAAAAGGAAAAACCTTGCTGCCACCACCATCACTACCAGCACCACCACGTATATCTCATCCTCCGAACCCTAGTACCCAGCGTTTCTCATCTTTACTCTCCCCCAACCTCTTCCACCCCCAAGTTCACCCGGTTTTATATATACAGACATACAGGTATAAGTAAGGGCGTTGTCTTCGCCTTCCAAAGGACGGACTAGCCTTGCCCATCCGTATAATATAAATATTCGCTTGTGTAGATTCAGAAACGAGTACTCACTATTTTCCTTTTTACTTTTTTACTTTTTTTAAGACGTAATTTAGATTTTTTTATTATTCATTTTTACTTTGAGTTATATTTTAGATAACTGACTATAACTTTTACTATTATTTCCTTTTACACAATTAATATTTCTTTAGTAATTATTTGTAGTTATAAAATGGTAATATCTTTCGATTAAATAAAATAAAATAAGAGGATCCTCTACTAGACCGCTAGATAAAGGATACCGTGACTTGCAAGTGTAAAAATATACAATATATATATGTATAAAGGGTTAACAAAATATTTTTAGCCACTCAGAATCATAGAGCATAAGTACTTGGGCGCTATTTTATTACCGATAACTGAGCGCTTGGCTACATTTCTACATGCAATCATAAATATATCAACCATCCATCCATATAAATTTATATAAATATATATTTATTTTTTAAAAAATACTCTAAAATAAAATAATAAAACAGGTGAAAAGGGCATGGCTAGTGTATGTGTCTGTCTGAATGTTTAAAACTGGCCTCGATGCACTTGTGGGAACATGATGTACCATCGAGTTCGAACCTCGTGTTCCCTGGACCACGAAGTGAAAGGTTTCTGTCTTTTACCGGATCTCTTTTTGCTTTATCATCAACAATAAAAACATATCCATAGATATATATATTTTTTTTTTCTATACATTCTCTACTCATAACATATGTTATTATTTAATACTTTTAACTAGCTATATTTATATAAATATATAAGAGTGATAGACGTAATTGTTAAAGCAGGTTGTTCATGGAAATGGAGTTAAAATGACTTTGAGGAAGAAATTTAAAACTGATTGGTCGTAAAAACCTTCCACACAGTCTTACAATTTATATATCTTGCTTTACTTTACTCAATTTTTTTTTAATTTTTTATTATTATTATTTTTACTGATCGATTGAGGATCTTTACAGAAAAAGTTATTCCATATAGATGAACAATCTCGCGATTGTTGCTAGTGTGCATGCTGGGAAAAATCCTTTGTCTTGATTTTTTTTTTCTTTTTTTTTTTTTTCATTTTTTACGTAAATATAATGTATGCACATTTTATATGTATGAGCGGTTATTCATTGTTTTGTAGTAATATATGTGAGTAGAAAGTAATGTATGTTTTTTAATTTTTTTTTTTAATAATTATTGTATACTTTTGTTGTAAAACCATGTGAGTTTTTATGTATTTTTTCTTAACAGGAAGAAAATTATTTTAGAAAATGCCATAAATTTTTTTTTTCATTTAGATTTTGTTTAAAAAAATTTATATTTCTTAAATAAACTGATAAAAAATTTTATGATGAAATATTTTTATAAATATGAAATTATTGGTAATAAAGAAAAAAAAATTAAAACAAAGAAAGTTTTGAAAAAAAAAAATTGAAGTGAAACTTTTGACTAACCAAGAGGAAAAGATGTGACGATTGTCAAGACAATTAACTCCTTCGTGGCCCGATGGATCGATTAAAAGTACCGGTAGATCATCGATCCATGTCTCTTTAGCCAACCGTAATCTCAGAAAAAAATAAATAAATAAATAAATAAATAGTGGTGTGTGATATGGTAAAGGATCGTGGAAAAGCGTGAGTGAGATAAAATAAGAAAAAAAGTTTAAGAGTGAGATATATGAGGGGCGGGTTTGACCATGGACCCGTATATAAAATGGCGGGGTGGCGGTGGGTGAATAGCGAACCGGGTAAAACTAGAAAGGGTGAGCCAGGGGATGAGTGAGAGGGATGAAAAGAGGTTTCCAAGAGGGAGTGAATGGGGAAAATGAGGGAGGACTTTATATGGAATGAGGTACGCAAGTCGCGCGTTGAAATCTCCAGCTTTTACTTATCAACCCAATGGTTTTTTTTTAAATTTTATTTTCCAGTTTAAATAACCGCGAGTGAGCGATTGGAAATAATATTTATAGAGTAATAATAAACAATAGAGAATAAGAAAAAAAAAATAAGAAAAAATGAGAAAATAAGAAGATCGAATGCGTGGATTGCACGAGCACTCGAGCGATTAAGAAATGATGGGCATTGTGTTCTGCTCGCGATCACGTAGGTAAGAGATATATATATATACATATTTATATAAAGAATAAAATACACGTATGTGTGCTCAGATGTTGGACTGAGGCTCGTGGCCGCCCGGGGTCGTGGCCTGGCCTCCTGCCGCACAATAATCTTCTCTTGGAGTCTTAACTTCTCTACTTGAGATCTGAACACACAAGAACTACAGCAGAAACTCTCGACTTATACATTGCATTACACTACACTAGCTATCTTGTATATCGTGTGTGCTCTGGTATTCTCTGAGGATCACCGGGACACGAGATCGTTGACCTCATCCGATTCAATCACTCCTTTTGTCTCTCTTATTATTTTCAAATTATATATTTATATATTATCAAAACTATTTCATACATTTTTCAGTCATCAAGTCAGACAATACATTTTTTTTTTTTTTTTTTTTTTTTTTTTACAATAAATAATAATTTTTAATAATCGTCTAAAAAAAGTGAAAGTAAGTAATTTTGAATATTTTCATTTATAAAATTTCTTAAATAACTTTATAAAAATAAAAATGTAATTATTGTGACAATAATTTTCCACAATAAATAAAAAGATATTTCATACATTAAAATGACATAAAAAATGAGTAAACCGTGTAATGTAAATAAATAATACGTATAGCAAATAATAACAAGCGAGATGATTGAAGAAAAATATATATTCCCGGCAGAATAATAACTCAAAGCGTGTATACACTATTTGATCCAAGATTTCCTAAGTTAAACCCAAAGAGAGACAACGAAAGGCCATTATCTTTGGCGTGGTCTCAAGCTTAAAACTTAAACGAAAAGCAGTTAGGCAGTCACGCGTTGCGGTCGCCGCTTGGCGTCAGGCGAAATTGAGCGGATTCGAGTTGTGCCGCGCGCCTTACAAGAGTTAAGACCCGCAAGAAAGAGTAAGAAGTTGAATTCACCAATTGTGCACTACCCACTCCACTCTACTACATTCTACTCCAACATATACAATCTTCAGCTAAACAGAATGAGTATCAACACGACATACAATAAAACACAACCATCCAAATCCCATACACACAATTCTGTCTACTACATAAAAGTATTATGCCGCGTAAAAAATATTTAAGTAACCACGCATTCGATAAAAGTGCGCGAGAGATGGAATATAATAATAATAAAAATAAGATAAAAAAAAAAATAATATATATATATATATATATAAAAGAGTATACAGTAGCAGCGGCAGCGGCGGCGCTCAAGTCAACTCTCAACTTGTCTCTCGGTCGGGGACACACAGAGTGGGCGTGGCTTCTGGTGAGCTGGTGAGCTGGTGCACCAGCACCCCTCGCGGTAGCAGAGAGTAGAGAGAGCCGCGATATAAAATTATAGTCACAAGCTAAAGCGGCTTCTTTCGTTTTCGCGTACGATTACTCTCTTCTTATATATATATAGATATATAGATATATTTATCCTTGTTACTCTTTTATCTCAAGTACAAACTCAGTACCTCAGATCCTCTTTATCCTGATCCACACCCTTGGCTCCCTTAAAGACGGGACGAGTTCCCCACATTACCCCACATCCTCCCGCGTTTAGTCGCCAGGTCGCTAAAATTTTTATTTTAAAACTCAGGGGCCTCGACGCGAATAAATAAGAAAAGCCAATGCTCGTTCGTCACGAGCTTGTGGTCGGTCGGCAGGACGCCGCCGTCTCATCACGCGCGGCCCAATCAGCCTCGTAATCACTGTGCTGAAGCTGAACGCTGAACGCTACAACCCATAGTCTAGGTGACGTTGCCCCTGCCGCTCCTTTTCTTTTATCTTATATTCCAGTCGACGAAATATTTCGCTGATTAAAAAATAATCCGCCAGTTTAAACAATTAAAATGTCATCATTTTTTTTTTTTTTTTTTTCACTGAAAAACATCAAAACACAAATATATAGATATAGATTGATGGATGTGAAATATTTTTTCTATGCCCGATATATTTATTGTACTCTGGTTGGCATTCGCTTGCCACTTTGCCTCGACTTTACTCAACTAAAGCATAAGGCAATTTAGTTGTGGTGCATCGTTTCTCCAATTACCATTTTGCTCTCAACGACTATTCTCGGAAAAGTCATATCCGTAACGTACCAACACTTGCTTCTTTTTAAGCCACTCCACTCTACTATATAGAGTAAAGAGTATACTCTACTCCACTCTTATATATATTATATATTTACGTATGAATGTACCAAGACTAACCAAGACAACAATTTTTTAACAGATCTTTATTTTTACGACAAACTATTTCGTGTTACGTAAACTCACATATAAAAAATTTACATCTCGAATTCAGACAAATAAAAATTTTATTACTATTATTATTATTTTTTTTTTTTTTAAACGTAATTTAATAATTTATAAAATAAAGACTCATGACTTTGATTGATAGTAAAATATAAATAAATGAAAAAAAAATGAACATGATATTTAAGTTAATCTATGCACGCAAAGAATATCAAAGTGATAGATAAATAAAAACAAAAGCTTACAAGGATATGTTATAATAAAAGAATAAAAAGAAAAAAGCCGAGGTCGAATCGGTCTGACCCCCTTGAAAGGTCGGCGCACGCGAGTAAACATCTCGTGGAAGGTAAAAGGCGTCAGTATGCTAGTATCTGACTGCACACAACACTACTTGTAATGTTGCATATCTCCATATCCCAGCAAACCGATTTTCCTAACGTAGTCTGCATTCTTCCCATAGACCATATTATACTACACGAGGTTCTATTCCTACCAATAGTTATTTTACTGCTCTTCTATCTTGTATATAATAGTCGAACCAAGTCTAGTTAAAACCTCCCTCTTCCCATCTCCATCTCACTCTCTGGCTCCAATACCCAAGTCGATCATCCTCTGTAGATCCTCTGTAGATCCTCTGTAAATGTTCCTTATCCTTGTTCAATTCCGTCTCACGGTTTTGTTGTACTCGTTCAAGATCGCGCGTAAACGGACGGGCAGTGGCCTAATTGTCGCCTTCCTCTCTCACTCTTTTTCTTTATACTCTGTTTTGTGTTGCCGTTGCCGTTGCCATTGCCGTTGCCGTAACGTGACGTGAGTCAGACGTGCCCTAACACCGACCACTTTCCTCTCGGGTTCATGCACTTCCTCTTCCGTTACTTGTCAACATTTAAATCTCTCCCACCCTCTCTCTAAAAAAATAAATAAATTAAAGAAAAAAATTTTTTCCATTATTAATAAATAAATTTATAAAGTTAAAAAGGGCGGCATTGCTTTGTTTTATAACGGATTGAATGATATCTTGCATACAGGAGGCGCGTACGATATTATTGAAAGGTTGAAATGGAATCACGGTCCGGTTTAATCCTCTCCCCTCTTTCCATTTATAAACAGCTGTCTTCTTATTCTTTAATATCACATGTATTGTATATCTTTTCTTCTTTTATTGTCTTACTCTTTCTATATACATATAGATATATAGATATATGATTCTACTGTCTATAAAATACATGATGTGCTCATGGTATCGGCAATACAGAGTAAAGGTACGTGATGCAACTGCCTCCGGCGTACATATGCCGGCTCATACCGCAAGATATATATCGTGTATGAGTCACGTATCGATACACCGCTCGCTCTCATTGCTGCCCGACAATCATTTTGGCTATTGGATCATCTCGATATCCACTTAAAAAAAATACTAAATAATAAAAACAAAAACAAGTATATATTGATCCATAAACTGGTCTACTGATGCAGTATGCAAGGCTGCGGTATGCATCGATACGAATATCCGTTCAATTTGCTGCGTACAGACCTACGTTTCTTTGGACCGCGAACCGCGTGAGAAAACGCATCCGCACGTGCTTATTTATTACTTATTATTATTTATTTTCCATTTTAACTCCCAGCGATAAACTTTATTATTGTTATCATTATTCAATAGTAATAAATATTTAAGAAATTTTCGTGCGGTAGCAACAAAAAAAAAAAAAAAAACAGAAAAGAAAGAAAGAAAAAAAAATTAATATATTTTTTGCGAGAGATTTCATATTTCCATGAATGCATTTGAGATGGTATTAAAGTTGAGACCCACCGCGGTATGCACGTCCCTATATATTCTTTGTCCTCCTCCTCCTCAGTATCTTCTTCTTGTTAGTCTCTTCTTCTGATGCTCGTGATACTCGGACTTAACTTCTCGCACTACGGCCTTTGAACGGTTTGCTACAAACCCGGACACACCTCTACTACTCAACTCGAGCCGCGGTGTTGCGTTACGCGAGTAGGGAAAACAAGATTAAACTTTACTCATACAACAATCTATTGTAATTGTTTATTTTCCCTTTTGTATATCAAATATATTATTTTATTAAATTTTTTATTTTTAAATTTATTTATTACCAGACAATAAATTATTTTAAATTGCGGCTATCGTAGATCTTCTCGTTTGAAAATATTTCGACTAGTGAAAACAACAAGTAATTAAATATAATTAATCGTAATTACTCCGTCTATAATTTCGCTAAAAATATTTTTAAGAATTTTTATCTGTCATTTATAATTATTTGTCATTGTGTTATTATTAAATTATCGAATTATATGGCGGTACATAATTCTATTCTTGGGCCACAAATATAAAAATGAATTACGTCGATTTTTTGGACTCTTCCGGTTTTACGTCTTACCATGTATGTAAATGAAAAAATGAATCAATAAATGAAGTTTTTTGTCGTAAATAATAGATTGAATTCAAGTAAAACTGCAACATTGTCTTTTTTATAATTTATACCGTGCAAATAATCAATATCGGCAAGATATTTTAAAAACTTGACATGCGAATGTGCAGTAAAATATATTTTACAGAATTTAAAATAATTTTTTAAACGCCCGTGGGTAATAATTATAATTTAATACAACAATTACATATTTCTTAGTGGAAAAAAAAATTTTACAAGATATTCGAGGAAAAACAGTAAAAATCGAAGGAAAGAATCGGCGTGAGAGTGCCGAGGATTGCGAGGAAACAAAAAATGAAAATCTTCTGACGCGTGACGACCTCTTCTAGCTCAAGATCTATTCTCTGTTTCAGTACTAAAACTCTAGCTCCATATTATAACAGAATGTATATAAAGTCGAATTGTGAGATATTTATATATAAATAAAATCCACTTGTATATTGGATAAATTGTTGGCTATAGGGAACATAAACACATTCATAACACACGTGTAATGATACGAGTAAACTGAGACAGCGTTTTCTCGATGAGAATAATAGACCGTATAAATTCTTCCTTACTCTCCCATGTGGTATAATATACAAAAGAAAAGAAAATAAACAATAATAAAAGTACTACGGCTCTACAGTACGGCTGCATTCTCGATTGGAGGTCATCGGATCAACGATCCGTATACAGACACAAACGATTAATCCTCTCGTGATTGAGTTGATGAGTATCTTCTTAATCAAAAATAAATAAATACAACATATAAAAAGTGTATCATAATCATTATCATTATTTAATGCCTCCATCTATATATCTTTCTTATACATATATCACTAGACTTTTAAATAAATTTCATTTTTGACTTTATAATCGTGTAATTATATATAAAAGTAGAGTAGAATAAATAATTTAAAAATCGGATTATTAAGTTAATCGACACTTAAATATATAACCCATAGAACACGACACCTAGCCAGTGAAAAATGATTCTCAAATCGTGCGCGTTATCTTATACACGTATCTAAAAGTCACGCATACGAAATAAATATACTCGGCAAAAGCGATTTAGTGTTAATCCAAGAGTTTAACAGTCAAATAAATATTACAAGTGTAGCTAAAAATAATATAATATATTGGAATAAGCCCTTTATTTGTTTATTGTCCCTGATACACTGATTAAAGTTATTTGTCCCGATGCGAGCTATAGATTTAATATACGTGAGCTTTTGTAAGGTAGTTTTATATATCAGGGCAAGTTGCTCTACTCTCTCGCACCTGTTGCTTCGGTTCACCGCACTAAATCGAACAGCCTTCCCCCCTTTAGCGTTCGTCATCAGTAGCTCTTGCTTCTGCTTATATTATGCCTTACTACACTAGTTCACTAATGTAATGTAACTACACCTATACCTGCTCCTGCTTATACTCTTAGCAAACAAACAGCTATAACCGTGAGATCAAATTGCCAAATGATAACAACACATATTTAATATTTTATTTATTCAAACATATACTCTATTATAATATGTCGATGGAGATTTATATATTTCCAATTATAATAAAGGATCAAAGTTGCTGGAGTTGAGAAATATAAAAACGGAGCCACTCACGCGGAGCAGCGAACCGCGAAATCCTTATTTTCTCACATATGAATCAGTCTTATTCGACTTATAATATTCAAATGAGCATGCAGATATATTATGTTGATATAAGATGTAAATATATTTAAGAATTATATATGTGTGTATCTTTTGTGAGGATATGTATATATAAATGCATACTCGAAAAGTGGGATTGGGACTGTCGGGACCCTTTCCATCCCATTTCCCTTGAGGCTTTTGTCAATTTACCCTAGTGTATTCTTCCGAATCGTCACCTTTACACCGATATATTATATATTCAATGATATACTGGATATATTATGGAGGCTTTATATTATTTTAAATAATAATCGTGTCAAGAGTCATCATTACTCTTGTCTATTTTTATTTATTTAGTTTATTATTGACTTGCTGCTACTGCTGCTGCTACTGCTACTGCTGATGGTTATTGGGTTCAAGTGATTTGGTCTAGACTCTATTGTACGTATCTCATTATCATTATTCAAATAAAGTAGTTATGTATGAGGTAATTAATAACATGTATGATTAATGATTAAATTAAGCGAATGGAAAAAGTTGGGAGTGAGTAACAAGAGGGCGATGAGGGTTGCTGAGGAAAGAGAACAAAAAAAATTTAAGAGGAGAAGTGGAGAAAAGAAAAATGTATGGATATAAAGAAAAGGGAAAGGACTTGTAATATATGCCAGCCAAGACTATAAAAATCAATACCTCAAATTACCGGGCTGTGCTTAATTTTCTTCCTACCCCTCATTTCTTAACTTTTTTTTCTCAGCTTACATCTTACGCAGATTTCCTTATAGTCTCAGTCTATTTCTTTTATTTCCTCAAAAATTTTAATTTTGGAAATATTTTACGAGTGTCAGTGTAACAGACATCAGACAAATTTTAAGTTATAAATATTTATAAAAAAAAACATTAATTTTTTAATTTTTTTAATTATAATATTTTTATTATTTAGTCGCAATTGCTCCTAAGTATTTTTTTTAGGAATAGGAATTAAAAGTAAGACTCACCAATCTCGAGTGTTGTGAAATTCCAGGAAAAAATAAACACTGGCACTAAATTGTCTAAAAAAAATACCATTGACTCGAATTAATTATTTTCACCAATGACACTTGTGAGTAAATTAAAATTATTATTTAATTATTTAATTAATAACAAACGTGATTTACTTATAATATAAAGACACTTAACCGATTGGTAATTGCATTGAAACAACGTAGTAATTACGAGTTTTACCGGCAACAACAATCAGCCGCCATGATTGCGAGGGAAATAAATTATTTGAATGCGCATGCGCGATAGCTTCATTAGCACTTGCGCATTTTCAAATTCCAACGGTCAAAATCAGTCGGGTTTATGTAAATAATTAAAAACCCTCAGTTCGAAACACAGAAAAAAATAAACTGAATGTCTTTGAATAGAAAAAAAAATCACAAATTCACTTGAATAAATTTAATTTATAAAATTACTCGACACTAGTTTAACGTATCGTGAATTTAAATGACGGTGCACTTTAAAAGTCATGACAATCACTTCTACACACCTATTACACTATAAAATATAACATTATTCCAAAAAAATAAATAACAAACAACTAAAACTAATTAAATAGTTATTAATTACTTCAGCACAACATTCCCGACGCTCGCTCAGCGGACGAGTGAGTTTGCGCGCCACCTGCCGGTCGAATTCAAAAGCGCGGTAATGAATTCAAATCTATTAATAAATAAAAATCCAATCAATATAGATAATGACAAAAATATATGAGTATCAACAAATAAAAGTAAATTTATAATTTGATAAGCAATTAACAGTAAAAATAATTAAAGAAAATAAATAAATGGGTGTAATCAAAGCTTAGGAAAGTATGATTACAACTTTTGAGTTGAAAAGGGTTGGTTAATTTTATAGTCCTCCGTTTGATCCTCCTCTTGGTCACGAGTTTCTCAAAGTTAAATTTCTTCTTCTTCTTCTTCTTCTTCTTCTCCTTCTTATTCTTATTCTTCATCATCATCTTCTTGATCCTCATCCTCCGGTGCATCACCATCTCATTTATCTCAATCTCCTCACACATTTGTACCCAAACAGGTTTGTTCGTCCACATTAACCGTAATTACAACCTGTAATATGCAAAGAAATCGGGTGTGAGAAACTGGCAATAAAAAAGCTTAAGCTTAAAAAAAGTAAATAAAAATAAAAGTGAGAACTGACCAACGAGATTGCGGTGGTCATGGTTCTGGCCACGTTTCTCTCCCACTCAATTTCCTCTTTTTTTTATTTTATTTTCTGTCTCTTTTCACTTCTCCCTCATCGGTTCTCATTCTTCTCTCTTCTCTCTTCGATATCCAGTCTCTGCTCTTCGGTCCTGCTTACACTCTAGTACTCTAATAAAAAACAAAGACAGAAAACAGATTACTCGAGTCTATTCTTTAAAAAAAAACTTTAAATAATTAAGTTAAGTACTATGGCCACGTGCCAATTATCAATATAATTTTTAATAAATAAATATATTTGTATTTACAAACTTTTATATACTTTTTTTTTTTATTCATTATATATTTACGTTCGTTATCGAGTTACCATATATTCACTTGTAACACATTGAAAAAAAGTTTATTTTTGTTAATGTTGGATGTTGATATTCATGAGGCAAATAGTTTGGCAACGTTGAAACCACGCATTTCGCTTGTACCTCGTTATCATATCCCCAGAATTTATATACATCGTTATATACAATTGTTAGACTTTCGACACAATACTTTTTTCACGTAACGCTGGATTTATATTTAAATATACATACGTCGTGAATTTACTGGTAAAAATAAATTTCAATATTTATTAATTAAATTCGATAATTAAAAATTTTTTAAATTAATTAACGTTATGTAAGTTTTAATTTGAAAATTATTTTTTAATTAATTATAAAATTTTCATTTAAAAAAAAAAAAAAAAAAAAGAACTGGATAAAAATAAATTCTAAGCAATTTGCATTAGAGACAGTGGTGATAATATTGACCTATCGTTTTACACAACTCAATTGAACGGGATTCTTTTACCAAAAGTCTTTACTTATCATTCTGAAGGTTTTTATTCCGAGTTTAAAGACTTGCGGAAAGATAGGAAGCCAAGATTATCACCTTTGATGCCTGCTAACACTAGAGAATTTCGATAAATCTACAAACTAAACATCTTTACTCGTCTTTGCTAATCCTTTGATGTTTCTTGACCAAAAAAAAAAATTTTAAATTTCAATCCAAGCAAATATACCCACTAGTATTTTATTTTTAACCAAAATTTTTTCTTATCAATTCAATAAATTTGTGGATATTTAAAATCTGGAATAATATATATAGATATCGTTAAAATAAAACTCAAAGACTCAACAAGTTTGTATTTGAGGTCCTTTGATAATTAATTATCTTGGTAGGTAGGTAATCGATTTGAGCTTGGGGCCATTGCCGTGAAGCACTTTTATGCTATAGTATAAAGTCAGCTAGCATCTATACACATAACACTAGACCTAAACTAAACTCTCTGTTGTAGATGTTGCCGTAGATGTGTACAAGGAGCACAAGGAGTACGCAAGACGGTCAGTAATGCAGTAAGACGAAGGGTTGATTGCCTGCGGAGAGACAACCTCCCACACCACCTCTACCAAGTCCAGGGCCTAGAGTGAGAAAGGGAGAGAGAAAGACAAAGTTGACTTGTGGTTGCTAGCTGGACTACGTCCTACGTCCTTTTAGCTTCATTGGGGTGAGTATTTCGGACTACAGAGAGAACTCAAGACTCACCAAGAGTAAGAGTCTTTATACATATATATATATATATAGAGTATATGTATGTTTGTATGTATGTATGTACATATGTACGATAGTCTTGAACCCTCGACATCCCTCCCATCCGTCATCTCTTGCAAAAGCTCAAGTCCAGGTTCGGGTGGTTTCCGCTTTAGATTTTCTTCAAACACTGAGAGGTCATCAAAAGTTATAAACCCAGAAGATGATTTGCTTTGATTTAATAAAACAAAATATAATGTTTAAATAAAAGTAATATAGCCAAGTGTTGGCCCGACACCCGTTAAATGACAGTCCTACGGAAGCTGACTAACTATCAGAAGGAAACACCCTCCATCCCTCCCAGGCGGGCCGGGTCTTAATGTTGCTCCTATCTCTCAATAACTCTCTCGCTTTATCCTCAATCTATATCCTCGTTACTCTCATTACTTTTCGTATTTAGGGTCTTCTGGTGTGGTGTGGGTTCTGAGCCCCACCGACACGATACACACATGAGTAGTCTCGAGACCACCGGGCACAATAATTACTGTGAGCTAGAGGCTACGGGTCTAAGGAGCAAAGGAGCTGAGGAGCTGAGGAGCTGAGGAGAGGACGCTAAAGACTAGGACATAAGAGCAAGAGCAGAGTGAGAGGGATGAGACGTAAGACTTGGCTCTTTACTTAGTAGAAGGGGTGGCCGGCAATCGATACATGCACACTCACTGCCGCTCCCAATCGTGTATGTATTTATGTGATGGCGCGGACACCGGCCGCGTGACACGCAACGTTGTCGCGTATATGCAACACAACACACATAATAACACTATATATACTTTATATATTAACTACACATACAAACTAAACAGGCAACTTTGTGTGCCAGGACAAAGACAAAGCCGGCCCGCGACCATTACACACACATACATATATATATCTATATCTATATCTAGGTAGACGAGTAAAGATAAAGCGGACTACACGCATACATAAAGACACAAACAACGGGCAAGTTACATAAGCTCCTTCAGCCCCTCAAGTCACCTTACCGTCTTTACCCTCCACTCCATTCCATTCCTTTCCTCCTTTACTTATTTCTCCTCCTACTTCTCCCTACATATATTCTATTCGGTTCCATTCCTTGCCCAGTTTCTAATTTACATTCCCCGTTGCCGCTGCCTCTGCTTCTGTTCGCACTCCCACCACCTCCCGATGACCGTCTTACAGCTATATTCTACAACCAAATACAATTCATACAATATATAAGCATAGTAGCTCTGCAGCAAGTGGAGAAAATAATAATGATAATAATAAAATATAAACTCGTTGACATGGACCGGCAGGTATAAGCCGGACCTTGTACCAAGGACAATAATTAACTTATATACAGCGTTCGTTATTTTAGGACTGTAAATAAAAATAATAGAAAAAATTAATGTAAGATATGATGGGAAAAAGTTTGTGAGAGGTAAGAGCACTGGTTAAAAATCAAAATAATACCTAGCTCGAGTGTGAGGGTAGTAAAGATATACTTGTCGGTGTGTGGGTGTGTTAGTGTGTTAGTAAGTGTGTGAGAGTCGGGGATTGTGGAAAAATGCTGGAAGGCGCGCGTGAATAATTCAGAGGGGTGCGTGTATAAGAGCAGATCCCGTAAGAAGTAGCTCGAACGAGTAGCGGTGATCCGTCGGGGGTGGCCAGAGGCAAGCCTGCTAAGCAGAGTGATAAGGAGGTGGGAGGGTGCCAGAAAAGATGAAGAAGACAGCAGTAAGGGTTACGAGCATCACTCATCAGCGGCGGCCATATTGCCACGTACCCGGTCATACCCTCCGCAAGATCCGCAAGATCCTGATAATTCTACACTCTTGCTCACTCACGCTCTCATAGACGCTCTCCTACTCTCTCTCACTCTCTCTTTTACTCTCGTATATCCTCTGAGGACTGGATCCCTTGGCACCTCACCGCCGAGGAAACTTGGGCTTCTTCTTATTCTTATTCTTATTCTTCTTCTTGTTCTTATTCTTATTCTTCTTATTTGAACCCCGGCGTGTGGCGGTGGCTGCTTAATGAGAACCTCCACCCTCTCGCGTTCCGGGTGGAGTGGGTGGCACTCAGCCCTCCGCAGCCCCAACAAAGTCCACCCTCACGCGGGTCTTTCTCTCAAACTTGGCCTCCTTTTTTTTTTTTTTATCTACTATTTTCTCTTTCTGTCTTAAGTCGGTGCTTTATACCACGCACTCTCACTTACACAACTCGTCCGTTACAACACAGCTAAATATTTATATATATTCATATATAAATAAATGACACCAAGACATGAGCAACGAAACAGCCAATCGATTTTTTAGTTTTGGGGGAGAGATTAATTAACACGACGTATATACATATGTCGTTCGTGTGTGCCTGAGGGTTTCATGTAAATCTAATTATTGCGTGAGGTTAACTTAAGTGATTTTTAAAATAGTCATTTATTATTAATATTGACACCTAGTAATTCTATTAACATTTTAGCTTTACTTTAAATAATTATAGGGGTTAATATTTTAAATAAAATATTTATTATAAATTATCGAGAGTTAAAGTTTTAAAAATAAAACAGACATTTAGGGAAAAAAAATAATTCAAAATTTTTAGATGCACGATTATTGTCAATAGAATGTTAGAAATAATAACGATAGTAGATGATAGGCCTCAACAATCTCAGTGCATGTAAATGCAAATTTCCTTGCAAGACAATCGGGTATATCTTGTGGTATCGAGTTTCGACAATGATATTATCATAAAATAGTCTATCGTACGAGTCTGCTGGTCTCTGAGCTTCGAGTCTACTGTAGTCTGATATATATATAAAGTCAGTAGTTACTGAGACTCCAAGACTGGGACAGGGTTGCGTGCATGCATATTGTACTAAAAATCAACCCCTACTTACACACATAAATATATTATAATATATTAAAACATGTAAAATCAATGGATGATTAATTACGAAATGACACAGATACGCATAAGGGATTTGTATATATGTATAAAAAAAAAGGGTAGAGAGTGCCACGAAATCCGATTCGCCCTACGGTTCTTTTCTTTTTTTATGCCCGCGGGTTTTATGGCGTGTAGGAGATTATATCTCTTCTCTTACCACTACACAGCACCAGCAATATATATAAATATATATGCATGCATGTATATGTATATATATAAAGCAAAAAAGAAGCAGTATAAGTAAAAGCAAAGCAAGCACCCCCGTCTACTTGGTTGCTCGTCTCATCTCGCAGGCAACGTCTTACCTCCCAACCGCCTGTTTTACTCACCCTTGGTCGCTTCATTTCTCCATCGAGGAAAGAAAATGCTGGGAAAAGGAAAACTGGATAAAAGAAGAATAACAACTAAGGAGTAAAGCTAAAAGAAGAAGAAGAAGAAGAAGAAGAAGAAGGAGGAAGAAGAGGAAGAGTAAAAAAAAAGAGTGATGAAGGGATGGAATGAAGGAGGGGTGAAGAGAAAGACTGAGTACGCTCGCGGGTCGTTATTTTTGTGCCTGGTTCGTCTTTAATTTCTCCCCAGAAGGTGGCCACCCTATACTCTACCTATCTTCATCTTGTTCTTGTTCTTGTTCTTTCTCTTTCTCTTTCTCTTGGTTTTGCTGTTGCTGTTGCTGTTGCTCTAGTGAGAGTTGCTGGGTAGTGGGTAGAAGCTGAGTCTACGCCTTACACCCGAGGAGTGTGGAACAGTGTGGAGAAGCAGAGCTGTCTTGGCATTCAGACGCGGACGCACCACCACGGACTTTCTTGGTTGTCTTAGTTCGTATGCATATCTCAGTGGCTCACATATTGATTCAGGGCGTCATTACGCGTCTTAGCTGTACTGGTGTTCAGTACAGTACTGAGCGAGCCTTTGCTCACTAATACTTTTGAATAACCAACACCACAACACAACAACCCCCTTTAAACTCACACTAAACATGTGCATTTATACTTAAGTCGTCTCTTACCTCTCTTAACTAAATGGACACTTTACCTTTCTATGCTTTATAAACTATTCCTACTCTTATCATTATTTAGTTAAACTTTTTACGCTAATTCTTTCTCCCATCCTAATGATTCTAAAAATTATTTTTATTAACAAAAACTCAGACTAACTTTAAATTAAATTTTTACATAAAAAACAACCAGATTCACTGAAATTTTTTTTTTGTCATCTAAGCCAATGAAAAATAAATTTTCACAATTTATCTCTGACAAGATTTGAAAAAAAAAAAAAAAAAAAAAAAAAAATCTATTACAAGTAAAACTTTTAAATGAAATCTGAATTGACTTAGTGGACGTGGCGTCATCTCGCCACTCTCTCTTACACTTAACTCTATAAAATATAACCGCTGACCAAGTAACACACAACAACTGGTACAATGTCTTTTAGTTGAGCTACAACTTCTCCGTAGGTACATCGGTATTCTCAGCAGGTTCTTATCTCCACTAAAGACTAATACCTTTAAATTTTAAAACTTGTTTTAATATTTGTTTTTTATCTCCTCCTTCTGATCCACCTTCACCTTCGTATCCTTATCCTTATCCTTATCCTTATCCTTATCCTCAACTTACTCCATAACTTTCCTGTGCATCAATTTTCCACATAACATTATTTGAATATTTTAAAGTAAAAATATGTTAAAAAATCAATTGAATGATTTCAAGCTCCATACGTTCAAAAAAAAAAAAAAAAAAATACAAAAACAATTTTTTTTTATTCACTTTAAATAAAACTTTAAGAAACATCAAATTCAAATAAACTTTTTATTCAACTCCCATCACATCATCCAGACAACTCATCCGACATTTATATATTTATTTATACAAACATCAATACATACATGTTGTAAATTAATTTGACGTTTTAATTAATAGCTGAATAAATAATATGCTGATAAAAAAAAAGATATTTATAAAATTAAAAAACACAGATGTCTGGAGTGGACGATCAAAGGATGAGTCATTTGCAAAATATCGGACAAAGTTCAAGATCTTTAATGAAAAAAAATTTATTTCACAATTAACAAAAGCCTTATAAATAAATAAAAACAAGTCTTGTGAGAATAATGTGTAAATTTATTATTATTATTATTATTATTATTGTTTATATATGTTGTTAAGACATAAAGGCGGGTTTGGGGAAAGTACATCGAAAAGTGTGTGAGGATGGAGGATAGAGGATAGAGGATAGAGAGATGGAGGATGAAAGAAGGGATCAGTTGTGAGTAGAGGGTATTGCGGAGCAAGGTGAACAACTCTGCAAGTTGCTCGCGACGAATGCAACCCACTGCTTTTATATACTTAGTTATATACATATATATTTAAGGCATAGCTTAATACATTTGCTGACGAGGTTTTAACTTTGTAACATTATAACTAACGTCTGACGATTCTCTTTAAATTTTTATATCGCCATTCACTTAAAACTTTGTGTCCAAAACTCTCTTCTCTACTCAACACTTGTGCTAATGTGATTTATTATATTTATTTTGTGATTATTATTAACTATGTAACATTCAACTGCGTTTTATTTTTTTCTCACAATTCGCCTTTCATTAATTATTTGTTTTTATAATTTTGAGTCAAAAGAAAAATACTACAAATTTTTTCATAATTAATTTATAAACAAAAAAAAAAAAACATTTTCATTGACGATAGACAACGCAAAAAAAGAATATATAACCCGTGGAATTTCCTGTGATTATCACGCCTAGCTGGTGATAGCGATGAAAAACCGGCTGCGCGTAACGGACGCGGTCTTAGGATTCGAATAACCGCAGTATTATACATTAACTTTTATATATATATATACATATATATGTTTCCAAGGTATCAGTTATTTACATTAAATTCAATACATCCATCGCACCTGCACACTCTCGCACCCCACACAGATTTAAATATATAGCGTTATAAAATTTTGTTAAATTTTCCTGTCGGTTTCTTCAGAGGCTTTTCTCGTACCGCTCTTTCAAAGAGCTGTGGTACCCCAACACCCCACACACCTTAGACAGCACACTCTGCGTACACACACCAGAGGTTTTAATCGGGATCGGTAACGGTGACGGTGACGGCGACGGCGAGGTTGACGTTGACGGCACTCTCCTCGTCCTTCCTTTCGCGCGATAACGCCTTGCGCGGTTCTATATACTCGACACTCTACACTACACCGTGTAGCATACCACACCGCGGCTGGTATATAATACTACTGTATATACACACCAAGTAGAGGAGCTTCATATCCAATTACACGCGCGAGTGATGAATAAGCTGAAGTAGTGACTCGAGAGACGAGTCAAGAGAAACAACTTTTGTTAGTCGAACGTGAATATTTTTTTTTAACTAAAAATATATTAGCCCGTAAGTAGATTTTTTTTCTTTTTTTTACTTGAGTACTTAAAATAAAAAATAATGAAGAAAAAAAAGTTTTATTAAAAAATTTCATTTATTATAAGTAATTTTAATTATTATGGGAATAATAGAACATATTTATTGTAAATATATATATTTTTAAGTATTATGCAATTGTTATTACTGTTACTTGAATAAATTATAATGAAAAAGATACTGAGTGCGATGATGGAGACTAAGAGGACTTTCTCTCTCTCACAACTTTCTCTATAACAGTGACGTGGAAACTGTGTACTTTACCTACTCTTTTACATAGATACGACCGCGTGATTACACAAAAAATAGGAAAAAAAAAAAAAAAAAAAAAAAAATAACAAAAAAAAAGTACTTGTCCTCTTTATTGTCTACTTGGTGAAATTTTTTTAAGCTGACCGTAGAATTTAAAATTTTTATTTCACTCGGTAAAAAACAAAGTCTTTAGAAAAATAATTCAAGTTATGACTTTTTTTTTTTTATCAAGAATTCGGTCACATTCTTTTTACATTTTGCAATAAATAAATTATAATTTATAACATAAACAATAAATTTTTTCTTTATTTACATGGACAAGTTATTTTATTATTGACAAATAAATAAATAAAAATGTTTTTTAATAAAAAAAAATATTAAATATTTACAACCACTTACAGAGACAGCTACCAATCAAATTAACTTTACACACTTGCGTGATAAAACATCGCAATTAAATGAAAAAGAAAAAAAAAATAATAATTAAATAAATAAAAAAAAGTCAACAATTATCCTGTAGTGTGTCTGTTTATTATCCGTGACACTGACAATCCCATAAAAAATGAAATTCATCTGAAACAAATACGCAAATATTTTTCTTACTCGGAACTAAAAACTGCCTGTCATCAATATCATATTAGCAAACAATAATTACTTTTTTCAATCGTCGATTGACACCTCAGTCATCGTAAATCACACACCGATTAAATAAATTCATACAAACAACAACTTGTACTCAACATGATCTTCTTCTGACAGTTGCAACGTCAACGATCAAAAAAATGCTTACGTAAATTAAACGGAACTTAATTAATATACAATTTTAAAGTCTAATTATTGTAATTTAATAAAAAAAAATAAACAATCTCATTATATGTGTACATGCTGCGAATTCAGTAGTTTTCATTCGAACCGTGACTGATGAAGAGAATGTAATCACGATCAGTCCATTGCATAATATTTACAATTATTATAAATAATAACAACAAGTACTGGGTTAAAATTAATTTTTCATATTATTTTTGGACCTTTATTTAAAGAAAAATGCCTGCATTGCATCTGTTTGGTCGCAAATGGCTCGCAGCGACTGATGATCTCGTCTATCCAGGTCTTTTTGAAATTTTCATTCGTGTTGTATGGTATTTATTTACTTTTATTATTTAACTGCTAGTCACTTGCGTAACTTTAGTTTCAAGAATTAATTTTAAAATTAATAAGAAAATTTTCTTTTCCTCGTTTTGATTTGTAGGTTTGTTTTGATAGGAATTGCATGCTTGAGATATTATGGAGAAACCTGGCAGTGCCAAGTCGGTGGTCAACTTGTACGTGTTTTTTTTGGCGGTGAATTAGTTATACTTGGTGTTGTTACAATTCTTGTTTTTATTATGGTCAATCACAGCGCACGAGGGTCTATTACTGATACTTATGCACGGAGATTTGTCGAGCCGCTTTTGACAGTCAAGTAAATTTTTTAAATTTTATTTACAAGCTGATCAATGGAGTATCGGAAAAAATTTTCATAATTTAAATTAATTAAACAATTAAAATAATTGAATACAGGGTGCTGCTGCTGGTTCCAGAAATAGCCTGGAATATACTGGGGTCCCTTTGGGTGATAAGTGACCACGTCCAGTGCACAGACGAGCATTATACAATAGCAGTGATCGAAGCCCTTGTGTTCTTTGACTGGGTGCTCATCGGGCTGGCGTTCCTCGGTCTTGCTCTAGTCTTCGATCCTCTCGGGTCTCTCACCTACTCTGACAAAGTTATCGAGGACTCGGTCGAGCACGGCAAGGTGTCGCGCATCTGGCTTCGCCGGTTCAAATTCTTATGGTGGATGCACCGAGACGAGAGTGCCACTGAGACATTCCAACATGTTGCTGGTGAGACATAGGTACATAATGCTCTCTCTAGTCCGACACCTGATCCATCTAGCATTCGACTAATTTACTCTATTTCGTTTAATTGTTTTTTTTTTTTTTTTGTTTTTTTTTTTTTTTTTTTTCTTTAATTATTTCAGTTGATAAAAAAAAAAATTCTTCAATTTTTTCCAGGACTACTGAGTGCGCTATTCAGAGGAACTGATTTAGTTCCATCAGATGTTGTCGCCGGATGCATTTTATTGCGAATACGTCAGAAACGTGAAACAATCGAGTTACGTCGCTTGAAAATTCTCGATCGTCCCGAATATACAATTGGTAATTTTTTATCAATTAACTATCGCTAAAGAATAATGATAATGATAATAATAATAATAATTTCTAGATTCACGGATAATATTTGCAAACACACCAGCATGGATGTCACTAGAATGGGCTCATCATTACATGAAACTATCGATAGCATCGTACGGATGGCTATTTGTATTGTATCAAAACGCGTGTACAGGTTGTTGCAAATTGATTCCTCACATGAGTTGCTGCGGTTGCTCAACAAGACACCAGCCAATTGTTCTTGACGACAATTGCTGTCTTTGTAGTCTCGCTGGCGTTAAATATCTTTCACAATTGTCTCAAGATGACATTCTTTTCGCATCTTTTCGCAATCATCTGTGCGAAGTACGTTATCTTTTCTTTTTTTTTTTCCTTCCCTTAATCATAATAATTTACCATAAAATTATAATCATTATTATTATTATTTTTCAGATTCCATTTTGTGTCGTCGCTGATCACAAAACCGCAAGTATCGTGATAGTAATCAGAGGTTCATTGTCATTGAGAGATCTTATTACTGACATTGCTGCTGCGTCTGATTCATTTGAACCTGAAGGTTTACCGCCCGGTAGTATGGTAACTTTTTTTTTTTTTTTTTTTTTTTTTTTTTTTTGATAAATTTAATGTAAAAATGAACAAAGTAAAAGTAAATAAATTTTTTAGGCACATCGTGGAATGATTATTGGCGCAAAAATGCTTCTGAAACAACTGGACCAGTATAAAATACTCGAGAAAGCATTTGCGACATACCCCAATTACGGATTGACTGTAACAGGTAATCAATTTTATCTTGTGTTGTAATTCTTTATGAATTATTACTAAATAAATATCTATATACAAAATGAATGAGGTCTTTGAATAAATATTTCTTTTTTATTTTTAAATAGGTCACAGTCTCGGTGCCGGCCTTGCTGTTCTTCTGGCATTACTTATACGTCCACGTTACCCCGATTTAAAAGTTTACGCTTTTGCAACTCCAGGTTATGTAAATTATAATTAATTATTAATCAAAATGGCTCGTAAGGAAGTTAATAAGCTAATTTTTTTACGGCCCATTTCACGCAATAATAATAATAAAAAAAAGGCGGTAAAAGTTAATTTAAATTTTCAAACTGCAGCCGGATTGCTGAGCAGAGAAGCTGCTCGAGCGACTGAAGATTTCGTGCTGTCGGTCGGGTTAGGCGATGATCTAGTGATGCGACTGAGTGTCGACAGCATGGAAAACTTTAGAACATCTTTGCTGATCACTCTGCAGGCTTGCAGGTTACCCAAAGTAAGTATAGTATAATATTTTTTATATTAATCATGGAGATAAAATTAAAAAATAACTCTTTCTAGTATCGAGTTGTGTTAAATGGATTTGGATACGCATTATTTGGAGTACCAGACAGAGATTTACACAGAACGTGGAGAAGTGGTAACACAATAAATTCAATACCTGGTCAATTACCGCTGCTTGCTGGTGAATCTTCTGGTGTACGTCAATCGGTAATTTATTTTTAATTTTTTAAATTTCGCGGGCATGAAAAACGCGCGCTTTTATATTCAAAAAAAGTTATTTTTTACAAGAGCAAGGATTTAATTAAAAGAATATAAATTACTTTGATCTCGCGGCTTTATTTAAATAATTTGTAGAAAAAAATAACAAATTTTATTTTTACAAATAAGTATAATTAATTATTAATAATTTTTTTTTTTTTTTTTAGGAAACAATGATTTTAGAACGTGATGTCACAAGGAGAAGATATTCTAAAGTAAGATTATACAATGCTGGTCGTATTCTTCATATTGCGCGTCTTAAATCTTCACAAGATGACAATAGGTATAGTTATAATTACCTAGTAATAATTACTGTTATTTAAATCTAATTTAACTAAAATATTGAATGCTGTTTCAGTGATAAAAAATCAAAAAAAGACCAGCAGTATGAAATGAGATGGGCGCAGGCTGAAGATTTTATGGAACTTTCAGTAATGCCGCGAATGTTACTGGATCACTTACCAGAAAATTTAGAAATAGCACTAGGTACTCTTTTGAAACAACAACAAGACCTACCGGTTTATTTAGATTCATCGTAATTAAATTAATTATTTAAAGAAAAAAAAAGGCCCTTACTATAGTTATAGATATTAATTAAAACTAATAATTATTTATAAATCATACAAACTCACATTCCACACATTAAACACATTTTTGTACATTTAATTTTTATTTAAATAAATTTAATTTTTATAATAATTAACGATTTCATTATAAAACAAGCGGCAAGTCACCAAAGGCAGTAATTGATTGCACGAATCTTTAATGACTCAATAAATTAAAATGACCTATCAATTAAAAACGAACTTAAGCGTGTATAAATCCTGGAGATGAGCTGTAAGAAAACTTGTCCCGATGATAATTGAGTGAGTCTTGGGGATACGAAACGTCCATAAAGTCATCGTCTTCGTCATTTTCTTGGTCATTACTGTCGGTCGTTGACAGCGAGGGGTTTAAATCCACATTAGAGCCTTGGTAGTGCAGATAAATCGGGTCTATTTTTTGTGAGCTTCGGATTAAAACATAAGGATCGAATGGGAAAAATGTATCGAGCCATTTTACAAATCTGTTTGTTGTTTGTAGTACAGGTAAATTACTTCGGGAGTTGTGTTCCATTATTGAGTAGCAATAGGCCAATTGGTATGTTCGTGTTACTGCTGCGAAATGCTGAACTACTACCGGAAGACACACGCGCAGTGGATTCAAACGGCAGGAAATTATTTTTGTGAAATTTAATCCTTGGAGAAATAGTAGATCTAGAAAATAAAAATTGATATGGTCATTTATTTTCAATCATTTTTTATTTTTTTTTTAAAGACTTACTTTTTCTTGTGGACACAAGCTCTCGACTTCTAAATCCTACGATGTAGAAGACAGCTTGACATACTGAGTAAAACACCGTGTGTGCTCTAACGTCACTATTTCCACTTTCAAGACTATCTTGGGCGGCGATGTAGCTATGAATCCAATTAGTCATGTCTTGTAATAGTCCAGTTATTAAGCTAATAAAAGAAAATATGTATATGAGTGATTTGTTTGAAAAATTTGTGTAAAAAATTTGTTTCTCTAAGAATCCTAGAGAAAACTTAGAAAAATTTATTTCTTTGAGAATCCTAGAGAAATCCTAGACAAATCCTAGAGAAAACTTGGAAAAATTTATTTCTCTGAGAATCCTAGAGAAATCCTAGACAAATCCTAGACAAATCCTAGAGAAAACTTAGAAAAATTTATTTCTTTGAGAATCCTAGAGAAATCCTAGACAAATCCTAGACAAATCCTAGAGAAAACTTAGAAAAATTTATTTCTTTAAGAATCCTAGAGAAATCCTAGACAAATCCTAGAGAAAACTTAGAAAAATTTATTTCTCTGAGAATCCTAGAGAAATCCTAGACAAATCCTAGACGAATCCTAGAGAAAACTTAGAAAAATTTATTTCTTTGAGAATCCTAGAGAAATCCTAGACAAATCCTAGACAAATCCTAGAGAAAACTTAGAAAAATTCATTTCGCTGAGAATCCTAGAGAAATCCTAGACAAATCCTAGACAAATCCTAGAGAAAACTTAGAAAAATTTATTTCTTTGAGAATCCTAGAGAAATCCTAGACAAATCCTAGACAAATCCTAGAGAAAACTTAGAAAAATTAATTTCTCTGAGAATCCTAGAGAAATCCTAGACAAATCCTAGACAAATCCTAGAGAAAACTTAGAAAAATTTATTTCTTTGAGAATCCTAGAGAAATCCTAGACAAATCCTAGACAAATCCTAGAGAAAACTTAGAAAAATTTATTTCTTTAAGAATCCTAGAGAAATCCTAGACAAATCCTAGAGAAAACTTAGAAAAATTTATTTCTTTGAGAATCCTAGAAAAATCCTAGACAAATCCTAGAGAAAACTTAGAAAAATTTATTTCTCTGAGAATCCTAGAGAAATCCTAGACAAATCCTAGACAAATCCTAGAGAAAACTTAGAAAAATTTATTTCTTTGAGAATCCTAGAGAAATCCTAGACAAATCCTAGACAAATCCTAGAGAAAACTTAGAAAAATTTATTTCTCTGAGAATCCTAGAGAAATCCTAGACAAATCCTAGACAAATCCTAGAGAAAACTTAGAAAAATTTATTTCTTTGAGAATCCTAGAGAAATCCTAGACAAATCCTAGACAAATCCTAGAGAAAACTTAGAAAAATTTATTTCTCTGAGAATCCTAGAGAAATCCTAGACAAATCCTAGACAAATCCTAGAGAAAACTTAGAAAAATTTATTTCTTTGAGAATCCTAGAGAAATCCTAGACAAATCCTAGAGAAAACTTGGAAAAATTTATTTCGCTGAGAATCCTAGAGAAATCCTAGACAAATCCTAGACAAATCCTAGAGAAAACTTAGAAAAATTTATTTCTTTGAGAATCCTAGAGAAATCCTAGACAAATCCTAGACAAATCCTAGAGAAAACTTAGAAAAATTTATTTCTTTAAGAATCCTAGAGAAATCCTAGACAAATCCTAGAGAAAACTTAGAAAAATTTATTTCTTTGAGAATCCTAGAGAAATCCTAGACAAATCCTAGAGAAAACTTGGAAAAATTTATTTCTCTGAGAATCCTAGAGAAATCCTAGACAAATCCTAGACAAATCCTAGAGAAAACTTAGAAAAATTTATTTCTTTGAGAATCCTAGAGAAATCCTAGACAAATCCTAGACAAATCCTAGAGAAAACTTAGAAAAATTTATTTCTTTGAGAATCCTAGAGAAATCCTAGACAAATCCTAGACAAATCCTAGAGAAAACTTAGAAAAATTTATTTCTTTAAGAATCCTAGAGAAATCCTAGACAAATCCTAGACAAATCCTAGAGAAAACTTAGAAAAATTTATTTCTTTGAGAATCCTAGAGAAATCCTAGACAAATCCTAGAGAAAACTTGAAAAAATTTATTTCGCTGAGAATCCTAGAGAAATCCTAGACAAATCCTAGACAAATCCTAGAGAAAACTTAGAAAAATTTATTTCTTCAAGAATCCTAGAGAAATCCTAGACAAATCCTAGACAAATCCTAGAGAAAACTTAGAAAAATTTATTTCTTTGAGAATCCTAGAGAAATCCTAGACAAATCCTAGAGAAAACTTGGAAAAATTTATTTCTCTGAGAATCCTAGAGAAATCCTAGACAAATCCTAGACAAATCCTAGAGAAAACTTAGAAAAATTTATTTCTTTGAGAATCCTAGAGAAATCCTAGACAAATCCTAGAGAAAACTTGGAAAAATTTATTTCTCTGAGAATCCTAGAGAAATCCTAGACAAATCCTAGACAAATCCTAGAGAAAACTTAGAAAAATTTATTTCTTTGAGAATCCTAGAGAAATCCTAGACAAATCCTAGACAAATCCTAGAGAAAACTTAGAAAAATTTATTTCTTTGAGAATCCTAGAGAAATCCTAGACAAATCCTAGACAAATCCTAGAGAAAACTTAGAAAAATTTATTTCTCTGAGAATCCTAGAGAAATCCTAGACAAATCCTAGACAAATCCTAGAGAAAACTTAGAAAAATTTATTTCTTTGAGAATCCTAGAGAAATCCTAGACAAATCCTAGACAAATCCTAGAGAAAACTTAGAAAAATTTATTTCTTTAAGAATCCTAGAGAAATCCTAGACAAATCCTAGACAAATCCTAGAGAAAACTTAGAAAAATTTATTTCTTTGAGAATCCTAGAGAAATCCTAGACAAATCCTAGACAAATCCTAGAGAAAACTTAGAAAAATTTATTTCGCTGAGAATCCTAGAGAAATCCTAGACAAATCCTAGACAAATCCTAGAGAAAACTTAGAAAAATTTATTTCTTTGAGAATCCTAGAGAAATCCTAGACAAATCCTAGAGAAAACTTGGAAAAATTTATTTCTCTGAGAATCCTAGAGAAATCCTAGACAAATCCTAGACAAATCCTAGAGAAAACTTAGAAAAATTTATTTCTTTGAGAATCCTAGAGAAATCCTAGACAAATCCTAGACAAATCCTAGAGAAAACTTAGAAAAATTTATTTCTTTGAGAATCCTAGAGAAATCCTAGACAAATCCTAGACAAATCCTAGAGAAAACTTAGAAAAATTTATTTCTCTGAGAATCCTAGAGAAATCCTAGACAAATCCTAGACAAATCCTAGAGAAAACTTAGAAAAATTTATTTCTTTGAGAATCCTAGAGAAATCCTAGACAAATCCTAGACAAATCCTAGAGAAAACTTAGAAAAATTTATTTCTTTAAGAATCCTAGAGAAATCCTAGACAAATCCTAGACAAATCCTAGAGAAAACTTAGAAAAATTTATTTCTTTGAGAATCCTAGAGAAATCCTAGACAAATCCTAGAGAAAACTTGGAAAAATTTATTTCTCTGAGAATCCTAGAGAAATCCTAGACAAATCCTAGACAAATCCTAGAGAAAACTTAGAAAAATTTATTTCTTTGAGAATCCTAGAGAAATCCTAGACAAATCCTAGACAAATCCTGGAGAAAACTTAGAAAAATTTATTTCTTTGAGAATCCTAGAGAAATCCTAGACAAATCCTAGACAAATCCTAGAGAAAACTTAGAAAAATTTATTTCTTTAAGAATCCTAGAGAAATCCTAGACAAATCCTAGACAAATCCTAGAGAAAACTTAGAAAAATTTATTTCTTTGAGAATCCTAGAGAAATCCTAGACAAATCCTAGACAAATCCTAGAGAAAACTTAGAAAAATTTATTTCGCTGAGAATCCTAGAGAAATCCTAGACAAATCCTAGACAAATCCTAGAGAAAACTTAGAAAAATTTATTTCTTTGAGAATCCTAGAGAAATCCTAGACAAATCCTAGAGAAAACTTGGAAAAATTTATTTCTCTGAGAATCCTAGAGAAATCCTAGACAAATCCTAGACAAATCCTAGAGAAAACTTAGAAAAATTTATTTCTTTGAGAATCCTAGAGAAATCCTAGACAAATCCTAGACAAATCCTAGAGAAAACTTAGAAAAATTTATTTCTTTGAGAATCCTAGAGAAATCCTAGACAAATCCTAGACAAATCCTAGAGAAAACTTAGAAAAATTTATTTCTTTGAGAATCCTAGAGAAATCCTAGACAAATCCTAGACAAATCCTAGAGAAAACTTAGAAAAATTTATTTCTTTAAGAATCCTAGAGAAATCCTAGACAAATCCTAGACAAATCCTAGAGAAAACTTAGAAAAATTTATTTCTTTGAGAATCCTAGAGAAATCCTAGACAAATCCTAGAGAAAACTTGGAAAAATTTATTTCTCTGAGAATCCTAGAGAAATCCTAGACAAATCCTAGACAAATCCTAGAGAAAACTTAGAAAAATTTATTTCTTTGAGAATCCTAGAGAAATCCTAGACAAATCCTAGACAAATCCTGGAGAAAACTTAGAAAAATTTATTTCATTGAGAATCCTAGAGAAATCCTAGACAAATCCTAGACAAATCCTAGAGAAAACTTAGAAAAATTTATTTCTTTGAGAATCCTAGAGAAATCCTAGACAAATCCTAGAGAAAACTTGGAAAAATTTATTTCTCTGAGAATCCTAGAGAAATCCTAGACAAATCCTAGACAAATCCTAGAGAAAACTTAGAAAAATTTATTTCTTTGAGAATCCTAGAGAAATCCTAGACAAATCCTAGACAAATCCTAGAGAAAACTTAGAAAAATTTATTTCTTTGAGAATCCTAGAGAAATCCTAGACAAATCCTAGACAAATCCTAGAGAAAACTTAGAAAAATTTATTTCTTTAAGAATCCTAGAGAAATCCTAGACAAATCCTAGACAAATCCTAGAGAAAACTTAGAAAAATTTATTTCTTTGAGAATCCTAGAGAAATCCTAGACAAATCCTAGACAAATCCTAGAGAAAACTTAGAAAAATTTATTTCTTTGAGAATCCTAGAGAAATCCTAGACAAATCCTAGACAAATCCTAGAGAAAACTTAGAAAAATTTATTTCCTTGAGAATCCTAGAGAAATCCTAGACAAATCCTAGACAAATCCTAGAGAAAACTTAGAAAAATTTATTTCTTTGAGAATCCTAGAGAAATCCTAGACAAATCCTAGAGAAAACTTGGAAAAATTTATTTCTTTGAGAATCCTAGAGAAATCCTAGACAAATCCTAGACAAATCCTAGAGAAAACTTAGAAAAATTTATTTCCTTGAGAATCCTAGAGAAATCCTAGACAAATCCTAGAGAAAACTTAGAAAAATTTATTTCTTTGAGAATCCTAGAGAAATCCTAGACAAATCCTAGACAAATCCTAGAGAAAACTTAGAAAAATTTATTTCTTTGAGAATCCTAGAGAAATCCTAGACAAATCCTAGACAAATCCTAGAGAAAACTTGGAAAAATTTATTTCTTTGAGAATCCTAGAGAAATCCTAGACAAATCCTAGAAAAAACTTAGAAAAATTTATTTCTTTAAGAATCCTAGAGAAATCCTAGACAAATCCTAGACAAATCCTAGACAAATCCTAGAGAAAACTTAGAAAAATTTATTTCTTTGAGAATCCTAGAGAAATCCTAGACAAATCCTAGAGAAAACTTGGAAAAATTTATTTCTTTGAGAATCCTAGAGAAATCCTAGACAAATCCTAGACAAATCCTAGAGAAAACTTAGAAAAATTTATTTCCTTGAGAATCCTAGAGAAATCCTAGACAAATCCTAGAGAAAACTTAGAAAAATTTATTTCTTTGAGAATCCTAGAGAAATCCTAGACAAATCCTAGACAAATCCTAGAGAAAACTTAGAAAAATTTATTTCTTTGAGAATCCTAGAGAAATCCTAGACAAATCCTAGACAAATCCTAGAGAAAACTTGGAAAAATTTATTTCTTTGAGAATCCTAGAGAAATCCTAGACAAATCCTAGAAAAAACTTAGAAAAATTTATTTCTCTGAGAATCCTAGAGAAATCCTAGACAAATCCTAGACAAATCCTAGACAAATCCTAGAGAAAACTTAGAAAAATTTATTTCTTTGAAAATCCTAGAGAAATCCTAGACAAATCCTAGACAAATCCTAGAGAAAACTTAGAAAAATTCATTTCGCTGAGAATCCTAGAGAAATCCTAGACAAATCCTAGATAAATCCTAGAGAAAACTTAGAAAAATTTATTTCTCTGAGAATCCTAGAGAAATCCTAGACAAATCCTAGACAAATCCTAGAGAAAACTTAGAAAAATTTATTTCTTTGAGAATCCTAGAGAAATCCTAGACAAATCCTAGACAAATCCTAGAGAAAACTTAGAAAAATTTATTTCTTTGAGAATCCTAGAGAAATCCTAGACAAATCCTAGAGAAAACTTAGAAAAATGTATTTCTCTGAGAATCCTAGAGAAATCCTACACAAATCCTAGACAAATCCTAGAGAAAACTTAGAAAAATTTATTTCTTTAAGAATCCTAGAGAAATCCTAGACAAATCCTAGACAAATCCTAGACAAATCCTAGAGAAAACTTAGAAAAATTTATTTCTCTGAGAATCCTAGAGAAATCCTAGACAAATCCTAGACAAATCCTAGAGAAAACTTAGAAAAATCTATTTCTTTAAGAATCCTAGAGAAATCCTAGACAAATCCTAGAGAAAACTTAGAAAAATTTATTTCTTTGAGAATCCTAGAGAAAACTTAGAAAAATTTATTTCTTTGAGAATCCTAGAGAAATCCTAGACAAATCCTAGAGAAAACTTAGAAAAATTTATTTCTTTGAGAATCCTAGAGAAAACTTAGAAAAATTTATTTCTTTGAGAATCCTAGAGAAATCCTAGACAAATCCTAGAGAAAACTTAGAAAAATTTATTTCTCTGAGAATCCTAGAGAAATCCTAGACAAATCCTAGACAAATCCTAGAGAAAACTTGGAAAAATTTATTTCTTTGAGAATCCTAGAGAAATCCTAGACAAATCCTAGACAAATCCTAGAGAAAACTTAGAAAAATTTATTTCTCTGAGAATCCTAGAGAAATCCTAGACAAATCCTAGACAAATCCTAGAGAAAACTTGGAAAAATTTATTTCTTTGAGAATCCTAGAGAAATCCTAGACAAATCCTAGACAAATCCTAGAGAAAACTTAGAAAAATTTATTTCTTTGAGAATCCTAGAGAAAACTTAGAAAAATTTATTTCTTTGAGAATCCTAGAGAAATCCTAGACAAATCCTAGAGAAAACTTAGAAAAATTTATTTCTTTGAGAATCCTAGAGAAAACTTAGAAAAATTTATTTCTTTGAGAATCCTAGAGAAATCCTAGACAAATCCTAGAGAAAACTTAGGAAAATTTATTTCTCTGAGAATCCTAGAGAAATCCTAGACAAATCCTAGACAAATCCTAGAGAAAACTTGGAAAAATTTATTTCTTTGAGAATCCTAGAGAAATCCTAGACAAATCCTAGACAAATCCTAGAGAAAACTTAGAAAAATTTATTTCTTTAAGAATCCTAGACAAATCCTAGACAAATCCTAGACAAATCCTAGAGAAAACTTGGAAAAATTTATTTCTTTGAGAATCCTAGAGAAATCCTAGACAAATCCTAGACAAATCCTAGAGAAAACTTAGAAAAATTTATTTCTTTAAGAATCCTAGACAAATCCTAGACAATTCCTAGACAAATCCTAGAGAAAACTTGGAAAAATTTATTTCTTTGAGAATCCTAGAGAAATCCTAGACAAATCCTAGAGAAAACTTAGAAAAATTTATTTCTTTGAGAATCCTAGAGAAATCCTAGACAAATCCTAGACAAATCCTAGAGAAAACTTAGAAGAATTTATTTCTTTGAGAATCCTAGAGAAATCCTAGACAAATCCTAGACAAATCCTAGAGAAAACTTAGAAAAATTCATTTCGCTGAGAATCCTAGAGAAATCCTAGACAAATCCTAGACAAATCCTAGAGAAAACTTAGAAAAATTTATTTCTTTGAGAATCCTAGAGAAATCCTAGACAAATCCTAGACAAATCCTAGAGAAAACTTAGAAAAATTTATTTCTCTGAGAATCCTAGAGAAATCCTAGACAAATCCTAGACAAATCCTAGAGAAAACTTAGAAAAATTTATTTCTTTGAGAATCCTAGAGAAATCCTAGACAAATCCTAGACAAATCCTAGAGAAAACTTAGAAAAATTTATTTCTTTGAGAATCCTAGAGAAATCCTAGACAAATCCTAGACAAATCCTAGAGAAAACTTAGAAAAATTTATTTCTTCGAGAATCCTAGAGAAATCCTAGACAAATCCTAGACAAATCCTAGAGAAAACTTAGAAAAATTTATTTCTTTGAGAATCCTAGAGAAATCCTAGACAAATCCTAGACAAATCCTAGAGAAAACTTAGAAAAATTTATTTCTTTGAGAATCCTAGAGAAATCCTAGACAAATCCTAGACAAATCCTAGAGAAAACTTAGAAAAATTCATTTCGCTGAGAATCCTAGAGAAATCCTAGACAAATCCTAGACAAATCCTAGAGAAAACTTAGAAAAATTTATTTCTTTGAGAATCCTAGAGAAATCCTAGACAAATCCTAGACAAATCCTAGAGAAAACTTAGAAAAATTTATTTCTCTGAGAATCCTAGAGAAATCCTAGACAAATCCTAGACAAATCCTAGAGAAAACTTAGAAAAATTTATTTCTTTGAGAATCCTAGAGAAATCCTAGACAAATCCTAGACAAATCCTAGAGAAAACTTAGAAAAATTTATTTCTCTGAGAATCCTAGAGAAATCCTAGACAAATCCTAGACAAATCCTAGGGAAAACTTAGAAAAATTTATTTCTTTAAGAATCCTAGACAAATCCTAGACAAATCCTAGACAAATCCTAGAGAAAACTTGGAAAAATTTATTTCTTTGAGAATCCTAGAGAAATCCTAGACAAATCCTAGAGAAAACTTAGAAAAATTTATTTCTTTGAGAATCCTAGAGAAAACTTAGAAAAATTTATTTCTTTGAGAATCCTAGAGAAATCCTAGACAAATCCTAGAGAAAACTTAGAAAAATTTATTTCTTTGAGAATCCTAGAGAAATCCTAGACAAATCCTAGAGAAAACTTAGAAAAATTTATTTCTCTGAGAATCCTAGAGAAATCCTAGACAAATCCTAGACAAATCCTAGAGAAAACTTAGAAAAATTTATTTCTTTGAGAATCCTAGAAAAATCCTAGACAAATCCTAGACAAATCCTAGAGAAAACTTGGAAAAATTTATTTCGTTGAGAATCCTAGAGAAATCCTAGACAAATCCTAGAAAAAACTTAGAAAAATTTATTTCTCTGAGAATCCTAGAGAAATCCTAGACAAATCCTAGACAAATCCTAGAGAAAACTTAGAAAAATTTATTTCTTTGAGAATCCTAGAGAAATCCTAGACAAATCCTAGAGAAAACTTAGAAAAATTTATTTCTTTGAGAATCCTAGAGAAATCCTAGACAAATCCTAGAGAAAACTTAGAAAAATTTATTTCTTTGAGAATCCTAGAGAAATCCTAGACAAATCCTAGACAAATCCTAGAGAAAACTTAGAAAAATTCATTTCGCTGAGAATCCTAGAGAAATCCTAGACAAATCCTAGATAAATCCTAGAGAAAACTTAGAAAAATTTATTTCTTTGAGAATCCTAGAGAAATCCTAGACAAATCCTAGACAAATCCTAGAGAAAACTTAGAAAAATTTATTTCTCTGAGAATCCTAGAGAAATCCTAGACAAATCCTAGACAAATCCTAGAGAAAACTTAGAAAAATTTATTTCTTTGAGAATCCTAGAGAAATCCTAGACAAATCCTAGACAAATCCTAGAGAAAACTTAGAAAAATTTATTTCTTTGAGAATCCTAGAGAAATCCTAGACAAATCCTAGACAAATCCTAGAGAAAACTTAGAAAAATTTATTTCTCTGAGAATCCTAGAGAAATCCTAGACAAATCCTAGACAAATCCTAGAGAAAACTTAGAAAAATTTATTTCTTTAAGAATCCTAGAGAAATCCTAGACAAATCCTAGACAAATCCTAGAGAAAACTTAGAAAAATTTATTTCTCTGAGAATCCTAGAGAAATCCTAGACAAATCCTAGACAAATCCTAGAGAAAACTTAGAAAAATCTATTTCTTTAAGAATCCTAGAGAAATCCTAGACAAATCCTAGAGAAAACTTAGAAAAATTTATTTCTTTGAGAATCCTAGAGAAAACTTAGAAAAATTTATTTCTTTGAGAATCCTAGAGAAATCCTAGACAAATCCTAGAGAAAACTTAGAAAAATTTATTTCTTTGAGAATCCTAGAGAAATCCTAGACAAATCCTAGACAAATCCTAGAGAAAACTTAGAAAAATTTATTTCTTTGAGAATCCTAGAGAAAACTTAGAAAAATTTATTTCTCTGAGAATCCTAGAGAAATCCTAGACAAATCCTAGACAAATCCTAGAGAAAACTTAGAAAAATTTATTTCTTTGAGAATCGTAGAGAAAACTTAGAAAAATTTATTTCTTTGAGAATCCTAGAGAAATCCTAGACAAATCCTAGAGAAAACTTAGAAAAATTTATTTCTTTGAGAATCCTAGAGAAATCCTAGACAAATCCTAGACAAATCCTAGAGAAAACTTAGAAAAATTTATTTCTCTGAGAATCCTAGAGAAATCCTAGACAAATCCTAGACAAATCCTAGAGAAAACTTAGAAAAATTTATTTCTCTGAGAATCCTAGAGAAATCCTAGACAAATCCTAGACAAATCCTAGAGAAAACTTAGAAAAATTTATTTCTCTGAGAATCCTAGAGAAATCCTAGACAAATCCTAGACAAATCCTAGAGAAAACTTAGAAAAATTTATTTCTCTGAGAATCCTAGAGAAATCCTAGACAAATCCTAGACAAATCCTAGAGAAAACTTAGAAAAATTTATTTCTTTAAGAATCCTAGAGAAATCCTAGACAAATCCTAGACAAATCCTAGAGAAAACTTAGAAAAATTTATTTCTCTGAGAATCCTAGAGAAATCCTAGACAAATCCTAGACAAATCCTAGAGAAAACTTAGAAAAATCTATTTCTTTAAGAATCCTAGAGAAATCCTAGACAAATCCTAGAGAAAACTTAGAAAAATTTATTTCTTTGAGAATCCTAGAGAAAACTTAGAAAAATTTATTTCTTTGAGAATCCTAGAGAAATCCTAGACAAATCCTAGAGAAAACTTAGAAAAATTTATTTCTTCGAGAATCCTAGAGAAATCCTAGACAAATCCTAGAGAAAACTTAGAAAAATTTATTTCTTTGAGAATCCTAGAGAAATCCTAGACAAATCCTAGAGAAAACTTAGAAAAATTTATTTCTCTGAGAATCCTAGAGAAATCCTAGACAAATCCTAGACAAATCCTAGAGAAAACTTGGAAAAATTTATTTCTTTGAGAATCCTAGAGAAATCCTAGACAAATCCTAGACAAATCCTAGAGAAAACTTAGAAAAATTTATTTCTTTAAGAATCCTAGACAAATCCTAGACAAATCCTAGACAAATCCTAGAGAAAACTTAGAAAAATTTATTTCTTTGAGAATCCTAGAGAAATCCTAGACAAATCCTAGAGAAAACTTAGAAAAATTTATTTCTTTGAGAATCCTAGAGAAATCCTAGACAAATCCTAGACAAATCCTAGAGAAAATTTGGAAAAATTTATTTCTTTGAGAATCCTAGAGAAATCCTAGACAAATCCTAGACAAATCCTAGAGAAAACTTAGAAAAATTTATTTCTTTAAGAATCCTAGACAAATCCTAGACAATTCCTAGACAAATCCTAGAGAAAACTTAGAAAAATTTATTTCTTTGAGAATCCTAGAGAAATCCTAGACAAATCCTAGAGAAAACTTAGAAAAATTTATTTCTTTGAGAATCCTAGAGAAATCCTAGACAAATCCTAGACAAATCCTAGAGAAAACTTAGAAAAATTTATTTCTTTGAGAATCCTAGAGAAATCCTAGACAAATCCTAGACAAATCCTAGAGAAAACTTAGAAAAATTCATTTCGCTGAGAATCCTAGAGAAATCCTAGACAAATCCTAGACAAATCCTAGAGAAAACTTAGAAAAATTTATTTCTTTGAGAATCCTAGAGAAATCCTAGACAAATCCTAGACAAATCCTAGAGAAAACTTAGAAAAATTTATTTCTCTGAGAATCCTAGAGAAATCCTAGACAAATCCTAGACAAATCCTAGAGAAAACTTAGAAAAATTTATTTCTTTGAGAATCCTAGAGAAATCCTAGACAAATCCTAGACAAATCCTAGAGAAAACTTAGAAAAATTTATTTCTTTGAGAATCCTAGAGAAATCCTAGACAAATCCTAGACAAATCCTAGAGAAAACTTAGAAAAATTTATTTCTTCGAGAATCCTAGAGAAATCCTAGACAAATCCTAGACAAATCCTAGAGAAAACTTAGAAAAATTTATTTCTTTGAGAATCCTAGAGAAATCCTAGACAAATCCTAGACAAATCCTAGAGAAAACTTAGAAAAATTTATTTCTTTGAGAATCCTAGAGAAATCCTAGACAAATCCTAGACAAATCCTAGAGAAAACTTAGAAAAATTTATTTCTTTAAGAATCCTAGAGAAATCCTAGACAAATCCTAGAGAAAACTTAGAAAAATTTATTTCTTTGAGAATCCTAGAGAAAACTTAGAAAAATTTATTTCTTTGAGAATCCTAGAGAAATCCTAGACAAATCCTAGAGAAAACTTAGAAAAATTTATTTCTCTGAGAATCCTAGAGAAATCCTAGACAAATCCTAGACAAATCCTAGAGAAAACTTAGAAAAATTTATTTCTTTGAGAATCCTAGAGAAATCCTAGAGAAATCCTAGACAAATCCTAGACAAATCCTAGAGAAAACTTAGAAAAATTTATTTCTTTGAGAATCCTAGAGAAATCCTAGACAAATCCTAGACAAATCCTAGAGAAAACTTAGAAAAATTTATTTCTTTGAGAATCCTAGAGAAATCCTAGACAAATCCTAGACAAATCCTAGAGAAAACTTAGAAAAATTTATTTCTCTGAGAATCCTAGAGAAATCCTAGACAAATCCTAGACAAATCCTAGAGAAAACTTAGAAAAATTTATTTCTTTAAGAATCCTAGAGAAATCCTAGACAAATCCTAGACAAATCCTAGAGAAAACTTAGAAAAATTTATTTCTCTGAGAATCCTAGAGAAATCCTAGACAAATCCTAGACAAATCCTAGAGAAATCTTAGAAAAATTTATTTCTTTAAGAATCCTAGAGAAATCCTAGACAAATCCTAGAGAAAACTTAGAAAAATTTATTTCTTTGAGAATCCTAGAGAAAACTTAGAAAAATTTATTTCTTTGAGAATCCTAGAGAAATCCTAGACAAATCCTAGAGAAAACTTAGAAAAATTTATTTCTTTGAGAATCCTAGAGAAATCCTAGACAAATCCTAGAGAAAACTTAGAAAAATTTATTTCTCTGAGAATCCTAGAGAAATCCTAGACAAATCCTAGACAAATCCTAGAGAAAACTTAGAAAAATTTATTTCTTTGAGAATCCTAGAGAAATCCTAGACAAATCCTAGACAAATCCTAGAGAAAACTTAGAAAAATTTATTTCTTTGAGAATCCTAGAGAAATCCTAGACAAATCCTAGACAAATCCTAGAGAAAACTTAGAAAAATTTATTTCTTTGAGAATCCTAGAGAAATCCTAGACAAATCCTAGACAAATCCTAGAGAAAACTTAGAAAAATTTATTTCTCTGAGAATCCTAGAGAAATCCTAGACAAATCCTAGACAAATCCTAGAGAAAACTTAGAAAAATTTATTTCTTTGAGAATCCTAGAGAAAACTTAGAAAAATTTATTTCTTTGAGAATCCTAGAGAAATCCTAGACAAATCCTAGAGAAAACTTAGAAAAATTTATTTCTCTGAGAATCCTAGAGAAATCCTAGACAAATCCTAGACAAATCCTAGAGAAAACTTAGAAAAATTTATTTCTTTGAGAATCCTAGAGAAATCCTAGACAAATCCTAGAGAAAACTTAGAAAAATTTATTTCTTTAAGAATCCTAGAGAAATCCTAGACAAATCCTAGACAAATCCTAGAGAAAACTTGGAAAAATTTATTTCTTTGAGAATCCTAGAGAAATCCTAGACAAATCCTAGAGAAAACTTAGAAAAATTTATTTCTTTGAGAATCCTAGAGAAATCCTAGACAAATCCTAGACAAATCCTAGAGAAAACTTAGAAAAATTCATTTCGCTGAGAATCCTAGAGAAATTCTAGACAAATCCTAGATAAATCCTAGAGAAAACTTAGAACAATTTATTTCTTTGAGAATCCTAGAGAAATCCTAGACAAATCCTAGACAAATCCTAGAGAAAACTTAGAAAAATTTATTTCTCTGAGAATCCTAGAGAAATCCTAGACAAATCCTAGACAAATCCTAGAGAAAACTTAGAAAAATTTATTTCTTTGAGAATCCTAGAGAAATCCTAGACAAATCCTAGACAAATCCTAGAGAAAACTTAGAAAAATTTATTTCTTTGAGAATCCTAGAGAAATCCTAGACAAATCCTAGACAAATCCTAGAGAAAACTTAGAAAAATTTATTTCTTTGAGAATCCTAGAGAAATCCTAGACAAATCCTAGACAAATCCTAGAGAAAACTTAGAAAAATTCATTTCGCTGAGAATCCTAGAGAAATCCTAGACAAATCCTAGACAAATCCTAGAGAAAACTTAGAAAAATTTATTTCTTTGAGAATCCTAGAGAAATCCTAGACAAATCCTAGACAAATCCTAGAGAAAACTTAGAAAAATTTATTTCTTTGAGAATCCTAGAGAAAACTTAGAAAAATTTATTTCTTTGAGAATCCTAGAGAAATCCTAGACAAATCCTAGAGAAAACTTAGAAAAATTTATTTCTCTGAGAATCCTAGAGAAATCCTAGACAAATCCTAGACAAATCCTAGAGAAAACTTAGAAAAATTTATTTCTTTGAGAATCCTAGAGAAATCCTAGACAAATCCTAGAGAAAACTTAGAAAAATTTATTTCTTTAAGAATCCTAGAGAAATCCTAGACAAATCCTAGACAAATCCTAGAGAAAACTTGGAAAAATTTATTTCTTTGAGAATCCTAGAGAAATCCTAGACAAATCCTAGAGAAAACTTAGAAAAATTTATTTCTTTGAGAATCCTAGAGAAATCCTAGACAAATCCTAGACAAATCCTAGAGAAAACTTAGAAAAATTCATTTCGCTGAGAATCCTAGAGAAATTCTAGACAAATCCTAGACAAATCCTAGAGAAAACTTAGAAAAATTTATTTCTTTGAGAATCCTAGAGAAATCCTAGACAAATCCTAGACAAATCCTAGAGAAAACTTAGAAAAATTTATTTCTCTGAGAATCCTAGAGAAATCCTAGACAAATCCTAGACAAATCCTAGAGAAAACTTAGAAAAATTTATTTCTTTGAGAATCCTAGAGAAATCCTAGACAAATCCTAGACAAATCCTAGAGAAAACTTAGAAAAATTTATTTCTTTGAGAATCCTAGAGAAATCCTAGACAAATCCTAGACAAATCCTAGAGAAAACTTAGAAAAATTTATTTCTCTGAGAATCCTAGAGAAATCCTAGACAAATCCTAGACAAATCCTAGAGAAAACTTAGAAAAATTTATTTCTTTAAGAATCCTAGAGAAATCCTAGACAAATCCTAGAGAAAACTTAGAAAAATTTATTTCTTTAAGAATCCTAGAGAAATCCTAGACAAATCCTAGACAAATCCTAGAGAAAACTTAGAAAAATTTATTTCTTTGAGAATCCTAGAGAAATCCTAGACAAATCCTAGAGAAAACTTAGAAAAATTTATTTCTTTGAGAATCCTAGAGAAATCCTAGACAAATCCTAGACAAATCCTAGAGAAAACTTGGAAAAATTTATTTCTTTGAGAATCCTAGAGAAATCCTAGACAAATCCTAGACAAATCCTAGAGAAAACTTAGAAAAATTTATTTCTTTGAGAATCCTAGAGAAATCCTAGACAAATCCTAGACAAACCCTAGAGAAAACTTAGAAAAATTTATTTCTTTAAGAATCCTAGAGAAATCCTAGACAAATCCTAGAGAAAACTTAGAAAAATTTATTTCTTTGAGAATCCTAGAGAAAACTTAGAAAAATTTATTTCTTTGAGAATCCTAGAGAAATCCTAGACAAATCCTAGAGAAAACTTAGAAAAATTTATTTCTCTGAGAATCCTAGAGAAATCCTAGACAAATCCTAGACAAATCCTAGAGAAAACTTAGAAAAATTTATTTCTTTGAGAATCCTAGAGAAATCCTAGACAAATCCTAGACAAATCCTAGAGAAAACTTAGAAAAATTTATTTCTCTGAGAATCCTAGAGAAATCCTAGACAAATCCTAGACAAATCCTAGAGAAAACTTAGAAAAATTTATTTCTTTGAGAATCCTAGAGAAATCCTAGACAAATCCTAGACAAATCCTAGAGAAAACTTAGAAAAATTTATTTCTCTGAGAATCCTAGAGAAATCCTAGACAAATCCTAGACAAATCCTAGAGAAAACTTAGAAAAATTTATTTCTTCAAGAATCCTAGAGAAATCCTAGACAAATCCTAGACAAATCCTAGAGAAAACTTAGAAAAATTTATTTCTCTGAGAATCCTAGAGAAATCCTAGACAAATCCTAGACAAATCCTAGAGAAAACTTAGAAAAATCTATTTCTTTAAGAATCCTAGAGAAATCCTAGACAAATCCTAGAGAAAACTTAGAAAAATTTATTTCTTTGAGAATCCTAGAGAAAACTTAGAAAAATTTATTTCTTTGAGAATCCTAGAGAAATCCTAGACAAATCCTAGACAAATCCTAGAGAAAACTTGGAAAAATTTATTTCTTTGAGAATCCTAGAGAAATCCTAGACAAATCCTAGACAAATCCTAGAGAAAACTTAGAAAAATTTATTTCTTTAAGAATCCTAGACAAATCCTAGACAATTCCTAGACAAATCCTAGAGAAAACTTAGAAAAATTTATTTCTTTAAGAATCCTAGAGAAATCCTAGACAAATCCTAGAGAAAACTTAGAAAAATTTATTTCTTTGAGAATCCTAGAGAAAACTTAGAAAAATTTATTTCTTTGAGAATCCTAGAGAAATCCTAGACAAATCCTAGAGAAAACTTAGAAAAATTTATTTCTTTGAGAATCCTAGAGAAAACTTAGAAAAATTTATTTCTTTGAGAATCCTAGAGAAATCCTAGACGAATCCTAGACAAATCCTAGAGAAAACTTAGAAAAATTTATTTCTCTGAGAATCCTAGAGAAATCCTAGACAAATCCTAGAGAAAACTTAGAAAAATTTATTTCTTTGAGAATCCTAGAGAAAACTTAGAAAAATTTATTTCTTTGAGAATCCTAGAGAAATCCTAGACAAATCCTAGACAAATCCTAGAGAAAACTTAGAAAAATTTATTTCTTTGAGAATCCTAGAGAAATCCTAGACAAATCCTAGACAAATCCTAGAGAAAACTTAGAAGAATTCATTTCGCTGAGAATCCTAGAGAAATCCTAGACAAATCCTAGACAAATCCTAGAGAAAACTTAGAAAAATTTATTTCTTTGAGAATCCTAGAGAAATCCTAGACAAATCCTAGACAAATCCTAGAGAAAACTTAGAAAAATTTATTTCTCTGAGAATCCTAGAGAAATCCTAGACAAATCCTAGACAAATCCTAGAGAAAACTTAGAAAAATTTATTTCTTTGAGAATCCTAGAGAAATCCTAGACAAATCCTAGACAAATCCTAGAGAAAACTTAGAAAAATTTATTTCTTTGAGAATCCTAGAGAAATCCTAGACAAATCCTAGACAAATCCTAGAGAAAACTTAGAAAAATTTATTTCTCTGAGAATCCTAGAGAAATCCTAGACAAATCCTAGACAAATCCTAGAGAAAACTTAGAAAAATTTATTTCTTTGAGAATCCTAGAGAAATCCTAGACAAATCCTAGAGAAAACTTAGAAAAATTTATTTCTTTAAGAATCCTAGAGAAATCCTAGACAAATCCTAGACAAATCCTAGAGAAAACTTGGAAAAATTTATTTCTTTGAGAATCCTAGAGAAATCCTAGACAAATCCTAGAGAAAACTTAGAAAAATTTATTTCTTTGAGAATCCTAGAGAAATCCTAGACAAATCCTAGACAAATCCTAGAGAAAACTTAGAAAAATTCATTTCGCTGAAAATCCTAGAGAAATTCTAGACAAATCCTAGACAAATCCTAGAGAAAACTTAGAAAAATTTATTTCTTTGAGAATCCTAGAGAAATCCTAGACAAATCCTAGATAAATCCTAGAGAAAACTTAGAAAAATTTATTTCTCTGAGAATCCTAGAGAAATCCTAGACAAATCCTAGAAAAATCCTAGAGAAAACTTAGAAAAATTTATTTCTTTGAGAATCCTAGAGAAATCCTAGACAAATCCTAGACAAATCCTAGAGAAAACTTAGAAAAATTTATTTCTTTGAGAATCCTAGAGAAATCCTAGACAAATCCTAGACAAATCCTAGAGAAAACTTAGAAAAATTTATTTCTCTGAGAATCCTAGAGAAATCCTAGACAAATCCTAGACAAATCCTAGAGAAAACTTAGAAAAATTTATTTCTTTAAGAATCCTAGAGAAATCCTAGACAAATCCTAGACAAATCCTAGAGAAAACTTAGAAAAATTTATTTCTTTAAGAATCCTAGAGAAATCCTAGACAAATCCTAGAGAAAACTTAGAAAAATTTATTTCTTTGAGAATCCTAGAGAAAACTTAGAAAAATTTATTTCTTTGAGAATCCTAGAGAAATCCTAGACAAATCCTAGACAAATCCTAGAGAAAACTTAGAAAAATTTATTTCTTTGAGAATCCTAGAGAAATCCTAGACAAATCCTAGACAAATCCTAGAGAAAACTTAGAAAAATTTATTTCTTTAAGAATCCTAGAGAAATCCTAGACAAATCCTAGAGAAAACTTAGAAAAATTTATTTCTTTGAGAATCCTAGAGAAATCCTAGACAAATCCTAGACAAATCCTAGAGAAAACTTAGAAAAATTTATTTCTTTAAGAATCCTAGAGAAATCCTAGACAAATCCTAGAGAAAACTTAGAAAAATTTATTTCTTTGAGAATCCTAGAGAAAACTTAGAAAAATTTATTTCTTTGAGAATCCTAGAGAAATCCTAGACAAATCCTAGACAAATCCTAGAGAAAACTTAGAAAAATTTATTTCTCTGAGAATCCTAGAGAAATCCTAGACAAATCCTAGACAAATCCTAGAGAAAACTTAGAAAAATTTATTTCTTTAAGAATCCTAGAGAAATCCTAGACAAATCCTAGAGAAAACTTAGAAAAATTTATTTCTTTGAGAATCCTAGAGAAAACTTAGAAAAATTTATTTCTTTGAGAATCCTAGAGAAATCCTAGACAAATCCTAGAGAAAACTTAGAGAAATTCATTTCTTTGAGAATCCTAGAGAAATCCTAGACAAATCCTAGAGAAAACTTAGAAAAATTTATTTCTCTGAGAATCCTAGAGAAATCCTAGACAAATCCTAGACAAATCCTAGAGAAAACTTAGAAAAATTTATTTCTTTGAGAATCCTAGAGAAATCCTAGACAAATCCTAGACAAATCCTAGAGAAAACTTAGAAAAATTTATTTCTTTGAGAATCCTAGAGAAATCCTAGACAAATCCTAGACAAATCCTAGAGAAAACTTAGAAAAATTTATTTCTTTGAGAATCCTAGAGAAATCCTAGACAAATCCTAGACAAATCCTAGAGAAAACTTAGAAAAATTTATTTCTTTGAGAATCCTAGAGAAATCCTAGACAAATCCTAGACAAATCCTAGAGAAAACTTAGAAAAATTTATTTCTCTGAGAATCCTAGAGAAATCCTAGACAAATCCTAGACAAATCCTAGAGAAAACTTAGAAAAATTTATTTCTTTGAGAATCCTAGAGAAATCCTAGACAAATCCTAGACAAATCCTAGAGAAAACTTAGAAAAATTTATTTCTTTGAGAATCCTAGAGAAATCCTAGACAAATCCTAGACAAATCCTAGAGAAAACTTAGAAAAATTTATTTCTCTGAGAATCCTAGAGAAATCCTAGACAAATCCTAGACAAATCCTAGAGAAAACTTAGAAAAATTTATTTCTTTGAGAATCCTAGAGAAATCCTAGACAAATCCTAGACAAATCCTAGAGAAAACTTAGAAAAATTTATTTCTTTGAGAATCCTAGAGAAATCCTAGACAAATCCTAGAGAAAACTTAGAAAAATTTATTTCTCTGAGAATCCTAGAGAAATCCTAGACAAATCCTAGACAAATCCTAGAGAAAACTTAGAAAAATTTATTTCTTTGAGAATCCTAGAGAAATCCTAGACAAATCCTAGACAAATCCTAGAGAAAACTTAGAAAAATTTATTTCTTTAAGAATCCTAGACAAATCCTAGACAAATCCTAGAGAAAACTTAGAAAAATTTATTTCTTTAAGAATCCTAGAGAAATCCTAGACAAATCCTAGACAAATCCTAGAGAAAACTTGGAAAAATTTATTTCTTTGAGAATCCTAGAGAAATCCTAGACAAATCCTAGAGAAAACTTAGAAAAATTTATTTCTTTGAGAATCCTAGAGAAATCCTAGACAAATCCTAGACAAATCCTAGAGAAAACTTAGAAAAATTCATTTCGCTGAGAATCCTAGAGAAATCCTAGACAAATCCTAGACAAATCCTAGACAAATCCTAGAGAAAACTTAGAAAAATTTATTTCTTTAAGAATCCTAGAGAAATCCTAGACAAATCCTAGAGAAAACTTAGAAAAATTTATTTCTTTGAGAATCCTAGAGAAAACTTAGAAAAATTTATTTCTTTGAGAATCCTAGAGAAATCCTAGACAAATCCTAGAGAAAACTTAGAAAAATTTATTTCTTTGAGAATCCTAGAGAAATCCTAGACAAATCCTAGAGAAAACTTAGAAAAATTTATTTCTCTGAGAATCCTAGAGAAATCCTAGACAAATCCTAGAGAAAACTTAGAAAAATTTATTTCTTTGAGAATCCTAGAGAAATCCTAGACAAATCCTAGACAAATCCTAGAGAAAACTTAGAAAAATTTATTTCTTTGAGAATCCTAGAGAAATATTAGACAAATCCTAGACAAATCCTAGAGAAAACTTAGAAAAATTTATTTCTTTGAGAATCCTAGAGAAATCCTAGACAAATCCTAGACAAATCCTAGAGAAAACTTAGAAAAATTTATTTCTTTGAGAATCCTAGAGAAATCCTAGACAAATCCTAGAGAAAACTTGGAAAAATTTATTTCTTTGAGAATCCTAGAGAAATCCTAGACAAATCCTAGACAAATCCTAGAGAAAACTTAGAAAAATTTATTTCTTTAAGAATCCTAGACAAATCCTAGACAATTCCTAGACAAATCCTAGAGAAAACTTAGAAAAATTTATTTCTTTGAGAATCCTAGAGAAATCCTAGACAAATCCTAGAGAAAACTTAGAAAAATTTATTTCTTTGAGAATCCTAGAGAAATCCTAGACAAATCCTAGACAAATCCTAGAGAAAACTTAGAAAAATTTATTTCTTTGAGAATCCTAGAGAAATCCTAGACAAATCCTAGAGAAAACTTAGAAAAATTTGTTTCTCTGAAAATTTTATTCAAAAAATTATTTGAAAAAAAATGAACTTACGTGATAGGAATAAAATTTCCACGCGCTAGTAAACTTGCGATATAAGAAACTGCGGACTGACGAATGATGGGCGCAACATTAGGATTGGATACTTTCTGCCAGAGCCAATTGAGAAAAGCTTCCGCAACGGCTGTTTTGAAACTGCAGATGTAGAACATGATGAATTGTACGTGATGGGAAGCGTGGGTGTGCAGAACAACTTTTTCAAACGGCTGTAGAAGTTCAAAGTAAATTTTTTTAAGGTTGTCCTGATTTAAGTCACCGTCCGGATGACAGTACTCTTCAACATAAATCATAAGTATGTCCATGCATATGTCCAGAGTGTGCGCCAGCGGGTGATCCGAGTCAGCTTTGTCGGTTTCTTTGACCGAGTCTATTTTAAATACTTCTTCGTCCTCGTCCTCGTCTTTCTCGCGATAATTTTCAATTTCCGTTCGCGGTACATTGACATCCAGGATTGTTAATCTATATAATTAAACATAAGTAATTAGTTATTTAAATAAAATACATAAGTATATATGATTATTTTATTACTTTTCGATTATTGTTGAGATTATTTCAGATCTCAGTTGCGGCGCGTATTCAATTATTTGTAACGAAAAATACATATATACTTGATGTGAGTGTGCTGATTTTTTATAATAAGGATAATGTGTCCTTAAAGACTGTACCAATATTGTGCTTGACCTAAAAAAATTAAAAATATACAATGCTCATATTTTTATATTCTGACATTTGAATAAAAATTCAAACAATTATCAAAAAACTTACATGGGAACAATTTTCAAAAATTTGAAAATGACATTGTGGACATGATTCAGCTTAATGATGTCTTGCTCTCCAGGTTTACCGTCTTCCCATTCCTTATCCTCATCACTGACTTTGAACAAACAAATCAGCTGGTCAATAACCAGCTTACAGTGATAAGAATGAACGCAAACCAAATCTTCTAGAAAAGCCTTGTAAGCATCAGTAGCTTCCTCACCGCGATCTGTCCAGTTTATTTTAACCAAAGCATTCACCAAAAATTTGTGATCATTTCCCAGCAGTGATATACAAGGCCTTACTTCCTGGAGCAGCTCCACAAATTCATTGTCCTACAAAATTAATAAATTAGCGCCAGAATTTAAACCCAATCGTCAACTCATCAAGTGATAAAATCCTATACCTTGATATTTGCGTCCCTCAAAGTACTGATAAGATTCTCGTAAGACTTTCTCTCGATAGGAGACTGATAATTTAAAAGAATATTTTTCAAATTCTTGGGCAACTGAAACGTTACACGATTTCTACTACTCGGGACGTTGGAGCTAGCAGTTTTTCCTTTCAAAATTGATGATATGGTGGTTGCTGTCGATCTTGATGACACCACAGACATCTGAAAAATTTATCGTATTATTGATACTCGAAATTACAACTAAATGTGCAAGCGGCATTGAGGTTATAAATTAACCGAGCAAAAAAAAATTTCATACATACTTTTTATAAATAAAATTATCTCGGCTTATCAGTAAAATGAAAAATATCTTCCTCTGATGCTTCGACCACTAATTAAAATGATTACTTTGATAAATAGTATAGTATTTTCCGCAATATTGTCACAGAGCACATGTTTTTATTTTAAATTTCCGAACGTGTCTGAACGTGTCAAAGTATTTAAAGTGTTCACTTTCACCATCATTTAGAATTAAAAAATAAAAAACAATTTTATCATCCGGAGATCCAGGTATCACTTTACGTAATTAAAAATTCCAGTGACAGGTGTCACTGACTGACAGTTCCGCGCGTAAAAGTTAAAAAAAAAAAAAGCACATACACAAATATGTGGCATGTGTAGATTTGTAGAATTAAACTCGAAATGCTAAAATCCTGGTAGCTAGTGCTGGTGCTGGAGTTGGTGCTGAGTTGGCAATCTTGATGACCAAGTGTCTAATGTGTATATAAAATTTTAAGTCTAAGTAACGTAACCTGAATTTAAATATTTTTTGTATTTATTATTATTATTATTAAAAATTTTTAAATTTATTTTTCAACTCCTGGATCATCAGCAAGGACATAAACACTGTTGGTAAACTTATCTGGACTGTCTACTGTGCACTGATGTACTTACGTGCTAAATTATCAGTAAAATTATTTATAATAAATAAGTAAATAAAATAAAGTAACAATGGGTGGCCAAAAATTTCAATACGATGAAAGTGGCGGAACATTTTTCTATTTTTTATTATCATTCCTTGCCCTTATTCTTGTACCAGGAACTTATTACCTCTGGCCACGCTGCCCTAAACCAGGTTAGTTTTTTACTCTATTTATTTTATGTCATTACGAGGTTTAAAAACAAACGTAGTTACAATTAATGATATTAATTATAATAATTATTATTATAAATATCCACGAGTACTAGTACGATAAATTAAATTACTCGTGACGCTGAACGGTAAAAATAATATTTAAAATATATAAAGTACCGTTTGTTGTTTTTAGATGCTGAGCAATTGTCAAGAGAATGTCATTGTCCTAGGTGTAAAAAGAAAAAAGAAATATTGTCATCAAATGACTTATGGAAGGCAACCAGAGCGCGTTTACTGTAAATTTTATTTTTAATTTTTTAATTAGTAATTAAAGTAAATAATTTATTTATTTTTTTTATTTACAGAAAAATTTTTATTATTTTATGTTGGATTGCGCTAGCGTTTTTAGCTTACAAAGTTTCACAGTATGATGCTGAAATGGCTAATTTTGATCCTTATGAAATTCTTGGAGTCTCATCGGTAATTTAAATTATTTTATTTAATTATAAATCTTGATAATTTAAATTAATTAATTAATAGGGCGCATCTGAAAGAGAAATAAAAAGGGCATATCGTAAATTATCATTGATACTTCACCCTGATAAAGAAACTGGAGATGAAAAAGCATTTATGAAATTAACAAAAGGTAATTATTTCAAATTATTATTATTAAATAGTTGCGATAAAATTTTTTTGTTTAATTTAAACAGCTTACCAAGCACTGACTGATGAAGAGGCTCGTAAAAACTGGGAAAAATACGGCAATCCAGATGGACCTGGTGCTATGAGCTTCGGAATAGCTCTGCCCTCGTGGATCGTCGAGAAAAAAAATTCAGTATGGGTACTGGGTCTCTATGCGATGGTTTTCATGGTCGCGTTGCCTACAGTCGTCGGAATGTGGTGGTACAAGAGTATTCGGTACACCGGAGACCAAATTTTACTCGAAACAACTAAAATTTACTACGCGTTCTTCAATTCCCAAAGGCTGACAACTTTGAAACGGGTTATTATGATTCTCGGCGCTTCTAGTGAGTTTTCAAAAGATTCTAATCCGGAAATAGTTATACGGCAGTCCGATAACGAAGAAGTACCTTCAGTAAGTAATTACATAAATTAATTGAATATTGATTGGTTGATTAATTAATTACTTTTTTTAGCTGATGAAAAAAATTCAAAATTTAGGAGAGAAAAATAAAGAATTTCCACTGTGTCGTAACTATTCTCTGAAAGCGCGAGCTATTATTTATGCTCATTTATCGCGTATTCCATTAAATCCCGAGACACTGGAACAAGACCGTCAATACATTATTAAAAAATGTCCTTATTTAATTCAAGAAATGATAATGTGTGTCAATCAATTAATATTTCTAGCTTACAGTGGTCGCAGTAAGTTTTGAAAAAATTAAATAAATTAAAATTTTTTTTTTTTTCAAGTCAATTAATAAATTTATTGAATTTTAGTCGCGTGTCTACCGACGATAGAGACCATCGAGAATTGTATGAAATTAAGTCCGATGATAGTTCAAGGATTTTGGGAATTTACTAACCCGCTTTTACAATTACCGCACATTGAAGAGGAACATTTGAAACATTTTTCGGGTAAAAAACGCAAAATTAAGACACTCCAACAGCTAGCGCAATTAAAAGGTGATGAAAGGAGACAAATTTTACGTAATTTGACTGATGAACAATACGAAGATGTTATGAGAGTACTTGGAAACATGCCTTATGTTGATTTTAAAGTTCAATCGGAAGGTAAATTAATTTATAAATTTAATTTTAAGTTTACTTTAATTTTTACTTATGAGTTTTTATAATTTTTTTCAGTCATTGATGACGATAATCCAACAGTTTACACAGCGGAAGCTGTAGTTACGGTAACGGTAACTCTGTATCGCAAAGACATGCGTCATCTATTTGGCGACGAGTCTGTGAAAGAAAAAACGGTCGAAGATGACGAGGACAAGGACAGCAATAATGAGGAAGCAGAACCTTCGGCAGCGAAATCGGCTCTTTGGCGTAAGCAGAAGAAAGGCGCCAAGAAGACGCGCAATAAAAAACAGCAGCGAGTCACTAAAAAAACTCCGACAACAAAACAGCCGGCAAAGTCTGAAAAGTCACCAAACTCAAAGGAAGCTTCGGAGAGTGAAAAAACAAATCAGGAGAAAGACAAAGTAGAAAAGAGTGATAAAAATGAGAGTGATAAACTGGACAAAGAGTCCAATGGAAGTGAGAGTGAAGCTGAGAGTGAAAAGAGCGAAGAGGAAACAGAGTCAAAGGCTGAAGAAAAGAAAGAGTCCTTTGAAGATGAGGATGACGATGAGTGGGAAAAATTCCAGCAGAGGATGAACAAGAGGGAAAAAGTCCTGGAGGGAAGGAGTAATTTGTCCCATGAAGTTCACTGTCCGCTCTTTCCTGATGTTAAGCAGGAGTACTGGTGGGTTTATATTTGCGATCGTAAGTCGCATACTTTAATTACTACACCAGTTCATATTACCTCGCTGGTGGACAAGGAGGAGGTACAATTAAGATTCACGGCTCCAAGCTGGCCCAGAGTTTACACCTTCTCAGTTTGTTTGAGAAGTGACTCTTACTTAGGATTCTACCAGACCCAAGATATCAAGGTAATTTATTGTTATTATTATTTTTATCCAAGAACAGATTTTTTTTAATGAAAATTTTCAAACATTTTTCAGCTGGATGTCAAAGAAGCACCAGCAGTACCGACACAACATCCGCAGTGGGACATTTCCGATGAAGAAACTGCTGAAGAAGTTGACGTCGGCGATGAACATTCCGAGTACACGACTGACGAAGATGTCAGCGATAATGAATAATTAAACCAATTACAATAAAAAAAAAAAAACAGAATAATAATAATTATAATAACAATTAATGTATCTAATTATAAAATAAGCGTCAATTTTTATAAACAAAAGAAAAGTCTAAAAATATTACATCTCTCGTTTAAAAAAAAACGTGTGTAATCTCCACGTCCATTTTATTTATTTTATTATTTTTTTCATTCATTTTTTACTAGATCTTTTTATGTATAAAGTACATGACAGAGATGGATAATGATAATAATTAATTATTAATGATAATGACTAAAATAAATAATTATTATATTAATAATAATAATTAATATTAAATATTTATATTGGATTATGTGGATTATGAATGAATATGTGGGCATATGCTGCGTGCATAGTTTAATAAAATGGAATATAAATATATATATAGAGATATTATATACATTGACTACTTTTTTTTATGCTCTGAAATAAAAGTCAAGTTTCTATTTTTATTTTTTTTTCCGGTGAAATTGCTTTGACAAAAAATTAGAAAGTATTTTTGTTAACTTGAAATTTAGACTGATCATTAAATTACTTAGCTCGACGCGAGTCAGTTTGTTTTAAATATCAAATAAATTATGAACTACGTGAGTATATTTTATAAATTCTGTAAAGAAATTTATTAATTTTAATTTATTTTTTTTTAGATAAATAAATTATTGTTTATAATAATTATCGTGTTGATGATAAATGAATTCCAAGGTAAGAAAATAAAAAAGAAAAAATTATTTAATTTATTCAATAGAAAATTATTTGTAGGAAGGAGACATGACGGAGGTCGTGTATTTACTTTTGTAAAATCTGATAAGAATGCAAACATAAAATGGGGAGTACGTCATTATGTTCCACGTAAAAATAATAATTAACTATTAATTAAATATATAAAAATATTTATTTTATTAATAACGATTTATAAATTTATTTTAAAAATGAACGTTCAATAAATTCGACTTAATTGTCTAGATTATTTAAATCTGCGTACTTTGTTTTCAATAAATCCATTTCTGTTAATAAGCCTCCGAGCCTATAAATAATTTCATTTATTTTCAAATGGATTTTTAGTTAAATTTTATAAATAATTACTTACATGTTACTAATTAAAATGGAATTAAAAATCACAGCATCTGTCTCATTGGCTGGAATATTTATTACACCGGAACAAGTGGGACTAGTTTCGTTTAAAGAATTAACTTCTTGTCTTATTTTATTTAATTCTTCATTGTAATTTATTAAAAGTGCATTGAATGACTTGAGAACTGCTTTCAATAGTGACAATTGCTTGGAAAACTGCGTAATGTCGCTAAAAAAAATATTATCATTAGTTAAACAAATACTGCAAGGTAATTTAATTTGAAAACTCACTTTTTTGCATCAGTAAGCTGCTGATCGCGCAGTTTACTCTCACGGATGCTCAAAAATTTGTGAAATAACTGGACCATGTCCAAAGGCGAGCGTGATTTATTGCGATCGGCGATCAGCCAGGTCTTGATTAAATGATATGCATGATCCAGAGGCTCCTCGATGTCCTGCATCCAGTTAACGTCAGAAAAATTTCTCAACCGCTCGCTGTCTTTCACTAAACCATCGAACTGTTTCTTCATTTTTTTCTTTCCCTCAACAAAATTTGAAATTTTTTTTTTCAATTCTTTAAAGCTGCACTCATATGAGGTATTTTTGATCAATTCTTCTGTTGATTCTAAACTGCTGACTAATTTTTCAACACCGGAACTCAATTTCTGTATATCATTTCTCAGAGATTCGAGTTTTTTATCACACAAGTCTCTGGATAATTAAATATTCAATTGAATAATTGATAAAAATATAAATTATTAATATACCAAGTAAAACTTACATCATTATACTTAATGCTAATATATAATTACGATATATTTCAATTTGTTGTCTGATGAAAAACATCATCGACCCATAGTAATATTTTATTTCATGATAACTAACTTGCTTACGCGGTTGGACGATAACTTGGTTAATATATTTATAAAATTTTGGCTTTGATGCATTATCAATACACAGATCATCATTAAAAACTATGATAACGTCCTGTAAAAAACATCCAGACAACTGTTTAATTATTTTTTAATAATTATTAAAAAATTGCTTACACTTCCATGGAGCGAAAATTTATCATCTAAAATATTCCCCATGGTGTCGGTCACTATTTGACTTTGAATGCCAATCAATTCTTTATGGAATATCAGCAACTTTATTTTATCAACGGTCACATCTGGATCGACGACAAAAGATTCAAATTTATAGAGCGGGACAATGAAAACTTCAACAATCTGTACATTAAACGATAAAAATTAACTACCGAATAAACAATAATGATTTCAAATGTTGGAAATGTACCTTCTTGCTCAAAATTTCATTTAATTTCGTAAAGACGACAATCTGATCGGCAATTTTCCCACGTTTACGGGGATCCCACTGCAGAACTAGACGAAACCATTCGACTAAATCATTTTTTATGCATCTGAAATTATTAACTTGATAATTTTGCTGGTTTTGATTAAAAGTAAATTGAATAATTGACAATTACTTGGGAATAGTACATGGATCATCAATGTCACTGTTAAATATTATTTTATTATTAACTTCGCGTGCTGAAATATCCTGATACTTTTTTTTGCTTATGACATCAATCCTAAAAAAAATTAAATATTTAAAAAATGAACTTTTTTTTATCTGCTCAATAAAAATAATAAATTACCAAGTTTTGGTGATTTGCATATGAGGTAAAAAAGGCCTGGTGCCAGTTATTATTTCGTAAAATAATATACCAAGACTCCAGTAATCAACAGAACAACTGTAAGATTCTTTCCAAAGTAATTCTGGAGCCAAATAATTCAATGTCCCGACAATGGATGCTGATATGCTGGCATCACTCAGCTCTTTGGCGTATCCCAGATCAATTAACTTGTAAATAATCTAAGAAAAAAACATTTCTTGCGTCATCATCGTCTAGGTTATCAGCAACAGCACAAGATAATTGAAAATTAATTACATTACTGCCTATTTGCTGCAGCACAATATTTTCTGGTTTCAGATCTCTGTGCGTTATTTTGTTCCCATGCAAATACTCGACTGCTGATGATATGTCGCGCATTATTTTCAAAGCTTCTGTACCTTTGATCCCGCAGCAATTTTCGCAGTTATTCAACAACTGAATACAAAAATTAAATTATTCTTTGCTGGGTAAATAATAAATAAAAACAATACTTACACTGCGTAAATCACCTTTTGTACAAAACTCCATGCATAAAATTGGTAAATCATTAACTTTATTATTGTAACAAATAAACTGCTGAGGTAAATCTCTGGTATTAATTAAATTTTTATGATTTAATTTATTCATTACATTGACTTCGTTTTCCCATCTCTCTTTTTGTTTATCAGTTAAACTTTTCTTGTTTATATGGCACTTTTTTATTGCTATAAAAAATTTATAATATAAATATTCAACAATTCTATTAATAATTAAATTTTTAATTACCTATACGTTGATTATTATTTTCCCATACTTCAACTGTACCAAAAGCACCAGAACCCAGTACTTTTACCCGAGACCATTCACTCGTTACTGACATAATTACTTAATTAATTAATTAAATATTTAAACAATGGTAATTATTATTTGTTTTCATTTATCAACTTGGACGCAAGAACTTAATCTAAGTTCAAATTATTATTATTATAGACATATTTGACGTTAAAAAAAAAAGGAACAAGTTTTTAAATTATCAACTAAAATTTAATTTTCTTGGAACACTTGGATCAAATATCGAACAATAATATTATGAATGAACAAGTCTGTAAATAAATACAAATTGCAGTTGTTTTTTTTTAATGATATCATCTGAGCAGAGATCAGCGCACTCTAACGGTACTAAAATATTTGAATAAACCCGCCATCGATCAAACAATTTATCGTAAACTGAAAAAATGTCTGTTTCATACAGCACGACATCATCAAAAAAAATAAATAAAACTAGTAAACAAAAAGTGACAAAATTAAATGAAGTGCAGAAGGAAAGTGACTTGAGAATTTACGACGATGAGGGCAATGACGTGACACCAAAATTTCTGATCCACGAGTACTATGCACATGTCCAAGATCCAGGTCAGTTGGTCAACTGGGATGCGCTGACACTGAAGCAGCAGAGCAGTTCGGTTCAATTGTTGACCCCGTCTCGAGGCTGCCGATCAAGTTCATCTTTGATCAAAGCTTCTTCACTTTACACGATGGCTATGCCGCTTGAAGACACCATGGAAAGTCTATTGTCAATTTACAATCAAGATTCACTGAGTGTTGATGACCATGATCGTGCGCCTTCACCTTTTTGTCTGCCCAGCGTGGATCCTGTTTTACAAACGCGCCCAGAAAAGTTAACGGTAATTTTGAGAGAGACTGAAACATTTTTTATATTGGAGATGCCTCAACTGACGGCTGATTTAGACACTCCAGAAGGTCAGGCTGTCAAGGAAGCTAACGAGAGGTACGAGTATATAACCAAGGGCGAGGGACGGAATCGCAGATTGGCTGAAGCTGAGACTCAGACGACGCGAATTTATACCAAGTCGCGGTCAACTTACTTGGGAAGAAAGAAGAGAATGAATCGTGGTACTTTTGTTAACAATTGGGTTATGTATGACACCTATAGCTCTGCTGGGACAGTTGATACCGAAGATGGGAAGAATAGTGGCAAGAAAACTCAGGTACTAAATATTTTCATAGCTCTTAGTTGAAGTCATGAACACATTTGATTTTAAAACCTTGTATTATTCGCAGGATCGTAATAAATTTACAAAATTAATCCAAGAAGACTTGGCAGATACTGAGGATCCACTAGCTCTTTTATACGAAAATGAATCATTTGCATCAGCGGTCCGAATAATGGAGCGAATAATTGCCAGCAAGTTCTACACAGTAGCTCAGAAACGATTCAAAGGGCTGATAAAAAAAGATCCATGTAGTCTGGAGCTCGAATTCACATACAGTTTGGATCTTCTGTGGACTCACGAGTGCCCGGAAGTCAAAGAACGTTCAGTAAATTGTATTCGTTGGAATTACAAGAACGATAATCTTCTGGCAGCTGGTTACGGCTCGACTCCCGAACAACCCAACGGTATTTTACTTATCTGGTGTATAAAAAACCCAAGTCAACCAGACCGAGTTTACAAATTCGACTCAGCAGTCTCGGACTGCGATTGGAGTCGTCAGAAACCGAATCAACTGGCCGTAGGTTTCTACGATGGAACTGTCAAAGTTATTGATGTAAGTAGTAGAAATCTAGTAGTCTTACGTAAAAGCTCACGTGAAACTTGTCCGACTTATTGGCCTCATTGGCAAGTCCAGTGGTGGCTAGATGGTGACCCACTTGATCCTTTGCACTCTAGTCAAGAGTTAATTTACACAAGCAACCAAGACGGTTCTATTTTCTGCTTCGCCACAAGCAAAGACTTTCCAGCGACTCGAATCATGAAGATTCCCAGAATAGAAGACAAAATTCCCGGCGTAAAACGAACTAATAGCGGCGGGATTCTTTATGACATCCCCATCAGCAAAAACCCAGGAATTCTGCTGCTGCGTCGTCATCCGACAACAAGTAACATCTATTACGTTGGCTCTGACGAAGGCTGCGTTTACCGCTGCTCTACCAACTACCTGAGCCATCACGTAGACAACTTTCTAGCTCACAACGGTCCCTTTTATTCCCTGGAATTTTCTCCATTCTGTCCGAAAATCTTCTTAACCTGCGGCTCGGACTGGTGCACCAGGATTTGGGCAGATGGCATCACCGATCCTCTGATAACTCTTTCGACCCACATGGCCTGCGTCCAAGCGGCCGCCTGGAGCCCAAACAACTCAACGGTAATCGCCACCTGCGTCAACAACGAAATAAACATCTGGGATCTAAAGCGACGTACCCACCGGCCAACTTCCGTTACCGTTCTCCCATCACTCACCCGTATCATGCTACTTGAATTCACTAAAACTGGAAATCAATTGGTAGCAGCAGACCTCAACGGCACTATTTACATTTACAACCTCGAAGGAATGCCTTTTCCTCCATTCGAGCAGACTTCCGTGTTGCTCGAGGCCATCGAGAAGAGCCTCGCCATTAAACCAGCACTCTTGAGAAAACTTCATAAACTGGGTTCTTCATTCTAATTATCAGCATCATTATCCTACTACTCGGGTACTAAATAGTTTTTAATTAAACAAAAACTCTATGATTCTCTATAATAAACTTTTAATGCCTAGTCTGATACCAGCTACTGAAATTTATTGATATGATATCAAGTGTAGAAAAATTATAAAATGTCATCATAAGAAATCTCTAAGGTGTTAATAATCCTTTTAATATTCGCTTCAATCCAATATTTCTTCGGGGAAAATTAAAAATAAATAATAAAAAGAAGAAGGTAAAGGGCTGGTTCTCTGATGTGAATTACCCAAGTATCTAAACGAGTTATGAGTTCCATTAAAGTCTCTGGCACACGCGTTTGCATGAGCATATACCAGTCTGGTACATAATAACTTAGCTCTTTAGCTCGCTCATACTCTTTCTATCTCTTAACTTAAAAGCCTCACATATGACCTCGGTTGATTTAGCTTGTAAACTTTATACCAGTGCCATAACTTTAATAACTTTGTATCCAAGTGCTAAAGATATCTACCCAATTGCTCATAATCTTTGCCAACTGATGCCATAAATATATATATATATTTTTTTTAAATAAATAGGCACCGATAATTATAATTAAACACGCAGACTGGACTAGACTAGTACAGATATTTTATTTAAAACACGAGGGCTTGATTACCGACACCCTGGGAAAGTATTCCCGTATCGTGGGGACCCCTGACGGTTTCAGTGACCAGTCATCGTCACCTGGAAGCATAAATTATCTCTGGAGAAAAGGTAACACTGGAGAGTCGAGCTGCGTTAGCTTTATCCTTAGCCTTAGCCTTAGCCATAGCCATAGCCTTGTAAATATATATATATAATATATCGTTGAGCTTCTTTCAACCAGACCAGACAACTTGGGAAAGAGAGAGGAAAGGTGTACCAGCAGACCAGTAGGGGCCTCGGCGGGCTCGCCTGCAGGCACAAATCCGCGCTACCGCCGTCGCCGCGCAGTTTCATTACGCCCGCATTAAACTATACGCGCAAGGTGCTGCCCTGTGATAATTTGGGAACCAAGTGATAATTGTTTATTACCATTATCATTATTTATTTTATTTTAAAATAAATTATTTATTTGCTCAAGAGTTGTTTAAATAAATCACTCTGGTAGCAGGTGTGCCGGGCGAATCTCCTTCTGTCTGTCCAGTCAGCCTGATTCAGGATGCCGGAGAAGATAATTAATTGCTAAGGTAAATACCTAATGCTCGATGAAATTATTTTTTAGCCTATATCCGGTTATTTATTGCAGTAATTATCATAATTAATAAATATTATTTTTATTTTAAATAAAATATTATTTTACTCAGATAAAATAAATTAACGAGTCGCTAATTTTATTATTACACTTGTCATTCTTGTAATTCCCCGAAGCAATTAGTCATTTATCTGAGAGTACAAGTGCAAGTATTTTAATTTTATATATTTTTTGTTTTTTTTTTTTTAAACAAATTCTTTGAATGTTGCTGGCTACGGTATCATTAGTATGACTAAGAAGAAATTTATCTCCAGGCGATTGAGATACAACAACTTCAAGGCCGTGATATACTCTCAGTACTCTGTAATACACTCGTTACGCAAAACGTAACGATCAATGGTGAGCATATGCATGATATGATGCTTACATTTACTTGGGCATTGCACCTAATTACCAGCATTCATCATTCTTTATCATACATGTCTTCCTGTCTTCATGTAATGCCATAAAGACATTATGTATATATTAAATAATAATAATAATAATTATTATTATTATAAATATTACATGAATAGTATGAGGAAGAATTTATCAAAGAAACCAGTGGTAAAGTTGGGAGTCACTGAACGTGTGATACGAGTTGTAAAGTAAAATGAGGATTGGAATAAGAAGCTGAAGAAATAAATATAAAAATAAAAAGCACGTAGTAGTGATGGTTGGTGCGAGAAATTGAACCGTCCAGGAGTACCGAGTGTTTGAGACTCGAGCTCGTGATGATCGTGACTAGAGCATTAGCAAGTTGGTGATGATGCTCTTGTGTACTGTAAGTTAAAACAGCACACGGATGAGAATAAAGATGAGAATGAAAATGAGGATGAGGGTAAATAAAATAAGCCGTTTGAATTGCGAGAAGTAACCAGCTCCGATTCCTGAAACTCAATCGCTCTCAATGTAATCCGATCTCTTCCTGCTGATGAGATAGACTCCATGAAGATGGACAATTTATATGTCCAGTAAAACCTAATGGGTGGAACACGTTGGAGAAAAGTATTCCCAGGCAACCAGACAGACAGACAGACAGAGCCTTTACTTACTCTGTTGTTCTTTTACCAATAAACGGATCGTTAAAAGTACGATGATCGGATACAGAGTCTGCTAATCAAGAGACACTCATTGCCAGATGTTTTGCCGTATGTTTAAGTCTCTTTATTTTATCTGTCCAGGCCCACGTCCTTATTCTCATTTTATTTGCCAGTTACTCTGCCTGGAAAATAATAAAATAAAAGCAAATAACAAGTCCGGGACTATACTACGAGAGCGCTAAAAGTAGTCGACCGGTTGAACGAAAAACTCGTCGAGGTGGGGAGAGTGACCGTCGCGACCCCGAGTCCGAAGAAGTAGAAAAAATAATAATAAAATGAACCTCGGGCCTTAGCCCATCGGAGTATGGATGAAAGAAATAAAAATTAAAAATAATAAATATCTTTTAAAATAAAATTATAATCAAGAGACTAGTCTCAAATATTGACTTCTGAGCACACATCAGGTTTTAATGCAACCACCGACGAAATCGTTGGGATGCGCCACGCACCCGATCCACCTGGAGTTCCGGATACTCCCAAAGAGTCCCAAGAACTCAACAATACAATAAGATTATCTGTCTACTTAAAATTTTCGACTGTTTACTGATGACTCTTGGGCTTAAAAAATAATGCTAATTCAAGATTCAGACAGTAACTAATGTCCAGATGATGATTTAAATGTTTGATAAATAGAGTTTAATTGTCTCTAAAGCCGGTTAATCTGTATTACAGTAAGATGAGATTTAAAATTTCGCAACTGTTTGTTAAATGTAAATGAATGTGAGTTTTAATGGCGTGTATGCTGATGTTTTAAAACAAGGAAAGAAGTTAAGGAACTGAGGAGGAATAAACACGAGCAAGAGTTTCCTGCATTGTGTATTCAAGGCTCGCGATATACAACAGCGTGACACGTGCAGGCATGTGTTGTGTGTTGGAGGTTCTGGTACGTGCCCGGACGTCTCGGGACCCAGTCACGGTCTCAGTACGACACGAGAATCAAAAATCACCATTATTCATGCACACACACTTATCTATGTCTATATGTCTATATGTGTAAGTATAAATTTATCGCAATATCGCGGAAGCGAGAGTTTACCGCTAGTTTGTTAATATTAACAATCGCGACGCCAAATAAAATGGCATTCAGCTAAAAAGAAACATAGATACCAAGATCGACAACAAAAGAATCCTTCCCAGGATAAATTCATTGTAGATGAATAAAAAAAAAAAAAATTAGTAGAACCAGAAACCAGGTGGTGAATTGTCAGCGCAAACAAGGAAAAGCTAACGAGCAAGAGTTTTATCTTAAATGTTCAACAGCTGTCAATTTCAACGTGCTACGTGTCTACAATTCACATCACTTGTCTAGAGTATGTATACCTCTAGAAAACTAGCAACTAGTAACTAGCAACTAGTAATACCTAGCAATCAGCAACAAGCCAACTTTACTTCTATCAGGTATCTTGATATTAAAACCAAAATAAAAACTTGTACAATATTTTTAATACTCGATTCAATGGAAATAATTAACAATTATTTAAACGTCATCATCATTATATAACATCTAATTATTTTCTTGCGACCTGTGTTGATTCCCGGAATATGAAAAAAAAGTAAACCATGATAATGAGACAGACGATTAAATTAACAACGAGTTTAACGTTTTAGTTTGAGAAAATGTTGAGATGTTGAGCATTCCCAGATGTAGACTCTGAAGAATTCGATTAAGTAGCCGTAATCTCCAGGAACAATAAACCTTTTTATATTAATTGTTAAATGACAATTAAGTTAATACCCGAGCCTGCTGAGTAGTCTTTAATCTTTAAAGGACAGAGAAGGAATTAAACGTGTACTACATCTCATCTTGGACCGGTTAGCTTGTGCACTTGGCCAGCACCGCGGGACACCCGTTTGACATAACCAGTTCGTTGCTGCGGGCAAGGACTTTCCCTGGTACTCGACATCGGCACATCAGACGTCACATTTATCCGAGCCATGACCATCGCAATAACTCACCCGTACCTCTACAAGCTATTTAACCACTATAGTATACTTCCCATTAAATATATATATATTTTTAATTTTATCCTATTGCTTTAATTAGATTCAGTAGGCAGCAGTAAACTTTGAACTTGGATTTGCATCAGCTTATCGGACAGCCAATCGGCTGCGCTTATCCCACTAAAAAATAAAAAAAAAAAGAAGAAAGAAAAGAAATTAAACTCGCGTGGACTCTCGGTCTATATGTATCCTCAGCCCTTACAGTTAACGTAATTAGCGTTACTAATTAATGAATGTAACCGGTATAATTGCCTGCGCCAGAAAACACGCCCAGCACTCAACTCGTGACCCTGTGATTTTAAATCGATTTTAATTCAAGATACCCGGTCTTTACTTTTATTATTTATTATTTTTATTAATGAATAAAATAACCCAAGCTAATAAATAAATAATAAAAAAATTTTTTAAATTTTAGGACTAGACATCGGTATGAGGATGTTTGCCAGGCTCTGTCGTCTCGCTTCTGACGGTACGTTTATATTTATTATATTTTATGTCAAGCAATGTACAAGCATGTTGTGTTGTGTTGTGTTGTCTAGACTCAGACTAGAGTGGATTTTTAAAAAAAAGTTGAGAGTAAAGAGAATAATGTATAAAAGGCTGTTACATCATTTATGTCTTGAGACTTGAGACGTACTGGTAATTAATACACGTAACCGAGTCTAGTACCGCGGTGGCCCGCGAACTATCTTCAACGGACAATAGACACCGCTTGAGCTACAACATGAACCTCTTTTATGCCTTCTCGTACTGCTCTTTATACTTAATACTTACTACTTGTTCTTTATTCTTAACTTTTATTTCTCAAGCTCCCGGTTTAGTTTCCTTAACGCGAATCGTCCCGCCGTGGGAGAGGATCCCTGTGATTTACGACTCTCTTATTCAACTATTTTTACATCCTATCCAGAGTTCCAATCAACTGTCTTGTGTCCTCTGTCCTCTATCCTCGGTCCTTGTCTCTATTCTATCTCTATTCACATTTATAGGATTGCAACATGTATAAGTACAAGTTCCGCTACGGAAATGTACTCAGCTGGCTTCCTTTTCTTACGAGACGGCAAATGTCAAGTCGCCGACATCAGTCTGGCAAAAAAGTTTAAAGACAAAAAATGAAGAAATAAACTAAAAAAACTGGAAAGACATAAATGCGTGTACGTTTAACTCGAGACACAAGTAAACTAACTCAATACAAGAATTAAATCGAGTTATTCAATGTCACGGAGTTGTTTAACTCTATTAGCGAGCGATCAGACAAGATAGCCCTAAAAAAAGGTTGATGGCTCCAGAGATTATTAACCTGCCTTCAATACACTTATCAACAAAATGACATATTTATTTAACTTGATAGTTTATTTGTTTTATTGGCTTTATAAAGTTTGCCGACTTTATTCTGTGGTTTGGAAACGCGAATATCAAAAAGCCTGAAGAAGTAAGAGTAAGAGATCGCATGCCCAGGTCATGAAGAAATAAGCGTGGGAATATACGTTTCATGGTCGCGTGGGCCTCAGACTCATGACCAAGCCACGAATTAATTTTTTTTTAATTCTTTACGAACTTTAGTATCAATATACAAGTCTTTAAGCTGTTTTACTTGCGAGCGTTCATATTAATACGATTGAGTGAGCATATATGTTGTGGACAAGTAAAATTCTCTCGATAGTAAAGGCTAAAGTTCACTCAAAAATCTCAATAGCGATCACTTTTTTGCTAGAATTTCTTAAAAAACCACTGACATACAGAAGTATGGGAAAATTTTTTTTTCTCCACCTAGACCCACGAGTTACAATTTTTTATAAAATATCTGTAGAGTAAAAAAAGACTCTAGCAAGTATAATACAAATACATGATTCCAATTGTATAAAGACTAAAAAGTATCTCCTGGTTGATCATTCAAGACTTAATGCTACTCGAAACAACTTAACGAGCTTGATTACAGCCCGGACCACCAAAGTTTTTTATTGTTGTTACGAAATCGTTGGTACTTTTAAAATCACATTTAGACGGTACACTTTTTTGTTGTGAGTTTTTTTACTGTTTACGTTCAACATCATAACTCACTGGTTGTTTAATATAAAGGAGCAAGTCGAAGGCCTTGAGTTTAAAAAAATGTTTTTATTTTAAAATTTTTGTTTTCTCTTCTTCATCCTGAAAGTCATGACGACAGGCGTCGACGTTGCTATTAATTAGCACATTAATTAGCAGAGATATTATTATTTTTTATTGAGGTCGAATAAATTGTTTGGTTTTAGTGTTGATGCTGTTAAAAATTATTGTGGTATAGCCTCTCAGGGAGGCGGAAGAGGAGGGGGAGGAGTAGGAGGAGCAGCTTATAGCAGGAGAACGTGTAAGAGATGTATGATTTTATTTGTTGGTATAATAATTCATAAGTACAGTATGCGGTGAATTATGGGCACACGTAGCAATTGAACATCGAGAGCGATTAAAATGCCAAGGATTGTTCAACATGTAAGTGTTTCAGACACACATTAAGTGTTGGTTTAACGTTAACAAATAATAACAACAATAATAATAAAATATTGTATGCCAGTGGAGATACTGGTTGCCTAATATCGATGCAGGAATCGTGAATTATGAAGGTGGCCATGGTACCGGAGTAAATAAAAATTATTACCAACGATTTGTTATCGAGAGGGTAAATTCATTGCGGATGGTACCTGCAGCAGTTAACTTAACCACAGCACACAAATAATTAACCATTTAAATAAATAGTTTAAATAAAATAATAATTGTAAATCTGTTGATGTGATACGATAGCAATTAATTATACATTTAAAATGGCTATTAGGATTTTTAGTGACTGGTGTCTGCAGTAAAGTATGGAAAAGAGCAAACTGTCGTCGCAAGAGCTTATCGCCGGATCCTGATGCTGCCACGAGAATATTAAACCCAGAAAGGAAAAGGAGATAGCAAGCTCCTCCTTTACGACTTAATATGTCGGCGTAATCTCGATTATCTCGGTCCTGTATCCTCTTTGGTTACCTGCCGAGCGAGTTACTTTACAGAATCAGCTTTTGCCTTAAAATATTTAATAAATGTATTAAGATAATGTTAATTATTTTTATTTCTCCCCTATTAGGCCAGGTAATAGTTATTTATGTCTAATAATTTAAAATAAACTGAAAGGTGAAACTGACATACGCACTCTTTAACAGTCTCTGGTGACCACAATGAACCTGTATCAAATTTATGACACAGTCCGCGGTACGCCTACTCACACTCTCGAGCATTCACCAGCGCCAGCACATCGTGATTTACGTCCGTTATAAAGACACCCTTTAGTAGTAAAAAAAAATATCTAAAATATATGTACTCATCTCTTGTTGCTTTTTTTTCCAAGACTAATCTCAAGTAATTTCCAATTGTTAAAAGCATAAATTTTATTTTGAATTTAATGTATTTAATTCTACGCTGGAATTTTTCTCGGACATGAACTTTGACCTGTGGGCTCATTCCCGAAATCACCCGCAAGACCCTGCAATCATATTTATCTTTTTTCTTTACCTCCTACTTTACCTTTTTATTCTTGTTCTTATTCTTTTTCATCTTTATCTTGTTCTTGTTGTTCTTCTCATCATCATCATCATCATCATCATCATCATCATCATCATCATGGTGCGCACTGTACCAGCTGGAGATGGGTCCGAGTTGTATCGCGATACTGGATATCTATAATTTAAATCTTGCTGGAGTGCCGGTAAATAATTGTAATTAATATCGCGTATCTATACAAGTGTAGCGCGAGTATATGGAGTCTGGTCTTTAGTCTCTGGTCCAGTCTCGTAGTTAAATAATTGTAAGATTTTTAAGTATCGATACAATAAGTACAATTTGTACTTGGGAAAATAAATAAATAATTAATTGCCGATCAGTTGATTTATTTACTCATGCGTCGGATTATTATTAAAAATACGGGGAAATATTTATCAGCCCGAAGACTGGACCCGATAAAAATAAAAAATAATATAAAGAGAGCCGTAATTTTTGAATCCATTAATTTCCTAAAATAATTTAGCCGACTTAAAATTTGTTTATCGTTTATCGTGCCTGCAATATATTTATATCGGAGTTAACTTTAAGCGAAACGTGTGTGAGAGAAATTCCTTAGCCTTGATGCCGTCCTTACGTACAGCCGTACAAGTAAAATACAAGCTAAGTGAAGAGTATTCACGGGAGATTGGAGTAGAGGTTCGCTCGGGGGAAACTGCCGAGAACTCTGAGCGTATACCGTTCCTACGTGGAACGTCGTAAAATTAGCGAGCATGAAAAGCACCGAAGCTAAAAGATAAATTCTTCTTGCATATAAGAGTATTCGTAAAGAGTTTAATTTTTCGTCTCTTGATTATCATGCGTTCTTGATGATATTTTTTGAGAATACTGCTACTGTTTCAAATAAAATAATGTATTTAATTTTTTGTTTTTTATTCGTTTTCGGGTTAAAAACCCAGGGATTTGTAGTTTTATTCGCTACACATGTTAAATTAATTCAAATGGTTTGTTTTTTTTGCTACCTGGACACGCACCAGATGGGCGAGCAAACACGGGAATCGCGGCGACACGAAACGGAAGAGGATTAAGAATGAAAATAAAAAATAAAGAGACTGGACAGGCGAAGGAGTAGACAAAGAAGAGGATAATAAAAGGTGAATGGAAAAAAGGATAAGATTTAGGGTGTCAAGCTCGTGGTGATTCGTCTCACGAAAGCTGTCTTTTAGCAGCCAGGTCTTAAAGAGTTGCCGTGGAAAGTTTAATCCTCGGTACCGGACGCCTAAAATACTTGCATGTACGGTTATTGTAAAACAAAGATAATAAAAAGGAAAAAAGGAGGTATCGGGGCAATAATTTGTTGGTCATGGACAGAGCCTTGAGATTTAAGGGCTTGGCGCGGAAAGTGGTTGAGCGTATAATGGTGATTGAATGCGGCTAATAGTCTTCTTGCTGGTCTTTTCTTAAAAGTATTGTAGACATATATAAGAGTAGTTTAAAGTTTTAAGTACTGAGTTTAGTGATCGAGGGGGAATGGACATATTGCGCGTGTTAATACCGGATGGTAAAACCGTCCGAGCATAAACCTCAGGAGTCAGGAGGCTCGGGAGCAAGAGTATTTTTAAAATAATCCGTGGATGCATGGAAGCTTTACTTTATGTGTTGCAATAATTTAAAATGTATAATAACTAATAATAATATTTATCTTGGGGTTTTAAAAATAAATGGTTGATATGAGAGGATCATGTGATGGAGGATGAGATTACTGGCGATTGCCAGCAAAATGAAATGATGCCGTAAAATTTTAATTTAAAGAGCTGAACCGATGAGTGCGTTCCCGGCAGAACGATTCAATTTTCGATAATTCTCTCCTGTGCTGGCTCGGCTGGATCGGATCGGATCGGATCGGATCGAGGAGGCTGCAGTCCAGTGTGAGTATAAGTAGTGACCGGGAATTAGAGGAGGATGTTGAGAGTCGAGAGAACTAAGACGTAAGATGTACCAAGATGTTGGAAAAAGGATAGAGATAATAAAAAAATAAGGAGGAATGAGGGAAGAAGAAGAAGAAGAAGAAGAAGATTCTTAAAGATCGGCATCTCCGAGTCGCACGCTCGGACCGGGATATATTTTGGTTGCAGTCGGGCCATCGTGCGATTCACGAGCCGAGCTTCCTGCCGTTAAAGTTCCCAGAGAGGGTCACAGGTCGCGGGAACCTCCTCCTTTTTTTCTTTTACCTTTACTTCTTATTCTTCTTCTTCTTTCTTTTACTTGTTATTTTCTTATTCTTATACTGTTTCTCCTCCTCTTTTTCTCCATCTGCACTCGCTCCTCGGTACCTTTCTCTCTTCGCACCGACAACCTTCGAGGCGCCCACCCAGCCCCAGAATTGCCCTCCAGGCAACTTATTATTCCAAACATATTTTAAATTCGGATCAACGAAAAGTTCAAAGGTCTGAACAAAAAAATGTCTCTGTATATTTAGATGTCCATTGGTCAGTACCCAGTGCTATCTTGAGAATCCAGCAAACATTGACGTAGACGTAGACTTTGAGAAGGTTCGCACCTCGGAATCGCCTCCCACCAGCAAATTTAAACACGCGGTACCCAACAATTACGCTGGCAGAGGGCGAATTCCGATTGGTTGGGGTGCTTTACGCGGGAATAGCAGAGGCCAATCCTCCAGTGTGGTGTCTTATGTTCTTTCCTGACCAGAGCTCTTGTCTTGCTTCCTCCTCTACACTTGACAGCAACAACAGACGGTTGTCTGTACGTCGTGCCCGAGCATCTTCGGCTTTCTCTCATCTAGGGATCTCTCACCGGCCACGAAACCTTGAGTTCCGACATCCACCGATCCCTCAGCTTTAGTCTAGTCTCCGCAGTCTGCCTTCCTGCATCTACGCTTCCTGCGTCTAAATCAACAACTTGAGTTTCATTTTTTAATTTTTTAACTTTTTAATTTTAATTTACAACAAAGTGTCATGTGATTTGTGATTCGAAATCGTGATCGTTGATTATTTTTTACAAATCGAATTTATCATAAAATATATTTATTTATCTCGTAAATCTTCGAGATGATGTTCTTGTCTGACGTTATCGGGTTTCTCAAGTGCGTTTAATCCATCGCCTCAGGATAATCTTTTTACTATCGAACCAACCACAAGGCGGATCCTTTCCGGTCTGGTGTACCAGGTAATTCATCAGTCTTGTGTCTTGTGTGTACTCGTAGTAGACGTCGTGTCCTAACTGATATTTATTTTAAATATTTTTCAAACAATAACATAAACGCACAATTATTCCTGATGTATATTTAATATCCGTTAATTTAATTTTACGATATTGAATACTTGAATATCATAAACTATGTTATTAAGACATAACAATTTACATCCTGCTGACAGTTATTTAATATCGTGTTACTTTTATTTTTAGGTGACTTGAAGCGACGACACTGGAACGTCGATGAGGAAATTAGAAACGAGGAAACGGAGCAAGTAAACCTTGAAGAGGATAACGACTCTCCCAAGGTACTGAGACTAAAAAAATTTCCCATCAGTTAAATCTCGAGCTCTGAGTCTCCGAGTTTTCTTTATTTTAAATACAATAAAAAATAAAGACGAGGTGTTTTGCCAACATATAATTCACCATAATAATTATTTATTACGAGGATATAATTAACTTTTATCTTTTGTTTGAATTTTTATTGTCTGGCTCTCGTCAGTTAAATGCCGGCATAAAGAAAACAGTTAAAATATATATTTAATACCACAATTATTGTTACTCTTGAGATATTAAATATTTTGTGCTGCAGGAGGATGCGTGTACGCTGCAGGAGGTGGACTTGGTGGCGAATTGTCCGCTCTTACGAGTGACAGCACCGCGCACACCATCGCCGGCACGGTCAACTCACTCATCGATTGTCCACAATAGCATGGGCCAACGTCCCAGCACGCTTTTGCGCCCAAAGATCTCATTGACCTGGGTCCTACGTGGCCAACAGCATCAGCACAATGACGTCAATGGGAGTCCGAGTATTCCCGACGCTCAGATAATTCGCAAGAGCAAAGATCGTTCGTCGCGACGGAGTGTCAAAAGTGCTAAAAGTATTAAGAGTATCAAGACTAAGGAATCTGCTGAGATAATTGACCGCGATAAACATGATCGCTGCAATGTTCTCCAGGAAATAGACAAAATAGTACGACATGAAAAGGTAAATTAAATAAATAATATGTGTTTTATAAATTTTAATTATAATTTATTTAATTTTAGCCAGCAAAGGAATTAAATAAAGAACCGGATAATCAACCGGAAAATCGCAAAGTTGATGCAGAACAGTTAGATAAAGACTCACAAGATAGTGACAAAGTTAAACGGGCGGTCTCAGAACCAACTTTGGCATTAAAAGAATCATCAACTCGTGAAAAACATCACCGACATCGACGAGCCAAAAGAAATCACAAACCCCGACCACCAACGAGATTTGGTTACGAGATTGCGGATCTTGATTCATTTCTTACTAAAGCATCGATTGAACGTCCGGCAAATATTCCAGTTGTTTTATCATTTCCTACGACGCTGTATCAGACGCAAGGAGGTGTCCAAGATGAAATAGCACTGCCACTGGGTACCGTTGTCAATGCGGTATTTAAAAACCAAGCTTGGCTGTATGTTCAGACGCCTCATGGACAAGAAGGTTACGTGGGATACGCAGCTTGTCTTCCTTTGGGCATTCTGCCTCAGCCCACGTGCGGACCGTGTTGGGAAGACTCGACTGACGTGTTTCCTAGACCACTGGGGAACATGACTGACACTGAGAAGCTGAGAGATACTCGATCTGAGTGTGGAGCACGCGAACGAACCTCGAGAGTGAAGCGCGGACACAGAGACGCAGTTTCTGCCTGCGGCGAGCGCAGCGTAGATCGTCTTTATTTACGAGCTGCCGCGAACGCGAGGACCAAAGGATCCAGACAAACTCTTCTGGTGATACGCAGCGACTACGAGGGCCGGGGAAATAATTCAATCAGCGTCTCCAAGGGCGACGTTGTTGCTCTGCTCAGTGATCATGTCCAAGGCTGGTTCTGGGTTAGGTCTAGAGACAGTCGCGAAGGTTTTATTCCTGCTGTTATCGCTGGTCATGGATTCTTGTGATTTATTTTTATAAATATTTTTTATTTGTATATATATTTTATTGATATATTTATTTTTTAGTTTTTCCGATTTAATGTAAGAAAATTAATTTTATAAAAATTAAATTAAAATTTTAAAATCTGACGAATTTATTATTTAAATGTAAAATATTAAATGTAAATTGCTTAATTATAAGATTTTATAAAAATCAATGTTCTATATCATACTTGTTCTTTTTCTTACAAGATCGTTCTCTTGGTCGATAAGTCGGCATAAAAGGCAGGTAAGAAGTCCACTTCCAACGTCTTAGTACCGTCATACCCACAGGAAAATCAAAGGTATTTGGAATGTATTCACCGTCAGTATTTTCATCTGCATCGAAATTAAGCGCCATTTCATTAGCCCACGCATCTAATCCTCGCTCTTCATCAGTTCCTGGAATAATATTATCAAAGAAGCAGCCAATAAACCCGCCTACGAGAATAGTCGTACTTAGAAGCACAGTGATGACTCCATCGGCAATATCATTACCGGTTTTTATCACATCCGAGTGCTGGATCATCCACTTGGACAAAACGAGCGGAAAAAATATTGAAAAACCTAGAATGTATAAATTTCTAGCCGAGTTGAGATTTATATACTGAAGAGCTGACAGCCCAAAGGCGGCAATCATCCCAAACATGACACAAAAAATTCCCCCGACAATCGGCTCCGGTATGATGATAAAAACTGCACCAAATTTACTTATCAGTCCTTGAAGAATCATTAGCCCACAGGCCCACTGTATCACACGTCTGCTTCCCACTTTAGTGACTCCAATAGTACCGACATTCTCTCCAAAGGTATTGGTCCCATTGCCACTGCCCCAGAGACCCGCTAAGACAGTTCCCAAGCCTTCGATCCCAATCCCACGGTTTATGGCGTGTACCGGTGGTGGCGGAGCTCCACACATCCTTGAAGTTGTTGGATAATAGCTTATCGACTCTACGGTACAAGCCAGCACACCCGCCAACATTCCTAAGACTCCCGACAAACTCACCGTCGGAGTTCCCCATTGTCCTGGATAAGGAACTCTGAACCACGGCGAGTCTTCAATGATCTTTAGTTTGCTATCAGTTCGACCCGGATGACCCACCGGAAGGCTATTCGTGATCGTCAATATCCCACAGATTGCCCACATCACCACAATAGTCAATAGCACCGGGAATAGTTTAAACAGACCGAACCAAATAACTTTCAATCCTTCATTCTTACGATAAACTATCATTGGCACTGAAACATTCACTAGTAACTGCGAGTAGACTGTCAGCATAATAATAGTTCTAAAAAAAAAAAATTGATTACTATCCTTGACTTGGATTTATATTTAAATTATCGGTTTGCTAATTACCCGGCAGCAATACCCCAATGTTGCGAAGCCGCAGCAGCTGCATTTTCAAATAACGATAAACCGACCAACGAAACTGTTGGCACAATCGTCAAAGGCGTGATAAATTTCAATAAATATCCAACGATTCCTCCAAATCCAATTATTACTTGAAATAAAGCTGAGACTGCGATAGCTCCCGATAATTCTCTCATACGAACTTGCCAAAGTTCCGTACGGTTTTCTGGGCTCATTTCATTCAAAACTTCCTCCGGAGGACATTTCCATTGAGGAAGACTTAAGATCGCCAAGGTGGGAACTAAAAATGATATGGTACCACCTTGGACCAGAGGTAGTCTGCGATAAATTAATAATTATACTTGCTAATTAATTAAAAATAATTTTAAATACATTACCTGCAGCCAATGGTACTTTGAATTAATGTCACTAGCCCAGTAACGAAAATCATTGTCGATATTATGTAACTTCTTGAAGGGTCATCTTCTGCCATACACAGCGCGGGTGTCAGAATAAAAGGAATTGATACAATGGCTCCAATCATCGTCAAGTAATGCTGCAAAAAATATTAAATCCAAATAAATAAAATAAAAATAAATATATATTTTGATATTTGATCAAATACCTGGAGCGCCATGAAAAGACACAGGTACCAAGGAGGTACATCATCAATTCCATAAGTTAGTCCCGTTGGGTTGACACTTTTTTCGGTCCTCACCTCAGGATTATCGGCGTTACCTAACGGCTGAAGTAAAATATTGTTATCGACAATTACTCAACCTTGAATTCTTTTGATAAAAAGAAACAACAATACCATATTATTATATTTTTTTATTTAAAATTCTCAACAATTTTACTGGGTATCGAATAAATTTATACTAATATATTATATAATTGGAACAAAGAATAATAGTTAATCACACTCCAGATTGCTCGCATTAATTAAAGAAAACCTTGAATATTTAATTGAACTCGAACTTGAATTTTATTTCTTTCTTATAAAATCAATAATTAATGATAATTATAATTAATTAAAACAAAAAAAAACACTTACCAGTTCAGATAATTCCATATTATAATTTTTAATTAACTAATCAGAAATAATAGAACTGAGTCAATTGATTTGATCTGTATGAAAATCGTCTCTGCTCTGATCGGAATAAATACCAACTCTAGATATATAACAAATATAAATGCGTCGTCAGCTCGTATTATATTTCTCTTTCATATCAACTCTGAAAATCCACTCAAGAAAAATGATCTTATTATATTAAAAAAAAAAATATATATATATATATATATATATATATATATATATATATATATATATATATATATATATATATATATATATATATATATATATATATATTTATACAATGATTTTTGAATACATCACTAGACTAAAAACAAAAAAATTTACCTTAGAAATTATATCTTTTAGCGCTCAATATGTAGACAGTCTATAAATAAAAATTTCTTTATTTATCTTGTCTATGAAAATTATCAAGTGATTACGAAATTTAAACTCTAATCCAATTGGTAAATACAATAAGTAATTAAGGCCTCCAGTTTAGAGTATGCACGCGCGTGTAAAGAACTCAAAACTTACGCGTGTTTAGATTTAAATTTCCGCGCTCAAGGTCGCTGTGCGCCAACTGCCGGTCAAAGTTTGAATTCACTCACCAATTACAAAAAAAATATATATAACAAGTTTATTAACCTAAAATAATTATAAACGCTCTTTTTAATTAATGAATTATAAATAAACAAGTTGAAGAAATTTGTATTATAATAATAATTAAAAAATGGCACAAGTTTTTGGGCCCATGGATACTGATTCTTATAATGAACCAGATGAAGTAAATACAGACTTGGATACTTTGATAGAAAAACGTAATTTATTAGTAAATTCAAATTTGGTAAGTTTATTTTTATTTATTTAATTGATTAATTTAAAATTTGGTTTAATTAATAAATGAATATATTTTTGACAGCAACCTAGATATGAAAATAAAGCGGCGGGTACATTTATGACCGGAATCGATATATTTAGTAAAGAGGAGCAACAAAAGCTTGGAGAACGTGCTAAACGTTTTGGTATAAAAGAAAATCCAAAACAAATAGATGTTGAGAATGAAGGAGAATTGTATGAGAGTATGGGAGTCAGTGAGAGTGAAAGTGCCAAGTACACGAGATTTAATGCTTTGCATATGAGAGGAACTGATGAAATGAGCACGCAAGATGTATTTGATTATTTCAAAGACTACGCGCCGGCTTCAATTGAGTGGATTAATGATGTGTCTTGCAATGTTATCTGGTTGGATAAAGTATCCGCTGCCAGAGCTCTGATAGGTTTGTCTAAGAAAATTGTTGGATCTAAAGAAACGCACAAGGATGAGCAAGATGATGCGATGGAAGGACTGGCTGATAAAACTACTAATTCTATTGATATCAAAGCCATTGATTTTCCTCTGCCACCAGGAGTCTGGCGCAAAGGTGTCGATTGTCCAAAGTCCAAGACTATTTTGTTGAGATTCGCTACTTCTTCGGATAAAAAGCAAGCCAATGCTGAAAAACTCAGTGAATATTATAAGAAACATGGGAATCCTAATTATGGAGGCATAAAAGGAATTTTGACGCAGTCCCGTAAGCGGAAGTACAAAGATGATAAAACCAGCAAGCGGCAGGATGATGAATTGGGGAGCAAAGAGGGATTTAAAAATCCCTGGGGTACTTTGTCTGAAGAATGGGGAGTCCAGGACCCTGTGGAAGTTTATCAGGTTCGTTCAGTTGGTGTTGCTCCAGAACGAACGGGAATAAAAGAGCGCCTGGGATTTAAACCCAAGGAAGTACCGAAAGCGAAGACTGAGGAAAAATCGACGAGTGAGAGCGAGAGTGACAGCGATGATGGTTGGAATAAAAGAAATAAAGTCCTGAGAATGAGGATGCATGCTGATGATGAGGAGGAAAAGGTCCAGAAGAAGAGGTTGAAGCAGATGGCTCAGAAAATGCAAGAGAAAATATCTGGGACTGATTTGAGATCGCGGTTAGGACGCAGTAAACCTACAGTTTATCACGAACCCATTCGAGTTACTGTCACTAATCCTGAGTACGGTAAAAATTTACGTTTAGAGGAATCAGAAGAAGAGGAGGAAGTTGAGGAAGTCGAGGGGGAGGAGGTAGAAGAAGTCGAAGAGGTTGATGAAGATGAGGCTGAAGTTAGTCAAGTTGAAGACAAAGAGGAAGGAGAGTGGGAAGATGAAGAAACGGCACAAGAACCTGAAGAATCTGACAGTGATAGCAGCTCCGATCTTTCGGAAAAAGAAGTTCAAGGTCCCAAAGGAAGTGTTATCAAAGTTATCGCTCGTCCAAAGCCTACTGTTGCTTCTACTGTTTGGGCGAGACTTAATCAAAACGAGAAACGTACCGAGAGGTATTTATTTACTTAATTAAACTAATTAAATAAATCAATTGATTATATATTTAATTTTCATTGCAGGCCGGAAGTGAAAAATGTCAAAGGCGACTTGAGATCTAGACTCGGTTATCACAACAGAGGACGATCTCCTCTGAGAATAGAAGTTAAAAATGACAAGTACGGGCAGGACAGCGACTCTGAATGATGACAACGATATCACTGACATATATATAGATAACTTTAACTATTAGTCTTAAGTTAAATGAACAGGCAAATAATTTTTCTACAATAAAGTTGCCTAATTCTTTTTTGATTCGATTTATTTTAAATTATAATTATATTAATAATACTAATAATAAAATAACAATAAATTGATATTGAGGAGATTGGGAAACAATGAAACTTTAATTATCGGCCAATAAAGCCTTTTTTTTTATTAGGACAATAATACTTTTAAGTCATTATCTTTTATCTTCAATACATTAATAATTATTTTTTTTTTTAAATACATACACATTTACATTTATTAACGAACACTTGACAAAAAAGATAATTTATTTATTTATATTTATATTTATTAGTAATTTGTTTTTTAAAACTTGGGCATCTGAAATTTGTGCCTTTTAACGTGTACGATTTTTTGAATTTAATTAAATATTTTTAGCTACATTCATAGATTGTTACAAATATTTTAATTCAAACGTAGCATATAAATTTTATAATTAGTATTAAACGAAATTCTACTGATAATAATCATAATTACACGGAAAAATTACAGTTTTTAATATCAGCAAAGTCCCTCTCTCTCTCTCCATTTGTTTCATATAAGACTTTTTTCAGCTCTTCATAAAGTTTCATTCAACTAAAAATACATTAAAAACTGTAAAATTTAGTATCAATAGTATTTGTAATTACTTTTTTACAAGAAGTAGTCTCGATTATTACAGTAGAAACTATAATATTTGAAATTTTTTATACGAGGGCCCTGTTTTTGCATTAAAAACTGTAATTTTTCCACTGCTCTTTTTCCCGTGTATTAAAATTGTGCTAAACAATCAACTGATTTTGATATTCTGTCTGCTGTAGTAATTAAATTATAAATTTAATAATCTCTCTCTCACGCACACAAGCTTCGCTACAAAAATCTACTTAGTCTTGATCGAAAATGGAGATTTAAACTTTTTATTAAATATATATATATATGATTGAATATTGACATAGGATATTAAATAATAATTATAAACATTTGTTATTACAATTAATTAAAGGTACTCAAGTTAAATTTGATCATTGACTTGCTACTTTCGTTTCTTTTTTACACTAATAAAGCTTACAATAAGCGTTATTATTATTTTTATTTTTATTAACTCTCACATTTTAAAACTATTTTACTCACATGTTCGTTTTTTTTTATTTTACTGACAACAATTTTTAAATATCTGAACTTTAGTGGTTTTTTTTTTTAATTTATTTTTATTTATCAATAATCAATACTATCCATTTATTTATTTATTTAAAAAAGAAAAGTTCCGAGTAATAAAAGATTACGAAGGCAGCACGTTGGTTTAGTCTTAACGAGATGTTATAATTATTGTTTTTAAATAACTTTTATAATTTTATTTATCAATAAAAACCTTTTAATATTCTATGAATGCAGCTGGATTTATAAAATAATTATTTTAATTATTCATTGGAAGATTATTCGGAGTATTATCCGTTTACGATAAAACATTACTTTTTATTTTTAATTTTAAATCCGTAAGAGAAAAATCTCGATATGATTTTGCAACAACAAATACACAACATTGTTTTTTTTTTTCTTTTTAAGTATATTAGGCCAGATATATCGATACAATTTAATAATTATCGCTCTTAAATAATAAAATTATTATTATTTTATTAACGGTTCGCTTTGAGCGAATAATTATCGCACGAGTAACTCGATAAACGCGAGAATGATCACCGTCATCTTAAGTATTTATAAATATATATATATATATATATATATATATATATATATATATATATATATTAAATAAATAACCTTGCGAGCGATTATTAATTTTAAAATTTTTTTTTTTATTTTACGGAAACTCTCAAGCTTTACTGGAAGAACACGAAAAATTTAAATAAACAAACTGCGAAATAATAAATCTCTTGATAGCCGACGCAAAATTTCATTTTTTTCTTTTATATATAATAATAATAATAATAATAATAATAATAATAATAATAATAATAATGATAATAATAATATAATATTTATAATATACATTAACAAGATAAATTTACAATAGCTTGCGCGATTATTTGTAAATATGGAATTGAATAATGGAAATAGCTAAAAACTGCTCTATATCTTTTCTCTCACACAAATATTTATCTCAAACGATTATTATTATTAATAATAAATCTCATTTTACACACGCATTCACACATCCGATGATATCGAGGCATCTCTTTGGATAAAACTTGACGCTTGAGTCAGCAGTTACATTTAAAATTTTTAAAATATACAAATATCTATATATATATTTATTTATTTATTATTTAATTAATAATATAAATAAAATAGTCCTTGGATCATCGAAAATGCAAATAAATGTCCCAGCGACAAGAGTAATATGTTGATAAATGCCAACACTTTAATTAAATTCATAATTTTTTTTTTTTTTAAATAATCATTCTCTCAAGACTTTCGCTCATTTTTTTTTTTGTTTTTTCATTTTTTTAAATAATCACTATTATATTCTCACATCTACGTACCGATCACGTATAATTGCTTGACATTATAATCACAGACAGATGTTTGGAATAACAATTAATCGGTAGTTGATGTATTTTACTATGATACGGAGTTGTAATCTATACCTATGACTGGATAAAATAAAATTGGTGATGTTAAAACTAATTTTATACAAATTAATAATAATATTATGCATATGGACACTATCGTCATCGCGATTTTTAAATCGCGAATGAACGAGTTACAACAACGTGAGACGAGATCGGCAACTGATGAGAGGCAATAATATCAAATATTGTTAATTAGTCACATCAATCTGGTCTTTGACCTTTATCAGCCCCCGTTTCACTTGGCTAAAACTTAACTAAAACTTTACAACTGGCATTGAAACTCTATCTGACTTAAGTTGTTGTTGTTGTTGTTGTTGTTATTATTACTATTAACTATTAATTAAATTCAATCTAACACATTACTTGATAAATAATAAAAGTTAACGCCGATGATCAAGGCTGTCCCGTTTATTTTCCCCTATTAATTAACTACATTGTATTATCCTGGTGATTTTCCGAAAACTGTGCGGTCTCATCGAATATGTACTGCTTGAGAACTTCTTTGGGAAGATCATCTAGCTCCATATCAAATCTAAATGGCTCTTCCGCGACGGGCTAAATTTAAACAAACATTTAAATATTTATTAAGTTACGCTCATCACTTAAATATTTTTATTTAAAATACCTCATCAGCGGGGTCATAATACTGCTCGAGGTAGGGATGCGCAAGTGCATCTTCAACGACGATCCTTTTGTTTGGATTGAATGTCAGCATTTTGTCAAGCAAATCAAGCGCACGTGGATCCGCATTTGGAAATAAACTAGTCCACGGTACTTTGGGTTTGTACGGTAACGATTGTAAATAATTACGCGCCTGTAAATAAATAATTGTATCAGTAATGAAATAAATATATATGAATGTATGTATGTATAAATAGATTACCTTCTCGTTGATGATGCACTCGAGGTCTTCAGAAGAAGGAGAACCGAGAACACCGAGAATGTGATTCAACTGATCCAAATAGTGTTTGCCGGGAAATATTGCACGACGTGACAGCATTTCCGCCAAAATACAACCCACGGACCAAATGTCTATTGACTTTGTGTAACCTTTCGAGTTAAGCATTATCTCTGGGGCGCGATACCACCTGGTGGCAACGTACTCCGTGAGAAAACCCGCGTGATTGTGATCTGGATCCGCGACACGCGCCAATCCGAAGTCACATATTTTAAGGTCACACGTGGTATTCAAAAGTAAATTACTTGGTTTCAAATCACGGTGCAAAACATTCGCTGAGTGTATGTACTTTAATCCTCGTAGTATTTGATATAGAAAATAACATATATGATCATTACTTATGGCCTGTGTCTTTAACAATTTATACAAATCTGTTTCCATAAGACATTGAACAATATAAACGTCTTTCATCAGATCAATACTTGGCGCACGTATAATATCCCTTATGTCTATTATATTTTCATGCCGAAATCTCGTGAGGATCTTTATTTCCCGCAACGTCCTTTGGCTGTATGTCTGATGCTCGAACGGTGATATCTTTTTAATAGCAACTTTTGTTTTCGTCACGTTGTCATAAGCTGATCTGTAATTATATCAACAAGTTTTCGCCCTATTTTCATTTTTAATAATAACTTAATATTAATCAAGGATATCCTTACAGGATGTGGTTTCATTTCAAAGCCTTACAGTGTCTTGTTATTAAATTTCATACTATTTTATTTTTTAAGAATAAATGTTATAATCTTAACTATCAAGATAAGCTTTTGCTTATCAATTAGCCATAAATAGAAATGACAACAGACAATTATGAAATGCTGAATAAATTTAAATTAGTAATGGATTGTTTGACGTGAGGAGTTTAATTGTTTATCTTGTCATGCAGACACCAGAGCTCGAGATGGAGACGGGAGGGGAGTGATGTAGGTGATACCTGATGTTAATGATGATGATGATGATGATGATAATAGCAATGATGATGATGATTTATGTAAATGATAAATAGTAGCAAAAAATAAAAAAATACTCACACGACCATCCCGTAAGCACCTTCGCCCATGTACGAGAGATTAGTATACCTCGGGCCCACTTCAAACACCTGTCCTCTCACTATTTCAGCATTAGGATTAACATTTGCTGAACCTTCACTCGCCATTTTGACAACTACGCTAACTCACTAATATTTATTGGGTTTCAATCAACGAGCGATCACTTTTCCTTCTGGTTGTTGTAGTTGTCTGTTGGTCTGTTGTCTGTGATCGTGTTGAGTGTTGAGCAGTCGAGGAGGAGCTTGATAACTACGACGACGCCGACGCCGCCATATCAAACCGGATCTTGACATATTTTTTGTTACGTCATTCATGCGCGGGAAAATATTCAAACGCTCTCCTTGTTATTTGCTAAAATTAATTAAATAAACAACGAAAATCATCTACTCCATATTTCCTAGCGTTTATTAAAATAATTTTAATTATCTACATCTCCATGATTACTCATGGCTGATAATTTTAAAAATAAAAAATTATTTTTATTATAGTGATAAGAATTGCCCGCGTGCTAGATTCCAATCCAGTATTATAATTGTATATATTTATAGATATATATTTTTCATATGTGAGACAAAAGGTAAAAATATTTATTGTCATTGACGGTCTGATTCACAGCGTCCTCTTTCAGCATGACGTCAACTACGAATCTGGATGTATGAGGCAGAGGCACAGGCACATCAACATCAATCTTGACCAACTACAGCTACAGCTACAGCGTATACTTGTAGCCATAACCAATACAATACAATATACATAAAAAAAAAAAGAAAAAAAAAGTAAATACATAAATATGTATACATATATCGATGTAAACATTCACACCTAGGATTAGTAATCGGTATTAATCATCTTGGCCTATCATCTGTCAATTTAAAACCACCAGAGTTACCAGCATTAATTGAATCGACATTGTGATGGTGATATTATAATATTTTTTTTCAGGCGTCTTAAACTCACTTTTACAAAAGATATAAACCAGCTCAAGTACCAGCTACCAGATACCATCTACCAGCTACCAGTTACCAGTGAGTAAAAGTACCAGTATCCAGTGTTAAGTGTCTTGTTACCTGTTTGGTAATTAGTAAATCCTCAAGAGTCGTAATTACAACAATCTAATGTCCCATTTAATATTATTATCAATATCTACCTGCAACTATTTAAATGATAACTGATATATAGTTATTTTATTGAGTGTCTTCAAAAAGAGCGTATGCTATAAATTATTAACAAGTGAGTAAATTTATATTTTATTTTATTTTATTATTATTTATAATTAACAATTATTTTTATTTTATTTTTTATAGATTTTAAAAATAATGGCTCAATCCACAACCATTGAAACTGTGACAATCACAAAGCCATTTAAAGTGAGTGTTTGTTGTAAATAAATTTCATTTATTAGCCATTTAAATTTAAATAAATTTAAATAAACCTGCTCTGGATATCTATAGTAGTTTGAGAGATTTAAATTTCTGGATTCTGGACTATAGGATTGAAGAAAACGCGACTAGACACTTAAATAAAATTTATTGTCTCCAGTTATCGTGTGGTTTTATGTGTTAATTGTAAATCTTTTGATACACCTGGAGAATAATTACGCGCAAGCGTAGATAACCGGGTACAGGAACGGGGTGAAAAATCGACGGGCGCAGTCGCCTTTAAAACCCTCGAGACCCCACTGTCCTAGTCTACTGGATAGTAATAATTCGTAAATTTTTCATTGGGAAATAGTAATACAGAAAAAAAGTTATTAAACGGGCATGTAAATTGGGTCTTTGAACTCATTGATGTGATAGCCCTCGTGCGGTGGAGTTATTTATAAATTAACCTGGGTAAATGTTGGATAAAGTTGTCAGAGCTTTGAGAATTTAGTTGTAAGAAAGTTATTGAGATGGAAGTATGACGGAAAGAAAGTTATAAGTTTTGTGTGTGTGAGCTTTGAAGCGTGCCTCACCCTGGGAGTCGTGAGTGATCTATGGCGGGGTTTACCTTGGTCTATGACGTTCCATAGATTCAAATTATAATTACAATTTTACCATTACTCTACTTTATTAGACCTTGAATTTTTATCTCCATAATTATAAATACATCAGTTTATCTTATTCGAGATCTTAAATTAAATATAAATATATAATGATAATGTATACGGTAGCGGACGATCACATGGGAGAGAATGAAATCGCCCAGGTATCCAAGACAACCGTTGAAAAAAAAAAAATAATATAAAACGACTTAATTAAATTTATAAATTCTAACTATTTAATTGCAGGTGATAGCACTGGTATGTGGGACTATTGTTATTCTGTTGATGATTATGGGATTGGCGTCAGCAGACTGGCTGATGGCAGTGGGATGGCGTCAAGGATTATTCACACATTGCATTGCTGAAGGAGCTGAGACGCCGTTGCCCTTCAACGTCGTTGCAGAACCTGGATGCTATTCTGCGAGAGATGTTGGATATATTAAAGCAGTAGCCGCACTATGTATAGTCTGCCTTGTTGCTGATGTCGCGGGTACGCTGCTCACTTGGCTTGGACTCAAGTCAAAGGACCATCGGAATAAGCATCGATGCTACAGGATCGCTGTCCTCTGCATGTTATTAGCTTGTAAGTACAAGTATAATAATTAATAAATATTAATGATACTGATACTGATAATTATATTATTTTTTTTTTATTTTAGTAATATCTCTACTGATCGCCTTGATAATTTATCCAGTTTGTTTTACTGGAGAATTAAATCTAGGGAACCGGACGGTCTGGGAGTTTGGATGGGCCTATGGAGTTGGTTGGGGTGCGGCGATTTTCCTCTTTGGCGCCGTGATACTTTTGTGGTTTGACAAAGAAAGCGAAGAAATATATTATAAAGAACGGAAAATAGTGCGGGAAGACATGACAAGTGGTGGTAACAACGCGATGATCGGCCACGGAATTGTTGGTCATCACGGTACCGGGAGAACTGGCCTCCAACACGCCTAGTGGCATTGTACCCTGCCCGATGTTGTCCTCTAGGTCAATTTTATTTTAAATCCTTTATTTTTATTCACGCTTCCTTTTACTCCCAATCATATTATCTCTTTTGTTGACAATCACAAGATATCATTTAATTATTGATCAATATCTTGTTGCTAAATCGACTAGAGATTTAAAAAAAAAAAAAGAAAAGAAAAAAACTAAAATAAAGTAAATTAATGAATTAATTAAGTCGTAAATCGGAGACCAATTCGCGTAAAACTCTGACTGCCACTGCTGCGCTCCATCACAGCGTATATTATTTTATTAAACAAATTAATTAAAGAATTAATTAATTAAAAAAAACATTTAAATTATTTTTAAATAAATAAGAATTGAAAGTGAGGGACCTATTGAAAGTACGGCAGCTTGAAATTTATTTATTTTTTAGTAACGTAAAAAAAAATTGTACATTAGGAATTTTTTAAAATTAATTTACATGTTAATTAAGATATGAATATATATTTTTGAATTAGAATTTATAAATTATGTATAGTTAAATATTACATAGCGTAGAAATATGAATCGCATTTATATTTTTAATGGTAAAGTATTTTTAATTTAATTGTGAAAAAAAATAATAATGAACAGAGTAGCAGTTTGGCAAGAAATCTTGTCAAAAAAAAAAAAAAATAGACTAAAATAATAGTGAAGTGTTTCATTAGCGAGTAATTATTTTAAAAATAATTAGCCAGCTGAACAAGATAATTTAATTGTGTCCCTCGTTACTGTACTAATTATTATTATTTACATCACTAATTATTTTACAATCATATTTTTTTTAATAATTAATTTCCGTTTGTATTAATCATTGCTCATCGACAGTACGCATGTACTGTAATTAACACTTTCTTTTATTAATTATTATATTAATTTAAATGTACAAAACCTAAATGGTTAATGAAATAAAAGCAGCTCGGGCAGGTAAAACCGATCCATTGCGCCATATGCATTACTATTAATTACGCATATGTATATAATCTAGAGATTTTATATACGATGAAAAAAAAGTAAATTATATTAATAACTAATTGTCATAGAAACAGTGCTATTGTTAGATTATTAATAATAATAATAATAATAATTATAAAAAATGAAATTGTAAAATTATCAGCACGAATTATCATCAAATATTGTAGAAAAAAAAAAGTTGCTTCATTACTAATTAAAAAACAATTTATAAATTGAAAGTTTAATTATCGATAAAAATTAATAGATTTCTTATTGAGAGAATGGTGAGACCGATTAATGATGTTAATTATAGTTAATTGACACTCAAATATTTTTAATGAAATGTACTGTTGAACATAGATTTTTCCGATAAATTATAATACTTATTGAATTGTATTGATTACTAATAATTACGTGACTGAAATCCATAGATAAATATTGATTAAAATAATAAATAAATCAGCGGTTAGAAAAATATAAACGACAAACGATTAGTGATATGATTGTGGTTGTAATAAGTCCGTCTTGATAATTATTTATTAAAATTGAAAGCTGTTAATTATGAATGGATGATTATTTTTAAATTTAGATTAACATAATATATTTTAGATGTTGTTCAAAATCTTTCGCACTTTCATATCACATGACATATCGTTATAAATTACACTGCGAGTAGTTTTTTTAAGTGAATACCATGATTATAAATTTATAGATGAACTTATATGACGGGCATGTTACCAGAATTCAAGAGATCTCGATTTTGAGGAGTGAAAATATATTTCCAGCTGAAATAATTTAATTGTTAGATGTCCATTGATAACCTCAGATGTAGATATTTTAGAGAGTATTCATATAGTGATGTTATAAATTTAAATTATAGTCGATTGTCATCTGTTTTAAGTATATCGCAGTATTGTACAAAAATTAAATAATAAATAAATATCCGTCGATAATTTTTTTTTCGTTTTATTTATAAATTTTTGTTCACAATTTTCCAAGTTACGAAATACAGATAACCCACGTCAACACCGAGAAATCGACACGATTAATGATTCGCTGTTCGTGACAAGTTGCCGCATCTCCGCATCACCGTTATCAAATTTTCGTACACGTCTCCTAACGTCGTCACGTACTTCCCCAAGCCAAACGTTAACATCTAAAGGCATATGCTGCTTTTGCTATGACTATGAGGAACCTCCAATAGCAGCCTACAATCGATGTGGACATCGCTGTGTCTGCGAAGCTTGCTTCAAAAGGTTATTTGATGGTTCTAATGCAGCTGACAGAGTACATTGTTCCATATGCCGTCAATAATCTGACGCCGTAATACAATTTTTTTTGTTTCTTTTTGAAGGTGTTACTCAAATTGCAAACTTCGAGGCAGCGAAGGCCTTAGAATAAAAAGCACTTCAAAATAACGAAAGGATGTCAAAATTATCCATTTGATACAATGCTTGCACGTTTCCAGTACTTCAAACGTCGTCATCATTAATAGAGATGACTTTTATAAAAAAAATTTATTCGGACATAGGGTAAAATTTATTCAGAGACGTGGAGTCTTAAAGACATCCAGAATAAGTTTTGCTGACAGGAGGTATGTTTTCTTCCACCAGCTTCTGTTAAGCTTGATGGAAACTTCTATATTCAACAAGGAGCCGGATAACAAGTTTACCTGTTTCTCCGATATGGCTAAGTCCATTGGAGTGTACGCTGGATTTTCTTGTTTGGAAATTTTTCATACAAGAGTTGTGATTAAATTTGTTGAGGATAATTCACATCAAGTAAGTACAAATTATTTTCCAATCTATTTTCAATTTTTTAAAATATGTATATTTTGTTTTAAAAATTGTTCATTCGAATCATGCTTCGAGTTGGGAATATAATAACTCTGAAATAAATTTCCTACCAGGGACACTTCAAAATGTGGGCGCGATCTAGTGGCGAGTACTGAACTACTCTCGCTGCTGTTGTATAGCATTAATTTTTAAATATTTTTTAAATATTTCAAACTTTAAAATGCTTTTGTTTTATTTTTTTATTTACTTTTTTTTCCGACTATTTTTCACGGAGATATAACTTTACAAAAACCACTAAAGATTTTATAAAATTTTATTTTAAAAAAATACATAATGGCTTTAAGAGGAGCTCATAAAATATTTGTCAATGAAAAATTAAAGTCTAATAAAAACATTGTTAAATTACATAAATGGATAAAAATAATTAAGTACTTAAAATTAATTTTTATTTAATTATCATTCAATACAATCAACAAATTATTTTTATTTAAATTAATTATCTTACTTTTATCAATTTACAATAGTTAATTGACAATTCCGTTATTTTGATTATAAAAATTAACCGTATAAATTCAAACCAACGTTAGAAATAATAATTATTTTATTATTTATATCCTAACTAGAAAATCAAAGAAATCAAAGTCTTATTCTTTGCAATATGAAGGCCAATCTTTATCAAACAAACCGCACGGCATCGGAGTTTTATCAAAAGTTTATACTGACGGATCGATTGAAAAATATTACAGTGGGAATTTTGTTGAGGGCAAGAAACAAGGATTCGGAGGCCTGTGGACTGATAATTTTTATTATGAAGGAGACTTTTGCAATGAAAAAAGACACGGGTTCGGAAGAATTTGGTACAAAAACGGTAGTTTTTATCAAGGCCACTGGAGAGATGGTTTGTATGACGGTGATGGAATGATAATTAGAGGTCTATCTATATTAAAAAATAAATCAAGACAATCTACAAATGTTTAGATTAAATAAATAAATTATTCCAGATAATGGAAACCGCTATGAGGGTGAGTTTATGCTGGGAAAAAAACATGGTGACGGAATTTATTATCACTTAGAAACAGGACAAATGCAAAAAGGCCACTGGTTTAACGATATATGTAAAACTAGCACCGTCGAAGACATCTGCTGGCGTCAGTCAGCTCCTAAACCTTCACCGTACCCGATTCCTAAATTAGTACTCTTTATATATTATTATTATTATCATTTATCTTAAGTATCCATTTATAAAAGTTTATTAGTCAATACCTTAATTAATATTTTTTACAACAATTTAATCCGTATAAATTTAACAATTATTTTTTTTTTTAGGGCAAACACGTTAGGCGAGACGAGGTAGTAATAAACCTAAGCTAATCATAGTGACAAATGATTAAATTATCTATAGTTAAAATTTAATAATAATATTTAAGTCACGCCGCTTAAAAAGGGAATGTATCGATAGTATTTACAATAAAAAATATAACTAAATCGACGGAATAATTTTAAAATTAGTAAATATTATAATTTAAAATTTAAAAAATAAAATTACACTTTAAGCATAGCCAATAAAATAATTGGAAGACAGTGCATTAAATGCACATTAAAATAATAATAATATAAAAATCAAACAATATGTGTGTTTGATTGCAACATATTGCCATTTCTACCTTCAATATCGGTAGATTCAATTTGCTCTTTAAGTAATTCTAGTTCTCGTATTCCCGATACCGTGACTTCGTATTTATGAGCGACAAGGCTGCGATAAAAGTGAACCGCGAATGCAAGAAAGACAATCAGTACGGGTATCAGTACAACGCACGCCGACCAAGCGGCGACTTGAGAAAAATCGTAAAATTTAACCCAACAGAGTATGGCGATTTCGATCAAAAACAATATGAGTCCCAGTAGTGTCGAGAAAGCCCAGGCCACCTCGATGTACCAATGAAGACGTTCATGTGGAGATTCATGGACCAGACTTATGCTATGGAGATTACAAACAGCCTCAATGTTGGGAAGAATGCAGGTCGAGATCATCAACGCGAGCATATGGACGGCTACGAGCAGTGTCGTACATACAGCGAATGCTATGAGCATTTCTGTTGGCACTTTAGTGTCTGTACTCAATTGTACTTCAACCATGGCAACCTATTGCAGTAAATATATACATATAATCACAATTAGTATTCATATTAATTAATAAATGCTAAGACGTACCATGGCAAACCCGGAGAGTAATGCTGATGTCTTGCTGGAAGCCTTGAGCTTTGCCCTACTGAGCTGCAATTTTCTCCAAGAAAGATAACTCGGCGTATGAAGGCCATCGCCCGACTGTGACATTGTTTTCTGCATTAAAAAGAAAAAAAAATTATTGTTATTATTTTTTATCTAATTATTTGATATTACTTCAGATATTTATTTTAGTTGCGGGTGGTTTAGCTGCTGTGGTTAAAAAAAAACTAAAACTAAAAACATGTTATCCTGTGCCAGGAATGGAATTACTTTTAAATAAAGACTTTTTCAGTCTTAAAAAGGTAACAAACATACCAATTATTAACGACGTGGCCAACGGAGTAACGAGTACTTGATTGTAATTCCTCGCGATGAAAAAAAACCAATTGGTGCTGAACCAAACAGAATAATAATAACAATATAAGGTAATTATAATAATAGCATCGTGCGAGCCTGTGGATTCAATATTATTCTTACCAAGATTTAATATTATAAGAAGGAGAGTTAGGTGTATAAATAAAAGTGCATGATAAATTGCGTGAAGCCCGTGGCGGTAAGCAAAAAAAAAGAAAAAAAAACATATATAGATATACATATTTATGAAAAGCCCAAAGCGGGTGGATAAAAATAATAAATATAATGTTTTTTATGAGAGAAAAATTTACCTGGCACTTGTAGAATCGTTTATTGAAACAGTGACCCTCGGTGGTGTGAAGATGAGAGTGGGAATGAACGTCAATTGGTATCGTGAGATGAGTGGAAGCTGCGGTCGTTGGTCCACCCTCGGCACCAAACACTGAATTGCGTCCGGTGCTTGTCGACCATACAGACATTAGGCTGGAGTGTTGTTATGTGAATCAACAGAAGGATGCTGCTGACAAAACAATAAGACACTATCTTTTATTAGCTATCTTGATTTTTATAATTGCTCCTGTAATTACACATTACCACCATCTATAAATCCATCTTTACTTTTTTTTTTTAATTGCCTTGAGTTTTTTTTTACCCGTCAGCTTAAATTCAGTTTTAAAACTCAGCTTTTCATAACTTTATATTCAGTATTTTTTAAAATTCTAAGATTAGACGGTTTAAATTTGTCCGCGATGATAATAAAACAGCTTAACCTTCAGTTTAAATTGTGGGTCATGGGTAATACATGATACTTTGTTACATCAATTGTAAATAATTATTACCATTTTTAATTATTGATACAATTTTTTTTTTTAACATAATTAATTATTTAAATGACAAAAAAAAAAATTTATTCGTTTTATTATTTTTTTCCAATAAAATAAAATTAATAAAAATTTATGTGATTAAAGTAATCAGTACCACCTGCAATGTCTCGTTTAAATCTATTTTTAAAAAATAACATTCGCTCACATTTAAAGATTGCCAAAAGTTACGTGAATAAACCGGATCTTAAACAATCAAATAACATAATGATAATAAAAACAATACATTTAAAAAAAAATATGTATCGTCAAGACTCGGTAATAATTCTTAAGATTAGCTCAGATCTTTTACTTTGTCTCAGAAATAAAATTCTGGTGACATTAAATTATAATGAATATTAATTAATACTAAAAAAAAAAAAATACCTTTCTAATTATTATTGCAAACAATTTTTTCATTTTTTCCATCACTTCCACAAAGTCGTTAATAAAAAAAAAAAGTAAATAAATAAGTTCCAAAGTCTAACTCTGATGTCAAATACTTGCGTATAAATTTAAATCGGTTATTATTTTAATGCAATGATAAATGTTTACGGTTCACAATCGGTATCGATTCACATTGAATACTTAAATGAGACTGACCGAGTGCAGCGACATTGCATCTAAAGACACATATATATAATCAACATCAACACAAATAAGTTTGAGCGTAATGTTGAGACTGAAAGACCACGAGACTCAACCAAGACTCGACTGACTTGTTGAGTAAGTGTCTCCGTTACATTACTTATATATTTATATATATATATCACATGTATTGTATATATGTATGTAAGTAAGTATGAACAAAACTGCGACATACGTTTCAATTTTTCAATCACGTTACTTACAGCTGAATGTATACTTAATCTAAATCGCTGTAAAATATTTGAATAACTTGGCAATAAAAAAATTAAAATCGAGTATTTAATGCCAAAGTGAAGAGGGACTTGGTATTAAAATCTTTTGAATAAATAAACAGTTTAAAAATTGTTTAGTTTACATGTCGTAGAATGTAAAATAACATGACTGCATAATTTCCGCTAGCATTGAAATATCATTTTTTAAAATTATCTCCATATCGCATTTGTTAAGCATTTTAAAATAATTATTGTCTGGTAGATTATGATAATGATGATACACATGTGACAGAATGTCGTAATAAATTGGCAATGAAATATAAAATAAAAATTTCAAACTTAACTATTGATAATAAAAAATAAAAAATAGTAGATTATGTTGACCAAGCTGGCATTAATCTCAAAGCTTATGTTTATAAACATGTGTAGGGTATATGGTGTATTATTATATATCGTGACTCGTGAGGCAATAATGCCTTGGAGAGTCTTGAAGAAGGAGTCAAGTAAAGGAGTAGAGTAGAGGAATTGAGTGAGCGGATCTTTAAAATAACACGTTCAAATCGGACTAGTCGATGAAAACTTGGGGTTTCGTTCAGTCGCTCTTGGAAGTTCACCTCGTGCAATTCGATTGTATCCGATACTAGATAAAGTTAAATAAAATCGATTACTTTGGTGGTAAATCAAGTAGGAGACCTGCTTCGCGTCTGCATTCTTCGATCTTGATTCTTTTAAATCGTTGAGTAACGCGAGACCTCCTTTCCTTAAGGAGAAGTGAAACCAAAAAATAATATAATGATTTATTGGTTTTTTTAAATATTTCAAATATTCTGATTTTGAATTTTTAAAAATGGGCAGTCCGTTAAAAGCTTTGCAAGATGATGAACGATTTGCATTAATGAAAGTAAGTAATCACATTAATATATCAATTAACGCAATATTATTTTATAGTTTTTTTTTCTTATATATATATAAATTTCTTTGTTGAATTAACTCAACACACTTTAATGATAATTAATATGTACGCAATGCTCGGTCATTAATATTCAAGTTATTCATGTAATAATAATAACAAACATTGACTTGTGCGGTGAAAGATGTCGAGGTCTTGCCAAATTGCTTTTTATTACAATCGTGTCATGTGGGTAAATAAATTTCATGTTATTCACATTTCGGTTATTTATTTATTTTTTTTTTATTTTTTTTTTTTTTTGGTATCAATTTTTATGTTTGCTATCTCTGGAAGTAAACTTCAATAAAGTTATCTGATAAAAATTATTCCACGAATTATCCGAAATAAATTGCAATAAATATTAATAATTTAGCATAAATTTTCTCAGATAAATATTTGAACCGAAAACTCATCCGCTTGATTAATCATCGAATAAAATTATCATAATTAATTTCATAACATTGTTTAAACTTTACTTAGATTACTTAATCAGTATCAAAATCTCGTTTATGTAAGCAGTGTTTAAAAAAACAGTCTGTTATTTTTTGTTATCTTAAATGAATTTTGTGTAAATATATAAATGGATTATTTAATAGAGTCTATTAGACGGGTAAATTGTCCACAGCTTAATTATGTTTGCTTTACTTTATTTGTATGACTTGTGTTATTTATTTTTTTTTTTTTTAAGTTGAAGAAACTCACGCTTGGTCTCGGTCTAAGACGACTGCAATTATGTTGAGATAGAATATAGTTTTACGTAAAATAATATTAGTTAATGTAATTTAATATTAGGTTTAAGGAGAAAGTGATTTCCGTATAAACATTTTTTGATGAATCCTTTCTTAGTTCAACAAATGAGCGAAAGTCCTCTCAACTGGTCAGTGATACTTAAAATGAGATGCGATTGGTTTGATTTTATACATGACGGATGAAAGTACTTTTTAAATAATAATTGTAAAATAATTATTAATACAAATTACTAAAAATAATTGCAAACTTATTATCCAATAATTTATTATTGCGCTCTTTTGTTCATCGACTGTGAATTTATTTCAACATTCCCTTTTTTTTATAAATAATAAATTTAATAAAAAATTGCGAAACTTTCACAGCTCGTTTGTCGATTATGTCAATAAAAAATATTTAATAATAGTTTTAAATAAAATGTTTACTCTCACCGATTAACTTGTTTTTTATCGAAGAAAAATAAATTTTTTTAGTTCAGGCGCAGCGTCAAAGAAATCCTTGAACCTCATCACGATGACCAATTTTTATTGCGCTGGCTCCGAGGTAATTATCTTTTTTTCCGATTTTGTTTAATGATTTGTGTAATAAAATTTATAAAAAAATTTCAGCGAGAAAATGGGACCCCGTTGCTGCGGAGAAAATGCTTAGAGACGTAAGTAAAAATCTGTACCGAGACAAATTATTTGTTACAACAATTGAAAGTACTGATATTAATTAAATCAACTTTCACTGTACTGGTGAGTATAAAATATGAATCTAATGTTTGTTGATTTAGTCACTAGAGTGGCGGAAAAAATGGGATGTTGATAAACTCGACGAGTGGGAGGAGCCAGCGATTTTAAAAGAGGGTCTTCCTCATGGGCTCTGTGGATTTGATAATGATCAATCTCCAGGTTTTATTTACTTATTTATTTATTTACTTATTAATCAATGTAATTATATTTGATTATTATTTTCTAGTGGTTGTGGTTCCATTCAGTGGACTTGATATGTATGGAATTCTTCATGTGGTGTCAAGACGTGACATGATTAAGGCAACAATAAAAACTCTTGAGCATTATTTAAAATTGTGTAATGAACAGAGCAAAAAGCACGGAGTTGCTGCGAGTCAAGTTACTGTTATTTTTGATATGGAAGGATTTAATTTGAGACCTTTCATGTGGAGACCTGGTAAGTATTTAATATTTAAAAATAATAATAATAAATAATTTAAATACTGTGTGAATTTATAATCAGATAATTTTTAATTGTGTCAGCTGGAGAAGTTGTTATAACCCTAATACAAATGTATGAGGCAAATTATCCAGAGATACTGAAAACCTGTTTTATTATTAACGGTACGTGATCATTAATTTAGAAATACCTATTTTATTTTAGATTATTTCGTATATAAAGTAATAAAAATAAAATAAAAAATAATGGTTTATTTATTGCGAAATTTTGTTTGTTCATACAGCGCCCAAGGTTTTTACATTTGCTTTTTCTATTGCTAAAAAATTTATGAACGAGTACACCATTTCAAAAATTCAAATTTACAAAGCCGATCCAGAAAGATGGAAAAATGCGATACTCAAAGTCGTTAGTAAGGATCAATTGCCGGCACATTTCGGTGGTACTCTAACTGATCCTGATGGAAATCCTAGATTGACTACTAAAGTAATTATGATTATTTAAACAAACTTGATGATGGTGATAATGACAAATTTATTTATATAGATCTGTCAAGGCGGTAAAATATCTAAAGACTTGTACATTAAGAAAAGTGATACAAATAATGATGACTACAAGACCACGATTGTTAGAAAAGGTGATAAATTTAAGATTGAAATGAAACCGGAGAAACTGGGATCGATTCTCAGCTGGGAATTTAAAACAGAAGATCATGACATTAAATTTGGAATTGTAAAGAAAAATGATTCTGGTGAAAAAATAGAAGTCGTTCCCGTTCACCGGGTTGCTGCTCATCAGCTAGAGGAAGTTGGTGTTCTTACTTGTGAAGATTTTTCAACATGTAAGTCTCTAATTAAATATTAATAAAATAATTAAAAAATGTAATGATTGTTTTTTGGCTTTTAGATTCAGTTGTGTTTGATAACAGCTACAGCTTGATGCGGAATAAAAAAATCCACTACAATATTCGTATGGAAGAACCAAATGAGAATTTACATGAAATCGCTCTACAGGACAATTAATTTTAAATTAAATACTAATTACTTTATGGTACAAGTTTATTAGGTTTTTTTAATTTTTGTACGGGGTTGTAAATATTATTAAACAAGTATTAAATTTATAAAATTATTAAAATTTTATTTCTGTTATACTTTATACATTTTATTGAATAAAAAATTAATCAGATGGAATCGTCTGTTTATTATAAATCTAATCGTCTTCGTTGGTAACAAGCATCTTAACTAAATCTGCTTTAAGAAGGTGCTCGCCTTCCAAACGTTTCTGGGTACCCCAGAGAGCCATCGTCGGTAAGACATTTAATTTAGTCTTCGGATTAGTACGGAACGGGCATTTAAAATCTTTCCAACTGTAAACCAAGTTCATAAGATAAAACTATTCTGCTAAATAAAACTTTTTCTTTTATTTATTACTTTAAATAATTCCTTACTAAGCACGATCTCCAACTTCAACATGAACGATATGCGAAGACTCAAGAGCGGCTTTCAAGCCTTCTTCGATAGCTGGCTCGGCTACAATTTCATTTTATTTAAATCAATTAATCACGACAATAAATTTTTATAACTAAAATACCTTCGACACAATCTGAGCACCAGCTGAGACCATTATCAAGTTTACTTCCGCTATAAATAACTATAACTTGCCCATCGGCTTTAAGATCTTCCATGAATTTTAAAAAATTATCGTACCCTTCAACACTGTGCCTGACTACCATTTTTTTAAGTAAATAAAAATATCAATAACTTATTCCAACCTGATATTTACGTAATTTCATCAGCAAGATTAAGATTTATCAGTAAAAACTTGTATACTACCGTGAACTGACATAAAAAATGTCAAGTTTACAATACCACCTACTTTTTTGAACTGACATTGTTGTCCGTTGATAGCAGCACTTGCTACATGATAAAATAAACCGCTTTCACTTTTAATTTATAACAATAATAATTAATTATAACCAAAAATATAAACGATTAATTAGATATCATTGAACTGTCATTACTATAAATAATTATTTATAAATAAATTACCCGAAATAAATTTTTAAACAACAATAAATAAAATTAATTTCTTACCTCTAAAAAAAATATTTCTCTCAATAATTTTAATTGTTAAGTTAAAAAAAAAAAACAAAATTCCATAGATTTAACCAGCACAATTAATTAAGAGTGACATAAAACACATTAGTGTTTTCAAACAACTGGTGTTGATAATTTACTGTCAGTAAATTTGTTAAAAAACTTTTATATCATTCCTGGAGTTAGAAATTCATGAGTTTTTACTTTTTTAAGCACTCAGTTTTTTTTCGCTATAAATATTCACAATAAAAAATTAATTGTTTATTTATTTATGGTAATTTATTAACAAAAAAGCTGCCCGATAACTTTTACTTTGACTTCCGATGAGAGAAAATATTTTAATTGTCAGCCGCCATCTTTGAAGACTCAGAAATTCAAAAATTGAAATGTCAGATAGAAAAAAAATTGCTTTGCATGTATTTTAAAATTAAATTATTCAATAATCCTACTTAATAGTTTTATTATTATCCAGTAGATTATTCATTTATTGTAATTAAATAATGAAATTTAAAAAAAAATGATAGTAAGGTAATCTTGATTACCAGCAGCAAAGAAAAGTCCGCAAGATGGCGATCAGAGGGGTATCTTATCGTTACTAATGCAAGGTAATGTCTTTAGGTCTTAACGTAGCTCACAAAGCAGAAAGCACACACTCGATAGTAATATTATTATTAAATACTCTGTGAAGGTCCTTTTATAGTTTTCTGGAGTCACTAGCCAGCATAAATTAACATTTTAGCCAGTAGCAGTAGCTGTAGGGTTTAAAACTGCTGGTGAAAACTCGAAAATTCGGTAAAGAGTCCAAGGTGTATCAAGGCTGCCCTATATCTCAAGACTCGAGTGGTGAAAAAATTATTTTAGCCTATCCCAGCTGTTAATTATAAAGACACAACAATCAGCAGCATTCTAAAGTCGCTGGCTGGTGCTGCAGTTTGTTAAAAAAAAAAAAAAAAAAACGTTCATGCCATTGACGTAAAAGGTGGCGAGGGTCAAACGGAAACGAGGTAAATGCAATATGAGTGAGTAATAAATAAATTTTTATGTTTGTTGTATATTCTGGCTATGATGAGCTGGTTGGTCTCATCTTTATCGCACTCGATCATCTCTTTGTATAATTAAATATTTTTATTTAGTGTCCAATGGCATCGCGTAAACATTAGCCACTGGAATTCTATTGAAATTCGTCACCAATAATTATTTAACAACGAGTGCTATTTATTTTTTTTAGTTTTAATCCTATCAGCGTGTTTATGATTGATGATTAGCTGGTAAAAGAATGGCGGCGATTTTTGACATTGAACTACACGATGTTGATAACAAAATAACTGAAGAAGAGTCTGATGATGAAATTATTGAGATACATGAGGTAAATTATAAATAATTATTAATTATCTGCATTTTATATTTTAATTTATGTTTAATTTAATTATTTTTTTTTTATCTTCAGGACGAATATAATACGGATCCGAATGTCAATGAATTGATAGAGTGAGTATTTAAAATTTTGAATGCAGTTGAGATAATTTATCTTGGAGTTGAGGAATTATCAATGATGCCAACTGGATGACCTATTTTTTTTTAGAGCTGATGGGGTCGAGACGGTCTCCATTTCCGAACAGAGTGTTAACTGCGGCAGGGAGAGGGCTGGCCCACAAGATTTCGAGTTGTGTAAGGTCATAGGTAAGGGAGGGTATGGAAAAGTATTTCAGGTACGAAAAATAACTGGTAATGATGCTGGTACCATTTTTGCAATGAAGGTCAGTATAAAAATATAATATTGATTTTTAAAAATAATGTTGTCGTTATTAAAATGTTAAATGTTGTTGGTGATTGTAGGTATTGAGAAAGGCTTCGATAATTCGTAATCAAAAGGACACTGCCCACACCAAAGCTGAAAGAAATATTCTGGAGGCCGTTAAGCATCCTTTCATAGTTGATCTAATGTATGCCTTTCAAACTGGCGGCAAATTATATTTAATTCTAGAGTACATGTGCGGCGGCGAGCTGTTTCGTCATTTAAATGACGAGGGAATTTTTCTCGAAGAAACAGTATGTTTCTATTTATGTGAAATAATATTAGCGCTACAGCATTTGCACCAGCAGGGTATTATTTACCGCGATTTAAAGCCGGAGAATATTTTGCTGGACGCTGAGGGACATATCAAGCTCACAGACTTTGGATTGTGCAAGGAACACATCCAGGATGGATCAGTCACTCACACTTTCTGCGGTACCATCGAGTACATGGCACCAGAAATTCTTACACGCAGCGGCCACGGTAAAGCCGTTGACTGGTGGAGTCTTGGTACTTTGATGTACGATATGCTGACAGGCGCACCGCCATTTACTTCAGACAATCGTAAAAAGACAATTGAAAAAATTCTCAAAGCAAAACTTAGTTTACCTCAGTATTTAACTCACGATGCCCGTGATCTTATTAGAAAATTATTGAAGAGACAAGTCGCCCAGCGATTGGGTTCCGCTCCCTCAGATGCTGAGCAAGTTAAAAGTCACATATTCTTCAGACACATCAACTGGAATGATGTTATCTCGCGTAAACTAAAAGTACCATTCAAGCCGACGTTGACTAGCGAGGATGATGTCTCACAGTTTGACAAAAAATTCACCAGCTCTTTACCTATTGATTCACCACCCGAGTACACATTAAGTGAATCCGCGAATCGAGTATTCCAGGGATTTACTTACGTTGCACCGAGTATTTTAGAAGGGACATACGCCCAGCCTCGTATTGTCAATGCCAGAAGTCCTCGGAGGTCAGCTATGAAGGGTTTTTCACCACGTGGAAATCATTTCCATCTACACCACAGGTAATTTTACTATTTTTAAATGTAATTAAGATAAAATTTTTTGGTAATGACCTTAATTACAGAATTTGAATAGATAATTATATTTTAAGTACCAGGTTAATTTGCTAATGGGTTTTAAGTTCTAAGTCTTCAGGTGCAATAGATTTTTTTTGTTGTAATTACAGGCACAACGGCGTGGCACATAATGGAATAGAAGACGCTGAGATGATTGAGATAGGTTAATGATGACTAATAAGTAAATAAATAAATAAATTTGTTTATAAATAATTAATTTAATTTATAAATCAATACACGATAATTATAAATTAATTATTTATAAATGAAAATGAAACTTAGTTGGTTGCATTTCGTGGCTCGGCCGTTGAGAACTTGATCAGCGCGATAACTCATTCTCAGGGATTGATTTTTTATATTTAAATATATATTAAATCGTCATATGAACTTATCGTGCATAATTTTTTTAATTACTGATTCTTCAATGATTTTTTTAATTAGCATTGAAAATATAAATCGACGGTTGAGTTTAGCTAATTTTTATTTAATTATTATAAAATTATCATGAAATATAAATAAATAAATATAAATATATAAATATATTTTACTCGTAATAAACAACTTTATACGTAATCGAAGTAATAATAATAATAATAATAATAATAATAATATAACTATAAATGTGTAACGAAAATATGAGTGATTTGCACGTTAATTAAATAGTTGCCTATAATTTAAATATTAATTTCATTTATCCACGTCTTAGCCGTTTTGTTTATTTAATTAAATAAATTGAGTAATTAATAATAATAATTATAATCACTAAATAGATTTAACGTTACACTATTAACTTTAGCTTCGAGTTAAATATTTTATATAAAAAACTGCTAAGTAAATTTAGCGAACATTTAACATAAGTAAATGGAGCAGACATCAGATAAATTTCAAATTATTAATAAATAGAGTAAATAATTAATAAAATAAAATTATAAAAACATGCACATTTGAAAAATTTTGAAATTAATAAGTGCATTTTTTATAATTATTTATTTTATTTATTTATAGTTTTAAATTTTTCCGATCTGCTACATTCACTCTCATACATTTAACTGATACTCTAATTGAGCGATAGGAATTATAATTTTAAAAAAATAACAATAAACCAATAAAAATAATTTGGCCATTGAAAACTTAAAAAAGAAAATAAAAAAAAAAAACTTAAAAACTGCCCAAGTGTTCAGACTTAGGTCGACCAAAAATATTTTTAGGTCAACTCAGTCCTATGTTATCATATATTTTTAAAATATTTTTGTGACGCCGATAATTTAAATAATAAAACAATCTTCCATATGATGTTAATGATAATAATGACAAATAGTGCAGACGTTAATGCAGATATTAATTAAATATGTATCGATAAAATAAATCGACGTGGATTTATGTAATTACATATATTACATATTAACATAACGATAAATGTCATTAACTATTATAGATATAATTACTATTAAATTACATATTTATTATAAAATAATTACAACGTAGCTTGTTTGCTTAACATAAGACTAAATTTTATTATTTTAAAAAATTTTTGAGCTTTAATTGCAATTAATTATTATTATTATTGTTATTACTATTAGCAAAACCTTTTAGTTTATTTTTATTTTATTGCAATAAAAGCAACGAGACTTTTTAAAATGACCAATTTATTATTTTTTATTTTTATTTTTAATTTGTGTGTAGTCATTTAGTTGTTGGTAGATAAAATTAAGCTCTCAATGTTTTATAAGAATTTCTGTCAATTAATTTTTAGATAAATTTATTATTATTATTATTATTTTTTTTTGTGTTGATACAAAAATAAAAAACTAGCAATAATATGTGTGGCAACTGTAAGATTTATCATAAATAAATATACGATACAATGCACTGCCGATGATTGCTTATCGATATTTAATTTAAAAAATATAATTTAATTAAGTAATTGGCACAAATAAATGAATAATTAATTAATTAAATTATAATAATTTGAGAATAAAGTTTTGTTTTTTTATTTTTTAAAAATTGTGACATGAAATAAAGTAACAAATGCTTCCACTCAAGAGATTTATGACTTAGAATTTAAGATAAATTGACAATTGTGTGTGTTTAAAATATTAATTAAAATTCATGTCGAGTTATTCTGGCTCAATAATAAGTTTGCATAAATATTTATACCGATATAAGAGATAATATGACTTGTAAACTGAGTGAAAATAATATTAACAATCATCATATTTTTATTTATAGTTACCAGCAGCTAATTTATCGAAATTAGGATAATTAGTCTGCTAATTTAATCATTAAATATATATAAACATATATATTTTATCAATAATCAAACATTGTAAACTGTGAATACAATAAACAAACGATTGTTTGTTGTGTTGTAACTTGTCATTTTTTTGTCTTTGTCAGCTATCAAACTATTTTAATTAAATAAAAATAATAATCATTACTACTGTTGTTGTTATTTTATAAATTTATATTAAGTCAAGGTTTGACCCTTACACGTTCATAACTATTCCAAGACGTTAAAAATGTTTTTGTTTATTTACATTTATCTATTTTTATCTAATTCAATATAGTGCCTGAAAGGGTTAATTAATGATAGTAATAAATTATGGTTGTTTCGTAGTATCGATATTTATTTAAAAATTCGTACAGCGAAACCTTTCACTTCTATTTACAGAAAATAATAATGAAAACAATGATGATATACGTACTAAGTAATTTGAAAATCTTAAAAATTATATAATAAATCGATAATGAAGCAGATATTTTATCTATTCATAAATATCTTCTCTATCTGCAATATAACGTACGATGTCACCGGGTTTCATCAACTTCTCGGCATCCATGTCGGGAATTTCAAAACCAAAGTCATCCTCGATGGCCATTATCACTTCGACGTGGTCCAGAGAGTCAAGACCCAGATCGTTCATGAAGTGCGAGTCCAAAGTGAGCTGTTGAGTAAAGTTATTTTAACTGGCAATCAACTAATTAATTAATTAATTGAGTAAATTATATAAACGCGAGCCACGAAACGAGCTAGCCACATTTTTTTTTTCTTATTTAAAATGTACCTTTGATGGATCAATTTTGTCATAAAGTTTAAGGATCAAGAGTACTCTTTCACGAATGACATTGAGTGTCAAAGGTGGTTTACCGCTGTAGCATCGTGTCTGCTCGACTCGTGGCCCCTGTACAAAAAAAAAACAATTTGTTTAAGCAAATAAACATTTATTAACCTTATCAGCTGTTATTTTATCATAATCTGTGCATATTTTTAACACACGTTTTTCAATTTCCTCAATCGGAATTTTTTTCTTCATACCATCTGAATAATTCCGCACCTATTTTATTATTAAATAAATTATAAAAAAAAATTCTATTGATAATTGCGCATAAATATTTGAAACAAAATAGTAATAATCACAATAATTGTTATTATGTAATTGAAGTAATGAAATTTATTAAATAAAAGTACCTGAGAATAGATCGGTGTAATGAACTTGGAACCATTTGCTTTAACATGGAACCTCTGCGCTCGTGTTACAGCAATAGCTCCGATTCTTTTCCCGCAAACAAAGTTGGATAATTTTTTAAAACTAGAGTTTCGGGCGATTACTCTGATACTCGTCAACGATGCCATGATTCTGAGTTTAAACTCAAGACAAATATTTTTTTAACTTTAATTCACTTGGTTAGGATCTGAAATTATCGAATCAATTCGTCAGATGCCGATTACCAACACACATTCATTTTATAAATTTTATTCAGCCATACAGGCCACAAAAATGGTGTCTGTGAGTCACGTGACGTTGAATCTTACACTTTAATATCATGTTCCAGCAGCTGCTGACCCCACGAAGCTCTGCTCCAAGTGATACCGTCAGGTCTTCATCATTCTCGCTCGCAATTTTTATATCCATCATTCGATTATGTAACAGTCATAGTGACCGTCTTTGTCGGCAGTGAGTTACTTTATCATCCCAATAATTAGATTATAGATATATAGATATATACATGTATACATTAATAGTTATGGGTAAAGCTCAAGCTGGAGAAGCAGAAGCTCGTTCCTTTGTATGATTCAACGTCACTGCGACGCCAAACGTCAAAATAAAAAATATATATACATATATACGTATGTCTATTATCGAGCGAATAAAAATTCAGTGATGTGATATGTGATGGTTTTTTTAATTTGCCACGACGACATGCCACTTCACCGCTTTTTTATTTTCATTTTAATAAACTAGTTTTATTATTTTTTTACTACAGTTTCTTACAAACTGCGTATTTATTTTAATAAAAAAACAACAATAACAACTAACCAGTACTTTGTGTACGCAGATAAACATTAAAGTGAAAGTTATCATTTATATCAACATGGGAAATGTTGACACAAAACTTAATTTTCGTAAAGCTGTCGTACAGCTGACGTCTAAAACACAAGTATGATTTATTTTATTATTTATTTAATTAATTAATTAATTATGGTAATGACAATTATTATTTGTAGGTAATTGACGTGGCTGATGACGAGTTCTGGGACCAGTTTTGGTCGGAGAACGTGTCTAATGTCCAAGATGTATTTACGTTGATTCCTGCCACGGAAATACGTATGCTTCGAGAAGAATCTCCATCAAATTTAGCGACACTGTGTTACAAAGCGGTGGAGAAACTGGTAAAAGCTGTTGACAGCAGCTGTCGGACTCAGCGTGATCAGATGACGGTACTGAATTGCTGCAGACTATTAACGAGATTGTTACCGTACATTTTCGAAGACCCGGACTGGAAGGGATTTTTCTGGTCAAGTTTACCGGGAAAGGAGCCAGAAGATGAAAGCATGCCGCTGGCACACTCGTTGCTCAATGCAATCAGTGACTTATTATTCTGTCCAGACTTTACAGTGGTCTCAGGACGTAAGTCTGGTCCAGAAAAAGCTGAAGATCTAGCTTCTATAGATAGCTGTGAGTATATTTGGGAAGCGGGAGTCGGTTTTGCGCACTCGCCCCCACGTTATCCGCACTTGGACTCCAACAGAACGGAGCTACTGAAGCTACTGCTGACCTGCTTCAGCGAGACAATGTACAATCCGCCAAATGATTCAGTTTTTGTACCGAACAAGTGGATCCATTACTTAACAAGCGCTGAAAATCACAACGCGCTGCCCATGTTCACTTCTCTCTTGAACACAGTCTGTGCCTACAATCCCGTAGGACTTGGAGTTCCTTACAATCACTTGCTATTTACTGATTCACTGGAACCACTTGTTGACGTCGCACTGCAAATTCTTATCGTTACGCTGGATCATGACGTAAGCGGCGGTGTTGCTTCTGCTTCTGAGGAGTTATCAATGACTGCTGATAATTTATTCATTAATTACCTCAGCCGTATTCATCGTGATGAAGGTATTTTATTGATCAGTCAGCTAAAACAATTAAAAAACTTAAATTAAATAATTATTTTTTATTGCAGACTTTCATTTTGTACTAAAGGGTATCACGAGATTACTTAATAATCCTCTTACGCAAACATATTTGCCTAATTCAACGAAAAAAGTACATTTTCATCAAGAGCTTTTGGTATTTTTTTGGAAAATGTGTGATTATAATAAAAAATTTTTATATTTTGTACTTAAAAGTTCAGATGTACTTGAAGTTTTGGTGCCTATTTTATATCATCTCAATGACTCGAGAGCTGATCAATGTAAGTACCCAATAAAATATTTTAAAATATATCATTTTAATTTGAAATAAAATATTTTTGTAGCTCGAGTTGGATTAATGCATATCGGAGTATTTATTTTACTACTATTGAGTGGAGAGAGAAATTTTGGAGTGAGACTAAATAAACCGTACACGGCAACAGTACCAATGGATATTCCAGTCTTCACTGGAACTCACGCAGACTTACTGGTGACAGTATTCCACAAAATAATCACGACAGGCCATCAAAGACTCCAGCCACTCTTCGACTGCTTACTCACAATCCTAGTAAACGTATCGCCATACTTAAAAACTCTGTCCATGGTAGCCAGCACAAAGCTACTCCATTTACTCGAAGCATTCAGCACTCCCTGGTTCTTGTTCTCCGCCCCGACAAATCACCATCTCGTGTTTTTCCTATTGGAAATATTCAACAACATCATACAGTACCAGTTTGATGGCAACAGTAATCTCGTCTACACAATTATCAGAAAGCGACAGGTCTTTCATGCCCTTGCGAATCTCCCGAGCGACTGCAGTACTATTGCAAAGTCTCTGAGCAAAAAACAACGCAAGCAGATACCATCGACCAGCACGTCTACGGACAACGTAAACGAGGCTGCAATGGAAGGTTCACGTCCAGCTCAACCTGCTGAACCCGGAACACTAAATGCTACTCTGCTGGAGACCCCAGGGATTGAGAAGATGACGGAGAAAGAATCAGCTCATCCTCTCAGTCCCTCGATATCGGATGTTGATATCAGCAAAACTGTTGCTTCTGCTAATGGTAAAGATCAAGTTACTTCTCCTGACTGTCAACTCAAAAAATCTATTATCCAAGTAAGTGAAAATTGTTTATTATTTTTTAATAAATGGTAATTTTATTCATATATTTATTAATAGAGAGGAAGTATCAGAGTATCTGAAGAAAGAACAAATACTCCAAATCAATGGGTTCCATCAGCTGACTGGGTCTATCAATGGAAAACAAAACTTCCTCTGCAAACAATAATGCGATTGCTGCAAGTACTAGTACCACAAGTTGAAAAAATTTGTATTGACAAGTAAGTTATATTTAAATAACTTGTAATTTATGTTTATTAATTAATTAATTTATTTATTTATTTATTTATTTAGGGGCCTGACAGATGAAAGTGAAATCCTCAAGTTTTTGCAACACGGTACTTTAGTCGGACTACTTCCTGTCCCACACCCCATATTAATACGCAGGTATCAAGCCAACGCAGGTACCACCGCCTGGTTCCGTACTTACATGTGGGGAGTAATTTATCTGAGAAATGTTGAACCGCCAATTTGGTACGACACGGACGTAAAACTCTTTGAAATCCAACGGGTCTAATCAATCTGACAAATCAAATAATTATGTCAATGCTTAATTACAAAGCAAACGATTTAAATTAAAAAAAGAAATAATTTTATTCGCCTGCTACATAAATATGCCTGTACAATTTTTGTGTATGCAATTTAATCAATTACATTTCTTAAGATTACATATTATAGTATATATATATATATATATTAATTGAAAGAACAAAAAAATCTGTCGCTTAGCACTGTGTTGTCATTATCAATTATACATTGTAATATACATTATATTAATTATAATTATTCTTATTATTATTGACTTATCGCTTCTGCGTATAAATTATTATTATAACATTTATTTTATTTATTTACATTTTATCTTGTAGCCTTTTCATAAGAGGGTGGCGGTGCTTCGTCGTATTGCGAGTTCGGTGGTATCAGAATAGCAATATGATAAGGTGGTGGTGAGGGTGAAGGTAACGATGGAGTCGAGGGGAACAGCATTGAAGAGGAAATTAACTGCTGCTGGTGTTGATGATGATGTTGATGTTGATGCTGGTGCTGATGTTGGTGTTGATGCTGATGCTGGTGTTGGTGCTGATCTATATGCTGATTCGATTGAGTTGACGGCGACGACAGTGAATTCATTGGTAACGGATTATCAGCAGTTCCACTTTGCTGATGATTAGCTTCATTAGTTACGTCCGTAGTTACTGTCGCGATTGATATCTCAGGCACGTGATAATGATGATCGTTGCGATTGCGACGGAAGAGAGTCGAGTAAAAGCAGCCAGAGATCATAAGAGCCACCAGAAGACCGCAGAATATAAATACGTCAAGACCCTTGTCAGGCTGGAATATATTATTTTTTAACTAATTAATGCATAAGTAGTTAATGAGTATTTAATTGCTTACCCTATGATTGAAATAAAATTTAGCTATGGTAACAAATCCAGTTGCCAGGATAAACGTTATCCAAACACCACAACGCAGTCGGTAGCCAGCCAACTCAGCGCTACTTATTTCGGATATTTCGATTATTCCTCGATTTATTGCTGGATCATTTGGAAGTACACGACGGACATGTGCGTTATTTGTTACATTGCTGTAAATAATCATCTAAGTAAATAGCTGAGTTAGTTACAATTATCTATTACATTAAAAAAAAATGAAACGTTAATTATGTTCTTCAACATTACACGTAAATTTATAATTTGATAATTAAATGAAATAAATAAATAAATAAATTTATTTATTTATAGATTGAATTGTTAAATAAATATCAAACGTCTGAAACATCACAAGCGAATCACCCTGTGTATAAGAAGAACATGTTTCTCCTTCTCGAATCCTTCTAGAAGATCGTGTGTTTTTGATTTTAATTACTTGGCGATGCCGTTAGGCTGCTGTCCATGATGACGCGTAGACTCGTGTACGTTGTTGTTGTTGTTGTTGTTATTGCGCCTGGTATCAGCATCTCTCGGTTGATAAGCAACAGCACCAGCACTGCGGTTCAATGTCCCATCACAGCTCCTGGTGTTTGTCCAATTAGCATGCAATCGATTCGGTGATACCATCGAACTATTTCCGGTTCTTCTAGAACTGCTTCTGCCTACACCACCAAAAACACCCATTGTATTTATTTCATCTACTCTTATCATTATCATAAATAATAATTATAAATTTTTTTAATTACCACAATGTGTTTTCAATAACGGTATAGATGCTTGTAATGAAGATGCAGAAATAGCTGCTGTTGCAGCGTGATATCTTCTGCACCCACCACCAATCGCACGGGACCTGCCCGCTGGTTTATTGATCCAAAAATGCATCAGTCAATGCTGATAAAAGTTTATGAGAGATCACTAATACTAAACAACTCAATCACTTATTATTATTATTGTTATTATTATTATTGCTAGTACGTCATCATGGTATTTTTATCAATACTGTACCAACTCTCATTCCATTCGATAGTTTAATTTATTTATCACTTAAATATGTAGTCCATATTAAAACCGATGATACACGAGACCATTCCCTCATTTTCGCCTTTTTTTTTTTTACTTAAAATTCTTTTTTTATATTTTTAATTACTGTATTTACTAATTATTTATATTCCAGATTGAATTGTTGTTGTTTAAATTTATTTGTAGTTTAAGATGTTGAATATAACGGATAAGACACGAGAAAACGCACTTAGACGCACTAACTCTAAAATTCCAGTACCAACTGCTCCTGCGCTGGATTTTTTTTGTGATCTACGTATGATTACATAGCTCAAGTGTACGAAGCGCAGATAAAAAAAAATCATAATTCTACTAAAAAGTTTTATAATTTTTAAACATTAAATGTATGATAAAAAAATATAAATGATTTTGTTTATAATTAAATTTATTAATTACAATAAAAAATAATTAATTTTGCCAGAGTCGGAGAACTTTATCTTTTCCTCCGGAAGCGACTCGCAGAGCGTCCGGGGACCAGTCGACGGCGTAAACTTCATCAGCGTGCCCAGGCAAATCTTGCGCCAGCTTTTTAGTTTTCATACTCCAGACCTTTAGAGTTGAGTCGGAGCTACCGCTTACGAGTAACCGGGAATCAGCACTCCAGGCTATTGAGTAAACGGCTTGGACGTGACCTCTCAGGGAAGCTATAAATTTACCCGTTATTGCTTCCCACAGTTTTATTGATTTATCAAACGAGGCTGATGCAATTACCCGGCCATCCGGTGAGAATTTAACGTCGTTTATTAATTGTTGATGTCCTGTCATTCTCGCTGTAATTTAAATATTTTATTTTTAAAATTATAATAATTATTGATTTTTAAATTTATTACCGATTGATTTTTTATCTTTCTCCGGGTTCCAGAGGTAAAGAGTGAAATCATCGGATCCAGATACCAATTTTTCATCACCAAGAGCTTCGTAACGCTTCAGAGCTTGCTCTTGGAGATTTGAAGATTGATTAGAGCTTTTTACAACTTCAAAATGTCCAGTTCGTAAAACATAGTCAACGTTCAATGCCAGGGTGTTGACCCAGTGAGCATGTCCTTCCAAAATTCTACAAATAATTCCCTGAAATTTATTTATATTAATAAATTTTCATTATCTAACTTAAGTTTATTCAAAAGAATTACGTCTTCAGCACGCCAAACTCTGATTGTTCGGTCCTGAGATCCAGAATAAATTAGCCCACGGCCACCCCACCGGACACACGTGACACTTTTGGTGTGTCCAGCTAACACCCGAGTAGTTTGTCCAAGTTTAGTGTCCCAAATTCGTAAATCCTGATCTTTGGAAGCGCTGACCAGGTATCTGCACTCTGGATTACGGTGATAAGGTTCCCATGCCAGGGCAGTCACCCACTTTTTGTGTCCAGTCATTGTTTTGCCAACTTGTTTTCCAGTTTCCGGGTCCCACTGTATTATCGTCCCGTTTTTGCAAGCGGACACAAGCTTGGTACCGCATGGAGACCATGATATACATAGAACCCAGTGTTTATGACCCTCGCAAGTGTATAAAGGCGTTTGGGTATGAATGTCCCAGAATCTGACAGTCGTATCACCAGATCCACTGGCTAAACCCTGGCCATTTGGTGAAAATGCCACCGATATAACAGCTTCCTTGTGTCCTGCAATTAAATATTAGTTTAATAGATTCCTGTCAACAGATCTAGGGGTCTGAATAATTAAGTCTACCTTCAATGGATCCAGTGCACCGAGTAACAGCTCGGACTTTGAAAACAGCTTGAGGCTGGTAGACAATATCGATCACCTGCTCACAATCATTGCCCTTTAAATTTTCTTGAAGTGTTCCGACAACTTCGACGTCATTTATAAAAAATGATATTGGAACTGGATCCTCTTGGTCCAGTAAATTGTTACAGATACTCTCTAGCTGCTTAGCGGTTGTTCCACCCGGCAAATTAAATGTATCAGGTAATATTTCACCTGTTTCGGATTTGAATCGTGCCAACACTGTGTGTATTTGTCCCTCATTCACTTCCATGTCTTCTAATTTTCTTTTACTCATTTCTAATAGATTATTATTTTTTTCAATCAATACTTGATCAATTTAAATCTCAAATGAGAGGTTAGGATTTTTATTTATTGAAATTTAAATAAAAACAATTAATAAATAATTAATTGTTAAATATTTTTATAATTACCTGCTTAAATAATAAATATTTACAATAAATACTTTACAATAATATTTCTATAAAAATAATTTATAAATAAACTCTAGTGCCGATATGAACACGTGCTGATTAGCTGTTTATTATTCGACGCGGGAAACCTGTCAAATTTAAATGCATGAGCACAGCTAAGGAATTTAAATTTTTCAGAGCGAAAAAATTCAAATTTAAATTTGATATTTTAAAAAAATTAAAGCTTTCATTTTTAAAAATAATGTCATTTGTTTATAAAAGTAAAAATATTATCAGTCTTCTATTTTTAATGTCACTTTTAATGGCGCAAAAATTTAAATTAATTTTTAAAATTTATTTTGAAAATATTATTTACATATTTACTTAAGAAATTTTTCTAACAATATATTTTATATAATTTTTATTCAAAATGATTTCGTTCATTTGTCAAATTTGAATTTTCTGGTACTGATATTTATGTAAGTGAAAAATTATCCATAACAGCAGACGTTAAAGTAACTTGTAGCCGGTCACAAGGAGATGAGCACTATTGTCGTATTAAAATACTATAGTAAGACATGCTCGAGGAAAATACAATAAAGGAAAAAAAAATATATATAGAGATATATCTACATGTAAGAAAAGAAAAATACAACAAAACCCGTAGTACTAGGGTATACAGTTGATGCCGTTTTTTCTATTCGCATCATTACATTCTTCTTCTTTACTTGATTGTCGTGCTGCACAGTGTGGCAGTTTTTATTCTCAAACTCGAGCTCAGCTCCCTTAAGTTGGCGGGGGGAATTCGATTTTTGGCAAATTTTTTTTAGCAATTCGTTTGTTCGTCGATTGTTCGTCAATGTTCGCTATAAATAATTATTTGTTCGTTCTTTATTTTTTTTTAAATAAATTTTTAAAAATTTATTTGAAGTTAGCGGTGACTATACTCATTTTCTATCTTTTTTAATTTTTTTTCCATTTATCTTGATTTGTTTGTTAATACCCCACCAAAAATAGCGTTTGTTTGTTTGTTTTTATATTTATAATTAATTATTAAAATTTTAATTATGCCCGTTGATCTAATAGTAGTTGTGCGCATGCGCAAGTGTCTGCTCTAGGTTTAAAATTTTTTATTGTTTTCATTATTATTTATGTTTTAATTAAATTAGTAATCTTATCAAGTAATTATCAAATCCTGTTGATCATCTAGCACATCGTAAGAGTATCCAGGTATTTATCGGAGAGAAATGTCAATAAGCCACAATAAAATATGAAACGAAAGAGTCCTCAAAGAATCTTAGAAAACCACTTTTAATATTATTATTATTATCTTTATTTATTTAATATTTAATACACTCGACTAATTATTTTGTTTTATCAATATTAATTATGTATTAAAAATACTGAAAACATTTTAATGTTATTTTCATTTACTCTTTTATAATTTACCGCTCTGTTTTGTAACTTACGTGGTGTGTCACCTATTATCAAGTATTTTAACTTGCCGTTCAACTAGTATTTTTGTGTTACACAGTTGGTCTCATAAATAGTTGGTAAACCAATTACTAAATTACAAGTATCATCGAAGTCAATAATAAATAAATATAATATTGGAGCAGGTTTGTAAAATTAAACTAATAATTAATTATTTATTTAATATTAGAGTAGACTTATACAATTGAAGTTATTAATTATTCATTTGCGCAATTTTTATAAATTTATATTTTGCGTCTACATTGAGACTCAAAATAACTTAGCCTAAGAAATTTGATGAAAATTTTAATTAATATTTATTATTAAACATCATTTTATAATTAAAGATGTTTTTCTAATTTTTTTTTTTTTTTTTTTTTTTTTTTTTTTCCAAATATTAAAATTTTTTTTATTTTTCAGTTTTGAAAACAATATTTTTATACCACTTATCAAAATGGAGCTCAACTCTATAATGTTTCACCAATCGGATGTGATTCTTTCATCTAATCTCCAACATTATTTGTCCTTCATTTATATGTAAGTATATTACCATTAATTATTAGTACTGCTATTAATAATTTTTACATCATTTTATTTTTTAATTATAAATGTGTAAGTATTTATGATCTTGGCGATTCTTGGAGTAGTTCAAATGTTATTATAGAAGTCACAGTTTATTGAATTGTTAATTATTTCAAGCTGAAATTTATATTTATAATTTTACTAGCCGACCTGATAATAACAGATACAACAAAAAAAGAATTAGCGAAATCGGCCCAGCCGTTTACGCCCGATGCTGTAAACGAGGGAAATCAGGATTTATTTGCATATATAAAGATATGCATTAAGAATATTCAAACTTATGTTTGCGTATTGTTTGATTGCGATTTTTATGTATGGAAAGCGCCCAATTTTAAGTAATAAATAAAAATTTCTCTTTAAAATTACATCGTTTTTAATTTTATGATCGGAACGTTTTAATTCCGTTTTAGGCATCGTGGGAACTGATTAATTATTTTATTGTTATTAATTTCAGATTTTTTTATTTATTCGAACACCTTTTTAAGATGAATTTTCCCAGTGACAACAAGGAAAAGTTCAGCAAAATTATTAATTGGAGTTTATTGGTAAGTAGCTAGTTTTGCAAACAGTAAAAAAATTATCATTAATAATTTTTTTTTTTTTTTTGCACATAGTAAAATTAAATATTTAAATCAAATTCTATTAGAAATAATTAATTCCCAAGTAACATACACCCAACTTTAAGATGTCTTTAAAAGGATAAAGCAAATTTTCTTTTGTCTCAAAGTCACCTTTTTCGGTGTAAATACAACATGCAAATGTTAGTCCCGGAGCGAAAATTTGTGTTGTTTTTCCTGTCTTATGTCAATTAAAAAGTCGTTTAGATGACTTATTAGCTACTATTTGTAATTTTTCACTTTTTGTCGTCATTTGTGTCAAGTCTTTTAAGTAGATATTTTTTCGGTGACATAAATTTCTGATCGTTTTGTCAACATGTTGGTGCCTTATCGATGTAGCACAAAATTGCCTAAAAACTGATTCCTGATAGCCAGAGTTACTGACGAGAAAGTTGGTGTAAATGAGTTGCGAACAACTTGACGACGAGTTGTCGACAACTTTCAGCTTTTGTAACTGTATTGACTACAAGTTGTCGACAAGTCTCTTGGAAAGTTGCGATCAATTTATGGAAAGGCCAACTTGGCGGCAGGTCGCCACCCTGGCTATCAGGGATATCTTATAGATGTCACAAAGGCAAGTGTGACACTTGGGTTATTATCAGTCGATAAATTAGGTGATACAACCTATTATTTCTAAAATCTAATCCAAGGAAATATTTATTTATTAAAATATTTATTAGATGCATAGTAATCAGGCTGACGAAAACATTTTAATTCCTTTCTTTTATAAATAATTATTATATAATAATTATTTATAACAATTATTTTTACATAATAATTATTTATAATAAAATAAATATTATTTTCTACGTTGATCACTTAACTTAAATTGTGGTAAACGGATTATTTGCTTAAATATATTAACTTAAATTATTATTTTAAGTAAAAAATAAATTGATGCTGTATGGACGTCAATTAATTTTTTTTTTCTTTTCATTTCAGGTTTTATCAATCATTAACTCAATAATGCCGAGACCACTGCTTGTATCAGATGAGGACTCAATAGCTGTTATAAAAAGATATATGAGCTACTTCTGTTCAGATACCTTGCCAGCATACTCTGCTGAGGTATGGTCGAAAATGTCCAAGGAACCAGAATTTGTGGGTAAATGGAATACTGCAGCAGTTAGGACCAACATAAAAGACAATCGTAGGGGGATTTTGACTAGAGCAAGAAAAGAATGTGGATATTTTTCCCAAATAATTAAGAAAAAATTCACTTATAGTAATAATGATGATGATGACAATGACAGCAATGATAATAATGATAATGATGACAGTGATGATAATAGCGATAAGGATTATTTTAATAAACTATATGCTAAAGAGCGGGATGATGTTCCATGTTTTCATGTTGAAATTGCTAGAGGTGTTTGGGAATGTATGTATAAAAAAGACAATAGTTGTAAAAATCCTAGGTTACAGCCGAAAGTGTGGACTGACACTATTGCCTTTGAATTATGGCATCAGTTTGAACTACCGTGTGCCTTTGTATTTAAAAAAGGCACAATTCATGAAAATGGAAATTATTATGCGACATTTATTGGCAAGTGCAAAAGTAAAGTGTGCAATAATCCTATTTTTGGTTACATCGAAAACAATCCTGGGGACAAAGGTTCTGTTTTTATTAATTTTCGATGCCGGGATACTCGTTTTGAAGTTCATGATGAAGTTACAAGGCCACTGCAAGCCGAGCGAAGAAAAATGTTTAAAACTATGATCGATGCAAATGGAGTTAAGGGAACTATTTTGGAGCAAGCTAAAGATCTGTTAAAACCAGGTAGTACTCAATGTCCTGTTCTATTCAATTCTAATGTTTTATATCAAGTAAAGAAAGAATCTAAGGAAGAAAAGTTGAATGTCAAGCCAGAAGATCGGAGAGATTTGATTAAAGCTATTTATCGTATCAACGAGGACGATAATCCTGCTCATCAAAATTTTATAAAAGTTGTAATTGATACGCCTTTTTCAGTATTTTATGTTTCACCGCAACAAATCCATTGTTATAACGAATACAGGCGTCTTCACAGACACTATTCTTCTGTTTGTATTGATGCTACAGGAGGTCTTGCAAAAAAATTTCTAGACAGCAAAAATAAAACTACGAGTAGTATTTTTTTATACCAAATCGTAATTAATTTTAGTAATACTTCACAATCTGTTTATCAAATTTTATCGGAAATTCATGACACTAAGACCATCAAATTTGGACTAGAAAACTGGCTTAGTAAAGTTTCGCCTCCGACAGAAGTAGTCTGTGATGGATCTCGTGTCCTTTTAAATGCCTCCTGTTTAGCTTGCAATAATTTTTCTTTATTTGATTACGTTAATAGGTGTTTTCAACATGTCAAAAACGGTGCTTCACTTGACTCTGTAAAAACTTTTATCAGATTGGATACGGCTCATTTTATTCATGCTATAAGTGGCTGGAAATGTTGGAAATCGGTTATTCATCCAAGAATTAAATCATTTTACTTATACAGTGTTGCATTATTGATGGATTGTAATAATTTAAAAGATTTTGAAAGAATCCTTGTATTAATTTTGATTGTCTGTGGCACCGAATATGATGATTCTATTGTTGATTTTGATGGCGAAATGATAACTACAAAAGCAGCAAGGTCAGAGTTGGAAAAATTGATTGCCAAAAATGAATCTCAAGACTTTATTAATAATATTGAAGACAAAATTAAAACTATGGAGTTTGATCAAGAAAAAAATGAAACTTTACGCCGAGAGACCAATACTGATTTATTAGAAAAAGACACTACTATTTCAAGTTGGATAAATAATCTTGTCGCTTTTTCATTGAATGTTCATTCTGATGGTAGTAATGATATTAATAATTTAAACACTTTTTATGTACCTCTATTTAAAGATTCATTACTTAAAGAAGTGAGAGAGTTTCCGCTATGGACGAAAGTTTGTATTCATTACACGAGTTTACGAGCAACTTCTGCGTACATAGAGCAAGCGTTTAAAGAATTGAAAGAGTTATTAGGTAAAATGATTTCTCTCCCTGCACGTGTTGATTACTTAGTTAAAGCTCATCTTAAACTTATTGATGGTGGTGTCAAAATTTTTGAACGCGAATTGTTAAAATTCGTTAAGAATTACCATGCTAATAAGCAAAAAAATGATAAAATAAATAGTAATCCTGAAGACGAATTATGCAAAGAAGATTGCGAACCTAACGATAATTTACTCAATGAAAATTGGAATGGACAAGGATATGATATGAAGCACAACGACTGTGATTGGTTAGATTCAGATTGTCATTTATTCAATGAAGATATTCCCACCAATTTTAATACTGAGTCATTTAATTCTTCTGAAATTGATAATAATAACGTTTTAGATAATATTGATTGTAGCGCAAATGAAAATAACGAAAATTTATATCAGCCGAATTTAAATAATTTAGTTAATCTTGATCACAGTTATTGTTCCGATAATAATTCACCATTGAATGAAAACAGTTTCGATGCCGCTGTGGAAAAAAATTTAAGAATGATTAAAAAGGAAGGTAAATACTTCAAAAGTTTTCCCGAAATCAATTTAATAAACAATTTGGCGCCTTCAAACAAAAAAGAAGAATTTTTATTACAAAATGGTAATAAAAGCGGACCTGTCTTTTTTCAAAATGAATCCTGGTTTGCTTTCAATACGTGCCCATTCGACAGTATTGTTCAGTTGATTTTCTATGGATGTTTACAAAATGAAGAATTTAATAATTTTGTTAGCAATTCTTCAAATTCCACTTTTAATTTTGTTACCGATTTTATGTCAACAGGATTAAAAAAAGATATCTATGTTAAACGATTTTCTATTTTACATCCTATCTATCAAGACACTGAATGCACACAAAATCAAATGAATATTGCCAATCGTAAAACTAAAAACGTAAATCGTTGTATTAATTGTGTAGATAACGTGAATAGTTTGTGGATTAAATTATTTACAAGTGAACCAAGTGCATTCGAAAATAATTCATGTTCATCATTCGGCTGCCAAGATTATCAACGTAATATACCGGTTTTGACTGCAAATTATAATTTAATCATGGAAAAAGGGTTTAAATGTTTGCAAGAAGCATTACATTTTAAAAGCATAGCTTATAATAAATTTTGCACAAGCTGCCAAAAAAAACAAACAACCTGTAAAACGACACTTAATCGATATATTTACATTGAATTAGACGTAAAATCGGTAAATGAAAAAGATGGAACTTCATGTAAACTTGGTGAATTACCGAAGTGTTTGGATTTAAATGAAACACATTCATCAAAAAAATTTAGTTATCGGTTGGTACATCTTTATTACATCTGAAATACAAATGATTTGTTTCTATATGATTTTTTTTTTAATTATAGCTTGACAGGGGTTATTGGTTATAACTCTTTTCACTACATCACATATTGTAGAAACTTGACAGGAAATTGGCGATTCTACAATGACCAACTAGAAAAGTCTAAATTTATTAGTGAACGCACGAAAATTGTACCTCATGGGATTTTTTACACTTTATTCTCACTGTAAAAAAGAAAAATATATTTATATATTTCAGGTAATTTCTTCAAATTTCTATAATTTTCTTTTATTTGTTCGATCAATTATATTATAAGAGAAATTTTTATTGTAACACTAAAAATAATTTTTTGTTTCGGTTCACAATAAAAATTATAAATAACTATTAACAAAGTCAGCTCATATTGAATTTTGAAAACAATATAAAAACTAATAAGTGTATTAAATTTTATTTTTTTCTGTTTAAAGTTTCTATGACTAAAAAATATTTCATAACGACAAATTAAATTCAGCTCTTTTTTATAGTACACATTTAAATCATAATTACCACTCTAATATAAATTTTCTAATAACAAATTTATGCTTCAAACATTTCATTTTTTTAATTTCAAAAGTTAAAAATCCTCGGAATCGATATGTTCAAACTATTTGATATTGGTATTAAAATAATACGGTTAATTAAGTTTTGAAACTTGTTTTATCACAAATAAACCATAAAAAAATAAATTTTTTACTTTTGTTTATAAGGTAAGAGACCTAATACTCAATTAGGGAACTAGTACCCGATCACTCCATATATTTGTATATCTATATTTACTAAATTGTTCTAAATATAGATATACAAATACATGAGTGATCGGGTACTAGTTCCCTGATCGAGTATTAGGTCTCTTATCTTAGTTTAAGCCTTTTTTAAAATAAATCAATGTTTTTTTTTTCTATAATTTATTTGTCATAAAGTAGGTTACCAATTTTTAGATAACTGCTAACTCCAAAAAAAAACTTATATTAATTAAAGTATTTGATTCATACTTTGTTCGCTACCATTTAAATGAAATCTTTCTTTTAAAATTCTATTTCAATTAATAAACATATAGTCGAATTAAACTCGTTTATATTAATGGTTGCTACTTTTTTCTTCTTCTTTTCTTTTTTTTACTACATTCGTTTTAATCCAAGAACTACGTGACTATTCTTAGTATTAGGATAAAAATTAGTCTTAAATTATCATAATCTTTAAGTGTCAATCATGTAATTGAATTATTAAAGATTTTATTTTCTCTTTTTTTGCAGCTTTAGCAAGTATTTAAAAAAATGCAATAAGTGGATACAAGTGATATTGGAAATCTCTATACTTCGATTATTATTAATATTTTTGCTCAATTACATTTATGAAAACTTAGTGTTAAGGTTGTTGCCAAAAGTAATAAAAAGTCATTAAGTGTAAAATCTATTTAAGTTTTACGATTATAAAATAAATAAAATTATTATTATCATTATTATATTATGACGTAATTTTAAAATGTTTTATACTACAAGATTAATATGTTAAACAGAAAAAATAAATGTTTTATAATGTTAAACAAATAAATAAATAATTTCATTTTTTTAAATAATGAGTAAGTTTTTTAAACAGTTAATAAATAGAAATACTAAATCTCTTTTTTTTTTATTCATAAATTTGATTCATTTTAGACATCAACAAAATCGTTAAATTATTATATTTACAGGAAGCCGTAGGTCTTTGTTAATCATTTTTTTTATACAATCAAAATTATTTTTTAAGTTAAATATTACTGTTTTTGTCGTTATTTAAATAATCTATATCATGATTGTTTTTTAATTTAAATAATAATTGTTGTACAGTTAATTTGTCATGCATAAACGACGAACATCGTTTGTAGATAATAGAGGTATAGAGAACGATCCAGAGGAGATAGTATTATCTGAGCCTTCGAAGTGAAAGAAAAAACTGTCTTTTATTAGGACTAAAATAATTCAATATTTTACAGAATGATTTGTGCCAACTATTCTGTAATGTTAGAAGAAATCAAAAGTAAGATAAGACTCAATTATGAGGTACTTTTATCGGATTAGTAAAAAACAACAAGAGCCAACTATGAAACTGATGTTACTTTATTACAAATTACATTTATAATACAAAAAAAGTATATTACGGTTAGTTAAGTAGCTGATGATATGAATATAATATTTGGAAATGCTGTAAAATACAATGTTAATTTCTAACGTTTATGCAAGGTAATTGATTTATTATTAAATATAAATTAATATTACAAATTTTTATTAACTAATATATTTTCATTTTATACTCCGTTATTTGGTATACTGTTGGAACTGCAAAGAATAATATAAGGAAAAAGTTCAAGAGTTTTTAGATTTTGACGTAAATTTAGATTCAGATTATGGATCAGAATTAAAATCTCAAAATTAATTAGTATAATGAAAATTTTAGACTCAAGAAAAATACAATAAAATGAATAGTTGAAAAAATGTTTACTTGCATTAGTTAAGTGTTAACATTTATGAAAAAACCATAGATGTAAATATATATCCCGATTATTTTATCATGCACAAGCTGCTAATACAACAATCAAATGATAAATATCACCTGCTATAAATTATGTTAGTAAGTGTTAATTTAAAATTATATGCATATATAAATCTTATCGATCTAATCAATAAAGAACATTAAACTGTATTAGCTTTTGCTTTTATTCGTTTTTTATGCTGATACATTTCTGTTTTATTCTGGTTTGAATCTGGGAAAATAATCATATAAAAGTAACGACCACGTGGTAACCATAACCTATGCAGCGGATAATTTGATCATAAGTAAAAAAATAATTTGTATTAAAAAAAAAAAAAAAACACATCATTTTGATCATAATAAGTAAAAGATTTTTGCATTAATTATGTCAGTTAGAAAAAAAGACCTTCATTGATATTTTAATTTATTATCTAGCTGTCAATCAACTACTAAGAATTTCATTCAGGGTTTTTAATTACTAACATTCCTTTCTGATACTAAGTTGATTTTTAATAATTTTGAATACTTCTTGTTTAAAATTATGCATTAAAGTTTACATGAATAAACTGTTTAAGTTATAGGCGTCGTTACACTCCTGTCTAACATTTAATGTATTAATTAATTTTCATTGCACAAGTGCATGACTCAATATTTGAAAATTTCAATTAAAATAATTTTTTTATAAAAGTTTCAATAACAATAGGTACAATATCTATATAAATAGCTAAATTTTGAATTGGAAAAATATTTCATTTATTACTAAGTAAACCACGTGGCTACCATAACCAATGCGATTTCGTATTTAATTATTTAAAATTAAATAATTTCAGATTGAAATACTTGATAATTAATTAGACTATTGTGAATAAAATATTTTTACATAAATTATTTTTTTTTAAAGAATTGTGCATTCTTTGATATTTTAATGTTTCCATTGTTATCTAGTGTCTTACATTATTAAAGATAAATTAATTTTATTAATAATTAAAAATCTAATTCTTTGGAGTCGCTCGTTATTCTTACCTGGAAATTTAACTATGTAGAGCACCTATGTATATGTAAAATATATATTATAGGGGGTCTTTTGAGTGGGCTTTTGTAAATAATTTAGGTTTTTTCATTGTTATTTGTACTTCATAAAACTTCAAATACATTTTTAATGAACTGATCCACTTTCTATAAATGCAGTAAAGGTAAAAAAGATATTTTTAATTGAAAAAAAAAAAAATAAATAAATGTTTAGACCTATAAAACTATGTTATTCAAGAAATTACAACTAGTCGAATCACCTCGATATTTCGAAACCATCATGTCTTTTTGAAAAGTAAGCCATTGTAAATATTAAATTCATAGTGAATAGACCAATATAAAAAAGCATAGAATCAGTACAAACATTTGTTTATTTCAAATTTTAACGAAAAAAAAAAGATGTCAAACATAAAATTTTGTTGAAATTGATGTGGCTAAGGTGGTAACGTAAAGGAGAATTAGAAAAATAATCAATGATAGTTAGAATTTAAGTAACTAAACTTAATTTTTTTGATCAATTATTGTCGTTAGCCGCATACTAATTACTATTTATATTGCTTATCATTTTTCAATAGATAATAATCAAGTAATATAGCTGAGGATCAATGACGAAGAAACTATAAAAATTGATTATACTAAAGTCTTAAAATTTAATAACTATCACCAACACAATATGATTTGATCATCAATGACATTTTTTATACCAATAGATTTAATTTTGACGTCACGCATAATATAAAATGTGGACATTTTCATCATCTAAAATATAAGTAAATATTATTATTATAACAATAGAATGTAAATTGATATAAATTTGTATCGATAATAAATTGCAAAAAACCATTATAAGAAACCATATTATATGAATATATACATATATTTTTTTTACTGATTTACTCTAAAACAATAACATATAGTTTTAATCTTGTCCAAAAAATGTCAAATAGTTTGCACCAGTTATTGGGTGTCTTTTGTGTTTTATTTAAAGCTGTGATTCTTGTCATATTAATTGATACATAACAATGAATGAATTGGGTAGTAATTAAAAAACAAGCAAATTTAAGAAAATTTTTTCCATTAACTGTTGAAAAAATTACTATTTTTCTCAGTATAAAATTAATTAACGAAATATTGCATTTATTAAGAGTAAAAATTTTCATAAACTTAATAGATTTATTTTAGATTTTCCTAAATTTTTAGAATAATTTTACATAATTACTTTTTTTTTCTCAAGACATAACTAGAAGTGACAGACATCTAATGGTTTCTAGTTACACTAATTAAGTTAAAAAAAAAGGAATAAATGAGACATTAAAGTTATAATGACAATATGTATACTTAAAAGATTTAAAAACTTATTAAGAAACTACTTCAGTCAACCGTACACTAATAGACGACTATCAAATATGAATAGAAATCTACATATCACTCTTAAATAGAAATCTAACGATTTCTATTGTCTTTGATATCATCATTCTACATATTAATCCGAAGTTTGCTCGCTTGGAGTAACTCATCGGCTTCGGAGACAGTCAAATAGTTTTTACTATCAAGGAAGTCCCAGTAAAAGCGTTGCACCTGTAAAATATAAATCATAAGCCTACTATTTAAATGATTTAATTAAATTGTGTCTGAAAATAGCCGATATCTAATAATTTTCACACACACACACACGCACACACACACACGCGCGCGCGCACTTATATATATATATATACACACACACACATATATATATATATATATATATATATATATATATATTACATACCTAGGCCAGTAAAATACAAAAAGTCTCAGATCACAAGTTTGTCAGCCTCAGCTTCGCCTCAGCCAACAATTACAATGATCTGAGACTTTTTTTATCTTACTGGTATAGACATGTAATAAACAATTTTTTTTCTTTTTGAATAAATAAATTATAATAAAGAAAAAAATTTATGAAATGGATACATGTCAAAATTGAATATTTATAAGTTGAATTAAAAAATAAATTTTTTCTTGATATAATTTACTTGCTAAAACAAATATGATTATCATTAGATTGTAAATGTCAGGTTCATAAACAATTTAAAATTTACCTTGTTGAAATGCAACTATGTTTACGTATGCCTCAAAGTCATTGGATCCCATGGATGATTAAAGTAATTTGACGAGTCCTCGTATTTTGCCATGATGGATGGAAAAACTAACTTGGTTATTGTAATTCTGAATCAAACTTAAAACAAAATTCTTTTATTAACAAAAAATATGATTCGTATTTACTACTCAGCAATAGAAACAAATAAACATAATAATTTTGTTGTTTTTTCAGAAAAAATTTATAAAAAACTTTTAATAAAAACGTATACATCTAGATATTCCAAAAAACAACTTTTTCTTTAAATAATTCATTTTCCAAAATATCCAAAAATGGTCGAGGCCTATGAATTTCAATGTCATACTACTCAGTAATAAAAACTGACAGTTATATAATGATTTTTGATCTGTTTTTACGAATTATTTATGAAAAAAATTATAAATACTTAACTGAAAATTTGGAAAACTAAAGGCATTTTTTTTTAACTATTATTTTTTTGATGAAACATCTGGAAATTATTGACGGTCCGAACTCTAATATCATATGATTATTTAATAACGTATTTTATTCATGTTTTTCATTTAATAAATTATTCATTTCACTCACCAATTATTTATGTACATTTAATGGATTTTACTGCTCTTTCAAGAAAACGAGAATGAATATAGAATACATGACGAGGCTAAGCATCATTTCCTAAAGGTCGTCTCAAAAATAAAAGTATTTAATGGTAAGCAATTACCGATTTTGACAAATCATCATAAATAATGAAGACATGTTTGCCGTTGTCACAAAAAAAAAGTTCTGCCATGGCACATGGCAAAAAAGTGTAAGAAAAGAGCAGCATCAGACACGGTATCGAATACGATGATAGAATAGTTAATAGCAGTGCCGTCACTATTTTCACGATCCAAGTTACTGTAGATCTCATTTGACCGATAGCAATGTAGATACAGAACTTTTTCTTCTCCGCACCAGCATAATCGAAACGCTCTTAATTAATAATAGTCTCAATAGCCAAAAAACTCTTTCCGATCGGTCCATCATCAACGATCAACTTATATTATCTACTGTACCAATTATCACCAGTGACTCAGTGAGTCTACATCCCGGATTCCAGTTTGCATAGCCTCTCTAGTCAACTCTGTATAGAAAAAATAATCGATATAATAATATAATCATAAAATATAACTGTTACCCTGATCAACAAAAATAATTTGGAATGATTCAAAACAATTTGAATCGACTAATATATAGATATACACTCAACATCAAGCAAATCATTTTTCTTAATCAGGGTACTGATCAAAAAATTTTCAGAGTTCAAAAACTTATTGATAATAATACTAATAATTAATGGTAATATACTTACATATAAATGAAGGACAAATAATGTTGGAGATTAGATGAAAGAATCACATCCGATTGGTGAAACATTATAGAGTTGAGCTCCATTTTGATAAGTGGTATAAAAATATTGTTTTCAAAACTGAAAAATAAAAAAAATTTTAATATTTGGAAAAAAAAAAAAAAAAAAAAAAAAAAAAAAATTAGAAAAACATCTTTAATTATAAAATGATGTTTAATAATAAATATTAATTAAAATTTTCATCAAATTTCTTAGGCTAAGTTATTTTGAGTCTCAATGTAGACGCAAAATATAAATTTATAAAAATTGCGCAAATGAATAATTAATAACTTCAATTGTATAAGTCTACTCTAATATTAAATAAATAATTAATTATTAGTTTAATTTTACAAACCTGCTCCAATATTATATTTATTTATTATTGACTTCGATGATACTTGTAATTTAGTAATTGGTTTACCAACTATTTATGAGACCAACTGTGTAACACAAAAATACTAGTTGAACGGCAAGTTAAAATACTTGATAATAGGTGACACACCACGTAAGTTACAAAACAGAGCGGTAAATTATAAAAGAGTAAATGAAAATAACATTAAAATGTTTTCAGTATTTTTAATACATAATTAATATTGATAAAACAAAATAATTAGTCGAGTGTATTAAATATTAAATAAATAAAGATAATAATAATAATATTAAAAGTGGTTTTCTAAGATTCTTTGAGGACTCTTTCGTTTCATATTTTATTGTGGCTTATTGACATTTCTCTCCGATAAATACCTGGATACTCTTACGATGTGCTAGATGATCAACAGGATTTGATAATTACTTGATAAGATTACTAATTTAATTAAAACATAAATAATAATGAAAACAATAAAAAATTTTAAACCTAGAGCAGACACTTGCGCATGCGCACAACTACTATTAGATCAACGGGCATAATTAAAATTTTAATAATTAATTATAAATATAAAAACAAACAAACAAACGCTATTTTTGGTGGGGTATTAACAAACAAATCAAGATAAATGGAAAAAAAATTAAAAAAGATAGAAAATGAGTATAGTCACCGCTAACTTCAAATAAATTTTTAAAAATTTATTTAAAAAAAAATAAAGAACGAACAAATAATTATTTATAGCGAACATTGACGAACAATCGACGAACAAACGAATTGCTAAAAAAAATTTGCCAAAAATCGAATTCCCCCCGCCAACTTAAGGGAGCTGCTTTGTCTTGACTTATAAGTCTTCAAGTTCTTATATGTGTATATATATGACGGATGGTGTATATATATAAATATATATGTAATATATAATATATATATACCTATATACTGAATAGGAAGTTGAGTTTGCTGTATTACTGTAAATTTCAAAAGACTGGAATATTGTTGGTCAAGCTGCTGGATGATAAATCGCTTGCTGGTTTTTATATATATTTGTACGTTAGTATATTGTTTATATATAATAATACTTTATATATATTTGTAAAATATCTATAGATTAATGGATCTCGGTAGTATGTAAAAAAATATTTATTTGGCACACGGAAATACTTGAGCTTTAGCTCACGCGCGAAAGTACGATAACGTATTCGGACACTCACCAGCTACATCATAATATATAACTAAATTTTACTGTGGGGGAGAGTAAAAAATATATATATGAGTAAATGTATGTCTTTCAATCACGACATATGTGCTTATATATATATATATATATGGTTAAGAAACGCGAGGTTGGTAATTTAGATAATTTTTCGGGGAAAATCTGACAGCTGGTAAAAAAAAATTTTTGAATTTCACCGCCAAATGGTAAAATAGATTTGAATTTTTAGTTTGTGATGAATATAGCAACTAAATATTATTGTATTGGTAAATTTATAAACAAACAATAATAATTGTTAATTTAAATAATAATTACGAGCACGGAAGTTAATTAACTGAGGAAGCTCATTAGTTTTGCTGACAAATCTCCAGGAAATTTAATGGGGGATTGAAAAAAAATTGACGATCAACTTGGGTTTGGAGGTTAGTGTCATCTCCATTGTTAAATTAAATAATATTTGTGATTATTTATAACAAAATACTTATTTTTAGGTTTGAATTTTTTTAAATTTAAATAATGGCGAAAAGAAAACGCAAGAGTGATGCTGTGGAATCTCCGTGCGACTTTCAAATAAAAATAACGGGAAATTCTGATGATGTCCAGGATATTGTTCATGAAATTCGTAATACTTTTAATTTTGATGACTTTTTCAATCAACCTGCGACGAGTAACTCACAGGAAGAGGTAACTTTTAATTTATTGGAGTCATCTCCCTCGCCGCTGGCTCCCATCAACGGCAAGAACACGGAAGACAAGCCCAGGAAAAAATTAAAAAAGGTCGACGAACAAATACTTCCTAAACGGGTCGTCCTGGTCGTTCCGAAAAACTCACCGTCAAGAACAACGCCCGGAACTAACAGCAATCAGACACCCAGTGATCCAGTTCCCAATGGAGATGACAGCTGTCAAAAAATTGCTACTCCACTTTCAGCGGCAAATGACAGTGATAAATTTAAAATTCCTGATGAATCATCTGGGATTAATGACACCCCGGTTAAAATAACCGCCAAAAGTACCAATCAAGAGGTTAAAAAGACCAATCGAGTGGCGGGAAAACGAAATTTAAATTCAAATTTAAGTGCGGATATATTAAAAAATTTACCAAAGCTTCCAGTTGATAAAAGTAAACTAGTTGACATAATTAAATTACCGAAAGTTGAGATAAATTTTCAAGAAACCGCGCCAAGTTTAAATGGTAATTTTAAAAAATCACCTAAAGTTAAATTGCAATTGCGCGCAGCAGATCCAAATTTATTAAAAAGTGATGAATTTAAAGAAAAAATAAGAAAGTTCAGAGAGAAATCAAATGATTCTATCAACGAATCAATTAATTCATCAATTAATAATAGTCCGATTAATATTTCATTGATACCCAGAGACTCTATCAGTAATTATTTGGTAAAGAAAAAACTTACTAATGATTCTTTGGAGAATGACAAAAATAAGTCAGTTGATAAAACTGGCGGGAATTTAAAAATAGCAAAATCACCGCAGAAAGAAACGGCAGCGGTCAATAGTGCGAGCGCTAATTTAAGTGTCAATAAAAAAAATGTAACCGAGGTGTCGGAAAATTTGGTATCAACGACTACTGAGTCGACTCAATTGAATAAAAATAATAACAAGAACTGTCAGTGCAGTAAAATGAATATAATGGTCGACATTGTCTCGGGACTGTTGGCGAAAATGAAGGAAAAATCAAATGAAATAGACAAGAGCAAAATAAACATGGACCAGTTGAAAGGATTGAAGGATCACCAGGACACCGATGAGTTGTTGAAGCGGCTGAGAGAAAAAGACCAAATGATAACTCAGCTTGAGGAAAAGAACAGAGAAGTCACTGAGCACTTGAGGAGAGAACAGTTGTCTAGTTCGAAGCTGAGGATAAATTTGATGAGCTGTCAGACGGAGTTGCAAAAAATAAAAAGTATTGTCAAGATGAAGACGGATCTTATCAATGAAACTGTTGATAGTGTCGTAAAAGTAAAAGAATACTTTGGAGACGAAGTGATAACCGGTGGAATCTCTGACACTGAAGACGAAACTTTCAGCCAGACGTAGCTGTAGTTTATTTTTAAAATTTTGAATTAAGTTGTGTTGTTATTTATAATTAATTTGAAAGAAAAACAAATGTACATTTTAAATAATTCATAAGATTACTGACAATTGTTTAGATACGTTAAAGTAAATGTCATTTTTTAATAATAAATGATGCGTCTTAATATTAATTTAAGTTTCGTAGTTAATTAAGATAAATATTTAAAAAAAACATTTGTATTTTATATATATAAATTGTGTAATACTTTTTATACAAACTAGTAAATTTAATTAATAATTATACACTTTATTTGTAACTTCAACAAAATATAAATTATAGATTTTAAATTACTAATTAGTTGTTATTTTTAATGATACTGAAGTTAGCCGACGTCGTTTTTGAATTTTTTTTTCAATGATAAGTTATAAAAAAAAATATTTCAAATAATTGCACCCATAATTTTTAAAATTTTCCACATATGCAATTTTTAAAATTTCTTTTTTTGTAATTAAAAAATTTTTAATTATCTAATAGCTATAAGCGTGAATGTCTGACAAGAATTTTTTAAATTTTTGAATAAAATGTAAGTAGAATAAAAATTAAAAAATGCATATTTAAATAATTCAAAAAGCGCGCGGATTTTTAAAAATTTCATTTAAATTTATTTATTTAAAATTTATAAATTGTCTGATGTCTGACACTCATCTGCTAACTGATCATATTTTTATTACAGAATTTGCGCGGCAAATATTTGAACTGAAGCTGTCAGTTTATAAAAAATGGAGGCAACTTAAAAAAAAAAAAATTATTGTTGGTGACAGGTTTGTAAACTTGACAGAATGATAACAAAAGTAAGAGTTAATAGTTTCAGTATGTAGTACATACTATCATTACTGTTCATTAGTCAATAGAGCAAGTTGGAGTAAAGAGTGAAGAGGAAGAGGAAGAGGAATAAAGACTGACGACTGTCGTAGTGAGTCTAGAGGTGAAGGAAGTGGTGGAGACTTTTAAAGCCTGCTCTTGGATGCTTTTTAATTTTAAATAATATATACCTATATATATATATATATACACATATAAACGTATATATATATATTTATGTGACAGTATTATAATGGAGACTAAAGAGGTTCTTTAATTAAAATAAATAAAATAAGTAAGTAATTATAATAATTTATTTAAATATTTGATATAAATTTATATTGTCATATTTATAATTTAGCAGGTAACGATCAAAGATCTTAATGATGATAATTTTCTGTATGGTTTGAAATATAAAAAAAAATCAAAGAAAAAATTGACAGGTCGGTTTATTTATAATTAAATCAAGATGACAGAAAGTCTTATAAATGAATGGTTAGCTGACTATGCTGATGTATCACCAGCGGAACTGCCTACCTTTGCTAACACATTGTCTCAGGACAACGAAATAGTACGTGCTCTGTATGTACTTCTTGAGGAGAGAAATAAATATAGCGAGGTATGTTTAGTTTATTGTTGAGTTTTATTTTTATTTAACGACCGGATGTCTGAGACTTTACTGGACTTGCGACGAGACAGGCTGAGGTGACTGATGAAAAATTGCGATGATTCATACTTGACCTACCCGTTGATAATACTAATAAATAGCAACTTTTTTTTACAGTTAATTGATCCTGTTTGTAATCAACTGTTCAATTTTTATCGATCAAGAGAAGTTCAGTTACAACGATTTGCATTACAATTTGTTCCTACACTTATTTTTATTTATCTTAATGCTCTAGCACATGGTGATATTAAGGTAAATTATTTATTACAAAATTAATTACTTAATAATTATTTTTTAATAAGGAAATGATCCTGGGATCAGCTGAATAATTTTTTTATTTTTTTTATATGATAAATTATAAAAAAAAAATTATTTTAAAAAATTGCACTTAAAGTTTTTTTAATTTTCTACATGTGCATTTTTTTTTTTTTTTTTTTTTTTTTTTTTTTTTAAATTAAATTGTTAATTGTCTGTTAATTTTAGGATCATAATATACGAGCACATAAAAAAGAATAATACTTATTATTATTTATTACAAAATTTACAAAAAAAAAAAAAAATAAAAAAATGCATATGTAGAAAATTAAAAAAACTACAAGTGCAATTTTTCAAAATAATTTTTTTTTTTTAAAGTTGCATTTTAAAAAAATCATTAATAAATTGATAAACATTTTAATTTAAATGATAAACCAAAAATAAATTTTATCATGACAAATATAATAAATGAACTAGTTTATTATCCAAGTAATATTACATAATATAAATGACTGGTAAACACCAAGATTAAAGTCCCAGTGTTTAATTATACGATATCACGTCATCTTGAATTAATAGTATGCAAACAAACACTAATTAAATTCACATATATATTTAAACAACAATTGCTAAGCTAAAAAATATTTATAAATTTTTTATCTAGAATTGCCGGTCGGTAGAGACGCTGCTGATAGGGCTCTACAACCTCGAGGTAATAAACGAGAATGGAGAATCGAAGACCGTGTCATTTCGGCTGCCCTCGCTGGCGATGCTGTCGATTTACCACGAGCCCTCTAGTCTCACTCACGCCTCCTTGACCGAGAGCGCGGTGAGACACTTCGAGGAATGCAACTCAAAACTCGTTAGCTGGGGTCCACTTCAACAAATAGAGACACTCAATGCCCAGAACCGACTAAAAGTCATGACAGCGCTTTTATTTATTTATAACCAACAGCTGAGTTACATCAACAAGTCCGCGTTAGAGCAGTTGTGCAAAGTTGCTACCAAGTACGTTCATTAATTAAACAATTAACGTTGGTAAATAATCTGCTGTCTACTGTAGCAATTAATTTTTCAGACTCGTAACTCAGGGGTTCTCGAAACCAGGACACCATCAGCGGGCCTCTTACAGCGAGTCCAGTTTTGTTCCGAGACTGCTACCCCGTATTCCCGTTTCAAATCAATTTCTTCTTGAATTTCTTCATGGAATTTATTTCGCGATGTACAATGACTGCTGGTACACCGGATGTCAAGCTGTCGAGGACATTCACAATCGTGCGTGCTACGATTGTTACCCAGATGTTATGCTCGTTACGAATGCGATACGTAATTCCAGCAGTTCCGGTCCTTCTGGACTACTTGGTGACGCTTCTGTGGGAATAAGCGTCGCGTTATCACCAGCAACTACTACTCCAACGATATCTAAATCAATGATCACCAATGCGTCATTCCGTACAAAAAAATTACCAGGTTAGTAATTAAATTATTTAAATTATAATTTAAATAGATTTAGATTTAGACTTGGACCTAAACCTAGACCTAGATTTAGTTGAAATTAAAAAAAAAAAAAATTAGTCACCCTTGTAATAAAATGGACGAATATTAGACGACCTGGATGTGAACTTATTCGAGGAAGAGTCAAAAAGTGGGACAGACGATAGAGAAAAATTGCCACGACCGTCACCCAGTGGCGGGAAACGACGTGCTTGGCTACGAAAGCACATGCACCAGTCGTTAGACGAAGATGAGGTCTTGCAGATACGCAGCGGTGGGTCATCTGTTGACAATTCGAGGCGAGAAAGTCTCGCTAGTCAGGCCAGCGGATCCCCCAGTCGCACGTCGCCTAAAAAATTACGCGACCGCAAAGCTGGATCTGCTCAAGAAGAAGTTGTCCGAAGACCGAGGAGAGACCGCAGCGACTCACCTGGAAATGAAAGCCGACTCAGTGCTGGTGCGCGACTGTACCGCGTCCTTGAAGAGCAGGCTCTTGGTGAAGCTATCGTAGCTTCGGTCGACGGACTTTACATCAATGGACTGAGAGCCATTGAACGAGGCAAGCCAGGCAATGTCACTGCTGGCGCACTATCAAGTCACTCACGGTACCAGTTGTTGTAATTATCGAGAGTTTAATTCATCATGAAAACTCTCGTTATCCATAAGCACGTCATGTGGAATTTATATACCGCTTTCACGTACATTACATCACCGCTATGGAGTAATCGCGCACATCTACTTTTTTTTTTTTAAATATATATACATACATATGTATATTCATTTATTCATCAATATGTGGTGCATGTGTAGTTAAATTACACGGTCTATTAATGTAATTATTACTAAGCACGCTTTAGGTTTCAGGTTAATGAAGCCTAGGATTTTATAAAATATCACGCAACTGTTAACACACGAGTATTACACTGAAAAAAAAAATTATAAATCAAAAATTATAATATGAAATACTGTTTTTATAGGGGAGAGACTTAACCAATTAAAGTCTCCCGGTAGATGGGAAATATTTTGATAAATTTTACTGATGTTTAAAAAAAAACAGACTCAATTTTTTAATACAACAATGTCTTGGCCATGAGTTAATTTTTTTTTATCATAATTAAAAAATTATGAAAAAAAAAATTTAACTATTCAACTATTGGTTGACTTACTGGGTTTTTATTATTAAAATTTTTTTTCAGTGTTTTTAAATATTGAAACTTGAAAAAATTGCAATTATTATTAATATTAAATATTTTTCTTTGTTTTTAGATGATATCCCAATCGTAGCAAAAGAAGACGTAGGTACTGATAAAGCAAACTTGGTATCAATATCAGAGGAACAAGACACCACGGAACCCAGTCGCGTTGGATCTCTCCGGCAAGGAAAAGACACCAAAGGAAGTTCCAAGATCACGAACTTCAGCTTGACCAAAAAACCCCGGGAGAAAGACGGAAAACCAAAGAATGGTTATGTTGAGAAAGAAAAAAAATTGGGGCAAAAAGATTTTAAAACTCGCGGGCTAGACGGCGAGGAGGCTAATGGTTCTGTCAAAAAGAAGAATGACTCGATAATAAGTGACGGGAATTCTAGTTACACTGACGTCGGGCTGTCTAATGACTTGGCGGACCTCGAATTGGAGAACTCAGTCAACATGAGAGTTCACGATCCCGACGGTTCCTCTGTGCAAGTCAGTTCGGTTTAGTCTTTGTTTATGTTTTTTTAGTTCCCAGAGATTAGGAATCTCTGAAGGTGAGGAAGACAAGATAAGAGACGGGAACAATTATGTATGCTTTACTTAATTAAATATGTTGAATATTGTTGACTGTTGATTATTATAGATGTTGTTAATGATTGATGATGGAAGCTAATGATGGCAATAATGAATTTAAGTCTGTAATTAAAGTTTTTTTTTTTTTTTTTATTCAATCAATGCATCCCTGGTGCCTAATACTTATTAATTAATTAATTAAATTAATCTTTAGCTTATTTTTATTGAAGGAGTCCTCAGACTCCCCCACTTTTTAAAAATGTACAGTGACCTTAGCCGTGATTAAAATTTAATTAATTAATTAAAAATAAATTAGTGTTAATTGAAAAGGTGACGTAGTGACAATTTAGCTGATGATGGTTTTTAAAAAAATTGCTTACCAAGCTGTTAATTAAAAAAAAAAAATATTTCAGGAAATTGCACATGTAGTTTTTTTAATTTTCTACATGTGCATTTTTTGTAATTTTCTCTTTTTTTTAATTTCATTGTTGAAAAAAAAATCCTAAAATTTTAACTGTCAATTTTACAATTCGAACTGTCAAATTTTGTATGATTCAGTAGCTAATTAACAAAATTTTAATTACGGTTACGACACTCGAAAGTCATTAAATATTTTTAAAAAAGTGGAGACACTGGTGGAGATTGCCCTCAATAAGTATAAAAAATTGTCTGTCTAGATTCACTATTTTTTTTTTTCTTTTTTTTTTTAATAGTCAGTCTATTATCACTGCCATCTAATCTAGTTGTAGGTGGTGTCAATGACACAATATTTTTATCAGTTGTACCACTAATTAATTCCCCACTCGATTTAAACGAAACAAGGTAGAAAAAATATTTCAAATAATTATTTGAATCCAGTATATTAAATCACAAGCGTAAACTACAAATGTGACATTTAAATAAAATAAAAGTGAGTGAATTTAAATGATTTAGTTTGATATATCTTTTCTACAGAGCTTACAAATATCAAAAGAACAAAAATAATGATAATAAATCTGTCGGAAGTGCAAGTTTGAAAGCTTATTAATTTAATTTAATTAAATAATAATAATCTTATAAATATAATATATATAAATATAAACATATGAATTCATCGGCTCGTATGATCCAAATACAATAGCTGTATATAATCAATATCTTTTATTCAAACTTATGAATGTTGTATATTTTTTCTCGTCTATAGTCTATCGTTGTATAAAAAAAAAAAAAAAAAAAAAAAAAAAAAAAAAAAAAAAATACAAAGGTGAGAAAAAGTAATAAGATTATCATGTGCTCTAGTTAAAATTGTTGACTCTTGTTCTATATTATATATAAAAAATAATATATATATATATATATATATTTAAAAATGTACATACGCGATTATTTCATTAAAATATATATATATTTTTTTCTTCGTAGCTTAGGAACTAATCATTGTAATTAAATGTTAATTACGTCATTTTTAATCCGTAGTAATTATTTTTTTTTTTTTTTTTTTTTTTTAGTAATATATATAAATAAATATGTGGCGCACAGAAATTGTCTTGTATAAAAATTTTTGTTTTAAATTTAAAAATTCGCGCCACTAAATTTAAATTTAATTTAATTCTACGGGTTAAAAATAAAGATAATTATGCAAATTTTATTTAAAATTTTGAAAATATATTTTTTCATTTAAAATCTAGAAATTTGTAAAATAAAAAAAATATGTTTTAATTTTTAAATTAAATAAATTTTTATTTTTTAATAATATATGAAATTACTGCATAATTATCAACTCAATAATTAAAAAATCCTTGAAATTTTGTCCGCAATAATAATAAAGTAAAAATAATTATTATTTCAATACAAGATTATATTTTAATTGTACTTAATTTAATTATGGTTTCAAAAAATTTAAAAAATTAATCAACTCTTGATTTACTGCACAATTATATAATTTACTGTTCAATTCCTTTTTGATCATTCCACTGTAAACTATTATTATTATTATAATTATCACAGTTATTTTAATTAACGCGATTAATGTTACCCAGTATTATTTAATTAAATAAATAATAAACTGATGAAAGATAAAAAAAAATTATATTAATACTGTATTAAAAAAAAAAAATTAACAAGCAATATATCCAAAAAAAAGAAAGAAAATATAATACTGGATATGAAAAAAAATGTATTATTAAACTCCTAGTGATTCCTGACTGTCCGGGAGCCAAAAAATTCCCGCGCGATTTAGAAAATGTCTGTTTACTTAAACTGGAGATTCTGGATCTGCCTGATGCACTAGTGCTTCTAATTGGGCAACATAATCCAGTCGTTCTTTGACGAAGTCTCTGATGTCTTCGTTGCACAAATCCTGAGACTGTTTCAAAAATTCTTTAGTCTTATTTTCACTTTCTGCTATTTTTATCTTAACTTTGTCCAGCTCAGACAAAAACTCCAACTGCTGAGTTTTCATGTCAGCTATTTTTTCTTCCAGAATTTTTTTTTCATTTATTAATTTCGTCTGGGTGTTGCGAAGCTTCACAAGATTGCTTTCATGCTCAGCTTCATATTTCTTGATCTCTTCTTGCAGTAGTGCTTCATCATTTTCGTGGAATAATTTTTCTTCAACGCTGATTGCTTCCTTTAGTTCTTGTAGCTGACGATCCAATACTTCAAAGCGTTTTGATTCTTCCCTGAAAATTAAAAGCAAACAAACAATAAAATAAAAATCATTCAGCTGCAGTGGAAAAAGAAAAAAAAAATTACATTAGACGTTTCTGAAATTTGAATGTATCAGGAAGTTTACTGTGCAGCTGAGCAATAAACAGTAAAAGTTTTTCAAAATGTTGAATCATCGGTTTCTTTTGCTGAATTGCTTCCTCACTTGCTATCCTCTTTTCTTCCTTATCCTCACGTTCCTTCTCCAGCTCCTGAAGTCTCAACTGGTCTTGATTTGGGTCAGCGACTATTTTAGTCTTCAATTGCTCGACAGTAGACTCCAATTTTTTGACATCAATGTATTTATTTTTCGCTATTTCTTCAAGCTTGCTAGTCTTGATCTGCAGCTTCGCATTTTGCTTACAAACTTTATCAATATTCTCCTGTCTCTTTTTCAACCTGCCGCGAATTTCCTCAGCCTTTTTGTCCATAGCTTCTGTCTGGGCGATCATGATTGCCATCTCAGCAGCACGACTGTTCATTCTTTCTTTAATGTCTTCAGTTCTCTTCTTGGTGTTTTCAATTTGCTCAGCTTCTGCGAATATTTTGTCCGTCTCCTCTTGCAATTTAGCTGAAGCATTTTGCGCGTACAGGGTAAAGTTGGCGAGAAATTTGAGAATCTTACGGGTACGCTTGGATCCTGGTGATGTGATATCAGTTACGGAAAAGTCTTTCACGAATATTTTCTCACCAATTATTCCAATCACTTCTGCTAAATTTAATAAACAGACGATATGTGACGCGTTTTGTTCTCCGGTTACTTTCAAAACGTCAACTTGGTCAAATGCCAGCTGCAAAATTGGAAATTAATATTAATATGTTTATAAAAAAATAATTGCTGTGGTAATTACCTGAGTTAGAGTTCCAACGTCGATGTGAAAACGTTGGAATAATTCGGTGATAAATTTAATCATGAATGATTCCGTTGGATTTTTAAGATCTTCCATGGAAACTGGGAACTCTAGTTCAGTCAGAAGAGAATGAACGGACTCTGGTGAAAAATCCATTTTTATATTTTTTAAATATTTAGATTTAAATGATTATTTGATATTTATGTTAATTATTGATTTTTTAGTAATTAGTTTTTAATTATTTTTAGCTAAATAAAGACTTGAGTGTTTTTGCGCGACCGTTGAAATTTAAATAAAACATAACCTAGAATTTTTCAACTATTTGTTGACAGTTATTTCAAATGTGATTCTTAGAATTGACTTATCGCGCCCTCTTTTATTAAACTAAAAATAATTGTAAAAATTAATTACAACTTTAATTATTCGGCAAAAATTATTTTAATAATTAATGAATGTGAATGCAGCAGACATCAGACAAAATTAAAAATTTTAAATAATGAAATTTAAAAACAGCGCGTACGGATTCTGCATTTAATTCATTTTTTAATTTTTACTTACATTTTATTCATTTATTATAAAATTTAAAAAATTGACAACTGTTTGCTACATTCACTCATAATAATAAATATATATAAATTGTTTAAAAATTTATCAGATTTTTAAGTGCATTGACAGTGCCCCTAATTTAAAAAAAAATTCTATGATTTTAACTGTCATGACTAGAAAATTTAATTAATTAATTAAACTCCTAATTGATGACAATTGTAAGTAATTATTTTTTAAAATTAAAATCTCAGCTTATTTTAAACTACCTTACGAATTAATTAAATTTTAAAACCATTGACAGTTGAGTCATTAAATATTTTTGAAAAGTGGGGGGTATTGTTTGAGAATTTCCTTAATTAATAAATATGAAAGTTTGAAATGAATGAAAGTATAAAATAAATGAGTAAAAATGATTTATTAAATAAAAAAAAAAAAAATAATAATTAATAATCTTAAGTATAGAGTAATTTATTAATCATAAATTAAAAATAAAAGCTAACATGAATGTATTACAATAATAATCAATAATTATTATTAACTTTTGTGTAAAGCATTGACTGAAATAATATAAATTTGAATGGCCTATACACTTAAACTCAAATATAAATATTTTCAATATGTGATTTTAAAAATTTTATAATTGAGTTTATAATTATTCAATTAAACTGAAATAATAAATTTACAAAACATAGTCAAGCTCGTAACGAATATATTGATTTTTTGGGTCATTCAAAATTCGCGGGTAGCCCGCGACCAGAGCGTCCTGTCCCCCGATGTAAAGGGAGTTGTAAATTTTCCAGTAGACATCTCTGACTTTTCTCGCAGGATGGAACAGACCTTGCAGAGTGTACTGGAGAATTTTTATAGGTCCCAGAGCAACACGGAGGCCATCAACTGCGTCCATGAATGCTTGGACAAGATGCGGCGAGGTCTCAAAGACATTTGGCCAGACGTGATTCAGCAAATGGATCAACGCGTCTTCGCACCCGAATCCATAGACTCCCAGTGCCATGTGTTTGATAGCAGCGCAGGCTGTCTGCCGATGAACCAGATCCCGATCCATCAACGCGTCCTCCAGCAGCGGACTCACCGCGTAAATATAATCCTTGCCCATCTCTCCAATGTATTCAAACAAAAATGACAATGACTTCAGAACTCCATTCTGTACATTCAGCTCAGGAACCCGGTACTCATTCATCAAAGCCGGAAGTACCGTGAAAGGACTGCAGGTTTCCGCGACAATGGCGATGGCCACCGTTGTGCAGACTCGGTTCTGTCGTTCCTGAACCTTCAGGTTATTCAGCAAAGTCGCCAGGACATCATGGGGACCAATCGCTTTCGCAATGTAACCAAATGTGTTGACAGTCGCACGACGAATGGCTTTTTTGTGGGCCTTCAGGAGCTCGAGCAGCTCAAAGCAGATGCGCATCCACTCACGTGCTGACACATACTCTGGACCACGGTCAGCTATCCTACCAACCAAATCAATGCAATTTTCTTGCACTTTCTCATGACGATTCTTGAGAATTGGCGTCAAACGCGGCAGCAAATCTTTTATTGGCGGTGTCATCTTGGTCATACCAATAACATTTACAATGGCTTTAAGTGCACCTAGAATACTACCCAGTACTTCTGGGTACTCTTCTCCAAGATATTCGTAAAGTACAACACCCAAGTGACCCATTAATTTTTCTTCCTGACACGTTTTCATTACAACCGCGATACGCGATATCAAATCAGCGGCTTGCTGTCTTACTTTAGCTGACTTATTATTCAATCGCCACAATATCGTACCACAAATTTGTGGTAAGTAAGCTTTGACACGTTTGCCAAGTGTGTTAACAATGGTACCAAATCCATTTAACATAACAACATCTTCAGTAGTTTGTTCCTGGAATGCATAGAGAATTCCATCAATCAATTGTTCTTCAAGACGTGAATCAACATCAGCGGCACCAAGATTCCCCATTATTTTTTCTATTGTCTCCATCACCATTTTACGATACTGTTCATTTTCATCCTTAAGATCATCAACTACACGATTTATTATCTCGGAAGCTCCAACTTTGTTGGCAATTTCCACAGTGGTGTCAACAAGCTGACGATAATTTCTGCGATCCAGTGCCATTCTGTGATTCCAGAAGTGTTTGAAAAAGTGGGGCAGTATCTCGTCTTTTATGTACTGAGCTTCTACACCATCAGTACCGCAGCACTGCTTCACTACCTTCAGTACAATTTTCTTCATCTCTTCATCCGGGGACTGGAACTCACGGATGAGAATCAGCATCACTTCACGCGTGTAATAATTTGCGTACTCGGCGTCCATGAGTGGGATTAAATAACCGATGGCTTTTAAAAAGGCGGCTAGACCTTTTCCTCGGTGTGTCCTGATACCTTTCCACAGAGGTTTTAACACAGAGTCGAAGCTCTCGATACCGTAGGGAGTCGCTGCTTCGGCGAGCGCAGCGATAGCCAACGCGGTAATGGTTCTGACTTTCTGCTGCTCGTCCACTAAACCGTGTTCGATAATTTCGACGAGACTTTTCAAATGCGGGAGAATAGCGCAGCCCATTAGAATAGCAATCTGCTGGACAATTTTAATTCCCGTGTGTCTGGCTTGCCATGACTTTTTACTCCGACAAACGGCTTTCAAAAATGGGAGCAGCGAGGGGATTCCCAGAGCTGAAGCAACGACGGCGAATGCACGAGCTGTGGTATTTCTGACGTACTCGTCAATGTTATCAATATCAGGTCTCATTGTTGAGATCATCGTGGCCAGACCTGCGGCTTTTGCTAAATTTGAAATTATCTCACGACCTTCGACACGCGCATAGTAATCTTCGTCAATCAGCAGAGGCTCGATGACGACTAGAATTTTGTGGACGTACGGACGCACCAGGTCGTCGAGTTTGTAGAGAATTCGGTCGATTACTTTGACGAGAAGATGCCGCTCTTGATCTTCGAGCGTCGGCGACATCAAAAGCGGGAGGATTTGATTGAAAAGAGGTCCAGCTCCGAACTCTCGCGCTTTGTCGGTGATCTGTCTCAGGGCGGCTTTTCTCATTGGTGGAGTTCCATTTTTTATTTTCAACAAGAGCTTCATTATTTTACGTTCCTTTTGCTCGTCGGGACTCAGCGACTCCTCGTCGACGTCAACGAGAAGTTTATCAAAGTACTGAGCATCCTCGGGTTTCATAAACGGCAAGTTGCCTTTGGGTTGATTGTCAACAAATTTCGCGCTCTTGTCTTCAGTTTGAATGAAAAATCCCTGAGGAGTTCCCGCCATTGGCGTAGGAGTGGCCGTGAGTTTTCTCGCCGGGGTGCGAATGGGAACGTAACCTGCGGGAGGTTGGAGAATTTTGTAACCTGGAGGGAACAAAGAGTCGAGCTCGTCGTCAGACAACGGGCGATTACGTTCGTCTATTTCACGTTCCCACCGGTAGGCTTGGAGCTGCTCTGGCGTCATCGACATGAGATGTCCAGGTGTAGGTGTCGTCATGCCCATTGCTTTGGGTCCAGTGGGTGTTACTGCACTGGGAGTCATTATTGTCGTCTGATGCGGAGTCGTCAAAGGTGTCGCGGGTGTCTGTGGAGTCATTGAACCCGGGGTTTGGTTAGACGGAGTCTCGTCCCAACGACTGCGTCGCTTAGACGCCGAGGGTGTTGGCGTTTCTTGAATTAAATCACCAGCCACTCGATCAGTACGTGGAGTCTCAGCCCATCCGCTATTGTGACCTGGTGTTTCCCGCTCTGTTTTCGGTGTCTCGTCCCATCGGTTTCGACGGCTAGAAATTACTTTGTCGTGCGACGGAGTTTCGCGTCCTGGGGTCACTGCTCCAGGTGTCGCGTGACTCGGAGTCGTTTCCCACATTCTCGTACTAACTCCAGGTGTTGCTCCAGGTGTCTCACCACCTTTACCATGTCCTGGTGTTTCGTCCCATCGTATTGCTGCTGGCGTGACCTGGAAAATTAATTAATTAATGACTGTTTGTAAAATCTGTACAAATTTTTAAAATAAATAAATCTTACATCAGCATTGTCCCAAGATGTTGGTGTTGCTGCAGTACCTGTAGGTTTTTTAGCAACTGGTGTGTCGTCGGTTTGATCCCACCGACCACGTTTTTTTGGAGCTGGTTTAGGTTCACCGTTTGATTTTAGTGTTCCGTCTTTAGATTTTTCAATTATTTTTTTACGTATCTACAACAATAATAATAATCACATTAAAATAAAATTACTCAGTAATTTACAGTAGTCGAGTTTTGATCTTTCAGTCTTTGAAAAATCATAATCTGTACTTCTTATTCCCTTAAATAAAATAGAATAAAATTTACCTCAGATTCTTCGCCTCTGATCATCTGCTCTTTCATAATTTCCGTGTAACCACGTGATCCAATATCTGGAGTTTTACCACCTGTAACCAGGAATCAAACGTCACGTAAAACGTAACAATTAGTATACTTTTATAAATAACATTCAAATATAAAAATAAATATAAATATTAAATATAAAAAAAAATATTTAAATTGTTAATAAATGACTTCCTAGTCCAGTTTAAACTTTTTATCTTGTGTTCAATGTCCGAGAGTGTAATTGAAGCTACTGAGTTCACTCTTAGATTAATTACTTGGTATTTAAAAATAATATATTTAAATAATTAAATATTTATTATAATAATTAATTATTAAGAGTTGCGTCAGTAGCCCAGGGACATTATTAAATACGTACGTGATGGTTTATGGCCATAAGGAACACTCGCCTGCTCATGTCTTCCACATCGTTATAAACTTTTAGCCATCTAAAAATTAACTCATTCTCGTTATTAATAATATTTTCATTCAAAACCACTCATACTAAGAGAACTCAACAGAATAAATTTAACGGTCGCGATCAAAGCTTGCAATTAAATGACAAAACTTTCTGCATTTTTACTTTCAGTAGAAAAATTTTCTTAAATAAAAAATTTAAATTAAATGGAGACATTTAATGATGATGATGATGATTATTGATGACAAATTTATAAAAAAATAAGGAATGTCAGATTGCAAGCTTTGTCGCATGATAACAATTCAATTGCCGGTTTTGTTTAACCTTCGACAAAGTATCCTGGGAAAGTGGATGATTCCAAATGTGCTGATCGTCACTAAGATTGAAAAAAAATTCATACATTAGTATGGCATATTTATTAAGTAAAAACACACATTCATTCATCATACATTCATACAAAACTAATATTTTAAACTGACAATTGACAACTGAGTAATCAAAATTTAATTCAAATTCTACTGAAGCGTAAGATTTTATAGCGAGTCAAATATTTTATAAAGTTTAAACTTTAATTAACGAGTTTTTTATTTAAAAAAGAAAAAAAATAATAATAGTAATTAAGTGGTTATTTATTTTAAAAAATACAAACCGTCAGCAAATGGATCAACTCGCTCTGGCGATATGATCATACGGCGACGTTTCTGACGATATTCATCTTCACGATCGGCGATTGTGGGACGTCTCCGATCAGCAAATGGATCATATTCTTTTTCACTCTGAAAATAAATTAAGAAATTAATTAATTAAACATGTGGATTTTTTTTTAAATTTAAATTGCTAAGAAAAATTCAAAAATTAGTGTCTGCTGACTTCAGGATCAAGTTTTGTAATTATGAGGAAACTTTTTGACAGGACTAGATGATAATGACTAAATACCTGAGCAATATCATTAAGTAAAGCAGCTGGGGCAGTGTAACCAGGTCTTTTATTAGAGCTAAATGTACTGGGTTCGTAATCCTCGTCATCAATCTCATCATTGGCTGCAATGGACGTAACATATCCGTCAAATTTGTTGTTCGATCCATCATAAATGTCTTGGTCATAAAATCCTGTTTCTCCAAGTCCGACTTGCTCTTTCTCAGACACTACGTTTTGGATTTCTTTTTTCTTGGACTGGATCTCACGAATCTGGGCCTCAATGTCTGTAACATTTTGATTTTAAATTAATTGCATCCTAACCTCAATGCTAAATATTCAAACTTTGTTTGTTTTTTGTTTTACTCTGGTATTTTTATAAATGAAATTTGAAATAATAAAAATATAAAATTTATACATGAAGATAAATTTAAATATATTAATTTGAAATGAATAATTTAACAAATTTATACCTTCGTGAGTACGTGGAATGGAGGCCATGGTAGAGCCGTTGTCTGGATTTGTTGGTCTCCAATAAAAGTTAACTTACGGTGCTACTGAAACTTATCGTTGAGTTTTTTTACAGCACTTGTGTAGAATTATTTTATAATCACGTTTTTTAATTTAGATTTTTTTTTTTTTTAAATGTTTATTTATTTAACGCTAACATCCCATAACTTGGAATGCACAACGACATTAAATATTAATTCAACGTTTGTGAGTTTGTAATTGTAGGGGGTAGAGTTAATGTAAGCAGGATGGGTAGTAATTTTTTGAGTAGACCAATGATTTTAAAGCTACGGAAGTGTAAAGGTTAAGGCTGGGCTGCAACAAAATACATGAGTGTAAATGCAGCAGGTATATGAGACAATTTATAGATTTTCTGTAGATTTTCAATGAATTTTCCATGGATTTTCTTATTCGGTGACAAGTCTATGGTTATAATATGAATTTTCTATAGATTTTCTTATTTGGTGACGAGTCTATGGATTTTCAATGAATTTTCTATGAATTTTCTTATTCGGTGATAAGTGTATGGATTTTATATGAATTTTCTATAGATTTTCTTATTTGGTGACGAGTCTATGGATTTTCAATGAATTTTCCATGAATTTTCTTATTCGGTGATAAGTGTATGGATTTTATATGAATTTTTTATAGATTTTCTTATTTGGTGACGAGTCTATGGATTTTCAATGAATTTTCCATGAATTTTCTTATTCGGTGATAAGTGTATGGATTTTATATGAATTTTCTATAGATTTTCTTATTTGGTGACGAGTCTATGGATTTTCAATGAATTTTCCATGGATTTTCTTATTCGGTGACAAGTCTATGGTTATAATATGAATTTTCTACGAATTTTCTATAGATTTTCTTATTCGGTGATAAGTGTATGGATTTTATATGAATTTTCTATAGATTTTCTTATTTGGTGACGAGTCTATGGATTTTCAATGAATTTTCCATGAATTTTCTTATTCGGTGATAAGTGTATGGATTTTATATGAATTTTCTATAGATTTTCTTATTTGGTGACGAGTCTATGGATTTTCAATGAATTTTCCATGGATTTTCTTATTCGGTGACAAGTCTATGGTTATAATATGAATTTTCTACGAATTTTCTATAGATTTTCTTATTCGGTGATAAGTTTATGGATTTTATATGAATTTTCTATGGATTTTCTTATTTGGTGACGAGTCTATGGATTTTCAATAAATTTTCCATGGATTTTCTTATTTGGTGACATCCTAATTTTCTATAGACTTTACGTTGCTACTTTATACTGTCTATTTAAATTTAAATTTTGTTTTGTAGTCAAAATCCGCGCGCTTTCATGAAATCCCACCCTAAGATTTATCATTCGAGATTCAGATAATGGACCTGATTCCAACCTAACCTAATTGTCATTAAAAAAAATTACAAATAATAATTGTAAAAATGAACAATTTCACTTAAAAAATCACAATAATCAATCAATAATAAGGTAACACATTTTTTTTTTAAATATTTGATTTTAATATTCGAAATTAATTTACTAAATAATTATATTTCCACTTCTGTAAATACCAACAACTTTCCATTACTTAACGACGTGATTTCCAGTTGCCTGCAGAATTTAAATCAAAACGTCAAAATGAAACTGGTGGCAAAAAATATTGAGAGAGATGGTGGCGGGTAAGCTGTCAAAAATTAATTTTATTTTTATTTTTATTTTAAAAGTCTACTCCATATGGAATTAGTCAGAATTTTAAAAATAAATTTTCCATGGGTTTATTCAGGAGCGTTTGTCTCATTCCCGAAAATCCTGAGGACATGTGGCACGCGTACAATCTCATAGCAGAAGGTGACTGCATCTGCGGATCCACAATCCGCAAAGTTCAAACAGAAAGTTCTACAGGAAGTACCAACAGCACTAGAGTCCGCACCACGCTGACAATTAAAATAGAAAATATAGACTTTGATACTCAGGCATGTGTTCTAAGACTGAAGGGACGTAACATTGTCGAGAATCAATACGTCAAGGTAGTAAATTAGTCATCAGCAGACTTAATTAGCAACGTCATTGAGTGATTAGCCATCAGAAATTGTCCTGTTTAATTCCTAATTGTAAATTTTTATTTTAACTACAGATGGGTCAGTACCATACCCTAGACATTGAACAGAATCGTAAATTTACCCTGAAAAAAATAAAATGGGACTCGATAGCCTTGGAGAGAATAGACCTGGCGTGCGACCCAACTCAGAATGCCGACGTAGCTGCGGTAGTTATGCAGGAAGGAATAGCGCACGTGTGTCTGATAACTTCAAACATGACAATAGTCCGTGCTAAGATTGATCAAGTCATTCCGCGAAAGCGCAAGGGCATGGTGTCGCAGCACGAGAAAGGACTGAACCGCTTTTTCGAGAACGTCGTCCAGGCGATTCTGCGTCATGTTAATTTCGATATCGTCAAGTGTGTGATCATCGCCAGCCCAGGGTTCGTCAAGGATCAGTTCATGGAGTACATGATCCAGCAGGCGATCAAGACTGATAACAAAGTTCTGCTGGACAACAAGAGCAAGTTTATTCTGGTCCACGCGAGCTCGGGGTTCAAGCACTCGCTGAAAGAAGTCCTGGCTGATCCTGCTGTGGTCGCAAGAATGGCGGACACTAAGGCTGCGGGTGAAGTAAAAGCTCTGGAACAGTTTTACGCTATTCTGCAAAATGATCCCGCGAGAGCTTTCTATGGGAAGAAACACGTCCAGGCGGCTGCTGCTGCTCAAGCCGTTGAAACTCTGCTTATTTCTGATAAATTATTTAGGTATCATATTTTTATAAGTTGGTAATTTAATTTGTTGATTGATTTATTAATTTAATTTGTCCTCCAGGTGCCAAGATGTTGCGACGAGAAAAGAATATGTTGAATTAGTTGAAAGTGTGAGGGATGCCAATGGAGATGTCAAGATATTTTCAAGTATGCACGTGTCTGGAGAACGTAAGTTTATTTTTTTCACTTTTAGTTGATAAAAAAAAAGTAATGAAATTTATTATCTAGAACTTGATCAACTTACGGGTGTAGCAGCAATTTTAAGATTTCCAATGCCAGAGTTGGAAGACGAGAGTAATGAAAGTGATTCTTCAGATGATTAACATGATTTTTTTTTTACTACTGTTGATATTTTTTTGTAATGATGGCAATTTAATTTATAATGAATTACTAAAGTATCTTAATAATTATAAATTATATATGTTAACTTATTGTATAAATAATTTGAATAATTTATTAATAATTGATTTTTCTTTTCATTGATTTTTTTTTTCATCTCTCCAGAAACTAGCGTAGTACCCATTGGCTTCAAGTAAGTCTTGATGAGTTCCACACTCTGATATATATCCACGGTTAATAAAAATAATTCGCGAGAAAATTTGCGTTGCAGAAAGCGGGTCGTGGGTCGACGCGATACACGTCCGTCCAACTGATACCGAAGATATCACATCTTGTAGTCGCTGTGAAAATGATTTCACGAGTTGGTACTTTTATTTATCAAATATATATGATATATAATATTTTAATTAATTACTTGCTGCGCGTCTTCAGATTCGCATCTTTTTAAATTATCAAAGAGTAAAATTCTGGGATTTCTTACCAGAGCTCTTGCGAGAGACAACTTTATTCTTTGACTGGTTGTTAATTGGACTTCTGATTCGTCCAAAACTGTGTAGTATCCCTGTATATTTTAATAATTAATGATAAGATTTATTTAATAATTTGAATATTCATAAAAATATAAAATACTTTAGGTAAAGAAGAAATAAATTCGTGTAACCCAACATGTCTAGCAGTAGCGATAATTTCACTAGCTAACATTTTGCGATTTCCGCCGTAAGAAATATTATAAGCAATAGATTCATTAAAAAATCGCGGCTCTCCCTCAACTAGACCCATCTGACGTCTGAGTTCTTTTAGATTTGAATCATTCAACTGCTGGTCATCGAAAAACTGAAGAAAAAAGTTATATTTGCATGGAATATTTGAAATAAAGTGAAGATTTGTCAGCAAAATTTCTTACAATGTCACCGGAAGTTGCTTTATAAAATCCTAAGAGCAATTGAATGGGGATAGAGACCCCAGAGTGCAATCTGCCGACGAAGGCGACGAGTTCTCCAGGCTTTATATTGATATTTACTTCATATAACTTAGGAATAGCCGCGTAATACGAATGAACGAATGACACTTGTTTGAAAATTATTTTTCCCTGGAGTTCTGATAGTCTGTTAACTTGATCTGTTTTAAATTGTGTGACGTCGTCGAGAATGTTGACGAAGTTCGCCGAAATGTCGATCTCTTGGGAAGTTGACTCCATAGGAAGAACTAAATGACCAACTAACAAAGTACCCAAGATTATGGCCTCCGCGACTCTGAAAAAAATAAGTGAATTATGATGGAGTTGAGAGAAGTTACTTCGGTGTAATAAATACTTAAAAACGGTCGCCGAGTCAATTTCCTCGTGACTTAGCATATATCCGCCGTAAAATACCGCGACTGAGTATGCAAATTGGGGTAATGCGACGCAGCAGCCATGGACAAATGCCTGTAGCTTGACATTATTCTGATTACTAGTTATTAAGTTATCAACATCCTCGTCAAAGTCGATGAATTTATTCTCTAAATTTAATGCTGCTATTGCTTCGGCGTTTCTTGTTGCTTCGATAATGGTCTGAAATAGTTTTTGTATTTTATTAGTTCTAAAAATAAAGATATAAAGTTATTAGTATATTTGAAATTTTCGTGCGGGATGACGATGTTGGGTTCTGACATCATGTATGACCTCTCAGAGGGCCACTTTTGTGTTGTGAGCCGCTGTGAGATGTTGTGACTCATCTCGGGTCGCGCAATAATTTTTTTTGACTGCAAATTGAATTTATTTTACTCGTTTCCGTGCCCACGGATGCTACAGAATTGATTTCAAGTTAATTGATCCCCACAAAAAAATTTACTCAAAGATTCTGTGATCAAAAGCTAGATTTACTAAAAGTAAAATAATTAATCAATTGTCATACCTTCTTAGCTTTATTCAAACTAGCAGCAATATGATGACATCGTTCTGTTATTAGCTGCTTATTAAATTGCAAAATTGATAGCGTCATAGGTGTAAATATTAGAGAAGCAAGACCCAGTTTCCAGTGATAGAACATCGAGAGAATAACGCTGACAGTAACGGACGCCAGAGTTTCTATCAAAAATACTAGTCTCCGAGCACATCCTTGCTGAGCCTCAGGTGGTTTCCTCAGCACCCCGAGAATTTCGCAAATAGTCCTCGCTTCAGTGTCGAACCATTCCATGTTCTTCTGCAAAAATTTTCTAAACGTCTCTCTGCGTATTCTTGTCATCAGTTTGCTGTCCACGAAACTTAGCATCGAGTCCTGGACGATTTTGCAGAAGCTCGCGACGAATCCTGCCGCAAAGAACATGGTCGTGAAGAATTTGTAGCGTTTCAAGAGTTCGGAAGTGTCGAATAGAGCCACTAGACTCAGTGTTTCTCCATAGAGGACTGTGTACATGGGCGCATTTAGACCCAGGATGATGGAAGCGAGACTCGCAAACAGTAAATGCAGCCATCGTTGTTTGTCTTGTAGAAGAAATTTAATTAGCTTCTTAAAAGCGACCGTCCTGCTCTCTATGGAGTACGTGGCCACGTTCGGCGCTTGAAGAAATGCCTGCGATCGGCCGATTTGGACCAGGCCCGATCGGAGCAATTGCTGATAACTTCTTCCGAAGAAACTCGACGTCCGGGGAAATACTGCATTACATGATGGCTGCTGGTCCCGACCCTTTGCCATAGTTTCGACTAAATAAACATCAATAATTATCACAATTATCAAGACTGAGATAATAAAAACGAACCTTCAAAGTTATCAACTTTGCCATCTTTTTCAACAATCAAATTATCAATCTCTGGGTATGCTTGGATCATATCTGCAATGCTATTAAACTCATCAATGTTCCCATCATTTAAGTACAAAATTTTATCAACTTTGTCTAGGATTCTTGGGTTATTTGTTACGATAATAATCGTCAGTTCATCATATGCCTAAAATAAAAAAATATTTCGTTTATTTCGAGTCAGAAAAAATTTTCCAGAGAAAAAAAATTTATTAACCTGTTTAATGTCATTGAAAATCTTTTCTTCATCAATCGACGACAATGCCGACAATGAATCGTCCATCATCAGAACCTCTGGCTCGCGGTATAAAATCCTAGCTAATGCAAGTCTCTGTCTCAGATCCACCTGGAGATCCCAAGTAAGCGGAGTGTTGTATCCTTGAGGAAGTTCAGTAATCAACGAATGCATGCCGACGATTTCAGCGACATGGTGTACACGTTCATCGCTTTTGCAAGTCGTTAAACAGGTGATACTCTCCATCATAGTCGTGCCAAACAGCACTGGACACTGCTGAGCAAATCCAATTTGCTTTCGTAGCCAGGACAGATCAATGTCTTCGATATTCATTCCATTGAAGCTGATCTACAATTTTAAATCACAATTATTTGACCAATAAATTAAATCATTTGTAATTAAATACTTTTCCACGTTGGAGAAAATGAAACCGATGAATCAGCGACAGCAAAGTTGTCTTCCCTGAGCACTGGGACCCCAAAATACCAACTGTTGTCCCCCGATCGATGTCAAATGACACATTCCTCAGTATCTGGAAGTAAAATTCCATTATTATCAATTCATTTACATGGGAAATTTATTTAAATTCAAAATTTACCGCCTGTCCAGTCAATGAATATCTGAACGTGACATTATTGAAGACAATGATCCTCGAGCCGACATCACTAGGCTCAGCGCCTTCAATTTTCAAAGTGCTTCCGCTCATCATCAGAATCCTTCTCGCAGCAGTGCTGGCTTTCCGCATCAAGTGAACATACAGGGGAATTTGAAATATATAGAAAACCGCAATATGTGTGCAGAAAGAAACAATAATCAACGAAGCAACGGAGTAGCTTTTGTCGATTCTCAGCAAGTGGACACCCTGCCAGAAAGCGAACCCGTACATCCCGTAGATGATAATCCAGAGCGTAGCACCAGTTACGCTGAAAATCGTTCCCTTCAGGATGTCACACTGCTCGACAGGTACTAGGTGTCTTATATATTTGTTGACCTCGTACTCTTCTTTTGAGTAAGCGCAGACGCATCTCATGTGATTCAATGTCTGCTTGACCATCGCCTGGGCCATGCGATAGTGATTCGCTTCTTGTTTCTTGACGTAATCAATTACACGTCGTGTTACAATTATTATTGCGGCAATCACTGGGACAACTGCGAGTAATGTTCCTGTTAATTGATAGCCGTAGTAGATCGAGACCATAATGCATGAAGCTATTGTTGATAAAGTCGCTATGAAATTTCCAACCTTTTCATCTAATCCTGTCTGCAAGTATCTAATATTCCTGTAAATATTCGAAATTTACTCCCGATTTTTTAAATGGATGCTAAAAATTAAAACAATTGATTAATTGATAATTCAGTTACTTGATACTATTTGCTGCCAATTCCTCAGGATCTTGTTGACTTATCCATGAGATATTCTGCTGCAATATCGATTTAAATTGAATATTTTTGGCTCGGCACACTTGACTCAGTGATGCATTATTGAAACAACCAACGAACGTTGATGTAAAGATAAGCTGAGCTAGACCTAGAACTGCTGACGAGGTAGAAAATTTAAGAGCTCGTGATGCTAATTCACGTGGCGTTATTTCTTCTTCAGAAATTTTACGTAATCCTACTGGTATTCTTGTGGTGTCGTTGTAGGAACTCATTGACAAGGCGATCTCGTACTGGAGAAATACTTCTGCTAAATTTGCATAGAGAACTATTATCCCTGGCGTACATATTCCAGTTAGTATTGCTGATATTAAACCAATTATTATTTGACTGATGTCTCGGCATGATGCAAATGAAAACTAGTAACATTTAAATATTTTATTAAATTTATTATTTCAATTTTTTAAATAATTTATCAATTACTTGTGGTAATGTACATTGAATTGTATCCGAATAATCTAAATTATTGACATTTGTTTTACTGTTTTCCATTATAATTACAATTATAATTACTTATTATATATAAAATATTAAACAAATGACTGTAAAAATTGAATACAGCGGGAATAAAATATTCAAATCAGTACAAAGGGAATGACGAAGAACGAGAAGCTAATGGAGCAGCTTGATCGAATAACCAGTTGACCAGTTTCTTGTGATCAGTCAGCATGGCAGCTCGCAGGTAAATCCTGAACCACTTGTTGGTGTTGTCTAGTGAGCATCCGTGCCTCTGGAGCATGTAAAGGCAGTCTAGGGATCCAGTCGGGTGTTTTATGCACCAGTTTATAGCCAGGCAGAGTGCGTTTTCTCCGGAATCTGTTGTCAGCCAGGGATCAGCACCTTTGGACAGCATGAAAGACATCAAGGTAGCGTGTCCGTGGTTGCAAATACGGTGGAATGGTGTCAGGCCACCTGGACCTAATTTTACGTTGACCAAGTGAGGACAGTAGGTCACTATTTCGACGCATTGCTTGGCATTTCTTCTCAAGTAGCATCTCTGAAGACATACAGAAATTTTTTTAGCTCGTGTCCTTCATAAAGGATAAGCTTTTGATTCTTAGGACAGACTTCTTGTAAACATTACAATTTTTTACAGTGTACTGAATTCTCCAGGAACTAAAACTAAGTTCTAATGTTTGTAAGAAATCCTTCCTAAGAATCAGCGATTCCTTAAAATAAATTTTTGATTTCTTTGTCATATAAATAAATATAAAGACATAAAATGTTGATACCTCAGTAGCAATATGAAGAGCTCGTAGACTTTTGATATGATTCAACATCACTGATCCCTTGGCCATTCCATCAGCAATAATATTTATCTTCTCCCGCGATAATTTATTCGATACTTGAAAACATTTTTTGGGTTTTAAAATCTCTGCAAGACAAAATTAATTATAATTTATATCTTTAATTAAAATAATTAATTAATTTACCAGACAACCGAAGTATTATGATCACCACAGTTGATATCAGCACCAAGACAACCCAGACCATCAAATTTTTAGCAGTGACCATGTCATTTAATTCAAAAATATTATTAAATATTTTATGAACATCATTTTTAAATGACGCTAAGTCTTTCGACATTTTGAAAGTTATTTTATTAATTAAATTTATTGCAATTGATTAATTATTAATGAATTTCTCATCAGATCACCCGCGAAAGCAGCAAAATTTGAATCCTGGAAATGAAATTCGATACGAGATATCGATACTCGATATTTAAAATAAATAAAAAAAAACCACTTGCGCGCCATCTTTTCATCAGAGTAAAAAACAACACGAGTGTTGATCTCGATACCAGCTATCTGATAAATAAAATAAATTTTCAAGTATTACAAGCAGTAAGTAATTTATATTTGATAACATCAGGTAACTAAATAATAAAATATATAATTTGCTTATATATATTTGTAAATTCAATGTAAATATCGTTGCTAATTAATTGGTAATAAATAAATTTATTTGTTGTTGTTTACGATGATGACCAACCAGATCAGTAATGATGGCCACAGATAGCTGTCAAACAAAATCAACTTTTTTTATTATCTACCACTCAGCCTGACAGTTTTGATCAGATAGCAAGACCATAATTTCTGGTATCATGATGAAGAAATTAATCACTTAGTGTTTTATTGCTCGCTCAAGGACGCAGTATTGACGTTTTGTTATTTTTTTTATTAATGAAAAATTACTTAGACTTGATAAATAAATAAATGAACGATGTTTAGAGCTGAAGAATCAGCAAAAGGTAATTTTCTTCAACAGACTAAAGCTGCAAGAGAAGAAAGAGCTAATGAAAAACGTAAGGAAGCTGCTGTTGTTTGCATCCAAGCCTGTGTACGTGGGTGGCTCGCCAGGACTAAATTTGCCACTAGGATATTGTGAGTATTTTTTATTTTTAAAATTTCCAGCAGCTTCTAATTTATAGTAATAATTTTTCTTATGCTGTAAAATTTCGGAGTGAACGCGAATTAAATCCGGAGCGGACTTTATTTGAATATTCAAACTCTGGATTGAAGTAAATGAGAATTTAAATAAAATCCAGACTCCAAAATCATTATGCTGAAAAAATAAACTCCGTAACTGAGAGTGATGGAGTAAATTCGAATTTAAATCCGTATTCACTCCCCGTTTTTTTATAGTAGATTATTATTTAATTAATTTTTTATAAATTTATAGAAAAGAGTTCGATAATTATTTTCCCCTTGAAACTGCGACTGATGTCTCCATAGAATTAAAACCAGCGTTACAAGTTTATAAACAAATATCAAGATTTTTAATTGTCTTTAAACGTGACCGGGATCAAACAAGAATAGAAAGAATATGCAGGTAATTTTTAGTAAAATTTAAAATAATACTGAAGTCAGCTGACCTCTAGTAATTTTTGAATTTTTTTCAAAGCGATAAACTATTCAAAAAATTGCACGTATAGATTTTTTAATTTTCTACATGTGCATTTTTTTTTTTTATGATACATTTATTCAAAAAAAAATCCGAAAATTGTCTGTTATCTTCAGGATTAAAATTAAAAATTTAATTTATTTATTTTTTGGATATCATAAGATATCTAGTGAAAACGCTGGACTCGGAGCTCCCGAAGCTGTCGTATGTGGGCGTAGCCTTGAACAAGGACCACTACATATCCTGGATATCGCAGATGAAGACGATACTGTACCAGTGTATGGTCGGCCTGGATGACTTGAGACCCGAGAGGCCAGCAGACCACAGATGTATTTTATTGAGACTCCATACTCTGGTGAGTTTTACGTCAGCCGGGACCTGGGCAATTCAGAAAGCCAAAGGAATGGACAAGCTCAGAGCGGGTATGAATCAATTGTGTGCTAATATTATGGGACATCTAGTCAATTCTGGTTTTTATACAATCATGCAGGTGAAAAATTTTTTAAATAAAATAAACGTAGTAAGTTACTGGACATTTTAATTACTTACTGCAATTAAATTATTTCAGACTCTATTAGTAAAAGGATTAGGGAGAGAAAAAATAGCATTGAAACCACTTGCGCTGTCAGCAGCCGTTACATTGACAATGCGGCCATTGATATCATCACAAATGTCCGATAAACTAGTATCGTTATTTCTTATAAATATATTTAGTGTACCTGCACTCGTTTATCATTTGAATATTTATTCATCAGAGGTAATTATTTTATTTAATTAATTTAATTATAAATTATTATAATTAATTATTTTTCTTTTAGTGCATAAATTTATTTATCAGCCATAATTTATTTACGCGAAGTCTTGAGTTACTTAACTCAGAGCAAAATTTACGGATAATATTTAATGCACTTGAGGGAAGTTACGCTCTCTGTTTACTGGCAAATTTAATTCAGTTGGCAAATATTGAGCGAGATGAAGTTTTAAAAGATTTATATTTTCCATCATTTACATTTGTCGTGACAAAAATGCTCGAGTCTTGTCAGCAGTACGTGGTAGCAAAGCAAAGTAATCTGACTCATTGGCATCCGGTGTTGGGTTGTTTTGCCCAAGCAGTTGATTCTTCTTTGCATGGTGCCATAGCTTACACTAAAATTCAATTGTCTTATCTTTGGACCGGGAGAATTGTATCGCAACTTATTGGTACTGATAAAAAATATAAATATCAATATTTATATTTATAAAAATAAAAATATATTTATTTTTTTTAGGACTGCCATTAGTAGAAATAGTAGAAAAAGAAGTGCCGAGTCCACCGGAACATCAAAGCACATCAGTTGGTACAAATATATTTCGCCGCGCATTTTTAGAAGCGCGTACGAATCGCAACAATAGTAACAAAAATTACCGGAAACTGGGAAGTCCTGACACGACTAAAATATCATTGATCTGCTCGTTGTTTCAAACTGCGCTGCACACTCTGACGCAGATGAAACTGGACATACTCACGGGTCTGTGCTACCAAGACAAAGTTCTCTACCACATGTGGCTTTTTCTTAACACTCTTGGACCCCATTGCGGACTCCGCGCATTCCTAGACCACTTGGCAGCAAACACTAAATGTAGCGCGCCGGAATTCCAGATGCTTATACTCTTCAGCGACTGCATGACCCACTACGTGACGTGAGTTAAAATAAAACTCTTGATAGTCTTTGATATTTAAATATTAAATAATTAACGCGACTAGGATATTGGACGACATGGAGATGTATGAGCAGCAAGATCCATTCAAGCTCACGGACTTTGTCACCATGTCGTATTTTTTAAACCAGTTTCTGTACAAAGCCGTTCTCAATAATCTCTTTGGTAAGCTAGATGCCAATAAATAGTATTAATATGTGATAAATTATTATTATTTATTATTTATTGATTACTTTACTTGTCATTACTGATATAAATTTCAGTATCGTATATTATAGTACGACGTACTGAGTTTCAGATGTTACAGATGTCAAGACAGTGTCCAACAATCAGCTCTTTTCATCTCTGCACACTCTGCTGATGGCGATCTATCGTCGCGATTGCCGGAGAACGTTCTGTCCTGATGGCCACTGGCTGGCTAAGGTAGACCCGATTACTCACCAATAATTAACGCGTAGTAAATAAATAATTAAAAAATTAATTATAGGAAGTAAGAGTGTCGGGATTCCTAGCAGATCTAGAAAAAGGCAGGAGAGGCGCAGCCCTTTTACTCTCCAAGATGCCGCACGTGATTCCTCACTCGGAACGTGTGGTACTTTTTCGTAAGCACGTCGCTGATGAGAAAGCAGTCCTGGGATTGACAGAAAGTGCATGCAATAGTCCATCGTCGACTTTGATATCTGTCCATAGGACTCGAATAGTCGAGGACGGGTACCGTCAGTTGGCGATGCTGCCTCCGCAGGCTCTAAAAGGCGTGATACGGGTGCGGTTTGTCAACGAACAGGGACTCGACGAGGCGGGAATTGACCAAGATGGAGTGTTCAAAGAATTCCTCGAGGAAACGATAAAACGGGTGTTCGATCCGTCATTAAATCTCTTCAGAGCAACCAGCGAGAATCGTTTGTACCCATCCCCGACCTCTTACATGCAGGAAAATCATCTCCAGCTTTTTGAATTCGTGGGTCGTATGCTCGGCAAAGCCGTCTACGAGGGAATCGTCGTCGACGTACCTTTTGCTTCTTTTTTCGTCTCCCAATTCTCTGGTCAAGCTGGCGGAGCGCTCTACAGCTGGCTGGACGAGCTGGCTTCACTTGACCGCGATCTATATCGCAGTTTGACTCTGGTTAAGCACTATAAGGGCGACGTCAGTGAGCTCGAGTTAACCTTTTCCCTCGACGAAGACGTGATGGGTCAGCTGGTGACACACGAACTGAATCCCGGTGGTAAAGCTGAAACCGTAACTAATTTGAATAAAATAAATTACATTCATCATATGGCGCACTTTCGTATGCACAGACAAATTAAAGACCAGACTGCAGCTTTTACGAAGGGGTTCAAGTCCATCATTAACCCCGACTGGCTCTCATTGTTCTCGACGCCTGAACTGCAGAGACTAATATCCGGTGATAATGTTCCTCTAGATTTACGAGATTTACGCCGGCATACTCAGTACTACGGCGGGTTCCATGATAGCCACCGCGTTGTTTGCTGGTTGTGGGACATCCTCGAGAAAGATTTCAGCGAAGAAGAACGCGGTCTGTTTCTAAAATTTGTCACCAGCTGTTCCAAGTCTCCGCTGCTGGGTTTCGCTCACCTAGAGCCGCCTTTCTCGATCAGGTGCGTCGAGGTAGGCGACGACGAAGACACCGGCGACACTATAGGCAGCGTAATTCGTGGATTTTTTACAATACGGAAAAAAGATCCGCAAAATCGTCTGCCCACTTCATCGACTTGTTTCAATCTTCTTAAATTACCAAATTACCAAAAAAAAAGTACTCTTCGTGAAAAATTACGGTACGCAGTAACAAGTAACACCGGTTTCGAGTTGTCTTAACGCGAGACATTCGGGGCTCTTCTACATTTAGTCAATCAGGAAGATCCTCAGTACTTTAATTTATTTTATTACTCTAATTCTGATCATCACTGGACGAAATTTGATCACAAGCTTTTCTTTAACGATCTACCGCCGTCGTCATAATCTATTAATACTCTTCATTCCCTTTTACACTCGACTTGTTTCAACTATTCTATTTTTTTTCTTTCTTACACTCGGCTTCAATTTTATTTTATACAAAAATAGAAAAAGTAAATAATTTAAATAAACTGGCCGTCAATTTATCTACCTCGAGTAAAAACTTGGTGCAGGAAATTTCACCAATGACCAAATGATTAATATGACGGCAATCAACATCAATGCTTTGTAAATTGCTCGCCTGTATTCCGTAGCTCAGATATTTTATAAAATAAAATAAAACTATATTGTAAAATTGTTAATAATTACAAATAACATAACTTTGTATGTTTAATACAATTGATAATTATGTAAATATTTAAATAATTGTTATTTATTTAAATCCACTGCTCATTCCTCTGATAGTAAAGTTAGCATGAGTGAATGTAGCAGATATCAGACAAATTTTTACTTATTAATAAATAGAGTAAATAATTAATAAAATAAGATTTTTAAAAAATGCGCATTCAAAAAATTAAAAAAGTAGTAAGTGTATTTTTTTAAAATATTATTTTTTAAATTATTTACTCGCTTTATTTATAATTTTAAATTTGAAGTCTGCTACATTCACACTCATAAGTTAGCTGGCATCTGAAAATTTTTAAAACTCAAATAATAAATTAAAATATTCATAAAATAAAAATTTAAAAAATTACACATTTAGAAAATTCAAAATTCAGTACATGTATTTTTTAAAATATTCATTATTTTAATTACATAATTTTTTGTATGTAATTAAAAAATTATGTTTGCTACACTCATCCCATTCTTTCAATTCAAATAATTCCCGCGCAAAGCCGCATCCTGCGCAGAGCGAATTACCGCTCTCGCGCAGTCACGTGATGTGAAAACCGACGGCAGACGGCGCGATCTACGAAATAGAAAGAAAAATTGTAAGTGATCAGTGAACAGAACTCCAAGGAGGCAGCTAGTGGCCAACGAGCCTCGGCAATAATCGGACGTGTTTACGTTTTCCTTTCCTTTTTAAATCACAAATGAACAATAAATACATATACATATACATATAAATACAAATATATGTATATCCATACATTTCTCCACCCAGTGTACAGCAACCGCGCGTGAATCTGCGTAAAAAACTCCGAGAGAAAAAAAAGGTAATTATTTGAATCAGTGATCAATCAGCAGCTAATCAGTCCCTCCCATAAAGTGTTTTCCGCCCAAAAGACATAACGACAACGCGACCAAGCCAAGCTCTGTTCCACTCTGTTCTCTGTATCAGCTCTTGTCTACACTCTAGTGCTCTAGTGACTTAAAGTTTCATTAAAACTGTGCGTGTGTGAAAAAAAAAAAATTCAAATTCAAATAATTCAAAATAACTTATGATTGTGATAACCGATAAGTTGGTATTTAAATGAACATTAAGAATATTAACCTAATATAATTATTATTCGTATTGTGTACGACGTAGTATAATAATAATAACAATAAAAATAAAAAAAGATAACGAAACCCGAGGACACTGGCCTCGCGTCCTCCGTCGTCATCCCCCGCGTTCCCCTTGTTCGGACTTACTCCTAAAAATAATTTTCTGCTAGAAGATAAATTAAATATTAAGACGTGGGATAAATTTCCAGGCGGTGAACTGATAATAGGTGACACTGGAACGTGGGGATTAAACGGGGATCAATTGTCGATGTGGAACCGACGGTTGCCGTACGGAGTAAATATGCGCGAGTGTTGGTACAGTTGACCTAACCTCTGCAAGAGAGTGCGCGAGGTACTCCTGGATAATAAATACGAGTTGTATTTTATTTAAATTTGAATTTTATTACATTTAATTAAATTTGTTGTCCAGGTGTCTGCTGGAGCAGGAGGTGATGAATAAGCGCACGGGTGGCTTAGAGCTCCAGTGCTTGTGAAGTCTGATAAGTTTTTGTAAAACCTGATAAGAGTTATTGCTGTCATAGTTGGAGACAGTGATAAGAGTAGACGTAGAGATAGACGTAGAGGCAGCTGAGGTAGTCGGGGTATAACTGGACGAGACATTCCTGTAATTTGATTGAGTAATCTCGAGTCTTGGCTGTCGAGGAGAACAAAGGAGTGAGTAATCGACAGGAGTCGATAAGCGTGCTCGGGAATAGTTAATTGCCTGGGGTATCAGATCCCTAGGAACACTTGATGGCAGTAGTGGGGCCAAGCCGGCACTCGCGGGTGTCCATGAGCGTCTCGATGTCGCTGATGCAGGGGGGTGGAGCAGCCGGTGGAACCGCTGGCAGCTCCACGGGGACACATCCCGGTCAAGCAGTTCTTGCTGCTCAGGCACCCCCTAATTATTATCATCCAGCTGCTCCTGCGCCTCAATCTCAACCACCACCAGCTCAGGATCCTGTTCAGCCTGATCGGCCTATCGGTTATGGAGCTTTCGGCGTCGTCTGGTAAGTCATTGTCCCAAATACTTTTCCTTTAAAATTTTTATACATTCTTTTCATTCCTTATTCGGGTTTTGCCATTCAGAAACTTGCATTCTTTCATACCAGGATCTAGACCTAGACCTGAAATTTATATTCTATGCTAGACGTTAGTTTGGGCTTAGAATTTTTCTACCTGGACTTGAACCCAGACAAAGGCGCAAAGATTTTTTCTTTCGGAGCAAGAATCTACAGTGTGGTTTTTTTTTATTTAAAAGAAATTCAATATCGGGAGTGCGTTGAAGATAAAATTCAACGAAAGATCAACGACACCAAAGAATTTTATTTCTTTATATTTATAAATGCACTTTAATTTACTGACAAGTTAATTATTTTAAATGCGCTCTCGATTGCTGCATAATTATTTACGTCAGAAATTTACCACGAGTATGCAAAAAAAAAAAAACGTCATCAAGTACATGAGAGAGAGAGAGAGAGAGTTCCCTCAACTCGTCAATTAAAGTTTTCTACCCCTATGATATTTTTCAGCTCCCTGTGCATTTTTCGGCGGCACTGAGAGAATGAAACCGTCTGTTCTATTGAGAGTTGAACCACATGCTGCTGCAGTATTAGTATAAAGTATAGTGTAGAGTATAGTATTGAGTGTATAGTAGTGTACAGTATTGAGATTGTTAGGGATGAGAACCAGAGAGTGCAGCTAGTATTTTTTTTTTTTTTTTTTTTTCGAATACGAGCGGGCATTCGTGCCCTATTCGCTCCGGGTTTTCCCCCCGTGAGTTACTACACCACAACTACTCCCCCGTGTTGGTTATACGGAGCCCCCTTGGTCGGACCGTCTGGCGTTTATACTTCGAGTGAATGCCCTGTCAATTCACATATCATCTATCCCATCCCCCGGTGCTTTGTTGTTATATTACATGTCCTTCTTTACATTCAACAGCACATGGAAAATACATTTTTTTTTTTTCATGCCTATTTAGTTGGTTTTTCAAACCAACAACCAGTTTTACTCTGGTAGTTTTCATTTTTTTCATTATAAATTAATGGGATTTAAATTTCAAATATCTGCTTTGAAAATTGGCGGTTTTTTTTTTTTTTTAATTTGACTGAAAGTGATTTTTAAAAATCCAAGAGGAAATTTTTATTAAAGCGGGTTTTTAATTGAACATTTAAAAGTACATACTTGAGTTACATAAATTACAATTTGAATTTAAAATTTAAAAAATGATTAGTAAATTTGATTGGGAGTTATTAGTTATCGAAATTGGTTACTAAATTCAGACAAAGCAAAAAAAGTTTAAGTAAAAAAATTTAAACCCAAGACAAGTTTCGTACGAGACTGCAGGATATTTTAGAGGGTGGAAAGTCCTTACGGTGTACGACAGCTGCGGCGTCACCTGCCTCAGCAGCTGGCACGCCCGTATGAAACCGGCGCCGGTGAAAAATCCCGCGGGAAGAACACAAGAAGCCCCGATACCAGTTCGAAATCAAATAAAATGAGACTCACTGAATTACTGAGATATATATCTCATATCTGATTCGTTCCTTCTTATCGCTTCTCTCCCCTCTTATCAAAATTTTCAGATTTCAAAGATTTAAAAAAAGTTTAAAAATATTTTAGCATTTTATGTCATGCTCTACATATTTACTGCATTAATATACATGTCTTCAAGGATGTAAGTTTTCTCTCAGATCCGGATTATCTCGTGACATCTCTTTAATTCAAGTATTTGTATTTTCTTTTTTTTTTTTTTCCTTTATCTCAATATAAAAAAATTCGGTCGACGGTGCCGGAAGTGACGGGCCAAGTATATATCTATATACACATATATATACATGCATACATATATATGTGTGTGTATTTAGTACGAAAGAGAATTAAACAAGCAAATGAAGAGAGAGTAAGTGAGTAACATACAGTAAGAGAGCAAAGAGAAACGGGAAATGACGCACGTGTTGCCGCCATTTCCGTACAGTAACAAAGTTAACTTGGTTTTTCATCGAATGCTAGCAAACATGATGTGAGAACATGAATTTAATGAAACTCGTTTTGGAAGTTGAGACCCGCAGTCAGTATTTCCCAGGACCAGCTGCAACCTGGATTCGCCGATGAATTTTGCACGAGTTTATAAAATAAAGTTTCAAGAAATTTTGTCAGACTTTTGATTTTTTTTTTCTCTTCTTTCATTTTTTATTGCAACGTGTCGATTCACCTGTCATACCACGACCTCGAGATAGTGGTTAACCGGTCTCTATTTTTTCTCTCGCTTCCACTCTCATGTTGATCCTTATGCTTCGCTACTCTATATATATATGTATATATACTATCGTGCTATAGGTATACAAATACACGAGTACATACACGACGAATGCAATCTCGCGCCGTAAAAGAAACAAAGAGAATCGTGTCAAGTCCGTATACCCGCGGTTTCATCATTGTCATTTGCCTTCCTCGCAGAATGTACAGCACTGTAGTATTTGATCTGCAATAGTAAATTTAAAATAAAATTATGTACTGAGTCATTAAAAAATTCAAAATTTACTCGGAGTTATTTTGAGCGACAGAGCTCGCGCTTTTATATAAATGGGAGGTAAAAAAAATTAAATCTGCGATTACAAATAAATTTAAAACAAGTATTAAGTAGCTTTGAAAGAGAACAAAGAAAGTTGAGTCACGAGTGTTTTGAGTGCGCCAAGGAGAGCAACGGCACAGTAGTCTGTTAAAGTAAACGAGAGCTTTACAGAAAGACCGAATGAACAAGAGAGAGAGAGAGAGAGAGAGAGAGATGAGTTTAGCAAAGAAAAAAAATTTTAAGACTTAGAGAAGTGAAGAGAAGAGGAGAGAAGAGAAGGAGGTTGTATGACGATAGAGGTATAGGTAGAGGTATATTGGACATCGAGTGAAGCTAATGTAATGTAATGTAAGAAAAGAAACAGGAATACAAGAGAAGCCAGAGGTAAAGGTACAAGTTAAGGTAAAGCCCGTACTCTCTGTGTGTAAGACACCGTGACGGCCACTGGCCTTCTTCCCTTCTTTCTTCGCTACCTCCCTTATATTATATTCTCTTTACTTCATCATCATCATTTTCATTCTCATCTTTATCCTTTTATTCTTATTCGCCAATTATGTGTCCTTTATATATACAGGGTTGGGGGGAGGGGGCAAAAAATAGTACTCAAGGAAATTCTGTTTTCGAGGACTCAAATTCGTAAATATTTTTTTTTTCAATGGCTTCAAAGTAAATTGAAAAAATTTTCAGTTAAATGCTGAAAAAAAATTTTTACTTTTGCAGGTAAAATGGGGTACCCCCCAAAAAAGTGAAAAAAAAATTCTGGATATTAAATTTAAAAAATTTAAGCTCAATATTTAAAGAATAGAGTTGGCGCACGGAGGGGAATTTCCTTTACAATTTAAAATACATAAGAAATTATTTTTCTGAATTTCGGTTTCATGGTCTTGTAGGAAATTGAATTCCCTACAAAAAAGGTCATTAGTGTCATTTGCTAAAAGTTACAGCCCCCCTCGGCAGGTCAATTTTTGAGATAATCAGCCGTTTCAGGATTTTCATTATTTGTTGAAGTAACTTTTGAAAAATATATAATCCAAGAAAAAAAAAATCTTTTTTCTAACGGTCTAATGTATACTTAAAGCCCACCTGCGAGCTCACGTGCACTCCAAAGCAGATTGAAAAGTTTTCATAACCATACGTGGTATTTAAACAGTTAAAACTATTGAATTTATTTCACAATCTATAATTAGCTGGACTGAAAATAATATTTTTATTTGTTCTCTATAGATATAATATATGTGTGTATGTATTAACGAATAGCAGAAGCGTTCCGGAAGAAGGCACGAGGTGAAAGCTAGTTTTGTACTCGTAGTCGTACAGTTCTTACATTAGGCGAGACAAATCACTATCAGAGAAGAAAGCGAAAGAAGTGAGGCAAGTTTTCACGTTCTTCAATAAATGTATGTTGATATAAACGAAGAAAAAAATTTAATAAAACAAGCTGACCGAAATCTTGGGCATCTACGTCATCGGGAAAACGTGTTTAAGGGGGCGCTGACGATAATCGATAACACGACGTCCAATTGGTGTCCGAGATTAGGCCACGTGTGTCCATGTGCTTGTAAAATCGTGTATCACTATACCCAGAAATTCTGTCTACGTGTCTTACTTTAAGTACTTGTACAAGCATTGGTACTTGAAGTTAAGCCTAAGGCACAAATAAATTCGAATGGAATATAATGTAAGAGTTTGAAAGATAATTAAGGGAGAGATGGGTTGTATTCAAATTAGCATTCTTTTATAATTATGTAGTTTCCGGTTGGTCAATGGGGCAATTGCAAACAAATAGGCTTAGACTTAGGCTTAGACGGACATAAAGACGGCCCATAGCCCATAGATGCGGGCTATGGATTAAGTAATTTATGTTGGTAATTGTCTAGGTACTTTACAAGTTTACTTTAATGTCTTTATAATTTTATTTATTTTTTCTGAAGTAGAAAATTTAACTTCATAAAAGTTAAAAAGTATTTTTGGGAAATTATGGGTTTTATTTTTAAAATGTCAGCCCGTCACAATTACTGACATGTCTATTTATTTTATTACATAAAGTTTTTTTTTTAAGTAAATGTTTCTGATGATATAAATTTTAAATATGCCAGTAATTAGAAACTCGGGTTTTCTGGTCATTGATTTTGACATACGAGTATTACCAATAGTTTATTATTATATAAGTAATTTTATGTTTTAATAGGTTGAGTACAAAAATATATATTTATATTGGAAATCGTTAGATTGGACTTAAAATTTTGAATTTGAAAGTATTGCGGTCTTTTATATTTTTTGGCGGGTTAATTTTTGAATAAAGATTAATAATTAAATGATTGTGATAAAAAATCATTGATTATAATTAGTATAGATATTTTTTAATTTGAAATTTTTATCTAGTATTCGAAAGTAACTTTTAATGAATTTCTTAATTAGTGGAAATTTTCTGACAGTTATTTTTGATATAAGTAATTACTCCAAAAATAAAAATTTATAAATTAAAAAAAAAAAAAAAAAAAAATAGTACAAGTAAAATTTAAAATCCAGGGATTATATTTATTAACTTTCTTTTCTCATTTCTCATGTTTATAATTATTATCTATGAACATTATTAGAAAATTAATTTAAATAAAAATATGTTACATTTAATGAATGATTAATATTTTTTGTGAAAAAAAAAAAAAAAAAAAAAAAAAATCATAACATTTATTAAGTGTAATTACATTTAAAAAGTTTCAAGAGTAATTTTTCATAAATATGCTGCAGCTTTTCAAAAGTAATTTCCTCGGAAAATTTTTTTTTTTTCATCAGAACCGGATAAAAAAAATAAATTTGACTTTTTCTGACTTAAATTTGTCAACTAAACTAAAATTACATGAAATTTGACTTTTTTGACTTGAATGGATGCTAAGTAGGTCAAGTTAATCAAAAGAAAGTCAAAAATTAACGAAAATCACTCGGATTTCCGGAGTTCAATAGAAAAATCTCTCCGCATATGAAGTAAATCGGGAGTTTATTTTTCAGCAGAGTGATTTGAATTTTATTTCAACCCACATTCACTCCTTTAGAGTGAATTTCCACAAATTTTTTAGTCTAGTATCCGTTTAAGTCACAAAAGTCAAACGTGAGTTATTTTTTTTACCCGGGAAAATTCAAAAAATACAAAATTCAAGTACCAGTCTACAGATTTTCAAAAATTGATTCAAAAAAGTCTACTTTAGCTGTAGTTGGCTTGATTACAAAGTTTGAATAATTTAAAAATAATAGTCGTGTCGAAAGAGATTGAATGGTGACACAAACAATTTAAAATTTATTCAGTTCTCATTGCAATTACTGTATTATTAGTAAATCTAGAGCCCTGAGGGTTTTTAAATTCTGCTACTGTTGATAATTATGATGAGAAGCTAAATTGCGAAAAGATGTCAAGGTCCATAGTATTATTTACTATGAAATTATTGTTTTATTTCAAAATATATTTCCGTGTACTTTTATTTTCAATCGCCAAGTAAATATTTGATTTCGTACCATCGGCCTTATCATTGATAGTTCATAATCATGTGTTATCAGTATCCTGAAGACTTTGTTTTGTATTTGGTCTCGACTCACCTGGATGTTTGCAACACATCGAGTCTACTGAAGAACATGATATTTTTCAAAACACTTTGCGTCAATCGCAGCTGGAAAACTGAACTAATTCTGAAATATAATTTTTTTACTCCTTTGGTACTTTGTGAGCTATATAGCAGCTGTTGGGAAGCAAAAAGATGCCAAAAACTTATGGAAACCTTGTAGCAGTAAATTATTCACGAGCAAATGAGCCAAAAATTTTATTCCTCACGATAGTCTGGAGGACTTCCAGATGTTTTAAGGAAAGATGAACAAGAAAAAGGAATAAAAATACGGATAAGGTGAATGTGAGGGTTTATGCAACAAGAAATAACATTGCTCTACTCGTGCGGTGTGTCAGGATTGCCAGGTGCGTGTCAGGTGCGAGTTTAACATACATTGTATAGAATAAAAATTATTTTTATTTATTTTTAAATAATATATAATATAAGAAAGAAATAAAAGATGAGTGCATAAAAGTTACGACAGGATGTGGCGGTTTTTGTTCATCCTATCGACTTTTCCCATGGTGGGTGTCTGACCAACCAATGCAATTTAAATGCTAATATATAAATAAATATATATCAAGTTGGTCTAATTTTTTAAAAATTCTATTTGCCAGTAAAATATATATGAATATTAATTTGTCATTAAAAAAATTTTTTTATGATTTTTTACCCAAAAATTAAATGGTAATTTTGTCAAATTTTTTTTCATTTAATTTTAATGATTAAAAAAACAATTTGATATATTTTTTATCAAATATATAATAGGGTCAGCAAAATTGTGAAAAAAAAGTCCGCTATTAAAAAATTTTATTGAGACTTTTGATAATAATCCAGATATTTTTGGGTTGAAACTGATAACAGCAAAAATAAATTATCACCCAAGATATTTATATATAAAGCAAAATTATGACGCATTGGTATGGGTCGTGTAACTTTACTGTAGGATCAGAGAGTGAGCTGAGTTTTATTGGCAGGGCAAGAGTTGAGTGTAGAGATCCAGATGGAAAGTAAAGGCATCAGTGAGCCAGTATAGATATAAGACACTGGCTGGAGACTAGAGAGAGAGAATGGAGCCGAGGATAACCAGGGGCTTCTATAATATAACTGATACCAAGTCAAAGTCGACTAGACAAGACCAGAGTGGTGTTTGCTATTATATTAGTCGTCCCAAGGCCTCGCCATATTCGATCCAATCTGTGGAAGCCGGCTTAGTAGTAAACCACTAAAAACCTTTTTATAATTATCAATACCAACGGCTAAATTCGCTGCAAGATTGGTCTTTTCTCCAAGACTGCTCGTAAAAGTCATTTATTTTTTTTTCGGCGCATTACGGTACTTAGATACTGACCAACCGGAACTTTAGCATCGTGTCCAAGGTCAACTGGGCCTAGAAAGTATCAGACATTTAACACTATTTGGATTCCAGTCGACTTGCTGGCGGTTTTAAATTGCACTGTCTATCTGTCTGGGTATTTTTGTTGGTACAAAGATGATGATAATAATGTGTATGAGTTAAAAGTTTAGCCCGGTTGATACAAGTGCTATCAGTATTAAAAGTCTGGTGGATCGATAGCAGAATGTCTGGTAGCAAGTCGTTGAATCTTCAGATACAGTCCAAAATGAGTTTGTTTGAAGATGAGTAGACAGGAGAGACGGGAGAGACAGAGACTGGGAGCGAAAACTGAGGACTGGGACAAGAGCAAAGAGAGCAACGAAGAAGAGCTTCACTTTGGAGTTTGAAGAACGCAGAAAAGGTGTCCTCGTTGGCATCCCTCCTTGGTCCAGGATCTCGTTTCGATCCCGGGTAAAGCACACGTCGTCATGGCAACACCCGAAGTAGAGTAGGCAGCGGCAAGAAATATTCCCCACGATCGTTATTGTCGTCATCAACATCATCGACAACGTCATTATCGGCGTCATCAATATCCTCCATTATTTTTACTTCAGCTTAGTTGGTTTTTTTCTTTAATTTTTTTTCATTTTTTCGTCGTATTAAGAGAAACATGAGCATGGAAGAGCATTAATTTTAAACTTTACCGACACTTTTGCCCTTTAGCGCAAGTAGGAGGTAGTTGTGTGATGCCTGTGCTGCATAATGAAGGTAATAGAAGCAGGACAAAGCGACTGAGGAGAGCTGAGCAATGCACGTGCTGGTCTAGTATCATATAGTCACCGTCTCGCCCAGGAATATGCTAATTGCGACGCAGTTATTACGCTGGGCGACGCTTGGCCGCAGAGCCACCAATGAGCGACAGAGAAACCGCAACAACAACAGAGAGAATGAGACAAGGAACAGGTACAGACGTACTGAGGCTGCTATTGAGGGACAATCGACCCCCTGTGTGGATATTGCGTCGACAGGTTGACGTGGATACATGAATATCGATTACGAGATAACTAGAATACTCATGTCTCGTGGGAAAATTTTTTTTTTAAAAAAATAGAGTCCATGTTGACGCAAGAAATCATCTCTGTCTTGTTATCAAGGACTGAGTCCTGGAAATTTTAAAATGCGCGCAAGACGGTGAAAAGACAGGTGATTAAAGATAATTATTTTCACTGTAAAATTGTGAATTTAATTTAATTTATTGCGACACGGACGAGAATACTCAAGTAGATGCCATTCTGTAAATTTATTTAAATTGATTTGATTTAGTTTTAGTTTTAGTTTTACTTTTTCTTTTTTTTTAGTTATCTTTACGTTTAAATTGCCGACAAGAGTAATTAATTGTCGCTGCTCAGCTCTGAGAATAAAATCACGTGATGTAGAAAAATAGAGCGAGACGGATTACGTGAGATGTCGTTTGCTTGGTTTGCTGGTGAGCTAAATGGCGGCGAGAAAATATCGAGAACGCTGGACAAAAGATATTGGCTTGGTGGTCACGAGGGGAATAAAAAAGAAACTGAGGGACTAGTAGGAGAAAGAGAAGGTGGAAGACTAAATGTATGTTAAGAATGAGTAAGTGAGTAAATGTGAGTACGGGTGAGGGCGAGGGTGGATGTGTGATTGGTGGGTGTGTGAGGCATAAAGAATAAAAAAAAAGTAAAAAAGAGGCCGAGTTATAGTAATAGTGCACCAGGAGACAAGAAAGATATAGAGCCACGTGCCGCAAAGCAGATAGGCACGTAACTGCATTACGCTGCCAGTTTTCCCACTGGGCTTCGGATTTGCGTTTACGTCATCGCCGATGTGCTCCGGTTACAACTCCGAGACCAAGACTATCTACTTCACTCTGGCACACTGTAACACACAATACAATTGTGTGTTCTCTGCACAGTATTTGTATTAATACTGTAGGTACTGGTATATTACTCACAACAATACTTACGGCAATGTGTCAACGTGACACTCGACAATTGCTGCTGAACTACTCATGATGAAAAATCTCTTTGTTCGTTTTTTACTCGCGTTATCTTATATTATTCTTGTATGTCTATATGTCGGTATATCCAGATATGTATATTAATATTTTTTTTAAAATCAATGTCGAAATCATACTTTATCGTACGTACATTAGTACGACAATTGTTTTAAATACTTATCACCTCAAAATAACGGCTAATGGTTCAATGAATGGCCTAATTTTCATTGGAAATTTTTAAAAAAATATTAAGACTAAATTTCATAGATGGGAAATTTTTTGTAATAGAAAAATTTCGAACTTGAGTAAATTTTCTCATATTTTATTGAAAACAATTTGACGTCAAAATTTATGACTAGAGTTAAGACAATTAGAAATTTTATGATTTTTCTTTCAAAAAATCAATTACAAAAAAACTAAAAATATGCACATGTAGAAAATTTTAAAAACCATATGTGCAATTTTTTCAAGATTTTTTTTTTGTAATTTATTGTTTTTTAAAAAATCCTAAAACAATTAGGCGTCGGCTACAGAATCATATTTTTTTTTGGGTTCCATACAAAGGAAAATTATAAAAATTTTATTTTTCAAAATATTGACATTTCGCGCTCTATTCTGATACTAATTCTCAATCACATTCTGGGTTAAAAAAATTAAAACAATTTAAAATTATATTTATATCAAGTATTACAACAATTACACTAATCGTAGTAATGTGTTCGATGATCAATAAATATTAGTGATTCAAATTTAAAAGCGCCAAAAAAAAGTTTAAATTTTCCGGCGAATTAACGATCGCACCCGCACGCGAAGCCGCTTTCTAGTGCCAGCAATCGATCGTCCACAAGTACAAGACAATAAGATGAAATTTGTTTATTATTTTTATCCTATAAATATACATATAGTCATACATATATATGACTATATAGTAATTGGTTTTGTTTTTATTGCATTGCATTGCAGTGAATTTAGTGTAAAGCATGTGTGATATTTGCAACAGGTGCAAGTCGACGTATAAAAAAATTTATTGCGAAAAATAAATGCTGACGAAATTTAAAGCTGAAAAGTTTAAAAAAAATGTTTTTACAAGGATCAAATAATTGAAATAATCACACGAGGGAATATCAAAGGGTCTACACACATACATATATGTATATATAATACAATAGATACTATATACTGACCATTTGCAATTGGTGCGTTCCCGTTACGTCGCGATTATACTCAGGGTTCTGGGTTGCGTATCACCCTCGTCCTCGTGTCACGGTGACGGTGTAATGGAAAGGGTGCGTGACGAGGATAGCAAATGAGAAGGGGAGTTGTACTGGCCAACCTCTGGTTCTATATACATATAGCCTATCCCCAAGCCATGGGATATGGATCGATACTGTACTATTCTCCTTCTTCGTCTCTCCCTTACCCAACTGCTTTTTCGTTTCATAGATATACAATAAACTGACATAAATTAATAAATAAACTTTTTTAAATAATGAATTTTAAAAAAAAACTCATTTTTTATCAGTTTGACTTATAGTTCACCCCTTGTTTACTCTCAGATAAATGTAACCAGAAAAAAATGTATTTATGTGGCAGGGTGACAATTATTTGTTTTTCGAGTTTATCAATCTCACTTCGATATATCTTAATTATTATCGAAATAGAATCTCCACTTTGAGCCTTTGTTATTTTTGTTGCTCACGAATTTATTGAGGAAATCATAAAAATAGCTGATTCATTTCTTTTATCATGATTTTCTTGATGAAATTTTGCTGATAAAAATAAACAAAATTTTTTTTACCCTTTTATTATTTTTCTTAATTTAATTAATTATATATTTTACATAGAAAAATATTTATATATATATGTATATATATTCTGGATAATTATTGAGAAATCAAAATTGAAAAAAATAAAAAGACAAAATTTTAAAAATTATTTTACCGCGAAAATTTTAAGTGTGATATAAATTTAAAAAATATACTCAGTAACTATTCTTACAGTACATAAATATTAATAAAAATATATATGAAAATAAAATTTAACTATTTAAAATTAAAAAAATAATTCTGTTCTAAAAATGAAACATTTTCTTGACTGCGACTGTATAAAAATATCAATAAATATATGATACTAAATTTAAAAATTAGGCGCGTAATAATTTGACAAGTATAAAAAATTGGTTATTAAATAAAAAAAAGAAGTTAAAATATCTAAGTCTCGATTGTTAAAAATTAATCAGAGTTAATAATTGAATGTAGTAAATTGATTTAATTATTTTAAATGACATTAAATGTTGGCACGAGTATAATAAACCAAACGAGCAGACGACCAAGAGACCTAAGAGAGAGATATCGAGAGACTAAAGGCGTGTGTATTAAATGAAGAGGCTGCAAGCGATTAATCTGATGATTGACGCCAATAAATAAATGAGATTTTCATCGCCGACGGTGGCTCGTTATACCCATGCACACATCCAGCCTCTACTGCAAACATTTTTTAAGTATCATATTAAGTTTTGTTACTTTTAATGAACCTTAGAGATTTTAATTACCAGTTTTCATTTTTTTATTCATTATATATATATCCAAGTATGTAACGTATCATATATCATATCATACCTTCAAGTAAACTTGTATTACGTTAGACGTAACATTAGTTTCATTAGTTCCCTCGAGTGCACGCACTTTGCAAATGCACTTCAAGGGCGAAGTACGCTAACGACCTGTTGCGTGTGATTTTTATGTCCAGCGGGGGTATTCTCTCATCTCTCTCTCTAGATATTTTTTTTATTTCATCACATCCCAATTGCCATCTACATTCCGCTAATACCGCAATTCACACAATTTAAACCATTCGTCACTCTCAGGAATTAAAAATAAATATTTTATATTCACGTGGATCCGCGCCCGCACCCGTACCCACACCCACACCCGCTCTATTTTATTACTACCGGTATAGTAATACACGAATTTATTTACCAAACGGGTTTTGCATAAAAAATCTAGGGCAATCCAATTTTAAAATCATAAGAAATGTACAGAAAAACAGGATTTCTTCTCGTCGAAATCTAAGGCATACTTTGAACCTGATTGACCTACACTAGACCTTATGGACATAATATTGTAAAAGCTTGAAATGAACCAACTTAGACTGGCAAAGGCATGAATTAGACCTACGTGCGTCATAAAACGAACTAAATTTTTTAAATCGACCCTCTGTTAGTTTCAGTCTGGGACCCAATTCACTCTTGGGTATCATTTGCTTATGGGTCACTTGCATCAATTCTCCAGTATTCCTTGCAAGTTCTTCCTCTTGTCAACTTTAGGTACGTTCGTTCCAGGATTATGTCCACGCAGGTACAATTCTGGCCTTCCTTTATGTCCTGAAAAGTCTAATGTAGGTTTTCAATGCTTGTTTAGGTTCAAGTATGCCTTAGATTTCAACTCTGGTTGGCACAAGAAAAATTTTTCATTATGAAATGAAGGCAAATTTTTTTTTTCTTCAATTCATAATGAAAAAAATTTCTTAGACCAAATTAAAATTTTCTTGGGGCAAATGGAAATTTCTCGCGCCAAGAAATCCTTTTTTTCTGTAAAAATTAAAAATTCTTGGAGCAGTAAGCAGATTGAAGACTCGGATCATCATAAAATGAGTTTTAATTTCCATGAGCTGGTTAAATATTTAAATAAAAAAAAAAGTATGAAAGGTTAATGTAAAAGGTTGTTTGAGAAAATCTAAACAGATATTAGCGTAGATAACCAGTGTGAGAGGTAACCCTGTTCATCGAACCGGACGGCTCACTCTGGTCTCTGGTTCTCTGGACGTTCTCCTGGACACTCAAGATCAGTGGTATGGTTATGCTGTATATCTGGATGATTCACCTACACGGGTTAGCTCTCACCAACAACGATGAGAGAGGCACTTGCCAAACCGGATAGCGCAGCCCTGGGATCTGGATAACCGATCTCGCACGCCCCACTATCTTCTTTCTCTTTTATATTCACTCTCTTTATCTTCCCCGTGCACGTACTCTTGAAAACCAAATGCCGCATCCTTTGTGTCATCATCCAGCTTTTCATCTTTACATACATATATAGACCCCAAAATATCAGCAAATCCAATTAACATGCATCAGTTACTTGTCTTAATTTTACCTGACGGCCTACTCATTAAAATCCAGTCTTTATTTTTTCTACAAAACCTAACTAGATCAGCAAGTGTACGATCAGGTTCTAATGTGTCTTCGTCAGCATTCATAGCTGCAGAAAAGTCTTACTTGATACTCTGCTGTATATTTCACGCTGAGCTGAATCCCGCGGGTTTGAAATTATTTATAAAAAATAAAATAGGAAGTTAATGATACACTTATTAAAACAGACAGGTGGCAAGTGCGTGCCAGGTGATTTTACCTCGCGCAGATGCCCTAAGAAAATCACGAGTGACCCGCAGGATCGCGTGTTATTTCATCGCTTATTGTTTATAATCATACGGGTTTTTAAATAATAAAACAATGCGCGCTTCTCTTTTAAGCTGCTGGATATTTTTATTAATAGAATTTCAAGTGCTTTTATCTAATTTTTTTTTTTTTTTTACAGGGCTGTGACTGATCCACGTGATGGGAGAAGAGTTGCTTTAAAAAAGTTACCAAATGTCTTTCAAAGTCTTGTGAGCAGCAAGCGCGTGTTCCGCGAACTCAAGATGTTATGTTTCTTCAAACACGAGAACGTAAGTAATTACTAAAAAAAAACATTTTTTATTAATGCAAAAGTAGTTGATAATTAATAAATGAAATATTAAACAGGTACTGTCGGCACTGGACATCCTGCAGCCGCCGCACCTTGATTTCTTCCAAGAAATGTATCCTTTTGAAATGAAAAAATAAATAAATAATTATTGTGGCAATAACGGAGATGGCTCGCGGCTGAAAAGTTTTAATTATTTGAGAGAATCGGTCTGCTGGTTAGGATACAAAGTATGTGACGTCCAAAGAAGTTTAGGAGGAGTCTAGTGTGCTGAGTTTGGGAGCCACCACAGCCACCGCGGTATCGATCCGTCCTGTGTTGTAGCCCGTCGTGGGAAAGCTCGAGATTCTCACGTACACGCGTCCTGATGGCTTGTACTGGCTGCTGGTTTTAGTTTTTAAATTTTAATATATTTAAAAAGCCCTAAACTTACTCAGCTTTTCTTTCCGCACATCATCTTCACTGACATCACCAGCAGCTTACTGAGGATTCACGATATTCCAGGCAAAGACCGTAGCAGCTCGCGAGAGATAAACCCGTGAAAGAGTTTAAATAAAAATAAAATAACGATAAAGAGAGTATATATATATATATATATATATATATATATATATGTATATGTATATATGTATATAAATAAAATAAGAAAGAGGAAAGAAGCCTGAAGAAGTAAAAGGGAGAAACAGAAGTCGTTTCCCGCACGGTTGACCGGTCGGACGAGCCTGTACTGGCCTTGCGGATTCTCGACCTTCTTCTCTTTCGTTTCTTCATTTTATCCATACTCGGGTCTCTTTTTATCCAGCCTTTCTTCCATTATTTCTCACTCTCTTTTGCTCTTCCTCGTAGCTCGTTACCTCTTCTCGGTGGTTCGTGTACTCCTGAGCTGAAGTAGATCCACTGCAAGGCAACAAAGCGAAAGAGCATTAGCATTACTCGCGGATGCTTTAAAAGCCCAGTTAGAGATCGAGATGATGATGATACACACGTTGATTTGCGCTTTTAAAATAAAAAAACCAGTATTGCTACATATTGTGCTGCTTTAGTCTAAATCGCTGCACACTTTCATCCTTTATTGCTCTTGCTCTTGCTCTGGCTCTTGCTTTTACTGTTGCTGCTGCTGCTGCTGCTATTCAACTCTCAGAGCTGTACCTTTACTCAGTCTACCCGCATTCCTAACTACCACGACCTCATTCCGCCATTCTGTAGACACGTTTCGTGGCCCAAGCCGTTCGTTTTAGATTGATTAAAAAAAATATATATAAATATATATAACAATCTAGCCGCTCGATGACCCAATTCCCTGACTAAACGTATATACTTTCTTGACTATTTACTTTCAAAAGATATGTGATAACGGAGTTACTTCAAAGTGATCTTCACAAGATAATCGTCAGCCCGCAGCACCTCAGTTCGGACCACATCAAGGTTTTCCTCTACCAAATTTTACGGGGTAAGTCAGAGATAAATTTACTAGCTCGTATAAATCCTTAGTTTTAGATTTACTTTTCATGAATTCGTGGGTTCCAAAGTGCATTGAATTTATGGTATATATATATATATATATATATTAAAGTAAGCATTGAATGAAGAGACGTATCTTGATGGTGAGCACAAAGAGATCCTTGGGACCAACGCCTAGCATATCAACGAGAAACTAGAGAGAGAGTAGTCTGGATAGATGGTGGGTCATTGAACCAGCTTTTGACTGGTTAGAGGCCCGGAGGCGTCAAAGGAGCGTGATGGATCGAGAATTCGTCGGCGCTTTCGTCGCACACGTCGTTTTAGTTACTGTGAGATGAGCAGAGATGAGGAGAGACTGTGCCGTAGCGAGATGCGTGTCGTAGACCAGACAAATAGAAGTAGAGTCAACGTTATTCCAGTCGAGGGCCAAAACCAGTCCTGCGGCCGCCCATCCGTGACCCCCGGACCCCGTCATCCGGTCGGCTCATGCTTTCTCGCTCCTTCTCGGCGATCATCGTTAACACTCTTTATATATTTACAGCCCGCCTGGATTCCAGTACCCGACAAATAAAATCTACTGCATATTTTGTCTATTTAAATATTAAAACACCAAATACCAAATAGTTCCGCCCGCAATCAATAGGCAGATGACTAATTGTCATTACGCATGTCATGAGTTATTAAATAGTTGTTTTATCAGATAAAACTTAAATGATGATAATTTAGAAAAAAAAAAAGTACATTGACTGTAGCAAAGGGCTGTCGACCCTCATGTTCATCCGGTATCATTGCAGGCGTGTCAGAGGTTCTGCCTCCCTCTCACTGGTGTTCTTGTCCGTTCGCTCGCTCACTCAACACTCGACCGGAAACAGGGGAAAGTGATGCCAGGAAGAGAACCGATAGTCTGTTGCTCTCTTAAAACAGTCTCTCTTATTCTGATGCATTATTTTCATGTGCAGTACAGACACGAGTGTCTGTCTCTGTCCGATAGCTACTGAGGTCAGTGATAATACGCCAGTAAATACAAACAATTAGACAGCAGCAATAGTTGACTCTGTTGCTGGTGGAAATGGAGTTGGAGTTGGGGTTGACGCTGGGACTGGGGTGGAAGTCATACAGATGTGTCATGATGCTGGACAGCTGAGAAAATGTATCTAGACACACTGAGACGTGTGGTCGGTTGTTTGGTTAATAGATATACAGCAGTGTTAGTTATAGTTGTAGTCTGGCTACGTCTGAGTCGTATCACTGATAAGGAGTGATGACTCGCTCGCGGTCGGACTTCCTTGTCTTGGTCTTAGTCTTTGTCTTGGTGTCTTGGTATCTCAGTATCTCAGTATCTCACCCGTTTATAAGCTCAACTAGTTCACCGACACGTCCGGCATTTGAGTCAAAATACGATAAGACCAGGCGGCAATAATTATAAATAATAGTCACGGTGATAATTTTTTTTTATCCATAGCTGAGACTTAAAACTGCTAAGTAAAAAAATACCACTCCTTGGTCACGTTTTAAATTTTTTAGTTCAATGATCTTGGTTGGTATTTTAAAGGAGTGATGATAAAAAGCTGAATAGAAAAGGAGTAAGAAAAATAAGAGTAAGAATAAGAAGAGGAAGAAGAATAAATAAAAATAAGTAAGATGCAGCGGATAAAAAGAAGAGGAAGGTGGTAGACTAGATGAGAATCAATTGAGAGTTGTAACCTTGCGTAAGAGACAACGAGAACGTCAGTGAGGTCGATACGGTCGATACGCCGGGAACGGGGGAACTCACCCAGTGTAAGCGAGACAAGAAAGAGTAAAAGAAAAAAAGGTTGAAGTAAAAATAAAAATATAAATACTGGTGCGTCGCGTGCAGCACCAACACGCGGTTATTGGCCGTGCCGAAAATAAAGTTCTCCCTCACGCCCGGACGCGGTTGCTCTCCATTCTTTGTTTATTCCTTTGCTGGTCTTGAGAATCTCTCCCTGTTAATATAACAAGTAAACTGTCAGCAGGAAGAAATTATCAGAGAGAGAGATTAATTTATTGTCTGAGCAAATCTCAATTAATCCTCAACTAGACGGATGATCTTAAACCAAACGAGATGACCTGACAATTCCACCATAAATTACATATTTGATTATCGAATTTAATCGATTTGTTTGATATTACGATCAATGTTGACTACAAATGGAGATGGAGATGAAGATGAAGATAGAGAGGATGGCGTATAAATTAGATAGCGCACTGCGATTAGAAGTTGAACTGCCGTAAGCCAGTCGGAGAGAAATCGGGTGACCATTGCTGGTATAGGAGCTTGTAATCAGCAGTCGCGGCATCGCGGGCAATTAATCACTTGACTACATTAACCCAGTAGTAATTTATCTGGATGCTACCCGGGAGACACGCATAATGGCCTAGACACTCCCCATCGATCGGTAAACTCTATCCAAATTACATCTTTATCGCGATTTAAACCTCGCGGCAGGTATTTTTTAATTTATAAAAAACATTTTTATCGCAGCAAAGCCAACGCACGGTTCGGTTTAATAATTCCAGTCATGTGCTTTTTCGTGGATCAAAATTTCGTGTGTCTGTGTGTATATCATTTAAGAGCACGTTTTGGCTCATAAACTTCACTCGAATACCTCCCAATGCTAGAGCGTAATGTGTATGCTTGTGTAGGCAACCATGAGCCATACCGACGACGAGTTTGGGGTGCAAACTGAATAGGCTACGGATTACCACCGCCCTCTACTCTACTCTGCTCTCTATATATATACAATGAGCTTTGGTGGGTGTATATATAAGAGCGAGACAGAGTTTAATCGGAGAACAGAGACAGAGAAATAGAAACAGAGATTGAATGAGAGAGAGAAAATGATGCTTGACTCGGTATAATCTACCGTGAATATCAGGGAGAACTATTTGAGGACGACGGTCGAAGCTCTTGCTCTAGCTCTAGGTTTATAAACACGAGCTACAGAATTTATGATAGAAAGAGATGAGTAAAATAATATAAAAATGTATATCTGAGTCATGGATCGATTTTACAATAAAAATTATTGTTCATGTAATTTAATCTTGTAAATTTGCTGTATATATTAATAATAATAATAATAATAACGCAATTTTAAATTTTAGGACTGAAGTATCTGCACTCGGCGAGAATTTTACATCGCGACATAAAGCCGGGGAATCTATTGGTGAACAGCAACTGTGTGCTGAAGATATGCGACTTTGGTTTGGCGAGAGTCGAGGAGCCAGATAAGAACAAACACATGACCCAGGAGGTTGTTACGCAGTACTACCGCGCACCGGAAATTCTCATGGGCGCCCGTCATTATACTGCTGCGGTGGATGTCTGGAGTGTCGGGTGCATCTTCGGTGAGCTTCTGCGTCGGCGGATTCTTTTCCAAGCCCAGAGTCCTGTTCAGCAGGTAAATAAAACTCAGATTCACAAGTACAGACTTGCTGAGTTGATTATTAAGTATTAATTATTTTTTTTATACCTTTAGCTTGAACTGATCACGGAGTTGCTGGGCACTCCGACGATAGAAGACATGCGATATGCCTGCGAGGGCGCAAGGACTCATATGCTGAGACGGGCACCTAAACCTTCTTCCCTGACGGCGCTGTATACTTTGAGTAATCAAGCGACTCACGAAGCTGTTCATTTACTCTGTCAGATGCTCGTCTTCGATCCCGTGAGTATTTCAAATATAATTGTGATATATTTATTGGGTTCATCGAACTTGTTATTGATGTAAAATGTTTGACGTTTCTGTTGTTGCTGATGATGTTGATGTTGATGCTCGGTAGGACAAGAGAATCACTGTCGTCGACGCCCTTGCGCATCCTTATCTCGACGAAGGAAGACTGAGATATCATTCGTGCATGTGCACGTGCTGCTACACTACCAATGCAGGCATGAGACAATACACGTCGGAATTTGAGCCTTCGACGTCGCATCCTTTTGATGACCTGTGGGAACGTAAGCTCACTAGTGTACAGCAGGTCAAAGGTCAGTTTAATTTCCGTTTGTTTATTCTTACTCTCCTTACATTATATTTAAATATCTTAATATCAATCAAACATATTACTTAACTTCCTGTTACGGCTTTGTTGTTATTTATTATTAATAATAATCACTTTTTATTTTAATTATTCATGTCTTATAAATAAACTTTTAGCTGGTTATTGAATTTTTGTAAATATTTAATTTAACTTACACTTAAATTGACTGTATCTTTTAAACCATTGAATTTACGAGATTTTTCAATCAGACCAAAGTTGTAGAAAATTAAATTTCCTATAATTTTGGTCCTTATAAAAAATCTTTCAAAACCAAGCGTTCAAAAGTTACAGCTGTTTTAAAAAAATTCATAGCTATTTTTTAAAATATTCAATTTAACTTACACTTAAATTGACTGTATCTTTTAAACCATTGAGTTTACGAGATTTTTCAATCAGACCAAAGTTGTAGAAAATCAAATTTCCTTTCCAATGACCATAAACAACGTCCTTATATCTCTAATACCTTCAAATATTGCCCAAAATTAATTTTCCAAATTTTGAGTTTTCCTCCAACTAAAAAAAAAACAAAAATAACGTTATAATAATAATATTAAAAATGAATTATATATTACAGAGGAGATGCACAAATTTATTGCCGAACAATTGAACACATCTCGAGTGCCTCTGTGTATAAATCCGCAGTCCGCGGCATTCAAAAGTTTTGCCAGGTAATTTTTTAAAAATCCCCATATTTATTATTTATTATCATCGCAGCCGTAGTTTATTTATCTAACAAAATAGAGTGTGAGAGAGAGAAAGAGACAGAGAGAAAGAAATAATAAATAAGTTTAAGATAAATTGATCAAGTTGAGAAGAAAATCCTCTACCTTCGTCCTGTCCGTTCCATCTTTGACATTGAAGATTAAATAATAATAACAGTAATAAATAAATTTAAAAAATTGGTAATTTAATAAATAAAATTATGAAGTTTGAGTGAAATCAGTATGCAAGTATCGGGAATAATTATATTAATAATGATAAATAATTATTGATAATGATGACCTGATTCAAAAGATATATGATATTAATATTATTAATTTAACATCACGATTTATTATGTCGTCTTGCTTTACTGCCCGTTTCAAGTTAGAGCAAGTGAACCACCAAGCCAGCAACTACGTGCGCCGCGTATATGTATACAATTACTTCTACTACTACTACTACCACTACTACTACTACTACTACTATCCATATGAGCTATCTACCGCTGTGTCAACTACTATCGTCTACTTACGTCTCCTCCTCAACAAAATGATTCGAGATAAATCAGCTATAGTTGGCACAACCTCGCTCGCAGAGGTACTTAAAACCTTAAACTTTACCTTTACTATTTTTTTTCATTTTTCATTTTTAAAATAAGAGACTCAATACCAAATACCCAGTATCCAGTACCCCGGTCACTATTTTTTTTTTAATTCGGTTATTTTATTTTATTTTATAAATCCAATAATCAGGAAATTATTTTAAAACCATTAAATCTACTCCATTATTACATGACCTTAATACTTTATCAAGGAAATATATATAGTGAAATATATATGAAAGGATTGTTAAGAATTTTATTTTATACAAATTTAATTATTTAATTTTTATTAAAAAAAAATTTTTTTTTTTATGAATTTTTGCAAAAAATAAAATTTTAATTAATTAATTAATTTTTGAGCTTTAATTTGAATAAAAAAATTTGACAATTATTTTTAGCAATAATTAATTAACTAATTAAATAATTAATTACAGTCTATAGACTCAAGATTTTTTTTACACAATTTCTAATTCATAATTTTTAAAAAATTAAAAAAAAATCTAAATCTCAGACTTATGAATAAATCAAATATATAAAATTTATGAGGTATCGGGTCTCTTACAAAATTTATTTAGTTTTTATTTATTTATTTAAAGTAAATTAAATGCTCTTCCAAATCCACTCCTATAAATTTTATCAAAAATAATAATTTATTTTATTTTATTATTATTATTTTTTTTTAATATATATTTAGTATCCTTTGACCCTGGAGCGATTCGAGTAGTAGACGTTCGATAAAATAAACAAAAAAATTTAAAAAAAAAATTAAATAGCAACTGAGAATGCGACGAGTTTGGCTTTTTCACGGGATACCAATAATAATATTAATAAAAATAATAATAATAATAACAATAGTGAGGGTTGAGATCGCGTGGTGGTGACACGCGACTTGTCGTCAGTAAAATCTTTGATAGTTTCTCACGCCCAGACAACTGTCTGTACTACAACTGTCTAACAGGACAACTTAGGGGTGATAAAGTGAATCTGAGTGTGAGAACCGTTTAAAGAAATAAATAAAATAAAATAAAACAAGAGAATAAGAGAAAAAAGAGAAAAAAGAGAGAAGAAATGTTGTATTGCTATTGGAGATGGAGTCGATGTTGATGTTGATGTTGATGTTGGTGATGGCGATAGGACGAGGAAGAGGATGTAGCCGGAAGTGTTTGAGGTACGCGTGCCTGGCTCGATATCGATCGACATCGAACCTCGAGCTTAGCCGTAAACACTTTGAGAACAAAGGCTAAATCGATTGAGGAATAAATTAAATGTAATATTATTATTATAAAATAGAAGTGAATGAGACTGAGTGGATTTACTTGAATATAAATAATTAATTAATTAACTAATTAATTTGAAATAATGTCACCACGCGTGAACTCTAAGCATGCTCGTCGCTTTCGATCTTTATCTTTTTTGCTAAAATACTTTCTCAGCAAATTTTTTTGTAATTATTGATTATTGATTTTATAGAATTTGTAGTTTACTTTTTTTTTATTTATGTAGACTGGTCGAGTTGTCGATGTGGTTCCTGATATAGATTCCGGGTTAGACTTTATGTGCATTATTAATTTACATTTAATTATTAATGAATAATTTTATTGCTAATTAAAAGCTTTATTGATTTTTTTTATAAATATTTTATCCTCATGCATAATTATATTAATTTTAATTACTATGACAATTGATACTGAGTCAGTTCTAAAAAAAAAAGTATTGACAAATTTTTCAGATAAAAAATTGGTCGGATAAATTTTTAAATGTATTTCGCAGAGGTACCGATTTTGGCGCCACTTTTTGAAATTTTAAATAAAATGCGCAATGATAATTAATTTTTAAAATGTCTACTCAGATGTTTTTGTCACTCTATTGAAATAGAAATTTTATTTTATACTTTTTTATTAATTAAAATAAAGTATTAAATATCAAAAAATGAAACAGTGGCCAAAAATGATATACTTTTACCGTATATTTAAATAAAAAAAAATATATCATACAGCTGCATATAAAGTCGACCCAATTTGTTACCGTACCTAATCCGTAAATTCAATAAATAATTTCTCATAATCTTAAGACACAAATATATAAATAAAAAAAAAAAATATCAAATGTCCTGCACACAATTTTCTTAATTACAATTTTAAAATCCCTCTTACCACGACAATTACAAAACAACTAAATATTAAAATAATTATTTCAGTTCCACTGTGGCACATCCTTCGGAATTACCACCGTCACCTCATCAGTGGGAGTAATCATCAAACGTCACTACAAAAAAAAAACAAACAGTGATAATACTAATGCATTTAATTGGAGTATTATCAGTAGGACGTCCTCCAGCTCATCCTCAAGGATGTCCCGACGACATTGAGTTGATTATTAATATCCGATACGATCTGATCTTATATATGATTAAATAAAAAAAACTAACGGGGAGAAGCCGCAATAACGTTCATGGACGTGATAATAACGTTCGTGAACCGAGAGCCAAGAGAGACAATAGACTGCCGAGTACTTTGTAGCTTCGAATTTCAATACTAGCTGATAAAAAAAAAAAAATGTTTTAAACAAACATTAGTTCTGTTTTATTAAAAATAGATAAATCTTTTTCTTTAAGAGACGAGTACATAAGACTGGGGAATTTAAAATAAAATCAAGGGATGGGAAGGTAGATAATTTTTTCATTGATAAGTAGTAGACAATTTATCCAGTTTTTTTTTTTTTAATTAAAACGAGGAAGGCCAGTTTTTACTATTAGATTTTTTCATCATTTAACTTAACACTATTCCTCGTTTTTTCTTATTAATTAATTAATTAATTGATAAATAATTACTATAATAATAAATAATTATAGATATAAATATTCAGGCGTACGTTTAAAAGCTGGCAAAAAATGCAATCCTCGGATTGATTTGAAATAAAAATTAAGATTTAAAATTTATCAGGAAGCTGATGCGGTATCGCAAATTTATGATATTTATTAATAAATGCTTCCATGTTATAGGAACGTGCAATTCCTAAAGCAATTGAATTTAAAAAGTAATTAAAATAAAATAAAAAATTTAGGCGGGAAAAAGAAAAAATTTGAATTGAGATTTAAACAAATAATTGAGGAAATTATTTGGAATAGGATCTTGTAAGTGCGATAACATTCTCACAGAGTCGTGCTGACTCGAGTGTCTTAAATAATAATAATAAATTTAAAAAAGATACTCGGAAATAACGTTATGAGTGTGATTTTAGTGATAAGTTAACGGCTTGGAGATAATTTTTACCACGAGATCCTAGGCCTAAATATAAATAGCTACGATTGTAATTGTAATTGTAATCTTTAATTTTTAAAGACAGGTAACAAAACATACGGATATTAATTATAATTATATTGATAATAAATATAAACAAACGTAATTATTGTACGAAACATAAATTTAACGTTTTAATAACAGTAATGTGTTCTTTTTTAACGCGTAGGGAATGTCTACGTATAACTTAACGTTTATTTCAATTAGCTAATTTAAAATGTTCATAGATTGTAATAATTAATGAGTTTGTCGGATAAAGTAATTAAGGATATTCTTAGAAATTACTCTCCACTTATTTTAAATTATCCAGATTATAATTTGGGAATTTTATCAATTAATTTAAAAAGAATTAGAGTGTTAAGTAAAAAGGACGATGTATTTATAATTTTCCAGGATGTAGATTTTAAAAAATAACTTCGTTTAATTAATTTTCAAAATTTATATCCTGTCAAAATAAAGACATAGTCCTTTTTTTAAGACACTGGAATTTTTTTTTTAATTAATTAATAAAATTGAATTTGGGACAGTCAGACATGAACTTGCCCTAGAGAGAGAATGAACTTCAGAGTCTCTCCCACTACTAAAACTTTTCAAACTGCGCATGCGTAAAAAACAGTGGGAGAATCTTTAGTATACAGAACCCCCAGAGTGGGGTAAAGACCGAAAATACGTGAGGTAATTTTTGACGGATAATTTTGAAAAATGAAGGGTAATTTCTGAGGCTGTCTGAATAATTGAAAATAGTTATTGTACTCAGTTAATTAACTAATCAACTGAATGAAAATGCAGATTTAACCCTCCTACGTAACCTAAAAATATTGCAGTTTGTGTAAAGAAACGCATTTGGTTATTTGTTGCTGATCATCTCTGCGTCACATGATTCACATGTAATAATATTTAGTGAATTACTCTTGTCATTTAAGTGCAATGGAGTAATTTCACTTTACATTAGTGAGTGGGGGTAATCATACAATTAAACTGTTTCTTCACGCGAACTTGAAATGTGGGGTTCGCCACCTAGCGGCGTATAGTTTAATCAACTAACGCTTAACATTATTCCATTTGTAAATAAGTCATCACTGTACATATTTATTGATATAAATAAATAAATTTATCCTTTTTTGGGTTTCTCACAATTTTAAATATTTATCCGACAAACTTGTTAATTAATTTCTTTTTAAATTGTAATTCATAAAATGTCAGGTTCTGTAACATTTAACCCGAGGACAAAGTTACTGAAGTTTATAATCATATATTGTTTATTTAAATAAATCAGTTTCTGTAAATTTATAATTCAAAATTTCAAAATAAAAACTAGGAAAACTGCATTAGAAATTAAATAAAAAAATTTTAAGCTCAGTGATCAATTAAAAAAATTTTAATTATTGTAAAAAATTTTAATAATTTATTACTGAGTTTAAAAATTAATTTAATTATAATTTATATTAAATTGTTGATAATTGATGTCTAATTTAAATTTACGATTATTGAGCTTCTGATTATTTTGTCCTCGGGTAACTAGTCGCGGTACCATCAAAAGATTTTGTTAAAAAAAAAGAAAAAAAAAAGCTGTTCCATTAAGCAAATGAATTTGCAATTGTAAATAATTATTCTATAGCCAGTAATGACAAATTGATGGATTATAATAATAATAATATACTATTATTATTAAAATGTTTATAATAAAATTGTAATAAGCGTATTTTAGACTGTCCTGCCAATTTAGCCAGCGAATGCTGCCGAGTTAAAAGAATAAAGATGAAAACAAAAGGAAAAATAGCAAATAAATAAATTTGAGTTGACAGAGGAGTTAAATTAAATTTGAAATAACTATTTCTATTTGTATTTGTACATAAGCAAAGTGCACTGCACTATTATTTGGATATATATCCAGGATTAAAAAACTAAACAAAAGCATTTCTCGTAAGATCTCATTTAAAATCCATGGGTATTTGGATTTTATCGAGTACGACTAAATAAAATCTCACGAGCATGGAGATTTATTAAGAATAAGATATACTATTGTAGAATTTAAAATAAGTTTACGTAAAAATAAAAATAAATAAACTTAATTTATCGATTTATTAATATTGCTAAATAATTAAGGTAATTAATTATTTATTTGATATTTAAATTGCCTTGATTATATAGAAAGTGTGAAAATTCGATGCACCGACTTTACTTTTTTTTTTTTTTTTTTTTTTAAATTACAAATATGTTTGTTTAGTTTTAATTGGAAATCCTACTCTCTGATTACCTTCCGAAATAAACTTCCTTATTGTTATTATTGTTTTAGTCTCGTGGATGACTAATTGGCCATTTTAAATTATTATTAATAAAATAAAGTGCAGTGATAGTGAAAGGATCGCTTTCTTATGTAGAATTTATGGATTAATGAATGAATAAATAAAAGGAAATAAATAAATAGAAAATCATTTTTAAAAAATCGGCTGTCTAATTTTGAAATCCAGTTAAACAAAAATATTTTTATAAATTCACTGAAAAATATTTTAATTTTGCAGTTAATTCATTTATGAAACGATCTTAAGGGTGGGGAGGTTCCGTAACACGAATTTTTCGTATTCATTTTTTAAAAATTTAAATTTCGCGCGTATTATTTTGGTGGCGATTTTTCTATTTTTTAAAAATAAAACGAAAATTAAATTAATTTGTAAGACAAAATATTTTTTTTACACTGAGAAATTCTTTTCTTGAGTGCGTTCAAGTAAGAGATGGCGGGAAAGTTTAAAATTAACTTTTGGTATTATTTTTTTTTAAATTTAAATTTCGCGCGGCGGGGGAGGAGAGTTAAAAAAAAGGATTTATTTATAACCCATTATTAAAAAAAAAAAAAATTTAGATAAATTATTTCAAAAAATTGATTTACAAAAATTTTGAATTAGAATTAGACTGGATTTGAAAATTAAGCAGTCGAAAAAAGTAACAGTGTGATTACCTGTTTTAGTAACTAAGAGGCCTTAATATTATCATGTTTAAACAATTAGTTAATAAGTATAAAAAAGAATAAGCATATATTGTATAATTAAAGTTAAAAATTTGAGCACTGGTAGTTAACAATAATTTAAAAAATAAAAAAACTTATTAATAATAACTTGTAAATATTGGCACTAAAAAAATAGTTCTGTTTGTCACAGCACTGCCATTGTCATGCGAATGAAGAAAGAGTAAATAGAAAAGACAAAGACAAAGTTTTAAAAATGAACTTACTGTTTCCGAATTTCTGTAGACCAATTAGCCAGTTCTTATTATTCAGATAATAATTGTCTCAGCCTATTGTAATGTAAATAATAGTGTGTTTAATCACTTGTATAGAGGCCGAGGCCGTATATTGTAACCATGTAAATAATAATTATTTGTAAATTTATGAGGTTTTAAATACTAAATCTATCTCGCGGATCATATATATTAAAAAATTCAAATTCAAATTTATAATAATTCATTAAAAATATTTAAAGTAAATCGTAATTACGCTGATAGAATTCAAATTTATCTTGCAAAAAAAAAGTAATTAGGTACTGATACAGTTTAAATCTCAGTGTCAATAATTAATTTTTTCATATATTAGATTTTGTATTAAAAAATGATAAATTTTTTATGTAAAATTAATTGTTTATTTGAATGGAATTTAAATTTATGTTGGTATTTTATAAATATATAAATCATGTCTTTCACTTAATCCGTGAGGTATAAAGACTTCTCTTTGTATTAAATATTAATTAGTTAATTAATTAATTGATTAAAGAAGAAAAAATTGTAATAATTATTGACTAACAACACGTAGATGTGGCTGCGCACTTTTCAAAGTTTTCTTTCGTTGGCGGCAAATTTAAATTACTGAATTTTAAAATTTATTTACGTCGACGGAAGATGCTTTTCTTGTACATTAATAATTATAAATATATATTTAATATAAATATATGTGTGCGTGTTGAATCAAATTTTTAGGATTCAAAATCTCGTGGCGACGATACAGATTTAAAAAGAAAAAAAAAACATAATTATTTATCATGGCAAAAATAGCAGAGCATTGAAGACTGGCAATCAAAAGTACACTTTAAGATTAAAAAAAAAATATATATATATGTATGATTAATAATAATTATAATAATAAAGGCTTCACATTACGTAGTCTAGTCTAACCACGAGAAGAAAAAAATACAATGAGCATAAAGGTGAATTGTAAGGATTAATTATATTATTATTATGATTATTATGATTAATATTTAAATTAGAGAGTAGCGATAATTAAAAATATGAAAAAAAAAATTAATAAAATAAAAAAAAAAATAAAAAAAAAAAAAAAAAACTTGGGTAGGTACCTGCATTTCACGATAATTAAAAATTAATTGCTTGAATTAGCTCCTCAATAAATCGTTATACATGTTTTGATAACTAAATTTTATTTACTTATCCTTGATATTTATTATTATTTTTAATAGAAATCGTGTAAATAAGAAAATATATTCGAGTGAAGGAGAAGAAGAAAGAGAAGATTGTCGGACGTTGTAAATTAGTGAATTTAAAATTTAAAATTTGATATGCTGATAAGAAGATAAGAAGGAGAACAAGTAATGAGATGTTATGAAACTGTTTTCATTGCTGATTAATGATACGAGAGAAGTGGACACGATTTGGACGTGGGTGATGATGGACAGAGGAAGGAAGAACAATAAGTATAACATATTTTTTTTTTTTTATTCTAAATAATTATGGAGAATTTCTGGTATTCGAATTTTGAATGATAAATTTCATTATTTTATTTTTTAAAATTTTTATAATTAAAAACAAAATTAAAACGTAGTTAGAATTTCATAAAAAATTTTAAATTATTTCTGAGCTACAACTGACGTAATTAATTTAGATTGCAGATAAATTAATTAGTTAGATATTAATGAATGAATCTATCAATAGGCTTTTAGTTTATATTATATTTGTGAAAAATATATAAGAGTAGTGAGTGCGCGTTACTGTACGGTCTTGCTGATATTGTTTGTCAACAGTATAATTTAAAATGTCAAATCTATTAGTCGAAATTTGTTTTTTAAATTTTATTTAACCAAATTGATAATGTCCTTAAGGTTGTTTTCTAATAATAATAATAAAAAATGATCGCGATATATTTTTATACGTATAATTTGTTTATAAAATATGAATATCCTTGACTTTTTAAGGTCATTGTTTTTTTTTATGAGGGCAGTGTTTGAAATTGCCCTTAATTGTTTAAAAATTCGAAGCGCCGATTTTAAAATTTAAAAATATTTCGCGCCAAATTCAAAAATAATTAAAATTTAAAAAATCTTTTTCGTAATTAAAAGTCAGAGGTCCTTTTAAATGACCAATTAAAAGTGAACTAATCCTATAGAAATTTAAATAAAAAAACAATCGTTATGAATAAAATAAAATATGTAAAAAAAAAAGTAAACTTACTTAACTTATAACGTTGATTGCACAATAACTCTAGAGTATTATCGCTTCGGAACAATCTGCCGGCGTTGCGAAAAGCCGGCACTCGGTTAAACTTAATGTCGATGATGATATAAAAAAAAGCCATTGAGTACTTAAAGTTGGAGTTGTTGAAGAACGAGAAAGATTTGTGAGACAAGTCTGTGATTTTTTTCTCAGTCCTTGATTTTTTTGCTTCAATGTCTACTTAAATGTTTATCTAACTCTACACATGTACTCGATCTCTAGCTTCTGGATCTCTAATTATCCGATGGTTTTTCCGTAAGAATATCTTCCTGCATTTTTTTTAACGATACGAGATATTAATGTCCATTAATCGTCGTTGTGTAATGTGAGGCACAAGGCACAGTAATATCTTCGGGCTCTGTATAAGTTTTTAAATAAAATGAGTACACGGCCTTCGTAAAACGTTAGACACGTTGGTCTACTACTTGAATTATTAGCTTGTAAAGTCAGAAAATTGTTTGCGAATAACTATTAACATGAGAAAATCTTATATTATTCACTTGTACTTTTGTATTTTTAGATTTTATTTAAATATCTGATGGTTTATCTTTTTTATGGCGCCTTTTTTATTACTAATATTATTTATTAAATAATTACATTTCTTACAGTTTATTCAGTTTTTTATTCAATTTATTCTGTGGAAAATTTTATTATTCATTAATTTTTAATTAGTTTTAAAAGTAATTTGTAAGATTTTTTTTTTTAAATAATTACATTCTAATTTGTGGTAAATTATTTTTATAATTTTTTAATTTAAATTAATTTTAATAATTTGCTATTAAAGTTTTTTTAAAAATAAATTTACAATAAATTTTGAATTCAAATTATTTATATTAATTTTGGTGTTAAATTTTTTTCAAAAATTAACTTGATAATTTTTGTATTAAACTTTTTTAAAAATTAATTTAGAATGAATTTTGAATTCAAATTATTATTAATAATTTTTATATTAAATTTTTTTAAAAATTAATTTTCAATAAATTTTGAATTTGAATTATTTATATTAATTTTTGTATTAAACTTTTTTAAAAATTAATTTAGATTAATTTCGAATTAAAATTATCATTAATAATTTTTATATTAAATTTTTTTAAAAATTAATTTTCAATAAATTTTGAATTTAAATTATTTATATTAATTTTTGTATTAAATTTTTTCAAAAATTAATTTTTAATAATTTTTGTATTAAAATTTTTTCAAAAATAAGTTTATAAAATTTTTTAGCCCAAATAATTTGAAACTTTATCTGTGCAAAAAATAAAAACAAAAATTTTAATAAAAAAATTACTCGTAAAAAAAAAAATCTAAATTTCCTTTCACTACAAATCCATAAAAGTTAAAAACAAAGGCGTTGCCTATTATTAACTTTTCATTGTAACAAGTAATAACACTCTTCTATCAATAATAAGATAATAATACATTTCTAGATCATCAGACCATTAATGTCAATAATTACCCTCATTGTCTAGTATAATCAAAAATAATCTCCGCCATCAATATTACACCAGTATAAATATTAGTTGAGTAACACACGTACGGGAATCACTCCATTAAAAATTATATACGTCAAATTAAATTTTATTTCTCATACTTACCTTCCAACTCATAACACATGTATATTTATTTGGTCAGTATTCATTTACATCCAACTTTTTTATTTATTTTATTATTATTTCCAGGGTCAGTGATCATAACTAAACGTTAACTCGCATGCCACCTGCATACTGCACACCGTTATTATTTTTTACTGTCAATAGAAATGTCAACACTAATCTCTGTTTTTAAAATTAATATGCAGTTTCTTAAGATCTCACATTACTTCTCATTAAACAAAAAAAAAAATACAAAACAAACCGAAGAATAAAATAAATTAAATAACAAAGTGAGATGAAGAAAATAAATTGCGTTCAGTAGACGATTCAAAAAAAAATATATCTATATATATGTAATTACAACTACTACTTCTGAAGACAACAGGTAATTTTATGTTACAATTTAGTATAATATGAATAGCAATTACCTTTTATAGAACACCGACATGTAATACACGACCTGTCTCAATTAACTTGTAATTTAAATTAAATCTCTCAACTTATCACCATCTGATAATAAATATTAAATAATCTGCATTTATAAATTCCTGATTGACGAGTACATCATCTTGATTGTGCCAAGGTTATTAATTTAAATCATTACATGATAATAATTAATATTAAAAATCTATAAAAACATTTTTTTATTATTTATTTATTTATTTATTTTTTAATTACCAGGATTTTTATTTACCTTTTAAAAACATTATTCATTTAATTAATTTAAAATATTAAATATGTAAAGCTATTTGTATGCAAATATTATATGTATATGTATATACATATTTATTAATATATAAACAAGTTAATTTTCTTGAGGAATAAAATCCTGACTGTCTTCCAAGAATATTTAAATAATATCTTACTTCTTTTATTACGTTATAACTGAGTCAAGTTGACTTTTCAGCCAGAATATGACGTCGCGGTTTCGCGATACGCGTGGGCGTATGTTATATAGATATATGATAGAGTTTAGTTGGTAATGCAAGAAAATTATTGCAAACTACAAACCACTCGACCATTAGATTTATATATTTTATATTTGTAAGTATGTATATATGTATATGTATATATGTTTGTATGTATATATTAATGGGCATGTGTGATAGACATGGAGAGTGGACTAGAGAGGCAAATTTTACTATTACTATTAATTTAACTGTATATTTAAATGATAAATTTAAATTTACTATCGATAGTAAGGCAGAGTTTGTTTTAAAAATACGATAAACTATTTTTGAATATTTTTTTTAGATGTATTTATACTGAAAAATAGATTTAAAAAGGTTATTTTATGATTCAGTTTACGAGAATTTTTTTTTTAGTTTTTTTTATTATTTGAATTTTGAAATTGGGTCATTAACTTTTTTATTTATTTTAAATTACCAAAATAGTTATTTTTTTAAAATAAATTTTGGTTTATTTTTTATTCAAAAGTTACCATAAGGTTATGGTTCAATTCCTGTTTAAAATTTTTTAAAATTATTTTTAATAAAATTTAAATAATTAATTTATTTATTAATGAAATTATTTAAATTTTAATTTCCCGCCTAAAATTTTATATTTAAAACTTCATTTCAAAATTTATTTTTTCCGCCATAAATAAACTTTAAAAAAAATTCCACAAATTTTCTATTTTAAAAAACGAAATTTAATTTTGTAAAGAAAATTTGACACCTCAATTTGAATAAAATTTAATTACAAAAATAATTAATTAATTAATTTATTCAGTCATTAAAATATTTAATTTCAACTAACAAACACTAATAAAAATTCATTAAAATTATAAACAAAAGAATTCCCGCTCGAAACTTTTTATTTGAAACGCATTTCAAAATTAATTTTTCCCGCCATAAATACCAAACTTAAAAAAAAAAATTTAATTACATTTAAAATAAAATAAATAAAAACAACACAGCAATAAAATAACAAAACAAAACCCCAAGTCTATTAGAGCCTTGTCTAGCAGCTTTCAAATGCCTGGTATCGAAATACAACCGATCGAGAGTCGAGTTGGCGGGTCGACATCTCGGTACTTCTCCCGCTCCTTTTAGTGCCGGTTGCGACGCCATCACCTTCTCGTGTCTTAGCTTCCTTTGAATAATTATCTAATAAATAAATAAATAAATAAATTCATAAGTAAATAAATAAATATAAATAATTATAAATCCAGTCCGCTATCTATAATTAAAAATCAAAATCTTTAATTTAAATAAACCAACCTATTTACATGCAATGTATATTTATTTAGAAATAACTTGAGTACTGAGTGAGTGTTGTGTCGATCTGTGGTGACTGGCAACAATGAAGACAACAATGGCCAGGGGTAGCAAGCCCTTCAGAAGAAGTATCACTGCTCCGGAAGTGTCACCGAATGAATACGGGCGATTCGTAAGTTTTAAAAATAAAAAAAACTGCTTAGTAGTTTTACTAATTAATAATTAATTTAAAAATAAAGTAAAAATGTTTTGGTAATTCAAGAGAAAGGAACATGGACTTTGGCTCACGTGATGAGGTCATTGAGCCTCGTGGGCTATTCTTGCTCTTCATCTTCTTATTCTTATTAATCTTCATCTTATTCTTACTCTTATTCTCACATATTCGTCTCATTTTATTTTCTCGTCCTCAGACCTGGATCTTCCACATTCGGACTCATTTCCTTGCTACTCATTTTTTTTCGGACATGCTTTCGATTTACTTTGGCTACCACACATTTTTTCATTTTTTTATTACAACTTTTACCAGATTAAATGTGTCGTTTTTTACTTGTTCTTTGTAAAAAAAAAATATCAATAATAATAATAATAATATCGGGTTCTGTTATCAGGTTTTATCAATACGACGTGTTAAAAATGATCGTGCAACGTGTACGTACATTAGTCTTTTATATTTTTTTTACAATTCACACTATCTGACACGCTTTACATTAGTTGTGTTTGGAAACCGGAGAACCATGTAGACGTCAATATATATGTATGTATATAAATATGCTGGGTATGTATGAATTCTTATCGGGCGTTTTTAAAAATAATTGAAACCTATCAGTTATATTTCCTTACTTTGCTAATAAATTTATAATTGATATTGAGGAATTTATAAATATCGATGGATATATATGAAGATTTTTTTTTTAAAGTATTCAAGTATTATGAGTATTCAAGGAGATGTTGATATGAGTTATGCTGTAAAAAATCGGGAGTTAATTCGGAGTGGATACGAATTTTATTTGAATTTGAATTCGCTCCGAGTTACGGAGTTTAAAAAAAATCCATCTGTATGCGAAGTAAATAGAGAGTTTGTTTTTACAGCGGTGATTTGAATTTTATTTAAATCCGCAGTTCGTTTTAGTATTAAAATAAACTCCCCGGAGTAAATTTTACTCCGAGGGAATTTAATAAGTCGCGCATTTCACATTTACTCCGGATTTAATCTGCGTTCATTCAAAAAATTTTTAGTGTAAAAATTTTTAATTTTTTATACCAAATAATAGATGAGATGAGTGTGAATATAGCAGACAAATTTAAAATTATAAGTAAATAGAGTAAATAGTTGAAAAAATAATATTTATAAAAAATGCGCTTATTAATTTTTTTAATTTTTTAAATACGCATTTTTTGAAAATTTTATTTTACTAATTATTTACTCTATTTATTGATAATTAAAATTTTTTTGATGTCTGCTACATTCACAGTCATTAGACAAGGGTAAGAAGAAATTACGGGCTAGAGGTACCGTTTTTGGGCACTTAAGGGCCAATTTTGGATACCAAAAATTTAAATTAATTAATTAGTAAACGACACAATAATAGAATTTTTTAATTAATTAAAATAAAAGCAGTGGTCTACAAATGGTACCTCTACCCTACAAAATATATCTATGGGTAATTTTGTAGCATTTTTAATTTTAAATAATTTAGCAAACACTAAAGCCCTTAATTTTAAAATGTCTTATAAAATTTGACATCAAAAAATTGGAGCATTTAAAATCCCGCCATTTTTTAAATAATATTGACTTATTCTGTATACAGAAATATATTTTTTTTATCACTGTAAAAATTTTCTTATAAAAAATAATCTCTTGTTAATTTTTCTTCACTGTGTTGAAATTTAAAAAAAAGCGCGAACTTTTGAAATTCCCAGTTTTTTTATTTTCATTTAAAATTAAATAATTTGTGACATCTAATAGCAAATTTAATTACAGTAAACATGAAATTTATGAAGGAGAAAGGCGTAGTTTCAGTTGAATGAAATAAAAATAGGTCGCAAGTACAATGAATGAGATCAAATAAAGTCGCGTCTTGAGTCGCGGGTTGGTTGTAGTCTCGTCGCGGTCTTTGAGGCTGATAAATTAGACAAATTTAAAAAAGTAAAGACACGACTACTGTATATTGTAATTGTGTGGTAATAAAATATGTAATTTAATGTGAATGTGAAAGATTGAGAGATTGAAGAGAGATGAGGAAAAATGAGTAAAGCGAGAGGTAAACCGTGAGGACGTCGCGTGGGCGACCGGATGCGATCTTTCTCCTTCTACAATTCCAATCCCAATCGCTAACCGGTCTCAGACTGCCGATCTCGGCCTTCATGACTATCGAGATCGATGAATTATCGCCTTCTCTTTTTTCTCATTTAAATCCATCTTGAATAAAAATTCAAAAAAAAAATACTTGCTCACTTATCTGTGTGACAGTAAATCAACACTGACCTGTCACTCTTTCTATGAGTCGCCAGTTGCTATTATTATTATAATTATAATTATAATTATAATTTTTTATTCTAACTCTATCGCTATTATATAAAGTCCCTCAAGCGCTTATTGTCTAATTATTTTATTATAATTATCTTGTCTAATAATAATAATTGCAAGTCATAAAGGTAAATAAAGTTAATAAATTATCTCTTTTAAAATTCGTGGAATTGAAAATACGATCGGTGATAATGATCAAGACTTGTTGAATAAAATTTAAATAAAGATTTAAATATAAATTCAAATAAATAGTTATATCAGACATCACGCATTGCGTGATAACTTCTCGGTCTTTATATATTTTAAATAGGCGCCAAAGCTCCGTCTCAGCTACACTTATTTTTATATTTCAATTGTAATTAATTAATAGAATTAATGTCTTATTATTAATCTGGGGGTGTGGTATATGTTAATTCATTTTATAAAATATATATATATATATATGAAAAAACGACAATAATAAATAAAATGGTTGAAAAGAGCAATATACTGGTCCCTGACATAGACTTGCCAGGATTTAAATATGCCAGCTACTCCAAACAAAGACTCGTGATTCATGTCGTACGCCATTTCAAGAAGCTTTTACATACTCTATACACTGGGGCTACTACTGAGCAGCATTAAAATAGACGACGACGGTGTAAAGCGTCGCAACGCCTCTGCTATTTTTAAGGAGGATATACTTTTATGCCTTTCTGCTTTAAACTATATATATACATTTATGTTTAACAGTAACCAAAATTACACTGTAATACTAATGAGTGTGAATGTATCTGACAATTGTCAATTTTAATAATTTTTAAATAAATTTTGAATAGAATTTAAAAAATGCGCATTTTCATAATTTTAAAATCAGAGTGCATTTTTTGAATTTTTTAATTTTTAATTGTTGATTCGTTTATTTGTAATTTCAAATTTGTCATCTGTTATATTCACAATCATTGATATAAACATATATTAGGGGTGTGCTAATTTATAAGTGATAAATTATAATTATTTGAAAATTTTCGTGAAATTTATCGCGGGTAATTTATTCAAATTTTGAATCGAGGTAAATTTGATTCGATTCAATACAAATACTCACACCCGTAATTTATATAATTTTGCTTAGGGTTCAAAATAATATAATAAATAACAAAAGAAATTTTTAAAGGACAGCGTGGGAATTTCAAAATTTCGCGCACTTTTTTAAAATTTCTACACTGCGACAAAGAATTTATGGTAAAAAAGTAAACTTTCATAGGGATCATAAAAAAAAATATATATAGAATATATAGAATTGAGATTTCAAATTTTTTACGTGATGTCAAAATTTCAACTCCAGGTTTTTGATGTCAAATTAAATAAAAGACATTTTGAAATTAAAATATAAGGGCTCTAGTGTTTGCTAAATTATTTAAAACCAGAAAAATGCTTCAAAATTATAAATCATACATATATTTATATATATTTGGTTATTACCCCCAGCTATTATTTGATATAAAAAATAATAATTTCGTAAAATGGATTAAAATATAAAGTAAGATTCCAAGATTTTATATTTAAATAATTATTTATAATAACAACAAGTATATCAAGCGTTTGATGCAATGACTTCTTGATACACTTGGCACATATGTAGACATCAACATTGGCAAGTTTATTTAGTAGACGAGTTGTTCCTCTTCCCCGATGACTAAATTGACGAAAGAAATGTTCGAGGTCTCTGTTAAGTATTTATGTATATTATTAGTTTGTCTTATTTTTGCTAATATCTAATATTGTATTTATTGCTGTAATTGTTTTTATAATCAAGGATATCTATGTGTTGTCATAAGTTATGTCGATTGTGCATCAAACGAGACATCGCGAGCTTGATTTATGGGTGAGAGATTAATCGTCACTTGGTATTATGAGGTTTTTAATTCATCCAGACAAGATGATATATTATAAAGGACGCCGACTGAGATGATTGAGTTTCTCTACTGTAACAATAACTTTTTTCTCTGATCTACATTTTTTTAGTCTGCCGTCAGTTCATCGCTTGCTATCTACCTCGTGTTGGTTTTTCTGCCCACGTAACATGAATATTTTATTGTTTTTTTCTTCTTTTATAATCTGTAGAAAAAGGATTTTTTAGAGCAAAATATATCCATTATTTATTCATTCAAAAATTTATTTATTTTTGACAAAGATTTTTTGAATTTGACTCATGTTAGTCATTTTTTAAAATAAATAGACATCTTTGATGGTTTTTGGAATGGAAATTTAATTTCCAACAACTTTTGTCCTCTTAAAAAATACCGTAAATTCAAAAGTTCAAAAGATACAGCCATTTAAAGTTTAAAAATTTTGCTTTCCCGCCAAAAATTTTCAAATCATTCAAACTGCTCTATTTCCCCACAGTTAGTCTCTGCTACTGTCTTAAGAAGACAAAAATGATAGAAAATAAATTTCTGTTGCAAAAATCACATATTTTTTCAAAAAGCTGACAAGATATCAAAAGAGCAAATTTTTACATAATCATTTAAATTTAAAAAAAAACCGCCTACAGAAATAGAGTCAATATTTTCTCACAGAAGTATAAACATTAATAAATAATAATAATAGTTAATCCTCATGACATTGGAAATGATAAACTGTTTAATGTCAGAACTAAGCAATTATTAGTGTCCTGGACAATAGAGATCCTGCGATTAGTTTAACACCTACACAATCTTTAAATAAATTTATCACAACGGTCCCGATATTAAATATTTATAAAAAATATCCATATGAATATTAAAACCAAAAATATTATTTAAAAGTTTAATGAATTCTCATGTCAATTATTCTTACAGTAATCGAGGCTTATTAGTAATTCCGTTCTCCAGGAACGTGTTCCAATTACCAACGCAAACAAAAGTACATACAGCAATTTATTATTCCCCCGAGTTGTAAGAGTAAGAGCTTTTATTTCTTGTACAGTTTGCACATAAGTACATACATAACATACTTAAATAAAATATTTTTATCATTATTATTACTCATCTCATTCTCTTTACTTGCTACTTGTGAGAATGAGAATTAATTTCTTAAATATATTTAATGTCTTAGTTTTTATTACCGATTAAATGCAAACGAGGGTGACATATTTTTTTTTTTTTTTTTTTTTTTTTTTTTTTTTTTTTTTTATGCAAAAAATTATTATTCAACAACTTTAATTAAACCATATATACTTTACATATTTTAATTTATTTATATCATATATTTTAATCCAAATTTTATTGCTTATAAATAATAAACAACTTTTATAGCATCCAGTAAAAAAAATTTATGGTATCATAAAATAGTTAGAATTATATTTTCCTTTTTTATGGATAATGTTAATTAATTTTTTTTTCGAGGACATTTTTTTTTATCCTGAAGTTAGCAGACAATTAATAATTTTCAAATTTTTCTTTTCTACAATTTAATTTAAAAAAAAAAAAAAAAAAAAAAAACTAAAAATATGCACATGTAGAAAATTAAAAAAACTACAAGTGCAATTTTTCAAAATATTTTTTTTTCTCACATTTATCATTTTAAAAAAAATCTAAAAATTATTAGACGTCAGTTATTTATGATATTGAATTTTCGGGTTGGTTTTAAAATGATAAGTTATGAAAAAAAAAATATTTTAAAAAATTGCACTTGTAGTTTTTAAAATTTCCTAAATGTGCATATTTTTATTTTTTTTATTTTTTTGTAATTGATGTTGAAAAAAGAAATCCGAAAGTTATTGATGTTAATTTCAGGATCATAGCTAATTTTATTATCATTTTTTTTTTTTTTTTTTTTTTTTTTTTAATAATTTTAATTGCCTTTATGTAATTTAATATTAATTAATCATAAATCACACAATTAAAAATGTGCAAATTTCTCATTGGTAGTAAATGATATTAAAAAAAAAAAAATTATTACTTACGCATTTACGATGACACTTTTATCATTTGATAATTGCTAATGTATAAATGATGATTAATTACCTTGAATAATGTCGTTGTTCAGTAGATGCGCTAAAATACGGTCAAGGCTCGAAAAGTTGCTTAATTATAAAACATAAATCCTGGAATATTATTTTTAAATTTAATCTGAGTAGACAGATGATGGATAGACTATATATTTTCCTTCGTAATTGTTCGGGCAAATAAAATTATCATTAGAGCTTAAAGTCATCGTAAATTATTTTATTTCATCGTTTGTTATTTAATTATGGAGTCGATTGACAATTTATTTGTTGGCGGTTACAGTTTTTCAAATAATTATCCCAGGCTTCGGTAATTGGCAAATTAAATTATTTATTTTTAATTGACATTTACAAATAGTCTGTTAATTAATTATTTTTTTCAATTAAGATATTAATTAGTGTTTTGCTAAATTTTTAGTTTAATAATCCATTAATTTATTTTTATTATTAATTAGCATAATTATTAAATTAATCAACTACAAATTTTTTAATTATCGATTTAGAAAAATGATCTGAATTAATTTTTTAAATTAAATTTTAATCGATAGTCTCTCCTTCGATTTTTAAGCAATTAATAATTATTATTGTATGTAATTACATAAATAATTATTAATTATGTCATTATAAATTAAAATGTCATATATTACATATTACTTTTTAAAAATTATCATAAAAAAAACGGCTATAAACTTCAAAAATATTTAATTTATTACTAATTATCAATTAATTATAAAAATAAAAAAATTACTATTACGCAATTTAAAAAAATAAATTATTCGAATAGCGTAAAAAAAAAATTATCACTAAAAAAAAATCTCTCCTCGCCTCTTCCGGATTTCAAAGCTCGTTAAATATACGCGATACTTCTAATCAATCCACATCAAATAATTATAATACATAAGCATCAGCACTGACACAAATTACTAATACTAATAAACGATCCATTGAGTTGTATATAAATATATACGTATATATATATAATATACATCCATAAGTTTCTCATGAAATTTCCATGCATTATCTGAAAGCGTTTCCGCGACGATTAACCGCCGACGCAATGCCAACAGCTAATGAAGGTGAGCGTTAGAGATTAAAAAAAAAAAAGTTAATAGTTAAATAAATAAAAAAAGGAGAGACGCCGGCGTCAATTTAAAAGGGCCGCGACTGTGTCAGGGACAATATATATTTATATTTCATATATAATAATCGCGTAAAAAAAAATATTTTACATTAACATGTGCAAAATGTTGTGGTCAAGAGGCGAATGAGACGTTTGATATAAAAAAATATATGAAAAAAAAAAAAAAAAAAAAAAGAGTCGAGTAGAGGAGGCGGTACCTAGTCTTGTAGGTATGTATCTCCTACGCTTTAACGAGAATTGATGTTTCCGACGATTATCCATAAAGACTCGACTTCTTGCTCCAGGCAGGAAATCATTTTACTCTTCTCAAGACGAATTTAAAAATATAAAAGTTTATACACGTGAATACATAACACATAATATAATAATTCTTGATGAAAGAAGTCGGCGATGATTGACGTATCAAGTATTTGTTATAAAGTACATATTGCATGGCAGATGATAATTAAAAACACGATGAAAGTTCGGAAGTAGTCAGTCGGTTGGCTGTCATGTAAACTCGGTTGTGTATTTAACTTTTATCTGGTATTATGTTGTATTATATGACAGATATTTGCAGTGCATTTTAGCAAACGTGTGGCCTGAATTTTATTTATTTTACGTGTCTAAGCAAATTTTCAATTCTGCCTACGACACCGGCCACAATCTGATGAGCTACAACCGGGAAATAAAAATATCATAGTTGCAAATTTATTAACCCACTTTTTTACTCGATTGTTGCTTTGTTTGATTACTTTTTTTTTTTTTATTTTTATACTTACAATTTTCTATAAATATAAATTTAAATAAATTTATTTTTAGACTTTTGGCGAAAAATATATTTTAAATTTGATATTTTTATGCGAAAAAATTTTATTTTAAATTCACCAATTTTTATTTTTGTTTTTTTTTTTTTTTTTATAAAAATCCTATTCAATTTATCAGAATAATTTTTTTATGAATCATTTTTAAACAGAAAGTTAAAAAAAAAATCAACTAAATTTAAAAATCATTTTTAAAATTTTATTTAATTTTTTTTTTATCTAGAATTTAAAAAAAAAATATTAAAGTATAAAAAATATATAAAAGTAATAAAATACCTTTTAAATAAATAATTAAAGTACAGTAAAAAAAATTAATCATCAGCAATAAAGTTAAAAAATGCAAATTACTATTATCCATTAATCCAAGTTACATTATAAACATAAGTATGCGTGAATGACAGGGGTTAATACTTGTAAAAGATCTCGAGCAATGATAATAAGCTCATGTGTCTCGTCTCCTTGTCATTTCACTCTCTTATTATCATTATTATTATCATTATTATAATAATGATTAAACCAAGAGTCTAGAGTCTACTCTTTTTACGACTCGTCCCTAATTCGGGACGTCCCGTCTAGCGCGATAATTACCGGACAAGCAACGTCAACTTTATTTTTCTTTACTTGATGGCATCCAGTAAGATCCAGCATCAAACAACTAAAGTATCAAGAGCGCACGCAGCTAATCATCATTACCATTACATTTTACTTAGCATTACTATGCACACAAGCAGTCGTCAACAAGTGTCAATTGCATCCGTTACACTCTTTGATATATATATAAAACAATATAAATAGCATAAACATCAATTATTATTACGATTTTACTCAGCCATTTCCCTGAAGTTGTCAGCGGCAAATTTAACAGATTGACAGTTTATTTTTATAATAAAAAATGGAAAAATTAAAACCAACTGTTTTGCAAATACAAGTGTCAACTAACGAGCAATGGAATGAATTGTTAACAAGACCGGGTTTAATACTAGTTGATATTTATTCCTCGTGGTCTGGACCTTGCGTCGCGATGGTGTCAACTCTGAAGAAAATAAAAGTCGAGTTAGGAGGTGACTTGCTAAATTATGCCATCGCCCAAAATGATGACATTGATGCGCTAGAAAGATTTCGTGGACGAAGCGAACCTGTTTGGATGTTCCTCCAAAATGGCAAGTCGGTTAATTTGACCTTTGGGTCCGACTGCAAGAATTTGAAAGCCATTTTGGTGCAGGAAATAAAACGCGCTGGAGAAAATGAACTGCCAGAATGGGAACTGAGACCTGAGGATCCTTGTCCAGCTGAAGCTGATAAATTCGGTGACTTTGATTGGAGAAAACAGAGGGAGAAAGAAAAGTTGGCTAGAGATGAAGACGAAAAACGTAAAAGGTATGAAGAGTACATGGAACAGATGACCATTGAGTTGAGTGAAGAAACGGCGCTAATTATATTCCCTTGGATATTTATGGACGATCATGGCCATCAGAAAGACAAGGAACAGAGCCCGCCGTATTTAGAATTGATGTACCGAGTATTGCCGGATAGATTCGACGTATTGGAGCAGACTCGGATACAGCTGACTGAAGATATCGTCGAGAAGATGTTTGTTGAAAGCCAAGTGCCGCTGACAGACGGTTTGTTGATGAGATTCATCGAGGGCGAGAGTGTGGCGATGAGATTGAAAGCTAAAGCGCCACCAGCAGATTGGCCAGTTCCTTATCCGTTTATCGGTTCAGAGGGCAAGAGATGTCCAGTTAGAGCTATCGATGACGCGGAGAATTTCATCAGATACGTGGTACAAGAAGCCGTGTCCACCAGAGACGACAAGCGACTGAGTTTCGTGCAGAGATACAGCCTCGTAATTGAGAATGAAGAGAATGAAGACCAAGATGGAGATGAATCCAGCGAAACTGTTTATCCCCCCGTCTGGTTTCCCTCAAATGCCAGGTCAAAAGTTCACGTTTTCAAGACACTTTTCCCAGGTTACATGGAAAAAGCCCATGGTTACAAACCAGTAAAACAGGCGGCACGATTTGTATTCAAATTTGACATCTTTAAGCTGCCAATTGTCAGAGAAAATTGCCGGATGTTTCCCGATGCTATTGATCACTTTGGAATTTTCGAGTCCGATGATCCAAATTCTACAAGACTCGCGTCGACTCCTGACACTGAAGCTTTTGATGGACAATCGTATGGGCAAATTATAATAATAGTAATGAGGAAACTAAACGACGCGGTTTTTCTATCATTTGCTGGAAATTATCCAATTTATATCGAAGATAATGTTATTGAAGTTGCGAGAATTATTGAGGAATATTTTCCGACGGTTCCAGATGCTGAGCAACAAGAGGAAGAGGAAGAAGAAGAAGAAGAAGAGGAAGAGGAAGAGGAAGAAAATTATCGAGAATACGAAGAATCACTTGATTGAATAAATAATGAAAAATTAGTAGACGATGATAAAAATATCTGTAGAAGGTTAATGATATTAAAGTGTCATAATTACTGGCCTGCCTCAATAATCTATTTTTAATATTTTAGCTGTAATAACCCGTCGTTTACACAGTAGTTAAGTCACTACTCCTTCCCATGTGTATCAACCCCATGAAGTTCGAAGGTCGCGGGGAACTGATTACTGCGCGGCAGCGTACTGCGCATCACTCCTTCCTTCCGGACGCATGCGCATCTAAAAAAATGATTTACCGCGCGTGCGTATGAGTTTCGCGTATAAAAGCCGTTAAGATCTTGCGCAGAGCTTCAGTCGCGATCTTTCTGTCGTGAGTGATTTAACAGTTTTAGCGGTAAAATCAAAACTTCCGATGTCTCGTTACCAAACGCGGTGTTGTGTCTGTGTTTCAAATAATTATTTATGTCTTTTAAAATAATTTTTTAAAAATTTGTTTAACTGTTAGCGGGGTAAAGTCCTATGAACTTTGAACAAGTGAAAAATATAATATTTTAAATTTACAACCGACAATGGTCATCAATAACGTCATAATGCCATCGTTTACCACAACACGGCATTCGCTTTTCTCTAAAATCCGCCCAGAGGTATTTTATTTAATTAACATTTTTTTTTTTTTTTATCACTTAAATAAATTGCTGTCATTATTCATTGTTCTGCCTGCAAAGGTAAACAAAAACAAGCAAATAATTATTTGCAAGAGATATTTAATGAAAACTCAAGGACTTCAAGTCTCGAAACTTGGATCCATAAAAGACCTTGAACCTCATGTATAAAAGTAAAAGAGTTAAATAATCATCCACATATTCAGTTATTTTCGCTCCATTCACTTCAATAGAGTCTGGATTTGAGCTTTTTTTTTTTTTTTTTTACGAATATTCCTTTTTTTAAACTTATTTTCTTGTGATTCTTCTCAGCTCTTGGCATAACACCAACTTGTTTTGTTTAATATAATTGGCTAGTGTGTAACGTTTGCCAATTGATTTCTTTGAATTGACGTTTGAATAAAAATACAATAATCATAATAATTTTTTACTGAACATTAAGAATTATTCTTACATTCAAACATTGAAAAAAATTTCATTTTTATAAAAAATATTTAAAGTTCACGGGTTTAAAAGTTACCGCCTTTTGAAAAAAATTTTTTTTTTTTTCAATTTAATTTACAACTTACACTTAAAATAATGATATCTCCTAAACTATTGAACTTATGACATTTTTTAATCAGACAAAATTTGTAGGAAATTAAATTTCCTACAATTTTAGTCCTTTGAAAAAATTATCTAAGACCAAGCGTTCAAAAGTTACAGCCGTTTGAAAAAAAATTCGAATTTTCTTTTCAAATGTCTAATTTACAATTCACACTTGAAATGACTATATCTCCTAAACTATCAAACTTATGACATTTTTTAATGAGACAAAATTTGTAGAAAATTAAATTTCCTATAATTTTAGTCCTTTAAAAAAATTTTCTAAGACCAAGCGTTCAAAAGTTACAGTCGTTTGAAAAAAAAAATCTAATTTTCTTTTCAAATTTTGAATATAAAGCCCACTTAAAGAGACTATATCTTAAACTATTGCTTCTATACCATTTTGTAATAATCCAAAATTAGTACAAAATTAAATTTCCTATCCAATGACCATAACATCAACATCTCTATTAATTACCAAAATATCACATCACAAAAAAAAATTCTTGAATTTCGAATTTACAAAAAAATAATTTTAAAAATACCCAATAATAATAACAGTCAACAATAATAAAGAAAAATTTATTGGACAAGAGAAAGTAAAGTGAAATTCCAACGTAAAAAAACCAGCTCAACAATATAAAAAATATTTTGTAAGAGGTATGACGTCTGTAGACGTAATTTTGAATCGAATTGATAAAAAAATCTATTGAAAGCAACTAAGTATGTTAAAATATTCAAAGTATTTAATATTTGAGTGTCTGGTTACTTAAAAGTAATTAATAAAACTTTCAAGAGTATAAATTCGACGGAGGCTTTCCATATTGCCAGTTATCGCGGTTTAAACTCTTGAAAACTAGGTTCTGAAACTATAAATAGTTACAAACATATCCACATTTCTTCGTACAAAATTTAAGCGCGAGTTTATCCATATTTAAACTTCTCATTATTTTATTTAAATATATTTTGTTTTATAAAAATATAAAATAGACCAGACCGGATGTATTTAATCCAAGTAGTGATAGAATTTGTTGCTCTTGGGTCCATCAGGGCGCGAGTAATTGCCACGAGCCACGCACGCGGCATGTCTGACCTTTTTACTCTCTTTTTAATTGGATCATATCAACCGGAAGTTCTTTCTTAATTGTCTACTTCTCCCAAAATTCCAGAGCCCTGAAAAAAAAAAAAAATCTTACTCTTGACCACTTGAAGTTTATTAATAAAAATTATCTCTTGATAATTTTTGAAATACTTTAGGGTTTAAAATCTGGTTTAAAACTTTCTTAGTTGCGCAATTTATTAAGACACTGCCAGTTTTTTCGCAATTTAATTGCATTATAAATTTTTGATAAAATTCATTTCTATATATGGATTTGTAATTTTTTTTTTTTTTTATATATTTATTATAAATTATCTGAAAAATGAATTTATTAACGAGTAATTAATTTGAATCCATTACGATCAGGATCTAATCTAAAGAACTCGAGGTTACATTGCATTAATTTATTGCTAAAAGTAAATATATAAATATATATAAAGTAACCAGTGGCATTACTGATGTTGATATCTTTGATGATTGTTGGTACACTACACTAGCACTGCAGACAAGAGTGCGTCCCGCAAAGTGAATCAAAGAAAATGCCGCCGTTTATTAACTGATACCGCACTCGCATTTTATGCACGAGGTCAAATGAGGAATCTCGGTTAGATAACTTGCTATAAACAAATTATGAAACTTAACATAATTATTTTTCATATTTTATAAATAATCAATTACTGTTATTTTTTTTTTTTTAAATACTCCAGTTTTTTTTTTTTTATTTCACTAATAAGGGCTTCAAATAATTCACGTCAATTAAAATTCCTCAGTGACTCATTGAAATATTTAATAACTGAAATACTTTTCGTCATCAAGTATCATTTTTTTTACCCTAATTATTATTATTGTTAGTAATAATAATAATAATAATTTTACCGCAAATTTAAAATTTAAAAAAAGTAATATTTCATTTTTTTAATTATTTAAATTATAAATGGCTGTAACTTTTAAATGAGTGGTCTTAGGAGATTTTTTATAAGGACTAAAATTGTAGGAAATTAAATTTCCGATAAATTTTGTCTAATTAAAAAATAGCGTAGAATCAATAGTTTAGAAGATATAGTCATTTTAAATTTAAGGTGTTAATTAAATATTTAAAAAATGAATTATAATTTTTTTCAAATGGCTGTAACTTTTGAACGCTTGGTTTTAAAGGATTTTTTATAGAAACTAAAATTGTAGAAAATTAAATTTCCTATAAATTTTATCTGATTAAAAAATCTTGTAAAGTCAATAGTTTAAAAGATATAGTCGTTTTAAATAAAAGATGTCAATTTATTCCTACGGCGGCAATTTTAAAAATTCAAATCCTTAAAAAATTTAAACCAGGACTAAAATTCTGAAAAATAAAATTTATATTTTATAGTCCACTTTAAATGTCTACTATACTTTAAGATATTACTAATCAAATTTAAAAATTATTATTATTATTATTATTTTCTCCGAACAGCCGCGACCGTTACATTGCATTAATAAAAAAATATATGGTGGGAGAATATATGAATGAATATGATTCATCGTGATAGTAACATAACAACCGGAAATACAAGGCCGCATTTTTATTTTTTTCTTCATCAAAATTAATGAATTAATTGTTTTGATAATTATCAATACTAAATAATAATTAAAAAAAAAAAAAAAACAACCGGAAGTCGAGGAAATAAATTTTAATTAAATTAGAAATTGTGTTTTATAATTATTTATTTTTATTTTAATTTTCATATCAGTTATATAAAAATGTATGTGAAATAAAAAATATAATTTTCTCCGCGTTTTATATTCGCGATACGTACGATTACGCGTTCGAAGAGTATAATAATCGCATGACCGCACCTCTTACTTTTATCCACACAATTTACTCTGCAATACAATATACTATAACATTAAATATATGAGTAAGCAAAAGAAAAAAAAACGGAATGAAGACTCATCTAAGATTGCAATCATAGTCTCGAACTGAATTTGCGATAAAGTTGATTCATCCGGGATACCCTTTCTTCTAAATATATATATACATCTCTACATATATATGCATATATTTAACTCCTTTTATTTCGCTATATTTATTATTATTATCATATTTTATTTTATTAATGAATTTCGTTAACCTGAGATCGCTTGCCGCTGAATCACCGGGCGTTTGTCGAAAAATTTTTTAAGTGGCATCATTGAAGATTGAAAACAAATTATCATTCATGAGTCACCCGTGGATTCAGACAAGTTGGTGGTATTATATTATTATAGTCGCCTCAAACATCTCGCGGCGATGATAATAATAATATAATAATAACAATAATAATAATAATAAAAATGATAATGATGTTTGTGATGTAACGTCACATGTGACGTCGCGGTGACGTTTATTTACTAATACAAATATGTATATATATGTTTAAATTATATATTTTTATATATTAAGGTACCTTGATCTCGATTTTTTATAAACATTTTTTTTGTCCATAAAAATATTTTTAAATTTTATCTGTGAATCTTCTGCAGTTTGAGATTAAAGTCAAATAATTTTTTAACATAAAAAAATTTTCGCAATTACTTCTGTTATGGTCTGTAATAAAAACTTTTTTTTTTTAATTAATACAAGATTTGAAAATTTAAAAAAAAAATTCAAATTTCGCGGGCAATTTTTGAATTTAAAAAAAATTTTTAAATATTGGAGCTCTAGTTATTAATTTAAAAATTATTTAAATCAATTAAATTTAAAAATATTTTTAAATTTTATCTGTGAATTTTCTGCAGTTTGAGATTAAAGTCAAATAATTTTTTAACATAAAAAAATTTTTGCAATTACTTCTGTTATTGTCTGTAATAAAAACTTTTTTTTTTTAATTAATAAAAGATTTGAAAATTTAAAAAAAAAATTCAAATTTCGCGGGCAATTTTTGAATTTAAAAAAAATTTTAAATATTGGAGCTCTAGTTATTAATTTAAAAATTATTGAAATCAATTAAATTTAAAAATATTTTTAAATTTTATCTGTGAATCTTCTGCAGTTTGAGATTAAAGTCAAATAATTTTTTAACATAAAAAAATTTTTGCAATTACTTCTGTTATGGTCTGTAATAAAATCCTTTTTTTTTAATTAATAAAAGATTTGAAAATTAAAAAAAATAAATTCAAATTTCGCGGGCAATTTTTGAATTTAAAAAAAATTTTAAATATTGGAGCTCTAGTTATTAATTTAAAAATTATTTAAATCAATGAAATTTAAAAGTATTTTTATTTGATAAAACTTTTTTAAAATTTCTGTAATCAAACTAATAACTCTTAATTAATTAGATACGTACTCATATAAAAACATAGAAAGAAAAAAAAAATGATGATTAAAAATGAACAGAAGCTTTGACTGAATAATTAAATAAATAAAATTCTAAAAATACTTAATGATTAAATTTTATTACATAATATTCCAGATTATGAATAATAAAATGTCCTCAATATATATTTATACAAAGCGCCACAATACAAATTCCTCGAAAACCCATTTTTATTTCAATAACTTTATAAATATTAACATTCTGACAGAACTTGTCATTTTTCCCTGAAGCCGAGTCATGAACTCAAATTTAAAAATATGTAAAAAGCAACAAAAAATATATGAAGGGTTCATAATCATACAAGGTACAATATATATAATAATATACACACATACATACATACATATATATATATATAAAAAAAAAAAAAAAAAAAAAAAAAAACAGGAGATGCCAAGCATGTCTTCACGCAAGATGACTCAGAATAACGATAGACGCCACTGATTTTCTCATATTTATTATATATTTCATTAAATACTTTTTACTTCCCATTCAATCATTGGCGCTATAAATAAACTCAAAAAAATGAATTTAAAAATCAATACGATAAATTGAATCGTTATCAGATAAGGTCGCTTCCTTTATTTTGTCACCTTCCGGTTACTCTTATTTTATTAAAATTATATAGATGTAACAAACACCTGATTTCTTATATACATTACACATTACACCTCTCTCTTTTTCTTAAACAAATATTAAGTCAAAGTAATGTCACACTCTCTCATTCTCATTACTATCTTCGTGACACTGGCGCGCCGGCGATGAATCACCGACTCGCGCCTTCGAAGAATTTATTCACGCGAGATTACAAATAAAAAAAAACATTTTTTTTAAGAGTAGGGAGGTATACATGTATGCTATATCTTCTCTAGTCTTTCTCAAGTGTCGATCCGATGAAAAACGATCAATTACAGCTGATCTAAAGACAGTTAATTCGTGAGTGTCATTCAGTCGAGATCAAGACATTAAACCTTTTTTTTATTAAATAATTCGATTATTGAATCATCGGCAATTAATTATCTCTTATCGATCATCTATTGGTTGAATTTAATTAAATAAGTTTTTTAAAATGGAATAATTAAGATGCCGTCGTTTTATCCGGATATCCGAGTCTTTCTTCCGTTGTACGTGAGATGAATCATTTTTATATATTTTATATTTAATAATTGTCATTATTTTTATTGCAAGTGATAAATAATAATAAGAATAATAATAAACGTTAATGAATTATTACAATAACAACTCGCGGAATTTCCGTGAACTTAAGCGCGGATTTTTAAAACCAGCTGTAAGTTTTTTTTTCATTAAATAATTTTTTTTTTAATGTCATGATTTTTTTTAATTTTGTTGAATATTAAATTATAATAAAAATGTGTGTGAATGAGACAAGCGGGAACTTTTAAAATTTTGAAATAAATAAAAAAAATTTAAGAAAAATAAAAATAAAAAAATGCGTGTTTAGATAAATGAAAAATCTGTACGCGCATTTTTTTTAAATTTCATTATTTTAATTAATTAATTAATTAATTTATAATTTATAAATTGTCTAATTCCTGCAGACATCAGAAAAATTATAAATTATAAATAAATAGAGTAAATAATTAAAAAAAAAATATTTAGAAAAAATGCACTAACTAATTTTTTAATTTTGTAAATGCGCATTTTTTTTAAATTTTCAAAATTAATTATTTACTCTATTTATTAATAATTTAAAATTTAAAAATTGTCTCATTGTAAATGTAGCAGACAGACAAATTAAAAATTATAAATAAAAGGAGTAAATAATTAAAAAAAAAATATTTAGAAAAAATGCACTTATTAATTTTTTAATTTTGTAAATGCGCATTTTTTTTGTAATTTTCAAAATTAATTATTTACTCTATTTATTAATAATTTAAAATTCAAAAATTGTCTCATTGTAAATGTAGCAGACAGACAAATTTAAAATTATGAATAAATAGAGTAAATAATTAAAAAAAAAATATTTTAAAAAAATGCACTTATTAATTTTTCAATTTTGTAAATGCGCATTTTTTTTAAATTTTCAAAATTAATTATTTACTCTATTTATTTATAATTTAAAATTCGTGTGCTATATTGATACTCATTAAAAATATATGATTTAAACAAAATATAAAATATATTAGTTATTTATTAAAACACCAGCGTCGTCGAGGAATTATCTGTCAGTTACAATACATGTATTTATAATAAAAATTAAAAAAAAAAGTGTACATTGTATTGGAATTCCTGTACGAGTAATGGATAACTTTTCAGCTGTTCTTTGCGTCAGTTGTCTTTGTTTGAGTTAAACTTATTTTATTATTACGATAACGTGTGAAGAAAAATAAAGAGTGTGTGACTTTAAATACTAAATGGAAATGAAATAATTATTCGATGAGTCAATTATCGCAGATGATTGTTATTGATTTTGTACTTAATTTTTATTAAAAATTTACTTTTGTTGATTAGAGCTCGAGTGGCAAGAAAATTAATTGATAAATTATTTGTAGAATTTAATTAACATGGGGGGAAGGGGGTAATATGGGTTTTTAAGTGAAGAAAACAACTTTTTAGGTTTTGATGATGATGATGGAGTGAAGTTAAATGGTATGTTCATGTACCGGAGGCTGCGTAGCTGAGCAGTTGTCTTCCCATTCTCTTTCGCTGGCATACCGACCAGACGGCATTCCTGTTTTGTCTTCACTCTCAAAAGGCCGTGACGTTTATTTTTTTCACGTGCAAAAATCTACCAAATGACATTTTTTAAGTTTTACAACATTCCGATCATTACATTCCATGTTTTCTTTTTTTTTCAATGTTCATTTTTTTATTTTATTAAAAATTTTTTATTTTTAAAAAGAGAAATTACGCAAAAATTTTTAGTTATTTAATACTGAAAAAAAAAAAAAAAAAAAAAAAAAAAAAAAAACAATTTTTTTAAAAATCCAAGTTATTAAATTTTTTTTTTATTACTCATAAATAAACAAATTTATTTAAACACTTTTTTAGCGGCAATAAATTTAATTTACGCTTTAAACATTTATTTATGATTTATTAAAATAATTTTTTTAAGATTTAAATTAAAAATAAATTCTAAATGTCAATAAATTATTTTTTATCTTTGCAACCTTATAAAAATTATGGAAAAATTTTTTATCACTCATAAATAAATAAATTAAAAGTTGGAATACTTCCTAATTTTTTTTAACAAAAAAAAAATCGATTTATTAAATATTTATATTGTTTTTTTATCATAACTGAAAAACTATCAACTTTACCGCAAAAATTTATTAAATACTTTTTGTAGAGGATTAAATTTCCTACAAAAAATCTCTCTTAGTTTTTTTCATAAGTCTCATAGTTTCCGAGTTATCATTTTTCTAAAAAACCAAAATTGAATAGTAAGCAATTAAACCCAGACTCCAAATATGAAAACTACTCGTAATTTGAAATCTATTAGACTTACAAAAAAAATCAAAGAGACCTTTTTTGTAGCAAATTAAATTTCCTACAAAAAAGCTATTTAAGTTTTTTTCATAAGTCTCATAGTTTCCGAGTTATCATCTTACTAAAAAATCAAAATTGAATAGTAAACAATTATATTCAGACTTTAAATATAAAAACTACTTGTAATTTGAAATCTATCAGACTTACAAAAAAAATCAAAGAGACCTTTTTTGTAGCAAATTAAATTTCCTACAAAAAAGATCTTATAGTTTTTTCTCATAAGTCTAATAGTTTGCAAGATATTCAAAGTTTTGCTCCAAAAAAAAATAATTTCATCTCACACAAGCTAATTAAATGTAATTACTCCAATTGAAATAATATCTTGATTAAAAATATAAACATATATTCATATTCTTACAGTTCCCAAGACCACAGACCTTGAAAAAAAAATAAAAAATGAAAAATCATAACAATACTCCATGTAACAAAATCTTGCAAAGCAACACACATGCACCTTACATGTTTTAAAAAGTAATTAAATAAAAATAATAAACATTGATAATAGAAATAAAAAATGAAAAAATAAAGGCAAAGTAATATTACCTAATCTCGAGTTTCATGGATCACCACCACGTGTAGCGGCGCTTAGATCGTTACGAATAATAATTCTCCCACTATAAGGAGATACATCAGTACATGTTCAGACATACACGCAATTATCCACGTATCGTGATTTGTATTTGACGTTCAACAACAACAATAATAATAATATGGAGAAGAAAAAAATAAAAAATCCACTAACGAACATAACTGTCATTCAATGCCCGTACCAGTGGTTTTAAACTGAAAAATGTGTCCGTGCAAAACAGACGTTAAATATAAATATAATTTAAAAATAAAATGTGTTACAAAAAGTAAAAGTTGATACAAAGATTACCCGAAGAAGAGCACGGATCGGAAATTGTGTCAAGGTCTCGTCTCTAAAAGTAAAAGGGACAAAGGGCGTGTTAATTTATTTAATGTCGTAAAAAATTTAACTACGCACGCATTAATTTTTATTTTCTTGTTTATACATATGTATATGTTTATATATTATTTTATATATCAATACAATATTGGCTATCGTAGATCGGTGTTTTTCTCACCGATATTTCCACGTGGGCAGAATCGCGTGACGTATTTTTTTTATTCGCTCTCACGTGTTATTTCTACCTCGCGTTCTCTCATGAATTTTATTACATATATATATAGATATATATGTATAGGTATTTATATATTTTTATCATCGTATCATTTAAACTCCAATACGGACATTCCACTTAAACGTGATTCGATGTCGGCTAGACGTTCGAGACATTCGAGAAAGATCGAATTAAATATTTATATCCCGCGTAAAAATCAAATGTCACGTGCGTATTTTTTTAAAATTTTTTATTTTTACTATTAAAGTACTGGCCGATAAATTTTAACTCCACTTTATTTTTAAGGTGTGATATTTTTTTTTTGTTTAATTAAAAATTCTGTCATAAATTTTAATTTTTTGTTTGCATAATTAATAATAAACATATGACTTTTTTATTTGAATTACAGATGTCGGAATTTCCGAGCGAACTCGAAAACGGAGATATCCGTTCTCGAGCTGGAATACAACTCGATATAAACAAAGACTTTCCATCTAAAAATAATTTTGGGACGAGAACACACCCACAGACCTCGGCATTATCACAGGTATTAATTTATCCATTTTTAAAATAATAATAATAATAATAATAAATTTATACTTTTAAAAATACCTCTATTATATTACACTTTTTATTATCATCATTATCTTTCTTTAGTAAATATTTTTTTTGTAAACTTACATTACAACTGTATAAATTTCGTGGAATTCAAATTTCCCTCCTTTATTATTTAAAAAAAAGAAAAAAAATTACAATAACAAATAAAAAATATAAATAAATGAAAATTTTTCAGTAAATTTACTAAGAACCAAAAATAAACTCAAAAATTTGTCAGCAAATATTTAAATCTGCTGCTTTTTAAATTTTTATTTATAACCGCGGGAAAATTAATTATTTGAAATTTAATTGGCGGTAAATAAATTGAGTCAAAAAAATGAAATAAATAAATTGAAAGAAAAGAGAAGAAAGTAAAGTAATATTTAAGGGAAATGTTTTAGTCACTTGCATAATGTCCTCTACCTTGAATGCAAAATTGGCGAGTGGTCAAAACTCGGTGCCAATTAAAATTTTTTTATTATTTTAAACCTTAAAGATTAACTGATACAGACAGATGGATGAGTATGTGGTGTCTATCTGGTATAGACAGGTGTTAATTTTCTGAAGGGACTGGTGTTAAATAGCATCCTTGGCATTCTAACGTCGGCTTTAAACCCCGTGGGTTGCTCGTCGAAATGAGTCACGGGCTCTGAATAAAATTGGAAATAGAATTTTATTTAAGTTTCTCGTAGCTGTGATATATAATTCTTTTTTTATCGTTCACAGAGGCACCAGAGCCAAGGTGGTAGCAGCAGTAGTAGCAGCAGCAGCACCACGAGCAGTTCGAGCAGCACCAAAACCAGGAGCGTACTGTCAACAATAACATCGTCTTCGAAAAAAGAGTTGAATGCTGTCAAAACAAATATCACTGACTTACGTACTGGGATTGATGAAATGAAGACCATTTACTCTAGATCACACCGGGCGCACAATCTCGACAGGTAAATTCATAAATTTTCTTTCAATTTTTTAATTTTTATTTAAATTTTCTAACTTATATTTTTTTTTAAATTAGGGATGGAAGCGCGAGTATTACTGATGATGACCAGCCAGTTGTCACCTTCCCAGACTCGGACACTCCATCACCGACGAGTTTAAGACCCAGAAACATGAGCATCGACTCGACATCCCAACTGGACCCGCTAAATTCCTTCAGCGATTTGCATCACATCAACACGCCGATAAATATATCGAGCATCGGGTTGGCCGGTCAGGAGAGCATGAAGTTTGAAGAGAAAAAAATGACAAGCACGTCGACTACCAAGGTAAAAATCTCAGGTGACGATTGATTAGCTAATAAAAAATGTATATTTGTCCGGCAGGTCGAGGTTATTAAGACAAATTAGTTGCGTAAATAAACAGTGCCAATGATTTATTATTTTACATTTTAGCTGGTCACGGACAGATTCAGTGCGGAGAAAGCGACCGCTAATTGCGAGGAGATGAGAGCACTGCAAGCTGGAGATGTATCTTACAAAGAAGAAAGTGCAGCGACTGCTGCAAGAGCGCGGGTTGAAGTAGATGGAGTGTCTGCTGAAAAAAGCGTCGCTACTGCACGGGTAATTTCGAGTTTTTATATCTACTAAAATAAGTCTTACGCTAACGCTAAATTTATTTTTCGCGGTAAACTGAGTTTGGGAGTTGACGCGGTTCAGGTTGCGCTTAGCAACCCGCGGTCGATATGAAACTACTGAGGGGTTGCTTTTATAGATGTAGTCACAGTATAGCTAGTGGGTGAAAACTAGTGGTCTAGTATAATGGGCCCGAGACTTTCCCGACTGTCGAAATATTTAAATGTCGACTCACCGTCTTTGCAAAGTTCTCCGAAACTCGGGCAGCGGCTTGACTTGGTACCGATTTTGTAATTTATTTATTTTAATAATTAGCAGTAATTTAAGTTAGTTGATGTCGTTGCTTGACTCGTAAATAAAAATAAGACTACTTTATATATGTATATATAAGACAGATACGATGAATGACGTATGGATTTGTCGTGATAAAATTAAACGTTTTCCGTCATTGATGTTGACGGTGGGGACGTCCCACTCTTTTAAAATTCTCACTAATACTAAATCTATCAGACACTACATTGGCTCTTCTTTTATCCGCGTAGAGTGAGTACATCTGCGTATTTGTTAAAAACGTTTGATGTACGATTGTACTTTTTATTTTATTTTAAATTTACGAATCAGTAATTCGCGTGTTGTCTAATATGAGCGTACCGTGGCCAGTGAACAGACGAATCCACGGTTCCGCGCTAAACGCCCTGGTAAAGTTCATCGATATTTGAAATATAAAAAAAAAAAAAAAATAAAAGTGCTGAGCGAGATTCTTGGGCACTGATGCGGGACTTATATTTAGAATTGAAATTTTCCGAGCGTGAATCACTTTTCTATCAAACGATTTATACATTTATTTATTTTTTGTTTCAGGAACAGCGAAGTCTTAAGGCTGCTAATCTTTCCCATCAGGAGAGCAACAATTTGGCAGCATCTAGCATGAAACTACAAAGCGATTCCTTTAGTTCTGAGAAGGTAACTTTATCATGAGTTAAATTTCTTATCTCATGTTACATAAAATGATATCACGCATAGCTTTTATATCTTGACAAGCTGATATTAGCGAGTCGAGTCGTAATAAGTGCTAATAAAATAGTAAATTCAATTAAAAATTAAATAGCAAATAGAACTGGGACTGGTATCCAACAGTTTAGGTTGCTATTGATTTAGATAATTCATTTCTGCTGATGACATCATCGATACTAACGTGAGATTTAAGAATTTTTAATTAAACGTTGGCGTGATTTCAAAAATTCATGACTGTTAATTTGATGTTATTTAAATTGTCTATTAATTATCTATAATTGTGATAAACTTTATTATTCATATGTTTATAAATCACTTGAGTTTAATTTTTACTCAAGGCTGTAATTAATTTAAATAATTAATAACAAATATTTTATTTCTAATTAAGTAAATTATTTAAATTGCAGACGGCGATGGCAGCGCAGCAGCAAAGACAAACAGTAACGTCATCAGGAATTTCAAACCAGAAATATATGACATCATCTTCACAGTCAAGTGTAACGATAGCTTCCTCAAAAGAAGTTACTTCCTCGACGGCTGCTTTGATAACAGCGGCATCGGCTGTCAATCATTTGCTAAATGGGCCTTATACTGAAGACGATTTATTAGCACTGCCACTAGATGATTTGACGCAGCTCTGTACCAATGCCACTGCCCAAGATGTCGAAAAAGCGCGGCAAAAATATTCGGCGTTGCTGGATAAATTTGTCGAGTTTTTGAAAAGTTCAACAACAAAAGCTCCATGTTTGCTAAATAAAATTCATAGTATTATTCAAAAAGCCTGGGCAGTACCAACTCACGGTCACGAACTTGGCTACACTCTTTGTAACACACTGAGGATACGCGGCGGGTTAGATTTCATGATAAAAAATTGCGTATCAGCGGATCCAAAGTTACAATTTTCCTCGGCAAGTGTCTTGGAGCAATGCCTGATAACAGAAAATCGCGCTTATGTTGTTGAGCATGGTCTGGATGAGGTTGTCAGTGTCGCCTGCGCGTGCATGAACCCAAAAAATAAAGATTCCAGTTACGCTAGAGTGGGAATCGGTATTCTGGAGCATCTCTTCAAGCACAGTGAGAACACTTGCAGCAAAGTCATTCATCTAGGAGGATTAGAACAGTTGTTATTCGCATGCAGAATGGCTGATGTTGAAATTCTGAGACACTGTGCCAGTGCTCTAGTTAATCTCTCCCTGTACGGAGGCGCAGAGAACCAGGAACTGATGATCAGCAACAAAGTCCCCATTTGGATCTTCCCGCTGGCTTTTCAAAATGATGACAACATAAAATATTACGCGTGTTTGGCCATCGCTGTACTGGTCGCTAACAAAGAAATCGAAGCCGCTGTGCTCCAGTCGGGAGTCCTTGATCTTCTGGAGCCTTTCGTCACCTCGCACAATCCTTCGGAGTTTGCGAAGTCAAATCTGGCTCATGCTCATGGGCAGGCTAAGCAGTGGCTCGAACGCCTGGTGCCGGTTCTCAGTTCAAAGCGAGAAGAAGCCCGGAGTCTTGCGGCGTTTCATTTCTGCATGGAAGCTGGTATCAAAAAGGAACAGGGCAAGACGGATATATTTAGAGATATCGGTGCTATCGAGCCGCTGAAGAAAGTCGCCAGTTGTCCCAATGCAGTCGCTTCTAAGTACGCGGCAAGGGCTCTGACTTTAATTGGTGAAGAAGTTCCACATAAATTGAGCCAACAAGTTCCGCTCTGGTCCTCGGAGGACGTCAAGGAATGGGTCAAACAAATTGGCTTCGGTGAATACTCGCAGAATTTTGTTGACAGCCGAGTAGACGGCGATTTACTTCTTCAGTTGACGGAAGAAAATTTAAAAGAAGACATCGGCTTGACGAATGGCATCAAGAGGAGGCGATTCACCCGCGAATTGCAGAATTTAAAAAAAATGGCTGACTACAGCAGCAAGGACTCGGGTAATTTGAATTCTTTTTTACTGCAAATAGGCCAGGAATTCTCGATATACACTTACAGTCTTCTCAATGCGGGCATTGACAAAGATTATATACAAAATATATCAGAGGATCAGCTGTCAACAGAGTGTGGAATCACAAACAGTATTCACCGAGTGAGAATAATGGATGCTATTAAAAATATGCAGCTGAAAACACTGCCGTCAAATGAACTTGAAGCGCCGGATAAAAATCTTGACGTCTTCGTCAGTTACCGTCGATCAAATGGATCTCAATTGGCTAGTCTTCTCAAAGTCCATTTGCAATTACGCGGGTTCTCGGTGTTTCTTGACGTGGAGAGACTGGAGGCTGGTAAATTTGACAACAATTTGCTGCAAAGTATTCGGCAAGCGAAACATTTTCTGCTGGTTCTGACGACCGACGCGCTCAGCAGATGCATAAATGATGACGAAGGCAAGGACTGGGTCCACCGGGAAATAGTCGCAGCTTTAACGTCCCAGTGTAACATTATTCCAATAATTGACAACTTCCAGTGGCCCCAGGTTGAAGAGTTGCCAGAAGATATGCGCGCTGTCTGTCATTTCAATGGCGTAAGATGGATCCATGACTACCAGGATGCCTGCGTTGACAAATTAGAAAGGTAAGTCTTGATTTATTTATTGTTATTAATGAGTATCTAAATGATGTTTAATTTTTTTAGGTTCATGCGAGGTGACTTGCCACCAGTACGAACAGATACAAGTAATCTAAGACTTGGGTCCAAGGATATCACATCTCCAGGTACACCAGCGAGCTCGAATATGCGGCATCCACCTGCTTACCAAAGAATACCGAGCAACGAAAGCCAGAGCAATAAAGATAATAGTAAAGAAGCTATTAATAAAGACGCTAATAAGAGTTCAGAATGACTAGATGATCCGCCCATAGCTAATAGGTAATTTTTTATTTTAAATTAATATTAAGAATTACTTATGTAAATTCTTTTTTTAATTACACGCAGCCCTAAAGGCGATTAACGGAAGTAGGTTGGTTTGAATATTAACTCTGGGTCGCGTTGGGAATTTTATAAATTTATGGATTTTTATTGGGTCATTTATTTGTGAATTCATAAGGTCAGAGTAGAAAATTTTCTAGGAGAGACAGAAAATATTAATATTAAAAATTAATGTTCATAAATAAATTTGATTTATATTTTTTGAATTCATTTTAAAAATCCCGCCAAATACTTGAATTTTATAAAAATAAATTTCTTGAAAATTTTAAGGTTTCGTTTTGCAAAAATAGCGACGATTGTAAAAATAAAAAATTTAATGTTTAATAGTAACTGGATTTCATAATAATAATAATTTTTTTTTTAAAGATTTAGAAAAACTTCGAGTCCGAGTCGACCAATAGGAATGCCGTCAACTCCATCACGTAAATTTATTTACACAAATCCCGGAAAAAGTCCAGAGCCCAAGAGACCAGCGAGACATCCGTCGTTATCATCGACACGATCGCGCTCGCTGGAACTTCTGGATCAGCCGGAAAAAATAATTAAGAGACTGACAGATAAATCAGAGCCTTCAGCGAGACCGCGGTCACGTAGTCTCGATGATTTTCTTGATGACAATCAATCACCTGTACCAGTACCGGAATCTCTGCAAGAACCAAGTGACGAAAAAGCTAAAGTTGAACCGAGTCCAGTTACTCCTACGTTACCAGTGCCGCGGCCAAGGACTAAGTCAATTAAACTCGAAGTTAATAAATTAAGTAATAAATTTGATTATCCAACAAGACAACTGTCTTTGGATTGTGAAATAACTAAAAGTAAAGTAACTGATTGCTGTGATATAAAAGGACACGGTGATAAAGACATTGATATTAAAAATAATAATAATAATAGTAATAATGATAAGTGTACTCTAGCTAAATCTAAAAGCTGTGGAGCGGGATTAGATGAAAGTGAATCGATATCTTCAAATGAATTTAAAGATAACGTTGTCCAGGGGTCACTCCAATCACTCCAAAGTGATTTGGATAAACGTAAAAATAATTTTATGAACAAATGCGTTAGCAAAATGAGGTCGCTCATTAAAAAAGAAAAATGACCAAGGTGATATATATATCAATATATATAATATATTATATATTATATTAATCATTAATTATTATATATATATATATATATAAGAATTTTATTTAATTGTAAATTTTATGCAACTGACGTCAAATAATTTTTTTTGAACTTCCCGCTATGAAAATTTTAAATTTTCAAAAAAAGTCATCGGTTTTAAACCGATTTTTGGCCATTTTGGCGCCAGTTTTGGACACGAAAAATTTAAATAAAATACCCAATGACAATTAATTATAAAAATGTATACCTAGATACTTTTGTCACTCTGTTATATTGGAATTTTATTTTACACTTCTTCATTAATTAAAATAAAGTATTAACTGTCCAAAAATGGAGCAGCGTTCAAAAATTTTGTTTCAAAGCTCGGAAGCGGGAAGTTTTTAAACTGTTTTTAATATTTTTTTTGCTGAAATTATTTCTAATAAAATTAGACAGCGAAGTTATAAATTTAAAAAAAAAATTGTGCCTGAAATGTGTCTTATAAATTTGAATAACTAAATTATTTAAATCGCGCTTACAATTATAGCTTTATATTTATAAATTTATATATATGTATGCATATTAACGTATATTTTTTTTATATAAATATGAATTGTACTATATTTAAATTGTAAATTAGTTTATCTATATGTTATGTTATATTTTTAAAATTATTTTACCGTACTAAAAAAATTAGTCATTTTAATTACTGATAATATAAAATTGTTAAAAATAATTAATTAATGGCGTTTTAAATTAACGCTTTTTGACCGCAGCTTAATAATATTTTTATTATTATTGTAATATTTTTATTATTTTATTTAACAAGTTGTTAAGATATAAATATATATATATATATATATATATATTAATATAAGTTTTTTTGTATTATTATTGTTAGATATTTTAATTACTAGTTTTTAATTAAATTTAAATAAAAATTTTATCTAAGGCAGATTAATATAATTGTCATATTTTTTATTTATTTTCTTGACTATTAATTTTAATTATTAATTAATATATAAAAATTATAATTAATCAATTAAATTATTTATTGATATTTTATAAAAAAATTCAACAATTAGTTAATTATATTCACAATTAATGAGTTATAGAAAATATAAAACATAAATATATATATAAATTGTCATATTAATAATGTTAGTATTTATAATTTAGTAATAAAAAAATAATCATTGGCCTTAAGGCAATGAATTATCACTTATTTTAATTTGTGACACTTTGTCATTAAAAAATGATCTATCGTCTGTCAAACGAGTGGTAATTTGTCATGATAAACTCATTTATTAATTATATCATCGCGTCCACGGAGCCTTCGCATAAGTATCATGTCTCTGTGCATCAAAGTTACTCTTTTGCAATGATACGCTAGTAAAACAGCGTCTTCAAAAAATTGCACGAGATACATTTCCGTCGCTTCTTGAAGTGCTTCGAGTGCTGTCGCTTGCATTCTATAAATATCAATTTTTTTTCATTTATCTGTTATCAATTAGTACTCCGGATTTATAATTTTGAAAAAATAATTAATGATTCTAGTAATTACAACTAGTTTATTTTTTTTATTGAGGCTCCAATTACTGGCGCCATAATTTATAGTTTTTAAACTTTTAAAAAAGTGCCGCCAATTCTGATAATGAAAGGAGACGTCTAATAATTTTTATGTCCCCATTAATGAAACACTTATAATTAAAATAAATTATTGAAAGTACTTAGGATGTATTTTAATTTTTTTTGGCGGCAATTAATTTTAAATTTAAAAGACTAATTTTTAGAAACTGCGCCCGCTATCTTGTCACCATTAATTGTGTTTTTTAGTTTTATTTAAATTAAAAAATATTCTTACCTATCGATACCTTGCCTTGGAAAAAGTTCGTGCATAATTTCACGTACTAGCCTTGAAAATGGTAACTTAGGTATCAGTAATTTTGTTGATCTTCTTAAATATCTTATTTCTTGTAGTGCGCGTACTCCATTTCTTACTCTACGATTTTTATTAACGACAACTTCTGTCTAAAATAAATAAAATAATAAATTAATTAAAAAACAATTTAATTTTTAATAAATTAAATTTTTTATTTTTTTGAGTAATTTTCAAGTTCAAAAAACAAAATAATTATTATTTAAAATTCAAAATTCACTTACTCGATTAGATTTCCGTTGCTTTGATGAATTCGACGATCTTTTGGAGCTTGAATAATTAAATTACATAATTAAAAATCAAATTACATAAAAAAGTAAATAAATTTATAACCTACAAACCTGGGAGTGTTAGATTTTCTCCGCACCATTTTTAAATTAAATAAAATAAGAAAAAAAAAAATGACACTAAAAATAATTATGAAAAAAATATATATTTATAATTGCATATAACTAATATATTTTTTTAAGTCGTTTGTAATTAATAATTGTTTGTAAATAAAACGAAATCATAACAAAATAATTGCCGTTGACAAAAATCCCCGATCCCGCGAAAAATTTTTGAAGTTGCGCGCGCGCACTCTACCGGCGGTAATTTAAATTCCCCAGAACTTTGGCCGGTAAAATAAATTTCTCTACATACTTTTACTACATATATATATGTAAATATAAATTGTCAACGAATCTTGAGTTAAAAATGCCGGAAAGTTTAAATAATAAATTATTTTACAACACAGTTCTCTGTCAATCATTTTCTCCATCAGGAAAACATTTAGCTGCTGGGAATATTTATGGAGATATTTCAATATATGAGTAAGTATTTTTTTTTTTTATAAAACCCCAACAATGAGGTTATATATTTATTTGTTTAAATTATTAATATAAAAATTCAAAAATTTTAATTTTCAGTTTATCAAAATCATTGACTCCAATAACTGAAGAAAATGATTTACCAGGACCTTCATATAAATTTACAGCACATCCAGAGCAACATGTACAGACAATGTTATCAACTGATAATTTTTTGGTCACCGGAGCTGCTGGAGAAATATCCGGGTGGGATTGGAACGTCGTTACATCCAGCAAAGCTTCAAAAATAAAAGTTTCTTGGACTGTGCAGATTCCTGCTGACAAGTAATTAATTTTAATCATTATTATTAACATTAAGTAATTAATTAACTAATCAATTAATATTTTAGAGACAGTTCAGAAAAATCCGATGTTAATTACATGGTTTATTCAAATGACAAACATTATTTGTATGCTGGATGCGGTGACAAGAAAATTTATGTTATTAATTTGGACAATGGCAAGATCTTGAAGGCATTAGAAGGTCATGAGAATTACATTCATTGTCTAGCATTAATGTAAGTATTTTTATTATTTATCCAAGTGATCATAATTATAAAATTTAAATTTAAATAAAACATTTAATTAGAGCCTATAAAAGATAATAATCTAAAGCAATCGGCATTTAAACCGGAGTTTAAAAATAAAATACGGGGTAAGAGAAAATAATAAAGAGCTCGAGATTTAATACCATAAATTTAAATCAGGAACAACCAATTGGCGAGTGCCGGTGAAGATGGATCAGTCCGTCTCTGGGATTTACGAACATACGAGAATACGAGTATATTGAAGCCGCATTTAGTCGACAAGGTCGCGAGACCCAAGCTCGGAAAGTGGATTGGCGCCGTAGACTTTACCGAAGACTGGCTGGTAACTAAAAAAAAATATTTTAAATTAAAAGCAACAAAAAGTTCCTATTATTGACAGCTTTTTTAATCCCAGCTCTGCGGAGGTGGTCCGAACCTTTCACTCTGGCACCTTCGCACCATGGAACCCGCGACTATTTTTGACTTACCCGACCAGGGGATTCACGAGGCTAAAATTTTCGAGGAGCGCGTCATTGCTGGAGGCACAATGCCGTTTGTTTATCACCTGAATTATCAAGGAGAGACACTGGCTGAGGTACCCACTTCTAGTAACACCGTCTACAGTATCGTCTATCAAGAAAAACCCCACAAAGTTCTCAGCATCGCCGGTTCCAGCAACAAAATTGACATCTGCACCAACTTTAATTACCGGGAATTAGTATTTAAGTTTGCGTGATGTTAATAAAGTAATATTTTTTATCAACTTGTTAATTATTTTATTCAGTAGTTTTGTAAATTTATTACGCTTGCGTCATCAGAATGCCTCGCGATAAGTTTTAAACGAGCAGTAGCTTAGAGTCGAGGTATAGAGTCTTCCTTAAAAAAACTTGACGTCCTTAGAGGCCGCCGGAGCGCTAAATTGCCACCCTAATTCAACGTCTTGCTTCTGCTGGCATCAAGGCATTCTTTCTTAACCGTAGAGTAGAGCGAATAACAACAACAATATATATATATATATATGAAGTTAAGGGGAAGAACTGGCTCTTAACCGTCCGGCAGTCAAGGTCAGACTTGCAATTCACTGAATTATTAGAAAATACTTTAAACTTTTATTCCTGAGATTTCTTCAAGCGAATAAAGTAAATTGCTCAACTCTTAAACTTTAAGTATCATCTCAGTTATCCCAGGATAAATTTTATAAACATTTAATAGGATTTTAAAACCATATGTACCTACGTATCCAAGACAATTGTCGGTACTTCTTATGACCAAAACCGTCCAGCTGAATCATAGTCAATTTGAATAAATTAACATCTGCATGGAGAATTTAAATAAAATAAAATGGAAATCGTGAAACTCGATGAAGAAAACGCTCGTATTGCCTCAGATAGCGAACGTGGGCTGAACATTTCCACCCACATATTGAAGAGTGAAATGAGAAAGGATTACAAAAAAACAAAATAATAACAATGATTCCAAGGTTACCCGTCTCATGATTTAACGAAATCTTTTACCGGGTTTCGGGTACGGAGAAAGCACTGCCTTATAAGTCCGGGAAAAAAAGACCCGACTGCTCGGCACGAAAAATTCAACGAAAGACTATTAAAATTTATAAATTTATTTATTATGACGATTTCGCGGGTAATCATCACTTTCGCGACTGCTCATTGTCATCTGCAAGGTGGAGTTGCTCGATGGTAATGAAAAAAATAAGTCGGTGGTTCCCCGGCCCCGGCACCAGGAATCGTGATCGCCAGGATCGCTCTTCAGCGTAGGTGCTTATTAGTTTCCTCGGTGTAATTGCACCTCGCTAGAGGTAAAAATGAAACCGTAACGGTAAAGTTCCGAGCCGCAACTCGGATCATGAGTATATGAGTGCATAAGAATAAAATAGGGACGTAAATGCGAATCATTAAACGAGATTATATTTTTTATTCCTCATATTCTGCCAACTTTACATTACATTTTTTTTTTACTATTCTTTAAAATAAAATATATTATTTTTTATTCAATTACTCGAAATTAGTAGATCTCTTTTACAACCGATAATTAATCAAAGTATTTATATATATATAAATATATATGGAGGTAATTTAGTGTAATATATTTTAAAATAGGTATTTAGACTTTAGACAATTGCGAAATAATTATAGTCATTTATTATATTTTAAATCATCGATATTTTTATAATTTTAATTGAAATTTATCATAATAGATTTACTTAATAAGTTCCGTTTTTTTTTTATTACATAATTCAAGGCAACAGTTTTCATTTCATCCGTAAAATTGATATCATTTTCCCCCGTTGACATCCGATGCCTTGATCATTGAAATATTTATTATTAATTACTAATTAAAAAAAAATAACTTATATAAGTAATATATTAAAGATATATGAACAATAAGTTATAAAATTGAGTGGAAAACAACAGTAAACAAGAAGAAATATTTATTAGTTGTGCACATATATATTTATGATAGACATTACGTAATTATCCGGATTGGTATTATTACTTAAGAGTTTTACAGTTAAACATAAACAATTGTACACATAGATGAGAAAATTTATATTTATATGCGAAGACTAACTGAAGAGTGTATTAAAGTAATTACTGTAGTTTTAAATAATTTTTAAAAAGCCAATCAGCGTATTTAAATTCATAGTTTATTTTATTTTTACTGAGAAATATATTTATGTTTTGATAATTAATTAAAAATGGAATTAAGTACCGTCAGGTTTATTATTTTTTTTTTATTCTCACGACACTTGACTTTCGCCCAATTAAATAAACTCGCGAATCTTCGTACTTATTATAATTATTATAATTCACTGTAAAAAGTCGAGTGATTACGGATTTTATTTAAATTCAAATTTACTCCGAGTTACGAAGTTTTAAAAAAAACTATTTCGCATACGGAGTTTATTCTTCGGAGTTATTTGGATTTTATTTAAATCCACATTTACTCCGATTCAGAATTTTAATATTAAATTATACTCCGGAGTAAATTTTACTCCAGGGAAATTAAACAAGTAAACAGTCATCTACTCCGTATTTACTCCGAGTTCACTTTTTATTTAATCTGCATTCACTCCGAAAAATTTTACAGTAGAATAATAGTAGACTAAAAAAATCAGGAGTAAATTCCTAGTAAATACAGATTTTATTTAAATCCAAATTTACTCCGATTCAGAATTTTAATATTAAATTAAACTCCGGAGTAAATTTCACTTCGAAAGAATTAATCAAGTAAACAGTCACCTGTTCCGTATTTACTCCGAGTTCACTTCTGATTTAATTTGCATTTACTCCACAAGACTGTAAAAAATCGGGAGTAAATTTCTAGTGAATACAGATTCAAATCCGAATTAATTCTGTCGGAGTTACGGAGTAATTTGGATTTTATTTGAATCCTGATATGGAGTTTTAATATTAAAATAAACTCCCGGAGTAAATTTTACTCCAAGGAAAGTAAACAAACAAACAGTCACTCGGCATTTACTCCGAATTTACTCCAGATTAAATCTGCATTCACTTGGCAAATTTTTACAGCAATAATAATTCTTATTAATAATTTTTTTTTTAGATATTCTAATCGTCCTTCATAAGAGCCGGTGACCCTGAGGAGTTGCCGGGCAACTTGCTGCCATCCGGCATGCTACGGCGTCGGCGGATGACGCATCGACGAAAAGAATACCAAATGAACGTGAGTGCTACGAAAGAAACTGCGATACTCCGTTACATTACAGTGTACATATATATATATGTATATATTTATATGTAATACTTGTGGTCGTGATGATGATGATGATGATGATGATGATGATGATGATGGCAGAGTACAGAGTATAGTGTAGTCTCAGTACACTGGCCACAAGACTGCGAAAAGAAAAAAACATCAGGGTGTTATGGTGAGCACGAGCCACTTTTGATTTCTTCTCCTTCTACTCCATCATCTTCGGCTGTCTTCCATCCTCTTACTTCAGTCCTCTTCTTTAACTTACACTATTCTACTCTAGTGTTGAGCTACGTATTAAGTCTTGCTCATAATCTATATATAGTTCCGCGGGATTAAACTCCTGAGTGTAGTCCAGGTACTAGTCTATACCAACCACGTCCACCCAGCATCTCCAATTAAATCGTTATTTAGCTGCTAAACTAAGAATTCTTCATTTGAATAAAAGTCTAAACGCAATGCGACTCAACCCCCCATTTATTAATTCACAAATTTGCATAATAAATTTATATAAATAAATAAAAATAACATATATTACATATTTACTTATCAACTTTTATTGATGCTATTCAAATCATACTTTCATTTATTTATATTTTGCATTTATAATAAAGAATTAAATGTCATGTTTAGCAGGACTGGATTTTCACCGTCCAGTTTTTATTTTTTTATTTATTTGTATATAAATAAATAAACGAGGATTTTATGTGTAGCCATGCATCTTTACCAGGCGTCGAGCTCACTCTTGAGTACTAAATATATATCTATATATATATATATATATATATATATATATTTAATACCGCGGGTGCGTCGACTTCTCGGTATCTATTCCGCGTGTTCCACGAATTGCGCATCTCATGATCATAACTCGTAGGAAAGGAAGGGTTCGGATTATTTTTGACCATTAGGACAAAAATAACTCCAACTATAAATTCCTATTGTTGTCTCTCCCAGGTAAAGATGTCAAATGAAGATACAAATGGTCCCAAGTGATTTGTAACTATCATCCAAAGATATTTTTCTGACAATCGTTGATGGATTAACGCAATAAATCCCGATTTACTTTCAGATATAGACACAATTCTAGCTCCGTCCTCGGATTTTTGTCACGAAAACTCATGAAAAGAATACATAAAAAGATAATCTGGAGTTTTATTACTCGGATGGAATCAGCAGAGAGGGTGTAACTCATTTCCTCATCACGGATCGTTGCCCGGTTCTACTTGGGCTCCAGGACTGTGTTTACTGGGCGTCATCCGTCGCACATAGACAGTCCACCGATTTATCTGTCGTACATGAGCATGTATGTACTTGAGCTTCAATTCCTCGGCTTATGTTACATTACATTAGCTGAGTTGTTGGTTAGCTGTATATATATATAGAAATTATCCGAGTCCACGAGTCGACGAGTACATGAAACAAAACTCCAGCACAGAACCAGAGTCTATCCATGAGCTGGAAGCAGTCAAGAGAAAATAAGAGAGTATCTAGTGAGGATAGAGGAAAAAAAGAGATAAAGAATGAGGGAGTCGGTGAACTCATGGCTAAGGACGTACACCAACAGTCTCGCGTGCAATCGACTATTATAATGCCAAGATGACCTTTCGTCCATCAAATTCTTGTTGATCTTTACACTAAGACACGTGATAATGAGCCACTGACTTTACCTTCATTTATTTATCAGATCATTTTAAATAAATTAACTGTTAACTTTTTTTATTTTTCTTACAGACGTTGGCTGTCTGGGATGTCATAACATTTAAAAATAGAGTGGCATCATCAATAAAAATCAAAGAGAGTTTGAGTTGTCTTAAATTTATTAAACTCTATTCAGTATCCACCTATTTCCTCCGTGGGAGTATGAACCCCGCGAGAGTTCCGGAGCCCGTGCAGCGGACCGGGACGAAGTGAAGGAGTCGAAGAAGTCGGACAGCCCACGAGCCGTGGATATGACAGAGACACCAGAGCGGGCGTGGAGTGTGAAGGAGAGACGGTTATTGAGATAAAGCTTAGAACGGAGACGGAGATAGGAGAAGGTGCTTCTCGACCAATCGCAAGGCTTCGCGGCTTGACGTACAGGTAGTCAGTACTCGACGCTACGCCGGTAAGTCTGTGTTAGTAAGACCCGCGGAGTCTCGCCAAAGGAGTTACTGATGTGGTACCAGTCCGTCCGCGGTCTTCCCGGTAGGACCAAGTCGATATACACGAGTTCGAGAGTTCCGAGTGTCTGGTTTTATTATCAGTGGTTGTGATTATTGTTGTTGTTTTTATATTTATTTATTTATTAAGGTTCTTTTTTTTTCAATATTTATTTTACTTTTAAGTGGAGATTTATATTTTGTCTGAAGGTGATTAAACAGAACCACTGGCGCGAGAGGAGGAAAGATAACGTGGAGGCTGGTATCAGCCATGGGGACGGGTAAGTTTTTTTTTTAAAATAAAGTTGTATAGTTTTATTTTTTTTATTTTTTAACTCGCACCTGTCATTGCCGGCTGGTGAATTTTTTTTTTGAATAATTTACCCGGAATTTTTTTTTAATTTTTTATTTTGCAACCGCGAGCTTCACTGGAGCCGCAGAATTTTTTCAAATAATAAATCAATATTTATTTTTTTTTTTAATTACCATACGATGTACAGTGAGACCGGAAGTTTATGTACCGCGAATTAAAGACATTTGCCCGCCGAAAAAAACGGATTCACGGTTCGCTGTCCCGCTCGCCTTGAAAACAGAGTTATAAAGATCATTTTTTGACGACTATCACTTTTTTGTTTTTATTACTTTAGCTCTCAACTACTCGCTCATTTACTGGCCGACTTGAGATTTTTTTTTTAAAATTACAACTTTAAATTTGACCTTTGCAATATTACAAGCTGACATTAACGACAACCGTTACTATACTAGTAGTCAATAATTTAAAATATGTACATGTGTATATATATTTACGAAATTCGCTTGCAGAATCCTTCCGGTCATTTGGTATCTTGTTGTGCAGTCACCTTAACGCATTTAGAAAGTACTTGGGAGAGCCGACGAAACTGTGTCTCGACCGAAAAAAATTAATACGGAAAATGAGAACAACTATGAATAAATTAAAAAAAAAAAAAAAAAAATTAAAATCATAAAAAGCATCTCATTATAAATTTTCTCTCGTTAAAATTAAATGAATCTCGTAACGATAAAAATAAAACTCCATTCTTAGTCTAGACTCTCGCTGACCTTCGAGTTTAATGCGATTATAAAAATAATAATCTGATTAAAAATAAATAAAACCGTGGGTATATTAAATCAGAATTATTTTTATTATCAAACTGATAGTGCCCAAGGGCCCAACAGGATACCGGTTGTAGGCTCAAAAGTCCTGGAGATCACGAAACTTTCTATGCACAAAAAAAGCTGCCAAACTCTCCCCCCGATCATAAACAAAAATACATGACAGCGAACAAGTATTTTTGAATAAATAATAACTTGGTAATAAATAAACTCGGGTATGATAAAATATGAGAGTGAGTGCTGTAAAAAATTTTAAATCACTAAAATAATAATAAACATAATTAAATATTTAATATTTAAGTAAACAAGTCGCGGGTTCACTCTTAAGATCATGTGTAAATTTGACTCGAGAGATGGGACTGATGTAATCCTTTTAAAATTCTTTATAAGGACTCGATGACGTCAATTTTCTTCTTCTTCTTCTTCTTTTTCTTATTTTTCCTTCTTCTTTTTATAGAGACAACAATAGGAAGAAAATAATATCACGTAAATCAAGTGAGCAGAACAATACCAAGTGACATAATAATTTATAAATAAAAGTCTTCAATTTTAAATGAAAGTCCAATAAAAAAAAAAAAAATATTGATATTAAGAATTACAAGACAAATTATAATAAAGGATTGCATACAAGAGGTATAAAGTAATTAAACAAAAAGCAGCACAAATGCGTGGGTAATGCCTACGCGTGCGTGCAAATCATCGGGGAGTATCGTAGAAATGGCTTACATTAGATTTTGAAGGTCGTCTTTCTTTGCTTGCCCTCATTATTTATAAAAATCTAACTGCTGATCACTGATTGCATTATTAATTAATTAATTTTAAAAAAAGTCTCTATTATCCTTAGGTTTTTTTGTTCCCAACCCTGCGCATCTTGATGGAAAAATTATGCAACGATGAAGTAATTAACTGATTGCAGCAATGTTTTTTTTGATACGCGATGTGTGGCGATGTCCAGCAGCCCGAGAGCATTCTCCCGTGAATTTAGTTGTTTTTTTTTTTAAAATACACTCATGTGAGCTGGATCATGTAACGATGGTAATTTGAGCCGTTGTTGTTAAATCGACTCGTGTCACTAAAAGGAGCCGAAAGGGAACGAGGGCTCGTTGATACACACGGGGTTTTATTATTTAAATCTGTCGAGTATTATTTACTAAACCAGGTAATAAATCGACAAGTAATGCAACGATAGTTTATTTAAAAAGGCCGCGTCCTTGCATTTAATACGACACGAACGAGTGGTCAGTAATGATTAGCATCGGTGATCAAAGTGAAGGGGAAATCTATAGGTTTCAAATCTGGCCATATTGAGTTTGAACGGAAGATGAGTAAATATAAGCCGCCTACTAGTCATAGCCTTGTTTTTTTTATGCTGCTAAATCTGTAGTACACATTAATAAATTGTCCGGGTTATTATTCTCTTATTGTGATGATTAGATACCTCGGGAGAAAGAAAATGACACGATTCGCACGCTCGATAGATCCTCATTTGTAAATACCAGGCCTTGGAGTCCACTATATACTTCGAATTTTTATTATTTATTATATGTGTAATATTCTCATATAATTAAATATTTTTTGTAAAATATAAAAGGGGATTGAGAGAACATTTTGATGCTTAGGTAAAGAGAAAAAAACTACGGAGCTAGATTGCTCGTGGTGTCGATAAAAAATGTTTACCCTAGGTACTAATTTATACCTTTGATTGCATAATTTTTTTTGAATACCGCGGCACTACAAGTGGTAACCGGGTACGGGAATGCATTTAGCTTTTTTGTAAACCAGAAAATCTAGTTTTCCCTCTCGTGCGTTAGTACACGATCGGCGGAAGTAGTTTTCGATCGTTGATGAACGATCCCACGATCGCTGGCTGAGTGCTTCCTGCTCGGAGGCATCTTCCAAGAGGTCTTATCACTCTTATTCATGTCCTAGACCTGGACCTTGATGGAGTCGATTAAAAAATCATTAAAAAAGGATGACAGGAAAAATAAGTTATGTAAATGTGTGTGTGTGTTTTTTTACCATAAATTCCATCGATCCAGATTCAAACGACTAATAAAGTTGCCTTTCGCGATAACTCATGATGTTATAAGAGCGTACCAGGAGCAAAACACGTCCATCAAGTTGAAAGAGAGTTAGAGAGTCTTGCGTGCGAATTCCCTCCAGTCGTGCGACCGCAATATGGCGTTTTACTTTCCGGTTGTTCTGTATTCTCTATTTAAGTCTCAAGTCAAGACACTCTTACACTGGCATCATCATAATAATTATAAACTTTTTGTTCGCCGTCATAATCTCTAGCTCTTGCTGGCTTTGTAAACCAAGAGCATGCTAGCACAGCCAGCCTAGTGAAATAAAAAAAGAGAAAATTAGACTTGTCTAGCCGTATTTGATGGCACACTTAGCTCACAAAACTTTACGTAAGCCCGATTCTCGGGGATTCCGCAGTAACTCGCGTCATCGAGTTCACAGCCGCATACACTAAAGCATCCAATAAATGAGTCTAAGTGAGTCAACATTAAACTGGTTGGATTTTTACTCAACGCCCAGTGCAGCAGAAAGAGATGAATAAAGAGAGGCGTGAAAGTGGTACCTGGGTACCAAGGTGCGGTTGATTGGTCATTGCCGATTATAGTCATGGTCTTTTATAATGCGACAGCGCTCAACTCGCCCCACTTACAACATTTTAAATACTTTTTATTTGCCTTAATGTTAAATACTTAATACACAATACCTTTGTGCCAAGTTTAATGTTAGGGCTCTAGGAATTTGCTTTGCTAGTGTAGAATTCCAGTTGTAGTTGTAGTTGCCCGTAGGCGCCATTGCCATCTTCGTCCTCCTACTCTTCTTTTTGCTGGTACTCTTCACCGTCCACCTCGCCTTGTCTACTTTATATATATATATAAATATATCTATACATTCCCTTGACTCTACCCAGGAATCTTGTGCCTTTTCAAGCGCACTCACGACGCTTCTTCATCTTCTTCTTCTTCTACTTCTTCTTATTCTTCTTCTTGCTTGAGCCCTCGAGTCAAGGACCGTTCTCAAGGAGGTCGCTTCTTCGTGCCTGCAGATTTGCGCCCAAGCCCAACAACAACAACAACAACAACCATTTACTATCTCATATATTTATATACATATGTATATTGCTACTCAAAGATAGTTTTCTTTAAAAAATACCTAAAGTAATACTGATACCAGGTTATATATGTCCGTTGCAGATATTTGATCATTATTCGTTCACTTTTACCCTATTCCACGTACATTCAATCTCGAATAATCATTTTAATTTTTTACTTTTAAAAAATAATTAATACTTTAGTATGCAATGATGACAATTTCACAAATTCTATTTAAACAACTTTAGTTTTTTTTTTTTTTTTATTAACTCATAGGATTTTTTTTTTTTCAACGAGGAAGTCTTGAAGTTGACTTGATTGTAATTAAAATAATTAGTACCTTGATAATAGATTAAAGCAGACATGTTGTTAAGAGTAAATGAACAAGCTCAAGTTAAATTGAATTGACGTGTTCATCAATTTACAACTTATTGATAATATATCATCTTATATATGATTTTATAATTACACAAGTTACTAGTTCATCGTTTCTTCGGCATGTCCATAAATGTATACGTACATTACATTGATCACGTAATCTATAATAATAAATAATATATAATATATAATATATATATGATGGGCGAGGCACGTGGGTTCAACGACTACGACGCTTCTCGAGTAGTCGGATTTAAACCGCCTACGTAAATTAATTTTTTATCGGATAATTTAAATAATTAAGATTTGTAGCGAAAATATTTAAATAACAATACCTTTTGTTGCAGTGTCATGTTTTGTTGTTGTTGTTGTTGGTTTGTATTATAAAATTTTAAATTTTAAATTGCTGGTATTTTACCGTTTCACATCAGCCACACGACGTCAATTGAATGAATAATAGACCTGGATGATTGGTGAAAACGTGGCTTGGATCTCATCCAAGATTAGTCATACTAAATAGATTTCTCAGCTCCTTTATAAATGAATAACGAGAACAAAAAATATATCATAATAATAATAATATCAAATATATTAGCCATGTATGTACAAACAACTGTACAAATTTTTTCATTCAATTTAAATCCGAGGGTGAGAAAATTTTTAAATAATTCATTAATACATGACCAAGCATATATTAATCAATTATCTATTCAACACATTTTTTTTTATTCTGTACCCATGACTGAAAAAATCAGGTTTTATATTTTTCCCGGCTTAATTAGTACAAGGTCATTATTAAAATAATAATAATAATTATTAGTATTTTTTTTTAATAAAAAAAAATTTTTGTACAATAGTACAAAAATAACAGAAACCTTATGGTTTGTAAAAATTTTTGGAGTGAATGTGAAATAAAATCCGGAGTAAATTTGGAGTTAATATTTATTTAGTCATCTCGGAGTGAAATTTACTCCGAGGAGTTTATTTCAATATTGAAACTCTGATCCGGAGTAAATGTAAATTTAAATAAAATCTAGATCACTATAAAATTACTCCGAAAAAAACAAACTCCCAATTTACTCCGTATGCAGAGTAATTTTTTTTTAAACTCCGGAACTCTAAGTAACGGAGTGAATTTGAATTTAAATAAAATCCCAATTTTTTAGTCTGCGCTTTCACAGAAAAAAAAATTCTCGGCTGAAGATCTGCAGATCTTAATCTTATAAAAGTTAAATTACCAAAGTCAATTATAAAATTGACAAAAATTATTGTAATATTAACATATATTCAAATTTTGCCGCTAATTATTTTCTGTTAAAATTTTTTTCAAAAGATAAAATTTTTTAAATTAATAACATCAAATAAACTTTATAATTTTATTATTATTATTTATAGATTTAAATATATATGAGTGTAATTAATAATGACAATCGATTATGAAAATGACGTAGGTTTTATGAATCGTTCTCATTAAGTAAATCCATAACTGGATAGCAATCCGTGATCCAAACATACGGTTACAAATGCTGTTGGTAAAGAGAGTAAAGTAAGGCGGGAGAGTTCAATGCTTGTGCTTGCATCAGAGAGTGACTCTCTATCTCGAGTGTAGTCAGCAAGCTAATGAAAAGACACACAACACACATAACATAAACGAGTACAAGAGAGTCCACACAAAATACACGACACACAACTTCCTTCCATATTTGGTTATCTTGCGGCCTTACACTCCATTCCATTCTACCCAGCCTACGTCCACGACATCCCAATAAAGTTTCATCATCTGATGCAATGCTTAGTACACCATGCTCTGGTATGCATAAAGATTTTATTAAAAACCAAGTCGTAAAACAAGAAGCCTCTGTTATTAAATATTTAACTGTCAAAGATGAGAATAATGATGACGATGATGATGATGATGGTGTCGATGATGAGTCGGGTTATAATTGTATATTAAAAGACACGTGTTTGCTATAAACGACAATAATAAGCATCACGTAATGCCATAATAGACATTACGCGTGGATCTGTACGCGGTAATCGCGTACTCGTGCAGAAGGACGGTGGTCTTGAGTCAGTTCGCTATCTTACGGCGTCGTAAATCCTCCAGGTAATACGTCTTTGTGTCGTGAGAGTTGCATGCAATAGATTTATACTTATATTTTATTTATATATATATATATATATATATATATATATATGTATATACATTGGAGTATTTGTCAATTTAAATCTAAATGTAATCGTCATGATGATAACCCTCGTCATCCATTCAATCATTTTGATCGCGTCAATCAATGAAACCATCAATTTAAAAGCCATTTAACAATTTTAAAAAGTTATTAATAATATACTACTAAATTTATGGAGTGAATGTGGAGTGGAATAAAATCTAGGATACTCCGAAATCACTTTGCTAAAAAGACAAACTCCCTATTTACTCCGGTGCGGAGTAATTTTAAATTTTACGGAGTTAATTTGGATTCGTAGTGACTCCAAATTATGATCTTGAAGTTTGCAGCTGTAATAAATTAATAAAAAAAAAAAAAATATGCATATGTAGAAAATTTCAAAAACTACAGGTGCAAATTTTTTAAATATTTTTTTTTTGTAATTTATTTAAAAAAAATTACTATCTGCTAACTTCAGGATGGTTCCAAATTTACTCCCGATTTTTTACAGTATAGTAATAAGACTGTAAAAAAATTTCGGAGTAAACGCAGATAAAATCTGGAGCAAACTCCGAATTGGAGTGAAATAAAATCCAGAATACTCCGAAATTACTCCGCAAAAAGACAAACTCCATATGCGGAGTAATTTAAAAAAAAACTCCGAAACTCCGAGTGAATTTGGATTGAAATAAAATCCATAATCACTTCGAATTCTTTGCAGTAAATATATAAACAGCTGTTTAAGATCACATACTCTATTGATACAAAAACAATGTAGTGGGAAAAGTCCATTCTACTCCAGTTAAAATGTATAAAAGTCTTTGGGACTTGATGACTTTCACTTTAACAAATTTAAGTCTCGCCTGGACTCACACTCCGCTCGTTTCACTTACGTGTCTGTTACATTGGTGTTACACCAGTGGGCGTTGTTACGACTCCCTTCATCCACTCTCCCTTCTATCAATAGATTAATACCCAGTCTAGTCTCCAGTCTATTGGGTTTTGTCTCCGGCTTTGGATTTAGTTTCAGTTTTAACATTACTATGACACTGTACAGTAATACCGAGCACGCGAGTCCGTATTTTGCTCCATGCTATGCCGGATGTTGCTTCAAGCCTCAGGTATACAGCGACCCAAGGTAACGTTCCTCTCACTCTTACACGACAAGAGACTATAGGTTGTAAGAGCGAGAAGATAAAAAACGGGCGTGCTTGGCATACAAAAGATCTCTGATGATAGCACAGGTCGTGGGTACTCTTGCTTACAAATATTTTTTATTTTTCGTTAACGTTAATAGCAAAAAAAAAGAGTCACGCGTATGGTAATCCCTAATTTTTGTCGTTATTATTGAATTATTAACTATAACGATTAAATTAATTGAGTTGTGGTGATGATAGCCAGCAGATTAATTTATTCCTCCCCTTGTTAACACCAAAGGTACCGCCGAAAGGTCCTCAAGGATTTATTAACCACCATCGGAATTTTCTTGTCAAAGATAATCTGAAAGTTAAAAAGTTTATCGTACAGATCTTTGTCTCTCCTGCAATACAAGTAAGGAAGCAACAACAAAAAAAAAACAAAATAATACATGCTCGAGTAATTCCTTCACTTAAACGTTTTTATTCCCCTTGATTATTTATTTATTGTTAGTTTTTTTTAGCCATCCCGCATTCTGGGAACACCTGCAGGTACCTCGTGTATTTATTGTACTTGTTCAAGGGACAAAGTCGAGGTGTCGGGTATTTCCTTCGACAATGGACTCGTGAAGCGTGTCTGAAAAGAGTATTAGTATTTATAGGAATAACATAAGTAAAGATCAAGAAGAAGAAGAAGAAGAAGTTGAAAAATTATGAGAAGTTGGAGTTGAATAGAATAACAATAAGGATAAGTTTGTCCACCAGTTTTAAATACAAGGACCGGTCATTGAACAAGTCAAGTAGCTTATTGTGATCATATATATTAAATTAACTGTAAACGAGCTGACTGTATGAATAATTGACTCATTTGCATTATAATCCAGGCATATTTTTTTTTATACGTAAACTTTTACCGAAATTTTTTTAAAACCGACTTCAAGGCTGCCAAGGACTCAAATAATAATAATAATAATACTCTTTAGAAATTTAATTAAAGCTGAGTAATGAACTTATATAATTAATTGATGATGTAAGGATAATGACCTCATCTCCAGCCCTCTACTTTTAAACCGTTAATTACGAAACGGAGGTAATTAGTTTATTAGTTTGTAGAGGAGGCATAAACAAAGGACACCGTCAGTATTTTATTATTTTTTAACGCCACAGCGACATATGTTTATTAGAATCGGTGATGTAGGTGTAGTAGCTGGTATCTGTGTCTGCTTGCATACAAGTAATTTTAGCATTTGTATTACAGTACAGAGTACAGAGGACATAACAGGTAACAGGTCGAGGCGACAAATTACCACGGGAATTACCGCGATAAGACTAACGAGTGAGAGTCAGGGTCGTCTGGCTGTAGATTCTCTGGGACTGAGAATAAGGAAGTCGAGATCTTCATAACTTTATATATTTATTACAATTATAATTATTAAAAATAATTAATTATTAAAATAATTAACTTTATGGTTGATATTTAAGTTATTTTATAAATTGTATATATATATATAAATATAAATTACGAAATTTTATCAAATGCGGATGTATGCAATTTTCCAATCCTTTATGATAATTTATTTTTATTTTATTTAAGTATGCGCTCATCCTTTCTATTTTATTGTATTTACGTTACGGTATGCATACTTATTTATTTAAGTTTTTATTAAGCCGCTAGTAAAAATATAAATTAAAATAAAATTATTCGATTCTTTGAATTTAGACACGTATTTTTTTTTTTTTTATTTTTATTTTTATTTATTTTTTTTTGATATCACGCTGAAAGTTTGTCCATAAATGTACGCGCGTAGGCGACGATAAAATGACAAGTTTGAAATTTAAAAAAGTCTACGTGGGTTTAAGTTAATACACTCATTTAAAACAACATTTTATTTTCATTCATTTTCACCATCATTTAAATTAAAATTTTTTTATTTTTTGGTAAATGATTGATTCAGTGCAATTATATAAATTACGCTATTATCCTTGAGAAAATATGCAAAAATGAATTTTAAAAAAAATGTATATTTTTAGGATCATAGTCATTGAGAAACTTTTCCTTTTTAATTTATTCACTCATGACAAACTCGTTTGTTAAATAATGAATTACGTCACGTTATATTTAAAATTTTATGTTTATTTCAAACAATAAAATATATAAATAAATGAATCTATTAATTAATTATCTTAATAAATAAATAATTTAACAGATTGCCCATGAAAATAATGACTTTTTTTTACAATTCCCGTCGAAAGGCCTCGACATCGATTGCAATTCTCGTGCGTAGGAAGATCCATCAGACATGTGAACATTGATCATGATCAACTTAGCGCATTATTTTTTTAATACATATATATATATTACATAAATAGACAAGCATGTCACCAAATATGGAACACTGGCTATTATTTTATTTTATAACAACTTACAAAACGAGCTACAGATGGTTTATTGCACTCAGTGCATATACGAACTGTCATGCTGACTCTTCATTTGATTTTACGTCACGTGCATCCGGCAATCGAGCGTTTCCGGCGACGAAAAATTTCTTATCACATAAAAATATTTTTTACTAATTATTTTTACAAGTTATCAAAACACTAAATTAGACTTAATTTACTTAACAGATATTTTTTTAATGTTTGATTTATTAAGTAAACGTAAATAATTGTTTTATAAATGTCGATATCTCATACATTCACTGGTGATTCATAGTAGATAACTCGTGTTACTTATTATAGAAGCGAAAGTAACAGGTTTATCTCATTTCATTTTTTAGAACTAGATCTAAGTAGTTTATTGAGTATTTATTTATGTCTTACTTCAAAAATTCTATATAAGATAATTTTTTAAATTTTAAACCTTCTATAGAATCAGTAAAAATTATTAAAATTTTTTTAATAGACAAAGAGGATATTAAACCATAAAAATTAAATTTTTGAATTTTAAAAAATTTTAAATTCCCGCCATTTTTAAATTCGACCGAATTTACTTATTTTTGAATTTAATTACATGGAATAATTGTCCAGAAAGTTTATTAGGATTCGATTAAAATTATGGGCACTATCTGATATATATTTTCCATATATATAAATATATAAATTAATAAACAGAATTAATTAATAAAAAATAAAAAAAAAAGCTGCGTCATGAAAACAAATGATATAAATTAATATATTTAATAAAAATAAACATATTTATAATGATAAATTTTTTTTAATAGCTTTTTAAAAGCCAGTGATTTTGCAGGTGCAAGAGTTTATGTCTTCACTTTACTTAAGTAATTTTCTAGCCACTAAAAGGGCTTAGAAAAGGTAGAACATTAAAGACGAAAAAAAAATAACAAAAAAAAAATAAGAACCACAGGTGCATCCAGTAGCCCCCGGTTTATTATTTCCTGTTCTGGTCTGTTTTAGTTTTTTTTTTCTGTTTTCAAAGCAGCTTCTTCATTTTCATCTACATTTTTATAATTTGTTTAATATCCGGTTAATTAAAAACGGCATTATTCATACCCTGGGTAATTTCTATGATTCTAATATTCGTTATCACCACATTCTTAATGTGTTACATTATTGTTATTATTATTATCTTATAGCTGTCTAATGTTTACTTCGTACAGGTGTGAAGACGTCAGTACCTACCGCACCGTACAGAGAATCTAATAATAAAATAATAAAAAAATAAATAGCATGTGTATCCTAGTACTCGTGAATCCTAGTGATGTGTTGAGTAATTAGTTAAATAATAATTAAATAATTAAATGATAAATAATAATAATTTGAAATATCGTGATAACTGAGGCTGTTAATTTTAATTTTTATTTTAAATAAATATACTAAAGTGATCATGGGATTTGTCAAATAGTTTGAAGGTTGTTTTCTTAATTCTTATCTGCACATGTGTAGTGATAAAAAAATTATTAGGGCCAATAAAGTCTCAATTATATCTAATTACGTTACGAAATTTTTTACAGTTTTAGTAAATATTTTTTCTAATTTTTTCATCATTTATAAAAATAATCATTACGACTTTTTTTTTATCAGTAAAAAAAAAAGTTAAATATCGCATGACATCAATTTTAAAAAATTTATATTTGTATATTTTTTTACCGGTTTTTATTTGAATATAAAATATGCTAATTTAAAAAAATAGATTCCTTGGGAAAGATCGAAAATTAAATAGTGTTTACAGTTGGGAAGTTATTTGAATTTAAAATGACAAAGTTATGGGAATAAATAAAAATATTAAATCGATTTTATACAAGACACGATTTAGAAAAACGTTTTTAAATATTTTGTGTTTTTTAGAGAACTAGATAATTAACTTGTGGTCATAAAAATATTTTTAAAAATCTTATCTACGCATCTGAAGATTGATGACTAAAATCAGCAGACCCTGAATTTAACAGGAGTATCATTAAATTATTTTTTAAAAATTCATTTATTTAAAAATAATGTTTATATTTTTTCATCAATCCGCTGAATTATCAGTAAGATTTAAAAATAAAAAACTAAACCTTACATAAGATAATTATTTACAGCGAAAATTAAGTAAACTGTAGCACAGCTCCGCAATTACTGATACGGTAATTAAATAAAATAAATATTTATGATTACAGCGAAGATGAAACATCTTTGGCCGTTGGTGGTGTACATAATATTATCAGCATGTCCTGTAAGTACAAGATAAATATAAATATATATATATGTATATCTTTTTTTAAAAAATAATTAAGAGAAAATTTTTACCGAATATTTTTAGGCCGACTCTGCAAGAGGAGTTGGACGAGGACCCAAAAGAGAAGTGTTTTTTTTAAATTTAGAAGACGGTTACTTCGGTTGTCAAGTAAACGCATCGACGGATGTACTCCAATTACTGGAACTCTCGAGAATATGCGATGGAAAAAACGATTGTTATCAAGGGGCCGACGAAGCCCGACAAATACTCAAATGTTCAGGTAAAATTTTTTGCCAGTCCTTCATCTTCATCTTCACCATCTTCATCACATATATGAGGTCATCACGATCCTCATAAGTGGATACTGATGACGAAGATGATGATAGCCCATCCTGCCCATCAGTTTTCCAATGAACCCGCGGAATTGATTTAGTGGCTTGACCCCTCGTTGCACGATTGTCGTGATTGCCCACAGTAAAATTTTATTGCTAAATTACGGGCCGTTCATGAGAAAATAAATCCCAGTAAAAAATTTGTACGAAATGCCTGAAAATATTGTTATTTGTTAAGTAAAAAAATAAATATTAAATAAAATAGTATGAGAGGACGCGTTGATTTCCTCATGGTTCTCACTACACTCGAGTGTATTCAGTAATTTTGCAGCAAGTAACTAAGTAAAGTCTATGTCTGTAAGCCTGTACTCACTTGTACCGAGTCTTCCGCGTGGGCACAGGCGTTACCGTTATGATCCGACGCTCGTCACGCAGTTTGTGATCGGCCAGTCACGCACACATCTCACTGCTCATAAAACAACTTCATTCCGCGGCTTTACTTCATTCTAAATTTCATGAAAAAATATAACATACAAGTAGTATAAGAAAATATGGATTACAGTAACATATAAATTATATATACTTATTATTTAATATTATTTTACAGATGATTGTACTAAAGAGGACGGTACAAAATGTCAGAACGGAGTTTGCCTTGACTCAGTTTGCCATTGCAATGACGGTTTCGGCGGATGTAATTGTCAAGTGCCAGGTAAAAATTATCCACTTCCTTATGGTGCTCACTGTTATTATTATTACTTTTTTATAACATGTTCAAGTAAGTTAAGACCGTTGGATTAATGGTAAGACTTAGAATCCGTTGGATTAGATCGTAAACTCGGAATTCCAGTTGTTAAATTTACCATCAATTTCAAATGTCTTTTAACTTGTAGATGTTTTAAATAACTACCAGAGTACTCTAGCTCAAGATTTTAATGTCTCCATAAATAATTTCAGATGAGAACGAGTGTAAATACAGGCCCTGTGATATTTTTGCTCACTGTACGAATACTCTTGGTGGTTTCCACTGTTCCTGTTACCCCGGTTACCGGGGCGATGGCTTTACCTGCGAAGGTAACAACTTAATAGCAACAGACCTAGATAAAGAAATAATCTATCTATATAAAATAACTCTTCCTTATTGTTTTGTTCAGTTATATATAATATCGGTATAGAACTTGTCTGGTTCACTTCATATATATATATATAAATACCTATATATATTGTACAGTAATATAATGATTTAACGGTTGTATGATTTTAGACATAAACGAATGCGAAGATCCAGTTCTCGCGTCCCGATGCGTCGCGAATGCCGAGTGCTGCAATTTACCGGCAAATTTTCTCTGCAAATGCAAGCCAGGGTACAGAGGCGATGGCGAAGTCCACTGCGAGGATATTGACGAGTGTCAGCTACCTCACTCATGTGGTGAAAACTCACTCTGTCATAATGTACCTGGTAATTTTACATGTACATGTCCCGAAGGATTTACAGGAAATCCATACGAAAACGTGAGTAGCTGCCTCATTAATTCACCATCAGTTCACCACTACCTGAATAAATAAAATAACAATCTTGTAAAAAAATAATTTTCAGTGTTACGACATAAACGAATGCGATAATCCAGGAAGTTGCGGTCACAATGCGCGCTGTATTAATTTATCTGGCGGTTATCGATGCGAGTGTCCCGATGGATTCGAAGGCAATCCGGAGGACCACTGCAGAGACGTTGATGAGTGTGTAAGAAGTCCATGTGGACGGTCAGCTCTGTGTACGAACGTTGATGGAGGTTTCAAGTGTCACTGTCCTGATGGTATGGACGGTGATCCATTCAGCGGTTGTAACGGTAATGATTATTATCAATCGCATTTAATGATTCGGTTTGTGGCTTGTCCAGTTATTCGGTTGTCAATTTAAAATTTGTCACCCCTAATTACATGCATTTAAATTAAATTAAATGTGTAGTATTATTTAAAGCCGTAGGTAAACTTAATAATGCTTTGCCGTTTAATTAACGTAACTAATTTTATCGGGACAGATATCAACGAATGCGAGTCTAATGATATGTGTGGCAAGGATGCCACTTGTGTTAATACTCAAGGCGGATTTGAGTGTCAATGTCTTCCGGGTTATCAGCGTGATCCAGTTCTAGGCTGCACGGACATTAACGAATGCTTGCGCGACAATGCCTGCGCGCCCAATGCCAAGTGCATTAATATTTATGGCTCGTATAAATGTGTGTGCCCTCAAGGTTTCACGGGACATGGACTAATTTTATGCGAGAGTCAGTAACATCATTATCTAACTTATTATTATTATTATTATCATTAAATAAAATAATTTAAATAAACAATTCCTGGCATAACTAATTGATCATAATTAACCATTTGTGTGTGATGTATAACAGATGTTAATGAATGCGAGAAAAATCCCTGCGGCGATAATTCCGAGTGTGTGGATACACTTGGGAGCTACATATGCCGATGCAACCAGGATTATACTGGCGACCCTTACAAAGGCTGCACTGGTTAGCTAAACTAATGATTTTAATCTTAGCTTTATTTTATATATTTTATATTCCTCTAACTGTGTTAATTTATATTCTGCAATAACATTAAATACCTGTTTGATAATTATCATTTAAATAATATTATTATCGTCATCTAGATATTGACGAGTGTAATGGACCAGAGAATCCCTGCGGCGCAAATGCAGTATGCAGGAATTCCATTCCTGGGTTCACTTGCGAGTGTCCACCAGGATACAGTGGAAACCCAAGTCCTGCGGTAGCTTGTGATCAGGTAAAGTTTTCTATAATTAACACCGCGTACGCTATATCTGGAGCGATAAAATAAATTGAGGCGGTAAAAGCCTCGTAAGTAATGTAAAGTAAACGGTTGTAAATTAAATGAATAATTAACAGACGGACGTAACGACCCTGTGCAAGTCAAACTTTGACTGCGTCAACAACGCGGAGTGCATCGAGGGCCAGTGCTTCTGCAAGGACGGATTCAAGGCCGTTGGAGCCGAGTGCGAGGACCTCGACGAGTGCGCAACGAACCTATGCGGCCCCTCTTCAGTGTGTATTAACACCCGAGGAAGTTATCACTGCTCCTGTGAGACCGGTTTCGTTGGTACTCCGCCGCAAATACCCTGCAAAGGTACATGGACTTACACATACGCTAGATACTATTATAAATTAAAATAAAATTCAATAGAATAAAAGGAGATGTAGTGAGCTCTTGGTAATCTTATTTTATTTGCTTGCTATCGTAAAGCATGCAATAGGATTTTTATGCCCCGGGGCTGGACTCAAGATGCTGATTGCCGATAAGACGTTGAGATATGAGGAAGTTACTCGGTCTTATATATTATATATACATATGACTGGTGTATAGAAGCTCATGACGTTCATAGGAGACTTGTTCTTCCTTATTTAAGCCATTAATGCCCCGTTTATTTTCCAGCCCCATGTGAGACGGTTACTTGCAGCGAGCATGCCTACTGCAAACCCGACGGACATGAGGCTTACTGCATCTGCGAGGAGGGCTGGACGTTCAACCCCAATGACATCGCCGCGGGCTGCGTTGATATCAACGAATGTGACCCGGTCAATGGACCCTCTGGACGATGTGGCAAAAACTCAATATGTACCAACACGCCTGGTGGTTTCAGTTGCCAATGCAAGCCCGGTTACTCCGGCAATGCCTTCAAGCAGTGCATAGGTACCTATTACTTTTACTTTATATTTTATTACTTTAGTTTAAAAGTAACATCTAGATACTCGTGCATTTATACACTCGCTGGGTATGCATATGAGTATTGTATAAATATGAGTGGGAGGTTTATGATTAATCTGCGGTTTTACTTTGAGATGTGGACGAGTGCGCAAGGACTGACGCCTGCGGTCATGGTGCAACTTGTACTAATACCAATGGTGGATATACATGCGCTTGTCCCGAGGACACGATACCTGATCCTGATCCTTATACCAAGTGCGTTGGAGTTGTGACATGCGATGCTGACAATGACTGTCCTGGTAATGCTATTTGTGACTTAGCTAAAAGATGTCTCTGTCCGGAGCCAAATATTGGCAATGACTGCAGACGTAAGTTAAATATTTTATTTAATGACACGGGTTATTATTTTATTTATTACGATTATTATTATTATTATTATTATTATTATTATTATAGATCCTTGTGAAGACGTATCATGTGGCCCGAACGCCCATTGCATGATATTAAATGACATCGCTACTTGTCTATGCAGCAATGGATTTACTGGTAAACCTGGCGTGAAAGGAGGATGCGCGGATATAGATGAATGCGCAGTAAATCCTTGCCCACCGGGAGCTGTATGTAACAATGAAGCGGGTTCATTCTCCTGTCAGTGTCCAAGTGGTACTACTGGGGATCCCTACAACGGCGGATGCAAAGAAACAACAGTACCACATGTATGCGGACCAAATTCCCCGTGTCCTGCCGGTGAGCAATGTGTAAAAGATGAATTTGTTGGTAGTTATGTTTGCATTTGTCAGCAACGTTACACCCGAGATCCAGAAACCGGCAAATGCCGTGATATTAACGAGTGTCTTGAACACCGTGATAAACCGCCGTGTGGTGTCAATGCGATATGCAAAAATTTACCCGGAAGTTACGACTGTCAGTGTTTGCCAGGTTTTCACGGCAATCCATTTACTCTGTGTGAAGAATGCAACAGCATTGAGTGCCAGTGTCAGCCGCCATATAAGATTGTCAATGATAAATGCATGCTAGCGGGCTGTTCTGAAGGTGAAGCATGTCCAAAAGGTGCTGAGTGTATCACGATTGCCGGTGGTGTGAGTTATTGCGCGTGTCCTAAGGGATACAGCACCCAGCCAGATGGATCTTGCGAAGATATTAACGAGTGTACAGAAGGTCGTCAAGTATGTGGCTACGGAGCTGAATGTATTAATCGTCCGGGATCTTATGAGTGCATTTGTCCTCACGGTTATGGCGGTGATCCTTACAATGGTTTATGCTCGCCAGCACAAAAACGATGCACAAGTGATAATGAATGCAAGCCGAATGAAAAATGCGTACAGCCAGGTGAGTGTGTATGTCCTCCGCCATTCTACACGGATGCCTTGGATGGTAATCGATGTAAAAACCCGTGTGATCGTTTCCCTTGTGGTATGAACGCTAAGTGCACGCCAACCGACCCACCGAGATGCATGTGCGAGACCGGTTACGAAGGAGATCCTCAACACGGTTGCGTTGACGTTAACGAATGTATCAACAATCCTTGCGGTCATGGAGCTTACTGTTTGAATAATCGCGGCGGACATATTTGCGAGTGTCCAAGAGGCACTGTGGGAGATCCATACGGCGCTGGTTGCACTGGTGCCATTCAGCCGCGGCAAGAGTGCTCGGGCAACAATGACTGCGAGAATTATTTAGCTTGTGTACAAGGTAGCTGCGTTAATCCTTGTGATAACGTACCGTGTGGTCCGAATGCCTATTGTGAGCCGGACAAACATGTGCCCTGGTGTAGATGCGTCGTTGGATTCACCGAGGGCAAGAATAATGAATGCGTTTCACAGTGCGATGGCTTTGTTTGCGGAGCCGGAGCCCAGTGCATTGTTTCTTACGACGGACCGACTTGTAAATGTATTGAAGGCTTTATGGGCAATCCTTTCCCGGGTGGTCAGTGTGTTCCCGACGTCTGTTCACCGGAGGTAACATGTGCGGAGCCCAGTGTCTGCATCGGTGGAAGATGCAAGCGCAGATGTGAAGGAGTCGTCTGTGGAATTGGAGCAAGTTGCGATCCGCAAACAAATAAATGTGTTTGCAACCCGTACTTTGTTGGTAATCCAGACTTATTATGCATGCCGCCGATTGAGCCGCCACGTTGCGAACCAACTTGCGGGGACAACGCTCACTGTGAGTATGATGTAGCGGGTTTCAAGTGCGTTTGTAATCCGGGAACGAGTGGCAATCCGTACCAAGGATGTGGCGCTCAGAAAAAATCAGAGTGTACCAATTCAATGTGCGGCAGAGATGCTCACTGTCATGCTGGACCCAATGCTATCGAGTGTATCTGCCCACCGGGTTTTGCTGGTAATCCTTATATTCAGTGTCACGATATCAACGAATGCAGTGGAAATGCCTGCGGAACAAATGCCGTGTGTCTTAATACGCTTGGAAGTTATGATTGCAGATGCAAGGAAGGCTTCTTTGGTAACCCATTCGTCGGTTGTCTGGCAATTGAGTCAGGCCCGTGCACAGATCCAGCGACGTGTCACTGCAGCGATGAAGTTCCGTGTCCCTACAGCCATAGATGCGTGGAAAGAAGTTGCGTTAGCAAGTGTAGTGACGTACAATGTGGTCCCAAAGCAGTTTGTCAAGACGGCACATGTACTTGTCCATCAGGATACACAGGAAATCCAAATGATTTGGCTAAAGGATGTCATCTGAAGGCCCACTGCTCGAATGATCTTGAATGCGAGTCTCAGCAGATTTGTTTCCAAGTGGGTAAAGGCGTAAGGAAGTGTGTTGATGCCTGTAGCAAACTACAGTGTGGTCCCAATGCTCTCTGCGTTACGCAGAATCATGTGTCATCTTGTATATGCATCGATGGTTACTTTGGAAATCCCAGTAATCTAGTGGATGGTTGCCAACCTGACCGATCAATCGCACCGCCAGTCTGCTCACATGATTCCGACTGCGCTGCTGGTTACTTCTGCATTTTATTAGACAATGGCATCTACGACTGTATTAATCCATGCAGCAAAATAGTTTGCGGCGCCTATCAGCGCTGCGAGCCCGACGGAAGTGGCCACGCGACTTGTAAATGTCAAGATGGATACGAATGGAATCCCGTGAGTTCGAACTGCGAGAAACCATCAGTACCCGACTGTATAACTGACAGCGACTGTCATACGACCGCAGCCTGTCGCCCGGATGCTTTGGGTGTTTTGAAATGTATTCCGTCATGCAAATCATTTACGTGTCCACAGAATTCTCAGTGCATCGCTAATAATCATCAGGCAGCTTGCGAATGTCTTCTTGGATTCACGGGCAATCCGAACGATCGTCAAGGATGCCAGAGTGCTAGACAAAATAGATGTACAACAGACTCCGAGTGCTCTGAAGATCAAACATGCAGATCTTCTAATGACGGTACTCTACTTTGTCTACCAGTCTGTGATTTTGTAACTTGTGGGCCTGGGGCACTTTGCGTAGTCAATAATCACGTGGCAAACTGCGAATGTCCACCAGGACTGTACGCTGGTGATCCAAACGACTCAGCAAACGGGTGCAAACCAGTTCCCTGTGTCTACAACATTGACTGCCCGCCCACGCAGCTCTGCGACCGTCTAAGTCATACTTGTCACGATGTATGTGAAGAAAATGCCTGCGGTACAAACGCTGTGTGTATTGCCAATGATCACCGTGCAGTCTGTCAATGTCCTCCGGGCTTTAAAGCGAACCCAGTAGCTGACGTCGAGTGTGTAGGCGTCGAAGCGTGTAATCCAAACCCCTGTCATCCTACGGCAATTTGCGTGGTCGGTGCTGCCGACTCTCCTGTTTGTCAGTGCCAACCTGGTCACGTGGGTGATCCTTACACTACAGGATGTCAACCTGAAGGTTCTTGTGTATCAAATAAAGACTGTCCAGCTCAATCAGTCTGCCAGAATCATCGCTGTATCAACCCATGCGAAAACGCCTGCGGCAAAAATGCAATATGCGAGATAATTAATGGCGAGCCAATTTGCCGATGTGTTAATCGATTCGTTCCATCAGTCGAGGGTCCACAGCATGGCTGCGTACGTGCTACGAATTACTGCGTGACTTCAACAGACTGTGATGATGGTAATTGTTTGGATGGACAGTGTCGGGCTGTTTGCAGATCTACTGATGATTGTGCTAGTGGAGAAAAATGTATCAACAACTTTTGCTCGATTCCTTGCGTCACACCGAGCCAGTGTCAATCTGACCAGACTTGTTATAATGGAGTATGTATACTAGGATGCCGTAGCAGCAAGAGCTGCCCGTTAGATCAATCATGCATAAATAATAGATGTCAAAACCCATGCAGGCTCAAAGAAAACGTCTGCGGCGCTAATGCGATATGCAGTTGCATCGATCACGCGATTTCTTGCTCTTGTCCCGCAGGTTTCTCGGGTAACCCAACGCCTCAGCAAGGCTGTGTACGTGTTCCCAATGTTTGCCACTCGAACCAAGACTGTCCAGCTCAACACTACTGCGACAAAGGCTTCTGTCAGTGTTCTTGCGCTACGAAAAACGATTGCGCTCACGGCGAAAGATGTAAGAACGGCTACTGTGTTAAAGTTTGCTATGGAAATGGAAACTGCTTGCCTGGTGAGCTGTGTATTGATGGAAGCTGCGAAATCGGCTGTACATCAGACACTGGGTGTCGTAAAGATGAAATTTGTATCAATGGTAAATGTAAGTGCAGTCATGGTTTCATCGCCGGTCCAGATACTTGTCTAGATATAAATGAGTGTGAAGAACATCCTTGTCATCCAAGTGCTGAGTGTATTAATCTCCATGGTACATATAAATGTCTGTGTCCTCAAGGAACAGCCGGTGATCCAGTGGGCACCGGTTGCTTAACTCCTCATCAGTGCGAAAGTCATCATGACTGTCCGGATTCGCAGTCCTGCATACACTACAGCTGTGCTGATCCCTGTAGTCTTGTTGACTGCGGTCCCAACACAATTTGTTCAGTGATAGATCACGTTGCTGGATGCCAGTGCCAGTCTGGTTACATCGGGGATGCTTCTGGATGCTTTAAAGTCGAGTGTCTAACTGACAACGAGTGTCCGAAAGACAAGTACTGTAATTCAGAGAGCAACAAATGCGCTAGTCCATGCAATCGAATAAATTGCGGTTACGGTAATTGTATTGCCGTCAAACATAATGCAGTTTGTCAATGTCATATAGGGTACGGATTAATTGGAGACACTTGCGTGGACATTGATGAGTGTCTTGATCATCCTTGCCACTCGACTGCTGTTTGTCAGAACACTGACGGATCTTTCTATTGTTCATGTCCACACGGATTGGTTGGAGATCCAATTGGATTGGGTTGCAAATTACCTGGAGACTGTTTCGCAGACAATGATTGTCCTGTATCAGCATCTTGCATTGACAATACATGCAGAAATCCTTGCGATATTCCAAACACTTGTGGACACAATGCTGAATGTCTTGTACGGAATCACGTTCCTGAATGCCGCTGCCCGAGTCAAAGCTCAGGAAATCCTAAAACAGAGTGCATTAAGTTCGAGTGTAATTACCACAGCGACTGTGGACATTCTCTTGCTTGCTTTGACAACAAATGTGTGGACCCATGCTCGGTACCCAATGTCTGCGGTCACGGTGCAGACTGTTCGTCGCTCAATCACTCAGCAGTATGTACATGTCAACCTGGAGGCACTGGAGATCCAAATCTGGGATGCACACCCGTTCAATACTGTAAGACTGACAGTCAGTGTCCAACTGGAGCTTCTTGCAACGGAGGTATCTGTACTGCTTTGTGTACTTCAATAAGAGACTGCATTGCCGACCAATTGTGTATCGATGGACTCTGCCGTCCAACTTGTAAATTAAATACAACTTGTCCTGAGTATCAATACTGCCAAAATAATATTTGTGTTCAAGAGTTACGCTGCACTACAGACAACGACTGTGGGTATGATGAAAAGTGCGTTAGAAATAATTTAGGCCAAGCGGAGTGTCGTCAAGCTTGCGAGTTAATTCTCTGCGGCAGAAATGCTGGATGTAAGTCTGATAATCACAAGGCCACTTGTGCTTGTGATCAAGGATTCTTCGGCGACGCTTATGATGACAAGATGGGCTGCCAACCGATTGAGTGCGAGAGCCACGATGACTGTTCGGATGAGAAGATCTGCGATTTACATAAATGTAGGATAGCTTGTCTTGCTCATAATCCATGTGGGTCCAACGCCATCTGCTCGACGAATCATCACGTCCAAGTCTGCACATGTCAACCAGGTTACACTGGAGAGCCTACGCGTGGCTGTGAGCTGATAGACTTTTGTCTCAATTCGCCTTGCGCACCAGGAGCCGTCTGTACCAACTCACGAGGCTCTTATCGCTGTCACTGCCAACCGGGAACAGTTGGAGACGCTTATAACAGCGGTTGTCAGACACCAGTTGAGTGTCTCAAAGACGTAGACTGTCCCGTCACTGCCAAATGTATTGAAATAAACGGCGTGCCCAAGTGCGCGGACGTGTGTTCAAGAATACGCTGCGGTCCTAACGCTGAATGTACTCCAGGTGAGCACGTAGCATCCTGTAACTGCAGAGTTGGCTACGATGGAGACGCTAATGATCTCAGAGTAGGCTGCCGTCCTTTGCCGACAGCCTGCGCAACTTCTTCCGAGTGTCCTGCCAATACTTATTGCTACGAGAATATTTGCAGACCTTCGTGTCAATCCGACGAGGAGTGCAATCTATCAGACCGTTGTCTCAATGGTCAGTGTCTTGATCCTTGCGAAATTCGTACGGCTTGCGGTATAAATGCCGATTGTTTTGTCAACAATCATATCAAACGTTGCAGCTGCCCTCCAGGATTCACTGGAAACTCAGAGGTCGAGTGCGTAAGACTTCCGGTTTCTTGTAATGGACATGAAGATTGCAGCCATGGTAACACTTGTAGAGACAATGTTTGTTTGCCAGTTTGTACTTCTGATAATCAGTGTGCGTACAATGAGAAATGTGTCCGCGGAAACTGTCTTCTGACTTGTAGACTAGACAATGACTGCTTTTTGGGACACATTTGTTTGAATAATATGTGCTCGTACGGATGCAGAGGCGATGAAGACTGCAATGCCAATGAAGCCTGTGCTTCAAACAAGTGTGTCAATCCCTGTGATCTGACACCTTGTGGCCCCAATGCTAAATGCACTGTGACAAACCAGCGAGCTTCTTGCTCGTGTCCTGATGGCTTTATGGCGAATCCTTCTGCAAGAATAGCTTGTTTACGAGCACCAGGACCTCTGTGCCAAGCAAACAGAGACTGTTTGACAGGTATGGCATGTGTAGCTGGTACCTGCACCGCAGTTTGCTCCTCCAATGCCAACTGTTTAAGTAATGAACGTTGTGATTCATCAGGAATCTGTCGAGCGCTTTGTCGCCAAGACGAAGATTGTCGCAGTGGTGAAATTTGCGAAGGTCTTGTCTGTCTTGCTGGCTGCCGAGCTGATATTGAGTGCGCGGAAAATCTTTCTTGTATCAACAATCAGTGCATAGATCCATGCAGTCTTCCAGATTGCTGTGGAACAAATGCGCAGTGCGCAATGTTCAATCATCAGAAACAATGCAGCTGTCCTGCTCCATTGATCGGCGATCCTTTGACTGGATGTCGCAGGAACTTCATTCCTTGTACTGGTGACTCGTGTCCACCTGGTCACGTTTGTAATGGAGGATCTTGCTACGCGGCATGCAGAAGTGACTCAAATTGTTTGAATGACGAGCGCTGCGAAGCGGGAATCTGCAAAGCAATTTGTAACACCGACGATCACTGTTCTCCAGGACAAATCTGCGAGAATCGTATCTGCGAAATAGGATGTCGTAGTGACCATGCCTGTCCTAGTGAGGAGTCATGTATCAACAGCAGATGCCGAAGTCCCTGCGAGGGTGGAAAAGCTTGCGGTGAGTGCGCCGGTTGTCGAGTAGTAAATCACGCTGCTCAGTGCAGCTGTCCTCCAAACTACTACGGAAACGCCTTAATAAGTTGTACCAAGTCTCCAGCTCCTTGTGATGGAGTCTGTGAGTGCGATGAGATCGGGTACTGCGTCAGAAGCTGCTCAACTAATGAAAATTGCGCATGTGGTGAAATCTGTGATCGTGGCAAGTGTCGCATCAAGTGCGACGCCAACAATTCCTGCAAGAAAGGGTACATCTGCGATTCTGGACTCTGTGTAACTGGATGTCGTACTCATGGAGACTGTCCTACGTCTTTGTCTTGCAACAATGGACAATGTGAAGACCCGTGTCTCTACAATGGCTCTCCATGTGGTATCAACGCTCTTTGCAAGGTCTCAGGTCACCGCGCAGTTTGTCTCTGCCCAGAAGGTTATCAAGGTGAGCCTAGTCAAGAATGTTACCAACTGGAATGTCTTCGGCACGAAGATTGCGAGCCTACTAAAAGATGCAGCGACGACGGAGTCTGTACCAATCCTTGTCTGCAACACAGTGTCTGTGGCTTCAATGCCCAGTGCCGCGTTGTTGATCGCACGGCCCAGTGCTCATGTCCACCAGGACACTACGGCAACCCGAAGATAAATTGCAAACCCGGAAGCGACGAATGCCAGCGAAGACCTTGTGGTATCAACGCTAAATGCCGCGAAACAGATGGCGGGTTCGAGTGTAGCTGCGCAGCAGGTTGCTACGGCGATCCTCATCAGGTCTGTATCTGCGACGGTGGTGATCTTTGCAGAGACACCAGCTGCGGAGTCAACGCTGCCTGTCGGGTTTATAAAAATCAGCCGCAGTGTTATTGTCCTCCAGAGTATCCCGCTGGTGATCCCATGCATGCATGTAAGTTCTCAATAAAATTCAAAATAATAATCCGTGATGATCAACGACTTGATAATTTTTTTTTCTAAATTGTAGGCAGCGTCGATCGTAGCTCCTTGGACTGCAGAACAATCGGTTGTGGTAAGGGCGCTGAATGTATTCGCGACGGTACCATTTTTGTCTGTAGATGTCCTCCAGGTACCACTGGATCTCCAGATGTTGAATGTAAAACAGGTACGTAATTAACTAACACATTAATAAGACTAATTAATTATTATAAATTCATTTAATCCGGCACTTTGTGATAACGATAGTTTTTAACGCGTAGTTTATTTAATTTTTTTTTTAAGTTAAAAATTTTTTTTGTAACCGTGTCGTTAGTCATTAAAATATTAATATAAACGTTTTTAACTATAGATAGACTTGTAATGACAGTGTAACTCGTTAACACTGAGAGACAGATGTGACCCAGGCAGCTGGTGCCTGCAAAGATTTTATTTATTTTTAATTACACCCAGACAGTTTAAGATTTTTTTTTTTTGTATATATATTTGTTAGGATTGTACATAATTTTATATACACCTGTGCGTGTCTCACATATAACAGCATACGCAGAATGTTCTTGGTCCTTAAATTAATTTATACGTATGTAGTTTTGTTATTTTTATTATTGTTTGTTGTTGTAAATATATGATTTTATAAATTTATTTGACAGTAAGAACATTCTCGTATACCCATGCTTGAAAAACAATCGCAGTGCCGTGATATTTCACATTATTTTCTACTTTTCAAAGTCTTTCCGGGGGCTTGTGTTGTAAATATACGCTATCGTCTATTTCTATTGAGGATACGGCTCATTAAATATATATTTTTTATTTTTACGTCGCGAAGGTACAAAAGTAAATTATAATTTTTAAAAAATGAACAAGTTTGATCTATTATAAATACGCGAAAGCATGTGGTTTTGTGTTATTTGTGAGAAATTTTTTCTCCAACATCACTCCAATATTCTATATAAATTGCTTTATTTTTTCTTTTTTTTCCTCTCCTACCACCTGAACCCCGTCTACCCAATTGCAAAATTTCCCCTACCCTGTAAAAAAAAACCAAACTTAAAAAAAAAAAAAAACAAACTATAAATCGTCATGAAATCCAATTGATTAGAACGAGAGTGTACGAGTGACTCGGAGTGTCCAAACGAGAAGTCATGTATAAATCTTCAATGCCTGGATCCATGTGCACTACGCGGTGCTTGTGGGAAGAACGCGTTGTGCCGAGTGGTGTTGCACAAGCCGCGATGTACATGTCCGCAGTGTTATGTTGGGATGCCCCAGACGTCATGTAAACCAGATCCAAAATGTACTTCACAATATCCGCGCCCAGAACCACCGCGTATCGAGTGCACGACAGACCTGGAGTGCCCAGAAACTCTGGCATGCAGCGGAACAACTGGAGAGTGTCGGGATCCATGTATGGCAACCATCACGTCAACGAGCATCAGCAGCACGTCGTCGATCCTCACCGGCAGCAGCCACGGCTGCGAACCAAACAAACGTTGCCAAGTGCGCGACCACCAGCCCATGTGCGTTTGCAAGCACGGGTTCGTTGTCAATGACATCGGGGAGCTGACTTGTGCCCCAGACACAGCATCTTGTGCGCGTGACGTCGACTGCCCATCAAACGCCGCTTGCATTCATGGCAAATGTCAGAACCCGTGTACCTCACGTGCGAAACCAAACGCACCTTGTCCAGCAGACAAACTCTGCGACGTACTAGACCATCGTCCCATATGCATTTGCACCCAGAACTGCAATCCTTCCCTGTCCATTTGCCTACGAGACAGTGGCTGCTCACCAGACCTCGCCTGCCGGAACTATAGATGTGTGGACCCATGCAGCAACTCGACATGCCCGGCAGATGCCCCCTGTTACGTCGAGGATCACAAGCCCGTCTGCAAGTTCTGTCCCCTTGGTTTTGTGCCTGATACTAAATACGGATGCATGAAAGGTAAACAACAGAACTACTGATCAGCAGAACATCAACCTCACCACAATATACAATAATATTTATTATTAAATAACCATCATCATTATTATTATAATAACTGTTCATTAAATGATCATGTTATCATTATTATCTTGCTCACCATTTCCATGTCCTATGACATCCGGGCTATTTTTTCCTACTCTACATATCAACTTATAAAACTTTTATAAACTTGCCTGGTCTCAATGGTCTGGTCATATGTCTTGATACCTATTTGTGGAGGAGTTCCTGATAAAAGATAAACTTATATCAGTCTCTTGGTTGTCCGTTTAAATTTATTTCAGGTTCTTGTATTGTGATCTGGATCTGTGTGCCCTCTGACTATTACCGATAAGCTTGACCTTCTGCCGACACGCGGCCCTACTGGAACACCATTTATTATTTCACTCCTTCCGTTGCATCTGTCTCTGCAAAATAAAAAACAAAATGAAATATAAATAATAAATACTCATATTTATTTATTTAATATTAATACACCAAGAAACAGCAACACCTCTGACAGTATTTTACCTCTACAGCTTTTGTGATAAATAATGCATGGTAGTTAGACATGTAGGATTGTGCTGATAAAATAGTCTTTATTAATAGCAGTACATTACCATAGTACACGCTTGCTTAATGTATTTATTTATTTAATAACCCGTTTTGTCTTCTATTGTATTAATATTAATCCTCAGGCCTTTACTCAGGCACCTGAGGACACCCATCAAGATAAATTACCGGCGATTACAAGGAATTACAGCTCAACTATTAATAAAAAATAAAAATCTTTTATATTTTTTGTTTCTTTTTAAAATACCAGCCCTATACTGGCACAGTCTGGAGCCTTTTATCAGTACGCTAAAGAAAATCTCCACTTACTCTGTCCTTTATCTTATTCTCCAGCATTTGGGCTTTTTTTAATAACTATTAAATTCACGTAGAACTTGAATATATTTTTTTTTATTTTTTAAATAATAAATCCCTGAATATTTATTTACTATTTAAACATAGTCTAGTTCCCAACGACCAGGAGTCTAATTAGTATTCATTTTAATAGATGTCAAGTGTACGCAGCACGACGACTGTCCTTCGCAACTCGCCTGCATAAATAGTCAGTGTTTGAATCCTTGTACTCTGGGAAATCCCTGCGATTACGTCGAGGAATGTCATGTCCAGGACCATCGGCCAGTTTGCGTCAAAGGTAACCAATCATCAGATTTATCTCCATCTTATTCACATCCTGATTAGACCTGCTGTCAAAAATTTATTATATTTTATTTGTAGTTGATGATAAATCACCCGGATGCCCGTACTGCCCACCAGGACATCAATGCGACCCGTCGACGAACTCTTGTATAAAAGGTATATTTATTTTCATTATCACTTGTATATATATGCAGTGTAAATACAATAAATGCAGAGAAAAAAATGTTTTATACACAATTTAAAATAAGAAATAATTTTGTCACGTGTAAAATTTTGACACATGACACTGGCACATTGTTTGATAACTCGAAGAATTTAAATTGTCTTAAAATAAAAATTTTTAATTATTTATTATAATATTTACACTCTGGTACTTCTTCTTCGAGTTTGCACTGGGTCTTTATGGGCACCTTCGCCTTTATCTATTTTCTTAGCTGGTTGCACTAGTGACAGAGATTGCACGCTGACGGAAACCTGCGTCGGACACATTTGCCAAGAGCCCTGTCTCATCAGGAATCCTTGTGCTGCTCATGCTGTCTGCATAAATACCAACCATGGCGCTGATTGCAGCTGCGAGGAAGGATATCATGGCAATGGGTTCAGTCTTTGTAAGCCTGGTGAGTATTTAATGATATGTTGAATAATTTAGTAGGTACTTATAATTAAAATTGTATTTTAAATCGCAGTATCGAGCACTGGAGACGTGTGCCAGTACAATGAAGACTGTCCACCGAATAAATTATGCGACCGACTGAATCGCAGATGCATAAATCCGTGCTTTGAAGACAGTTGCGGTAGCAACGCGGAATGTTATGCTGAAGATCATACTGCAAGATGCAGATGCTTGCCAGGATATCAAGGAAACCCGCAGGTAGCATGCGAAGAATCCGGATTCGGGACATCGAATCCTTGTGTTCCAAACCCATGCGGCTTGGAAGCGATGTGCGAAGTGGACAATGGAGATCCAATTTGCTTCTGTCCTAAAGGAATGACCGGAAATCCATTCGAGCACTGCGTGCCTGAAGGTGACAAGTGTCAAGGAAACCCATGCGGTCCCAACTCAGGCTGTCGGGTCATTCAAGGCCAGATCACGTGCTTCTGCGTTCCAGGTTACGAAGGAAATCCTCCAGCGAGTCCATGCTTGCTGCCGGATAATTCTTGCGAGCCATCACCATGTGGTCCTAATACTAGGTGCACTATTTTGGAAAGCGGAATTGCTAAATGCACGTGTCTTCCAGGTTTTATTGACAGTCCAAATACTATCAGAGGCTGCGTCGAGCAGACACATCCCTGTGAACCTAATCCTTGTGGCCACGGCGCTGTCTGCGATACTAATCGCTCGCCACCGTGCTACTGTCCAGAAAATACTGTTGGTAATCCATACAAAGAGTGTGCTGTCAGTACTGTGGAGCCATTGTGTCAACCTGGACCTTGTGGAGCCAATTCAGACTGCTATGTATCAGAGAATCGCGAGCAGTGTTACTGTAAGCAAGGATTCACTGGTAATCCTTATGTAGGATGCTATGAGCCACCGAACAGTGTCTGCCAACCGAACCCATGCGGTCGTAATGCTATTTGCCGGGTGACCAGTTCCAATAAAGCAATCTGCGAGTGTTCACCAGGTACTTCTGGAGATCCAACGAGTCCAGCTGGCTGCGATAGCTTCGAGTGTACTAAAGACGATGACTGTTTGTTAACTCACGCTTGCATCGGTCACAAGTGTCAGAACCCTTGCAATGGAGCTTGCGGAGTCAATGCTAATTGTCGCGTGGACTTACATCACCCAGTTTGTTACTGCAGAGAAGGACTCTACGGCAATCCAATACTCAGATGCTCAGCTCCAATGGTACCGGAGCCAGTGAAGAATCCCTGCTATCCAAATCCATGTGGTCAGAACACTTTGTGTCAAGTATTACAGAACCGCGCAGTCTGTTCATGTCTTCCTGACTTTTTGGGTGATCCTCAGACCGGTTGTCATCCAGAGTGTATGACAAACTCTGATTGTTCTAATGACAAAGCTTGTCTGAACATGAAGTGCGTGAACCCATGCAGTCTTGGTAATATTTGTGGTATCAATGCCGAGTGCAGAGTTTCGTATCATACCGCGACTTGTCTCTGTCAACAAAATTACTTTGGTAATCCATTTATACGCTGCTCACCTAAGCCTAGTATTGTTATGGACAAATATCCCAATATTACGCACCCATGCTCGCCGTCTCCGTGCGGACAATTCGATTACTGCGAGACTTACACTGACCAGGTTGCCATGTGCGGAGGCTGCGATGTCCAGGACAATTCTTGGTGTCGCCCAGAGTGTCTTTGCAACAGCGACTGTCCATTCGATCACGCGTGTATTGGTTGGAAGTGCGCGGATCCTTGTCTGGGAACGTGTGGAGTCAATGCCAACTGTGAAGTCATCTGGCATCAGCCAGTCTGTAGTTGCCCTATCGGACTCTTCGGCAATCCTTATCAAGGATGTATTCCTGAAGACGTCGAACACCGAGACCCCTGCAGCACTACTCAGTGCGGAGCTAATGCAATTTGCCGCGAAAATCACGGAGCCACGACTTGCGAGTGTATGGAAGGCTACTCAGGCAACCCATTCTTTGCTTGTCATGTCGAGTGTGTACAAAATTCCGACTGTTCGTTGATAAAAGCTTGCTCTAATCACAAGTGCGTTGACCCATGTCACAGCGCATGTGGAACTGGAGCTTCCTGCGATGTAATAAATCATTACCCAGTTTGTTACTGTGACGCTCACTTGTCTGGAGACCCATTCGTCCATTGCTACCCACACAAAGAAACAGGAATCGTATCGATACCTCAGTCAAATCCATGCGACCCATCACCTTGCGGACCAAACAGCAGATGTCTTATATCACCACTAGGTTACGCGATTTGCTCATGTCTACCAGACTTCCGCGGAAGTCCACCTCTCTGTAACCCAGAATGTATCGTCAGCTCAGACTGTCTGCAAATCCAAGCTTGCATAAACAACAAATGTGTGAATCCTTGTCACGGAATTTGCGGCCACGGCGCTTTGTGTTCAGTCATAAATCACAACCCAGTCTGCAGCTGTCCAGCAACTTATCAAGGAGATCCATTCGTTGCTTGTCTTCCAATAGAAGAAAAAGACCTGGAGCCAATATCCTCATGTCATCCATCTCCATGCGGACCTAACTCAGTCTGCCAAGTGAAGATGGGTCGCCCAGTGTGCTCATGTCAGAGTACTTTCATCGGTAGCCCACCAAACTGTAGACCAGAGTGTCTTATCAGCCAGGAATGTCCAATCGACCAGGCCTGCGTTGCCAACAAGTGCATTCATCCTTGTCCTCACAGCTGCGGACCCAATTCCGAGTGCGCTATCATTAATCACACGCCTTACTGCTCATGTAAACCCGGCTACGAAGGTGATGCTTTCGTTGGTTGTACTCCAGTTCCTGTTCAACCTGCAGTGCCTGAAGATCCATGCAATCCATCACCTTGCGGCAACAATGCGATCTGCAACGTAGTCAATGGAATCTCAAGATGCACTTGCATACCACCGTACGTTGGTAATCCTTATGTCGGTGGTTGTAAACCAGAGTGTATGATAAACTCGGACTGTGCTAATCATCTAGCTTGTTTGAACCAACACTGCAGAGACCCGTGTCCAGGAATCTGTGGCTTCAATGCTCAATGCGAAGTATCCAATCATATCCCCACATGTTCATGTCTTCCAGGATACTCGGGAGATCCATTCCAGACCTGTAAAATTGAAAAAGTAAACGTTCCACCACAGAATCCATGCACACCATCACCGTGCGGCCCGTACAGTATCTGCAGAGTGGCCAACGATCGTGCGGTCTGCTCCTGTAGTCCAGGATACAGAGGAACTCCACCATCATGTAGACCAGAGTGTCTCGTGAGCTCAGAATGTGCACCACATCTTGCTTGCATTGATCAAAAATGCAGCGATCCTTGTCAAGGAGTTTGTGGGTACAATGCGCTCTGTCAAGTCAGTAACCACAATCCAATATGCAGTTGTCCAGAAAGACATACAGGAGATCCATTTGTACAGTGCACTGAAATTCCTAAACAAGTTGAGCCGACCAATCCATGCGTGCCTTCACCATGTGGACCAAATGCCCAGTGCCGGGTCCAGAATAATCGTCCAGTTTGTTCGTGTCTCACAGGAATGTTTGGTGCTCCACCAAACTGCAGACCCGAGTGTCTGATTAATCAAGACTGTCCTAACTACCTCGCGTGTCTGCAAAACAGCTGCGTGAACCCATGTGTCGGTTCATGCGGCATCAATGCCAACTGTATTGTCAGAAACCATCGGCCAATTTGTCAGTGTCAAGAAGGATTTGAAGGCGACCCGTTCTCGGCATGTAATCCACGAGAAATGACACCAGTAGCGCCTCCAAGTGAACCTTGCAATCCATCTCCCTGCGGTTCTAATGCAATTTGCAATGAAAGAAACGGCGCTGGCTCATGCACATGCTTGCCAGATTACACTGGAGATCCGTATGAAGGCTGCAGACCTGAGTGTGTTCAAAATTCAGACTGTCCTCACTCGAAGGCCTGCATGAACAATAAATGCAAAGACCCGTGTGTCGGTGCATGTGGACTTAACGCTCAGTGTCAAGTATTTAATCATCAACCTTCATGTAGCTGCCTGTCAGGTTACACTGGCAATGCATTGACATCTTGCTACGTACCACAACCAGTACCACCAAGTCCTGAAGACGCTTGCGAACCATCACCTTGCGGACCTTACAGCAACTGCCGGGTGATCGACTTCCATGCAGTCTGCTCATGTCAACCAGGAACCATCGGAAGTCCACCGACTTGCAGACCTGAGTGTGTGATCAGCACTGACTGCGCTCAGAATAAGGCTTGCATCAATCAACGCTGCGAAGATCCGTGCGTTGGAACTTGTGGAGTAAATGCTCGCTGCCAGGTCATCAATCACAATCCAGTTTGCATTTGTATGAACGGCTACACTGGTGATCCATTCTCGGGATGTCTTCAAGAAGAACCAAAGACACCTAGACCAGAACCGGGTGGTAATCCATGTGTACCTTCACCTTGTGGACCAAACTCACAGTGTCGGGTGATAGATGGATTCCCAGCTTGCTCTTGTCTTCCTAACTACGTTGGCAGAGCTCCCAACTGTAGACCCGAGTGTGTTATCAATGAAGAGTGTCCTGGTAATTTGGCTTGTCAGAGAGAACGATGCGCTGATCCTTGTCCTGGGTCTTGTGGAGTCAACACATTCTGTAATGTGGTCAAACATAATCCAGTATGTAATTGTAATCCAGGATTCACTGGTAATCCATTTGTTGAATGTTCGCCTCAACTGCAGGAGCCTTATACTACAGAGAAGCCAAGGACACCTTGTGATCCTTCTCCATGTGGCGCTAATGCTGTTTGCAATGAAAGGAATGGAGCTGGATCTTGCACTTGCATGCCTGAGTACTTTGGAGATCCATATACTGGTTGCAGACCTGAGTGTGTGACAAATAACGACTGCGGAAGAACGAAGGCTTGCTTGAGAAACAAATGTATCAATCCTTGTGCTGGAACTTGTGGTCCCAATGCCTCCTGTCGAGTAGTCAATCACGCGCCGTCATGTACTTGCGTGGCTGGATACTCTGGAGATCCTACGACAGGTTGCTCAGTGCTGGAAATTGTTACAAAGTCTCCAGTTACTGATCCATGTGAGGCTTCACCTTGTGGACCCAACAGCAACTGCAGGACATTGAATGGCCATGCAGTTTGTTCATGTAAGAGCGGATTCATTGGAACTCCTCCGACATGCAGACCAGAGTGCACAATCAGCACAGAATGTCCAAGAAGCAAAGCTTGCGTGAATAATAAATGTATAAATCCTTGTCAGTCAGCTTGTGGAGAGAACACCAAGTGCCTTGTTGTTAATCATAGTCCAATATGTACGTGTGCTAATGGGTATACTGGAGATCCATTTGTTGCTTGCAGTAAAGCTGAGATAATAACATCTGGACCTTCGAAAGAAGAAACTGATCCTTGCTCACCTAATCCCTGTGGTCTTAATTCACAGTGCAAAGTTGTTGGTTCACAGCCAGCTTGCTCTTGCTCACCAAACTTTTTGGGCAGACCACCAAACTGTCGACCTGAATGTAGAGACAACTCGGAATGTCCATCAACAATGGGATGTATTAATCAACGATGTAAAAATCCTTGTCCAGGTGCTTGTGGAGACATGGCAAGATGTTCAGTCTTGAATCATTCTCCAGTTTGTTCATGCTCTGAAGGGTACACTGGAGATCCAAGTACTCAGTGCACACCGATACTGCCATCAATACCCGAACCTGGACCATCAAATCCCTGCTTACCAAATCCTTGTGGACCAAACGCCCAGTGCAGAGAACGTAACGGCGCGGGAGCTTGTGCCTGTCCAGCAGATTTTATCGGTGATCCTTATGACAGTCGCCGAGGATGTCATCGCGAATGTGAAGTAAATGATGACTGTGTTCCACACCTCGCGTGCGTTGGGTTCAAGTGTACTAACCCATGCCAAGGAACATGTGGAGCTTTCTCTATTTGCCAAGTAGAAAATCACGTGCCTAAATGTCAATGTCCACCTGGATACACTGGAGATCCATTCTACGCTTGCAGTGAAGAGCCTAAAGAACTTCCAATACCTCAAGATCCTTGTTCTCCATCACCGTGTGGCCCCAATAGCAAATGCCGGACTGTAAATGGTCAAGCAGTTTGCACATGTCTACCAGACTACGTTGGAACACCTCCATCTTGCCGGCCCGAGTGTGTTGTCAATGCAGAGTGTCCAGTTCATCTTGCCTGCATCAACAAAAAGTGCGCAGACCCCTGTCCAAATACCTGCGGCGTTCGCGCGCAGTGTACGACTAAAAATCACAATCCAATATGTACATGTCCTGTTGGATTGACTGGAGATCCATTTATACTTTGCACCCAGCAGACTGCAGTAGAAGTAACGTCGACAGCAAGGCCGCCTTCTTGTACACCATCTCCATGTGGTCCTAACTCACAGTGTCAAATAGTTTTTGGTAATCCAGCTTGCTCATGTCTTCCTAACTATGTTGGAGTGCCACCTGAATGTCGACCTGAGTGCATCATCAGTTCAGAGTGCAAGAGTCATCTAGCTTGTGTTAATCAACGGTGCCAAGATCCCTGTGCTGGTTCTTGCGGTTTCAATGCGCAATGTCATGTCTTGAATCACATACCAGTTTGCACATGCATGCAAGGATTCACTGGTGATCCTTTCACTGAATGTTCACTCGTGCCACCGAGTACGCAAGCGCCATTGCAATCAGATCCTTGCAGTCCTTCACCGTGTGGACCTAATGCCATCTGCAAAGCTGGTGACTGTGAGTGCTTGCCAGAGTACTTTGGAAATCCTTATGAAGAGTGTCGACCTGAGTGTGTACTGAACTCTGAATGTCCTAGAGATAAATCGTGTCTTCGTAACAAGTGTGTTGATCCTTGTCCAGGAAGATGTGGCCAGAATGCTGAGTGTGATGTTGTAAATCACATACCAGTTTGCTCTTGTCGTCAAGGACTCATTGGAGATCCATTTGTCAATTGCAGAGTACAGCCACAGAAACCCGAAGACAGACCAGATCCTTGTTCACCGTCACCTTGTGGACCTAATAGCCAGTGTCGCAATATTGATAATCATCCAGTCTGTTCCTGTCTCACAGGATACTTAGGGACACCGCCATTATGTCGACTCGAGTGTCTGATGAGCTCTGAATGCCCACCAACACGCGCGTGCATCAGTAATAAATGTACCGATCCATGTCTTGGTTCCTGCGGTCTCAGTGCGCGATGTGAAGTCATAAATCACTCGCCAATCTGCAGTTGTCCACCTGGACAAACTGGGGATCCATTTAGAAGCTGCTACGAAATTCCTGTACAACCTAAAGTGCCAGAAGATCCTTGCTCACCATCACCATGTGGCCCGAATGCTCAATGTCAAAACATCAATGGAATTCCTTCATGCTCATGCTTACCAAATTACATCGGATCTCCGCCTTCATGCCGACCAGAGTGTCTGATCAACCCAGACTGTCCTTCAAATCAAGCTTGCATCAACTCTCGCTGCGTGGATCCATGTCCAGGATCCTGCGGAGACTTCGCTGAGTGTCGAGTCATAAATCACGCAGTCACCTGCAGCTGCACAAGCGGTTACACAGGCAATCCATTTGTCCAATGTATGATTGAACAAGAAGAAACGATCAACCCATGCGAGCCATCACCTTGTGGACCCAATGCGATCTGCCAGCAACGAGACAACGCAGGCGCTTGTGTTTGTATTGATGATTATCGTGGCAATCCTTACGAAGGCTGTCAACCAGAATGTATTCTCAGCTCCGATTGTCCAACGAACAAAGCTTGCGAGAGAAATAAATGCCAAGATCCATGTCCTGGAGTCTGTGGTACTCAAGCTCAGTGCTCAGTTATTAACCACATACCAACTTGCACATGCTTGCCAGGATTTATTGGTGATCCTTTCACTTCCTGTACACTTCAGCAAGAATCAACTACTCCAGGAGTGAGTCTAGATCCATGCAATCCATCTCCATGTGGTCCCAACAGCCTCTGTCGCACGGTAAACAGTCAAGCTGTGTGTACATGTCAAGCTAATTACGTCGGAGCGCCACCAAACTGTCGACCAGAGTGTGTAGTAAACACAGAATGCCCTCAGAATCGCGCGTGTTATAAATACAAATGCAATGACCCGTGTCCAGGAACCTGTGGACTTGGAGCAGACTGCCGTGTCATCAATCACAATCCTCTGTGCAGTTGTCCAGCTGGTACTACTGGTGATCCATTCTCTCGATGCTACCAAGCTGTCGAAGTTCCACCAACAAGACCCAGTGATCCGTGTGTTCCAAATCCATGCGGACTTAATGCCGAGTGCCGAAGAGTTGGTGACCAAGCTGCTTGTTCCTGTCTGAATAATTACATCGGGTCGCCTCCAAACTGTCGACCCGAGTGCGTTGTCAACACAGATTGTCCTTCAACTCAAGCCTGTATTTCTGAAAAGTGTCGCGATCCTTGTATCGGATCTTGTGGACAAGATGCTGAATGCCGAGTACAAAATCACATCCCCACGTGTCTCTGTCGCGAAGGTTTTACTGGAGATGCATTCACACTTTGCTCCCAGATCATCGAACAACCGAAGCAGCCAGAAGATCCTTGCAACCCGTCACCATGTGGAGCGAACGCTCTCTGCAATGCAGGAGTCTGCACATGTTTGCCTGACTACCAAGGCGATCCTTACAGTTTCTGTCGTCCAGAGTGCACGATGAACTCCGATTGTCAACGAGTTAACTCCTGTATTAACCAACGCTGTGTTGACCCATGTCCCGGAACCTGTGGCACTGACGCACGCTGTGATGTAGTAAATCATATTCCAATGTGCAGTTGTCCACCAGGTAGCACAGGAAATCCATTCTCAGCATGCAGACCCTTCAAGCAAGAAGACACACCAAAGCAACCGTGCTCTCCATCACCTTGTGGATCCAACAGCATTTGTCGAGTAGTTGAAGATCATGCCGTCTGTTCATGCTCACCAGGATTCTTCGGAAGTCCACCAGCTTGTAGACCCGAGTGTGTCACCAGTGCTGAGTGTCCTTTAACCCGTGCTTGTTTGAACAACAAGTGTCAAGATCCTTGTCCTGGTACTTGTGGACAAAACGCTAAATGCCAAGTCGTCAATCACAATCCGATTTGCAGCTGCTTGGAAGGCAATACTGGTGATCCTTTCACTAGATGTTACTTATTATCAGGTAATTTATTATTTCTTATTTAATTAAAACCTCAAACTCAATGACAATTTGATGATAATTAATTAATTACTTATTCGTCTACAGTGGAGATACCTACGGAACCAGTTGATCCTTGCCAGCCATCACCTTGCGGTCCTAATTCCGAGTGCAATGTCCGTGGTGAGAGTCCAGCATGTTCTTGTGCTCAAAACTACATCGGTGTGCCACCAAACTGTCGACCTGAGTGCACAATAAATCCAGAATGTGCTTCACACCTCGCTTGTATCCAACAGAAATGCCGTGACCCGTGCGCGGGTCTCTGCGGTATCGGTGCAAGTTGTTCAGTTGTTAATCATCACGCAGTCTGCGCATGTCCTGAAGGATTCACTGGCGATCCATTCAGCAACTGTATTCCTGCTCCTAAGGGTAAGTGCGCTATTTCACTAGGGTACTGCATGGCTGATGGTTGTGGTTTTAAATTTAGTTTGTAATCTTAATCTTTGACTTTGCTGTCATTGAGATCAGGTAAGAGCTTTCAATAGACACTAAGTGTCGCTTTTATTGACTAACGACACAAATGATGCAGCTGATTATCACGAGGATAAAACATATATTAAATATCCTCAACACTTTGATGACACACGCCTAAAAGCGATTAATCAAATGCCCAAAAAAAACCTGAAATGGTGGTGAAGCCTCTAACCAAAGGCTCACAATCCCTGGCAAAGATATTAGTAGTAATTAACTCAATACCCAAGCCCTTTAAAACCTAGACCTTAGACCCTTGACCCTAGATGTTAGACCTAAAGACCAGCCTTTGCAAATTTTATTTAATTTAAGACGCAATTAATTTGTTGTTATAAAAATAAAGCTTACCATCGTCATATTATGCATTAAAACTGACCCAATTCACCCACAAGCATTCACCCGCAAATAAAAATTAATAATAAATGTAGCACATGCTTAACTTGAGCAAGCTCTCATGTCACTAAATGCCGTAACAGTTAACCATAACCCGAAGATAAATTAGTATTAAGTTAAAAAGATTTCCCTCTAGAGCCCCCGATGGAGATGAGAAGACCCTGCTCACCGTCACCCTGCGGCGCCAATGCAGTGTGTCGTGAACAAAACGGCATTGGATCCTGCTCATGTCTGCCTGATTACTTCGGTGACCCTTACGAAGGCTGCAGACCTGAATGTGTTATCAACTCTGACTGTCCCACGAACCGCGCGTGCATCCGGACTAAATGTCAAGACCCGTGTCCTGGTACCTGTGGTCCCAATGCCCAGTGCCAGACAATAAACCATCTAGCTTCCTGTACCTGTGCGATAGGTTTCTCTGGTGATCCGTTCCGGTACTGCAGCCCTGCGCCTTTGATAACTCAGCCATCGATTACCGAACTTTGCTCACCCAGTCCCTGTGGACCTAACAGCCAGTGTCGGGTTATCAATAACCAGGCCGTCTGTTCCTGTCTCTCTGAATACATCGGTACTCCACCTGGTTGCCGACCCGAGTGCACTATCAGCACAGAGTGTCCTCGCAACCGCGCCTGTGTTAACAGAAAATGCGTTAATCCATGCCCAAAACCATGTGGAAGAAATACTGATTGCATTGTTCTGAACCACAGTCCCATTTGTTCCTGCAGAAATGGATTTACTGGTGACCCATTCACTTCATGTTTTACTGCTCCACGTAAGTTATTATTTTATTACAGCGCATCAGTCGACCTGGATACTAACAGGTTGCAGATAAAAAATAAATATTTACAGCCCCAAGCCCAGTTGAACCCCAGAACCCGTGTGTGCCATCACCATGTGGACCCAACTCCGTCTGCCGTGACTCTAATGGACCCTCTTGCTCATGCTTGCCTTCTTACGTCGGTTCTCCACCCAACTGCAGACCTGAATGTACAATAAGCGCCGATTGTCCTACCAATCAAGCTTGCATGCGTTCAAAGTGCCGCGATCCTTGTCCTGGATCCTGCGGCATTCAAGCGCGTTGTGAGGTCGTTAACCACACGCCCGTCTGTACTTGTCCCGAAGGATTTACTGGTGACCCATTCAGCAGTTGTGTTATTCAACCACAAAGTAAGACCTCTTTTTCTTTTACTTTTTTCTTAATCTTAAACTTTAACTTTTATCAAAACTTATAACTATACTTTATCTTTCTATCTCTCTCTATCTTAGTGGATCCAATACCTACAGACCCATGTAATCCCTCACCCTGTGGATCAAACGCTCAGTGCCAGCGAGGAATCTGCACCTGTTTACCTGAATACCAAGGAGACCCGTACTTTGGATGTAGACCCGAGTGTGTTCTCAACACAGATTGTCCTCAAGACCGTGCTTGCATTCGCAACAAATGCAAAGATCCCTGTCCAGGAACTTGTGGGCAAAATGCTGCCTGTAATGTTTATAATCACATTCCTATGTGCACTTGTCCTTCAGGAATGTCAGGAAATGCTTTCTTTAATTGCAAACCTATAAGAGGTACTTGTTTACTTGTTACTTACCACTTTTATCACTAGGTCAATCTTTAATTACTGAAAATATTAAATAGATCCAGTGGTAACTCAACCCTGTACACCTTCACCCTGTGGCCCTAATAGCCGTTGCCGTGAAATTAATAACCAACCGGTCTGCACTTGTATCGACGGGTACTTAGGCAGCCCGCCGACATGTAGACCTGAGTGTATTGTCAGTACAGATTGTTCGCCAAATGAAGCTTGTTCGAATCAAAAATGTCGCGATCCTTGTCAAGGAACTTGTGGAATAGCTGCTCAGTGTCAAGTTATCAATCATAATCCAATATGTAGCTGTCGCGATAGATTTACTGGAGATCCATTTGTCCAGTGTACACCCATACGTAAGCATCAAATCTTGATGAAGACATCAGATTATTTATTGAAAATGTAAACCTGAAAATTTATTTTAGCTGAAAGACCTCCAGTACAGACAAATCCATGTCAACCTTCACCCTGTGGACCGAACGCCCAGTGCCAAGTCTTCAATGACTCCCCTTCATGTTCCTGTCTACCTCAATTCACGGGTTCTCCACCCAATTGTCGGCCCGAGTGCATTAGCAACAGTGAGTGTGACAGCAAACTCGCTTGCATTAACCAGAAATGCCGGGACCCGTGTCCTGGATCATGTGGCTCCAATGCAATGTGTCGTGTTTTCTCGCATACTCCAATGTGTACTTGCGACTCGGGCTACACTGGAGACCCATTTACTCAGTGCTCACTAGTCCTAGCATCTGAACCAGTTGCTCCTTGTACGCCAACACCTTGCGGCGCTAATGCAGTTTGTAAAGCATCTGGTTCTGCTGGTTCCTGTTCATGTTTACCAGACTATCTTGGCAATCCTTACGAAGGCTGTAGACCTGAGTGCATCGTCAACTCAGACTGTGCTCCCAGCATGGCTTGTACGCGGTCGAAGTGTGTGGATCCATGTCCTGGCGCCTGTGGACAAAATTCCATGTGTCAAGTTATCAATCATTCGCCAACTTGCACCTGTTTATCTGGATTTACTGGCGATCCTTCGCGATACTGCTCACCTGTACCTTTAATCAGTAAGCAATCTACTACCCAATCTCCATTATTTTTTATTTCTTACAGTGAATTTAAACTTATATACTTATTTAAATAATACAGCAGCAGAAACAGCAAGAGAACCTTGTAGTCCATCACCATGTGGTCCTAATAGTCAATGTAGAAATGTCAACAACCAAGCTGTCTGTTCATGTCTTCCTACCTACCTCGGTGCACCTCCAAACTGTCGTCCCGAATGTCTAGTGTCCTCAGAATGTCCTTCTAACCGCGCGTGCATTAATCAGAAGTGCGTGGACCCTTGTCCTAATTCCTGTGGCCAAAATGCACTCTGTCGGGTTATTAATCACAGTCCTATTTGTAATTGTCGACCTGGATATACTGGAGATCCATTCACACGTTGTTTCTTCATTGAAGGTAAACTTAATTAACCAGAAAACAAACTTAACTCTTTCCAAACCCTAAATTTATTGAAAACCAACAGCTACCGTGACCTCAGTACCTGAAAATCGTGATCCCTGTGTACCTTCACCCTGCGGAGCCAACTCTATATGCCGAGCTATTGGCACCACTCCCTCGTGTTCTTGCCAACCTAATTACATGGGATCACCGCCCAATTGTCGACCCGAGTGTACTATAAATCAAGAGTGTACCAGCATTAAAGCCTGCATGCGTGAACGCTGTATGGATCCTTGTCCTGGATCCTGCGGTTTTAACGCAGAGTGTGTTGTTATCAATCATACTCCGGTCTGTACATGTCGGGAAGGATTCACCGGTGATCCTTTCTCTGAATGTCGACCTAAGCCAGTTGAAAGTAAGTCATTAATTATAAATCTTTACACATTTAGAACAGGATCAGGATCTTAATTAAATTTCTTTTAGTTGCTCCTGTTAATACTGACCCATGTAACCCGTCACCTTGCGGGCCGAATACTAGATGTGACAATGCTCAGTGTTCTTGTCTTCCCGAGTACTTCGGAGACCCAACAATCGGCTGTAGACCCGAGTGTGTTCTAAATGACGACTGTTCAAGAAATTTAGCTTGCGTTAAAAACAAATGCCGAGATCCTTGTCTAGGAACTTGTGGGCAAAGTGCTGTCTGTAACGTTTTCAATCACATCCCGATGTGTAGCTGTCCTGCAGGAATGTCAGGAAATGCTTTCGTTGTTTGTTCTCCTGCTCTTGGTATGAATTTTAAATCAATTAGATCCAGTTGGAAGGTAGTTGATTGCTGATGGCCTCAACATGATTTTAATTTTAGCGCCTCAAGTAACTGATCCATGTAACCCGTCTCCTTGTGGCCCGAACAGCAGATGCCGTCAAAGTAACGGTCATGCTACCTGTTCATGTATCACTGGCTACATTGGAAGTCCGCCTAGTTGTAGACCAGAGTGTGCTGTTTCCTCAGATTGTCCTTTGAATGAAGCTTGTAGTAATCAAAAATGTAGAGATCCATGTCTAGGTACTTGTGGGCTCCAAGCAACTTGTAATGTTATAAATCATAATCCCATATGCAGTTGCGCTTCAACGATGACCGGAGATCCGTTTATTCAATGCCAGATTATTCGTAAGCCTCATCAAAATTTAAAATTTCCTTTATTTGATCATTGGAACTTAATAATACAGAGTAAAATAATTTTTCTGAAGCTGAAAGACCACCAGTGCCAGTTAATCCATGCCAACCATCACCTTGTGGTCCAAATGCCGAGTGCCGGGTAGTTAATGACTCGCCTTCTTGTTCCTGTCTGCCTCAATTTACTGGTACTCCGCCAAATTGTCGACCTGAGTGTATTAGCAACAGTGAATGTTCTAATCATCTCGCGTGTATTAATCAGAAATGTCGGGATCCATGTCCTGGTTCTTGTGGAACCAGTGCCGAATGCCGAGTTGTCAGTCATACGCCGATGTGTGTCTGTACGACCGGATTTACTGGTGATCCTTTCACTCAATGCACTCCAGCACAATGTAAGACAACTTAATTAATTACAAGGAGTATCAGAAATTAATAAGTAAATTATTTTAGTTGATGAGCCAGTTGTAACGAACCCTTGCTCTCCATCTCCTTGCGGTTCTAATGCCGAGTGTCGAGTCCAACAGAATGCTGGAGCATGTTCATGCTTCCCTGGATACATTGGTAACCCCTACGAAGGATGTAGGCCTGAGTGTGTATTAAATTCAGACTGCGCAGCAAATCTCGCGTGCATTAATTCGAAATGTAGAGACCCCTGTCCTGGTACTTGTGGGCAGAACGCTCTTTGCCAAGTTATTAATCACTTGCCTACATGCTCGTGCATTGAAAGATATACTGGAGATCCTTTCAGATACTGTAATATAATTTTACAAACAGGTAATTTAGTTGTTCAAGTTAATTGTTTAATTTAAAAAATTTATCAGACTGAAGAGTAAATAATTTTTAGAAGTGGAAAATAAAGGAAGCGCATGTAGACCTTCACCTTGCGGACCTTATAGCCAATGTCGCGAGTCAAATGGCCAAGCTGTTTGTTCTTGTTTACCAGGGTACAATGGTAGCCCACCTGGATGTCGACCAGAGTGTACGACTAGCTCTGACTGCGCTTTAAATCGCGCTTGCGTTAGTCAGAAATGTGTTAATCCTTGTCCTGCACCTTGCGGAAGACAATCCACTTGTAGAGTTGTTAATCACAGTCCTATATGTTCATGTAATGTTGGATTTACTGGAGACCCATTCACTGTTTGCTTCCCTGTTCCACGTAAGACTGAAATAATTCTGATAATTTTGATTGATTTTTTTTTAGAAATAAAGTAACTAGAAAATTATTGTAGAATCAACAATGAGTGATGTACCAAGAGATCCATGTTTCCCATCACCATGTGGACCGAACTCCCAGTGCAGAAATGCTAACGGCAGTCCAGCTTGCTCGTGTTCAACAGGTTACAGTGGAAGTCCACCAAACTGTCGTCCCGAGTGTGTCATAAATTCAGAATGTCCAAGCGATCGCGCTTGCATGAATGAAAAATGTCGGGATCCCTGTCCCGGTTCTTGTGGACAGAACGCCATGTGCACAGTTTACAATCACGTTCCAGTTTGCTCATGTATAGAAAGCTACACCGGTGATCCCTTTACCGGGTGCTTTTACCAACAAGCGACCGAAACCGTTGTCACTGATCCTTGCAATCCATCACCGTGTGGTCCCAATGCTCAGTGTAGCAACGGCGCCTGCTCATGTCTGCCCAATTACTTCGGTGACGCCAATTACGGCTGTAGACCCGAGTGCGTTTTGAATAATGATTGTTCCCCGGATAGAGCTTGCGTGCGAAACAAGTGCGTGGACCCGTGTCCTGGCACTTGTGGGCAAAACGCACAGTGTAATGTTTTTAATCACATTCCCATGTGTACTTGTCTTGCCGGAATGGCTGGCAATGCTCTAGTATCCTGTCAACCAGTCCAAGGTACACATATTTGCTTAGCCAGACAATTTTTTCAATCATCATTATCATCACCATTATTATTAATTAAGATATTTATTATACCGTAGCTCCATCACAAACAAGACCATGTAGTCCCTCACCCTGTGGTCCCAACAGCATTTGCCGTCCAGTAAACGGTCAGTCCGTGTGTACCTGTGCACCAGAATACTTAGGAAGTCCACCCACATGTCGCCCTCAGTGTCTAGTCAGTTCTGATTGTCCTCGAAACGAGGCGTGTACTAATCAACGGTGTCGTGACCCTTGTCCTGGCACCTGCGGCTTGGAAGCGCAGTGCCAGGTCATAAACCACAACCCCATTTGCTCTTGCCGTGATGGTTTTACTGGAGATCCATTCACTCGTTGCATGTTAATCCGTAAGAAAAAACTATTATCCTAATTTAAGTTATAAGTTATATATACATATATTACAAATACTAAGTTAAGAAAATTTATATACAGAAAATATCCCAGCTTCGCCACCAGAAAATCCCTGCCAACCATCACCTTGCGGCATGAATGCCGAGTGTCGTGTAATAAACGATTCCCCGTCTTGTTCCTGCCTATCTGAATTCATAGGCTCGCCACCCAACTGCCGTCCCGAGTGCATAAGCAACTCAGAGTGTCCCAGCAATGAGGCGTGTGTCAATCGAAGGTGTCGAGACCCTTGTCCAGGTTCTTGTGGCATCAATACTCAATGCCGAGTAGTTAGTCACACTCCGATGTGTGTTTGTCTAGCGGGACAAACTGGTGACCCTTTTACCGGTTGTCAGCCAGTCTCATGTAAGCATGCAATTAAAATAATACCTAAATCCCATAAAAACGCTAATCCTTATAAGCTTACTTGCTTACCCAACCAATACTCAACCTTGTAAACTCTTTTTAGCAACACAAACGCCCGAAAATTCACAATCGCCCTGTGTACCCTCACCCTGCGGTGCCAACGCCGTCTGCAAAGAGTCCAATGGCGCGGGTTCATGTTCCTGTCTGGCTGACTACATCGGGAATCCATACGAAGGCTGTAGACCCGAGTGTGTTATTGACTCCGACTGCCCGTCCTACCAGAGTTGCTCTAGATCCAAGTGCCGAGACCCTTGTCCTGGTGCTTGTGGCCAGAATGCCGAGTGCATTGCTATCAATCACTCACCCTCTTGTACCTGTCGTCCAGCGTTCACTGGTGACCCGTTTACTTACTGCACCCTGTTACAGACCAATCGTAAGTTTATTGATACCATTTAATTACAGATATTACCCAGAAACCCAAGTACCTTATTACCATGTAATTAATTTTTCCACAGCCATAGACGTCGATAGACCAAGAGAACCTTGTAACCCATCACCCTGTGGACCCAATAGCCAATGCCGGGTGAATAATGGACAAGCAGTATGTACTTGTTTGCCAAACTACATTGGTAGCCCACCAGGATGCCGTCCCGAGTGTGTCGCCTCCTCCGAATGTCCCTCCCAGCTGGCTTGCATCAACCAAAAATGCGAGAACCCATGTCCCGCACCCTGTGGACTTAATACCAAGTGTGTCGTCGTTAACCACAGTCCAATTTGCAGTTGTATGTCGGGATACAGCGGCGACCCATTCACCCGATGTACTCTCATACCACCACGTAAGCATTCAACCCATAATTATATTTATTATTTTTTAAGTACCACCCTCTTACCTCTTACCTTTTACCTTTTAGCAACTGAGTCAGTTAATGATGTACCCAGAGACCCATGTGCCCCCTCACCTTGTGGAAGTTTCTCGTACTGTCGTAATATCGGTGGATCACCAGCTTGCACATGTCAGGAAGGCTACATAGGCCAACCTCCTAATTGTAGGCCTGAATGTTCTATCAATTCGGAGTGTCCAAGTAACGAAGCTTGCATCAACGAAAAATGTCGGGACCCTTGTCCAGGATCGTGTGGGTTCAGTGCGATGTGCGCTGTTTCGAATCATATACCAATTTGTACATGTCCTGAAGGATTTACTGGAGATCCGTTTACTAGTTGCAATGTCCAGCCAGTTAAACAACCCGACGAGCCGCTAGACAAATGTAATCCGTCGCCATGTGGAACCAACGCTCAGTGCAATGATGGCCAGTGCACGTGTCTGCCTGAATTCCAAGGAAATCCTTACACTGGATGTCGACCTGAGTGCGTACTCAATTCAGACTGTCCGCGAGACCGCGCGTGCTGGAGAAATAAATGCAGAGACCCTTGTCCGGGAGCTTGTGCTACAAATGCTAACTGCGCCGTCATAAATCACGTGCCGATGTGCAGCTGCCCTCAGGGAATGACTGGTAATGCATTTAGTCAGTGTCTGCCAATCCAGGCTTCAGTGCCAACTAATCCTTGTAGTCCTTCGCCTTGTGGAGCCAACAGTGAGTGTAGAGTCATCAATGGCCAGGCAGTTTGCTCATGTATACGTGGATACTTAGGAAGTCCGCCGACATGCAGGCCTGAGTGTATCGTCAGTACGGATTGTCCACCTAATGAAGCCTGCTTCAACCAAAAGTGTCGCGATCCTTGTCAAGGTACTTGTGGAGTCGGAGCAACGTGTCAAGTTATCAATCACAATCCCATATGTAGCTGTCTGCCAAGATTTTCTGGAGATCCGTTCATCAGATGTACTCCAGTCCAAGAAGACACTCCGGTGACTCAGAGTCCATGTCAACCATCTCCATGTGGACCTAATGCTCAGTGCCAAGTGGTTAACAATTCTCCATCGTGTTCATGTCTCGCAGAATTCACTGGCTCGCCACCAAACTGTCGACCTGAGTGCGTAAGCAACAGTGAGTGTCCATCAAACTTGGCTTGTATCAATCAAAAATGTAAAGACCCTTGCGTTGGATCTTGTGGAGCTAGCGCGGACTGTCATGTCGTTAGTCATACACCGATGTGTGTTTGCATGACAGGATTTACCGGTGATCCATTCACTCAGTGTCTTTTACAACAAACTCCACCATCAGCAGTACCAGAAAGTCCTTGTACTCCGTCACCATGTGGACCTAACGCAGTTTGCAAAGAGCAGAATGGCGCTGGATCTTGTTCATGTTTGCCAGAGTACACAGGAAATCCTTACGAAGGCTGCAGACCTGAGTGTCTCGTTAATTCAGACTGCGCATCGAACATGGCTTGCATAAGATCCAAGTGTCGGGATCCTTGTCCAGGTACTTGTGGTATGAATGCCGAGTGCCGAGTGATGTATCATCTTCCACAGTGTTCCTGCTTCCAAGGATACACTGGCGATCCATTTAGCTACTGCAATGTCATCCAGGATGAGCAGCCAAGTACCAAAGATCCTTGCAGTCCATCTCCTTGTGGACCTAACAGTCAATGCCGAGTAATTAATAGTCAGCCAGTGTGCACTTGCTTGCCTGAATACATCGGCAGTCCACCAGGATGTCGACCTGAGTGTACAGGAAGTTCAGAGTGTCCAACAAATCGAGCTTGCGTCAATAGAAAGTGCGCAGATCCTTGTCCAGGTACTTGTGGATTTAACACAAGATGTGAAACAATCAATCATAGTCCGATTTGCTCATGCCAAGCTGGATATACCGGAGATCCTTTCGTAAATTGTTTCGAAATGATGACACCTATTCCTATGCCAAACCAGCCGTCGTACGTCAATCCTTGTGTGCCTTCACCATGTGGACCCAATTCAGAGTGCCGTGACATCAATGGCCAGGCCTCGTGCGCTTGTCTCTCCGGATTCAATGGATCTCCACCAAACTGCCGACCCGAGTGTGTAATAAATCCAGACTGCGCAAGTAATCAAGCTTGTCTGCAATCTAAATGCCGTGACCCATGTCCAGGATCTTGTGGAGTCGGCGCCACATGTTCGGTAGTTAATCACACGCCAATTTGTACTTGTCCTGAAGGATTCACTGGTGATCCGTTTACTCGTTGCTCTCCAAGACTTCAGACACCACCAGAACAAACGCCGTCGCCTTGCAGTCGATGTGGATCCAACACTCAGTGCATCAATGATCAGTGCGTGTGCTTACCTGAATTCCGCGGCGATCCTTACACAGGTTGTAGACCAGAATGCGTTTTGAACCCAGACTGTCCTAGAGACAGAGCTTGCATAAGAAATAAGTGTCGGGATCCTTGTGCTGGAACTTGCGGACAAAATGCGCTTTGCAGTGTTGTAAATCACGTTCCAGTCTGCACATGTCCTTCAGGAATGGCAGGTAATGCTTTCGTGAGCTGCTCACCTGTACAAGTGCCTCAAGAAACTGATCCATGCAACCCATCACCTTGCGGGTCCAACAGTCAGTGTCGCAAGATCAACAACCAGGCAGTTTGTTCTTGCATACCTGGATACTTAGGTGCTCCACCAAATTGTCGACCAGAATGTGTTATCAGCTCGGACTGCACTGCCAACATGGCTTGCAGCAATCAAAAGTGTATAGATCCATGTCCAGGTACTTGCGGCATTCGTGCGCAGTGTAACGTCGTCAATCATAACCCAATATGTAGTTGTCTTGCTGACTTGACTGGAGATCCATTCGTAATGTGTACGCCGATTCCTCAAGAACCAGAAGCACCCAAAAATCCATGCCAGCCATCACCATGTGGTCCTAATGCTTTCTGTCAAGTGATCAACAACTCACCCTCGTGCTCTTGTCTGCCAGAATTCACTGGCATTCCACCAAACTGTAGACCAGAGTGCGTAAGTAACAGTGAGTGTTCAACAAACTTGGCCTGTATCAATCAGAAATGTCGGGACCCATGTCCTGGATCTTGTGGAGCTAATGCAGAATGTCGTGTCATCAGTCATACGCCTATGTGTGTCTGCATGCCAGGATTCACTGGTGATCCATTTACTCAGTGTTCAATCAAACAAATGGACCCGTTACCTGGAGTCCAAGCAACGCCATGTGTTCCTTCGCCATGTGGCAGCAACGCCGTTTGTCGGGAACAAAATGGAGCAGGTGCTTGCTCTTGTCAACAAGATTACATTGGCAATCCTTATGAAGGCTGCAGGCCTGAGTGTACCGTAAACTCAGACTGTACATCAGATCGTGCATGTATTAGATCGAAATGTCAGAATCCGTGTCCAGGAACTTGTGGACAGAATGCAATTTGTCAAGTAGTCGACCATCGGCCGTCTTGTACATGTCAGTCAGGTTACAGTGGAGATCCATTTAGATTCTGCAGCGTTGTGCAAGACCCACCAACACCAGATGTCGCTAGACCATGTGATCCATCTCCGTGCGGACCTAACAGTCAATGTCGTGAAAATAACGGCCAGGCAATTTGCTCATGTTCTCCAACATTCGTCGGCACGCCGCCTTACTGTCGTCCCGAGTGCTCAGTCAGCTCAGAGTGTCCTCTAAACCGCGCGTGCATCAACAACAAGTGCGTGGACCCATGTCCTGGAATATGCGGTGTCAATGCTAAATGTAATGTCATCAATCACAGTCCGTTCTGTAGCTGTAATGCCGGACTAACTGGAGATCCATTTATAAAATGTTTCGACGCACCAGTTGCTCCTGAAAGCAAACCATCAACTAATCCATGTCTTCCATCACCTTGTGGGCCATTTTCCATGTGCCGCGATATTGGAGGCATTCCGTCATGTTCCTGCGAAGCTTCTTACGTCGGATCGCCACCAAACTGTCGACCAGAGTGTACCATCAACTCAGAATGTGTCAGCAATCTTGCTTGTCTTCGCTTCAAGTGTCGAGATCCATGTCCAGGTTCATGTGGAATCGACGCTCAGTGCAGTGTAATAAACCATACGCCAGTTTGCACATGTCCTGAAGGATTCACAGGTGACCCATTCACCAGTTGCACTTTCAAACAACCGGTTCAAGACGTCGTACCAGCAAATCCATGTGATCCTTCTCCTTGTGGAGCAAATACTCAATGCCGTGACGGTATCTGTACATGTCTACCAGAATATCACGGAGATCCTCACTACGGATGCCGACCAGAGTGTGTCCAGAATCCAGATTGTCCATCAAACAAAGCATGTATTCGCAATAAGTGTGCTGACCCTTGTCCAGGAGTCTGCGGTGCTAACGCTGAATGCAACGTAGTTCAGCACATTCCGATGTGCAGTTGTCCTGCTGGAACAACTGGAAATGCGTTCGCTAACTGCATAACTGCCATCGAGCCAACAGTGACCAATCCATGTGACCCGTCACCTTGTGGTCCAAATAGTCGTTGCCAGCAGACAAATGGTCAAGCCGTGTGTTCCTGTGTCCTAGGATTCATTGGTCATCCACCAGCATGTAGACCAGAGTGTGTCAGCAACAGCGAGTGTTCTCTGAACGAAGCCTGTGTGAATCAAAAATGCCTTGACCCCTGTCCTGGATCTTGTGGAGTATCAGCGCGCTGTCAAGTGGTAAATCACAATCCTATATGCAGTTGTCCTTCTTCTTTCACTGGAGATCCATTCATCAGATGTACTCCCATGCAAGAAAGACCTGCGGATACACAGAATCCTTGTCAACCATCTCCATGCGGAGCTAATGCTCAGTGTCAAGTTATCAACAATTCGCCTTCCTGCTCATGCTTACCAGAATATCTTGGATCGCCTCCAAACTGTCGTCCGGAGTGTGTCAGCAATGGAGAATGTCCTAGTCACCAAGCTTGTATCAACAGAAAATGCCAAGACCCTTGTCGCGGATCATGTGGGCAGAATGCCGAATGCTTTGTTATCAATCATACGCCAACTTGCAGCTGTATGAATGGATTTACTGGTGATCCGTTTGCTCAATGTGCCACGATACCGCCTCAGCAACCGGAGTCATCACGTCAGCCTTGTGTGCCATCACCCTGCGGTTCAAATGCCATCTGTCGGGAACAAAACGGTGCCGGGTCTTGTAGCTGTATGCAAGATTACATTGGAAACCCTTACCAAGGATGTAGACCCGAATGTACTGTCAACACAGATTGTCCAGCAAACTTGGCATGCATAAGATCTAAATGTCAAGATCCATGTCCGGGAACATGTGGACAGAATGCCAATTGTCAAGTAGTCTCGCATTTGCCTTCTTGTACATGCAACCCAGGGTATACTGGCAATCCGTTCAGCTGGTGCAACCAGTTCCAGCCAGAAAAAGATCCTGTTGTTAATGATAATCCATGCAGCCCTTCACCTTGTGGACCAAACAGCCGCTGCCAGGTCAACAATGGCCAAGCAATCTGTTCATGTGAAGCTCAATTCATTGGAAGTCCACCAAACTGCCGTCCCGAGTGTACGATAAGCTCTGAGTGTGCAGCTAGTCTTGCGTGTGTAAATCAAAAGTGCAAAGATCCTTGTCCTGGTACCTGTGGTACCAATGCTCAATGTAGAGTAATTAATCATAGTCCGATATGTAGTTGTAAAACTGGAACAAGTGGAGATCCCTTCGTCCAGTGTTTCGCTGTTGTTCTCCCAGATCTCCAGCCGATAGATCCATGCAATCCGTCACCTTGTGGACCCAATTCAGTATGCCGAGCTATTGGTGACAGTCCATCGTGTGCGTGTGTCAATAATTACATCGGCTCGCCGCCAAACTGCCGACCGGAGTGTACAATTAACCCGGACTGTACCAGCGACAAAGCCTGCATGAGAGAAAGGTGCCGAGATCCTTGCCCAGGATCATGTGGACTCTATGCCCAGTGCAATGTCGTCAATCACACACCAGTTTGCACATGTCCTGAAGGGTTCACTGGAGACCCATTCACCAGATGTTCTCCAGCTCCACCACCAACTCCTTTAGTTCCGGAAGATCCTTGCAATCCATCGCCATGTGGTCCCAATGCTCAGTGTCGCAACGGACAGTGCTCGTGTCTTCCCGAGTATCAGGGAGACCCTTACGCTGGGTGTAGACCCGAGTGTGTTGTCAACGAAGACTGTTCTCGTACTCAAGCCTGCATCAATCAGAAATGCCGCGACCCTTGTTCAGGAGTTTGTGGAATTAACGCTGAGTGTAATGTAGTAAATCACTTGCCTATGTGTAGCTGTCCAGTTGGAATGTCAGGCAATGCTTTTATTCAGTGTTCAGTAGTCCAAGACTCTCCAGTTCAAGATCCATGCAACCCATCACCTTGTGGATCCAACAGTCACTGCCAGACTGTCAACAGTCTCGCGGTATGCAGCTGCGTCCCAGGTTTCCTTGGAACACCACCTTCATGTAGACCCGAGTGCGTCGTCAGCGCAGATTGTCCACGTAATCGCGCGTGTAATAATCAAAAGTGTATAGATCCTTGTCCAGGTACTTGTGGACTCAGCGCCGAGTGTCTCGTTATAAATCACAATCCCGTGTGCAGCTGCCCGGCTGGATTCACTGGAGATCCATTCGTCCGTTGCTTACAGACGCCTAAAGACCCAGAACCTACTATAGATCCCTGTCAGCCATCACCTTGTGGACCTAACTCTCAATGTCGCGTCATCAACAACAGTCCCTCGTGTTCTTGCAGTCAAGAATTCATCGGCAGTCCACCGAATTGCAGACCCGAGTGCGTCAGCAACAGCGAGTGTTCTTCCCACCTCGCATGCATAAATCAAAAGTGCCGCGACCCGTGTCCAGGATCCTGTGGATCCAACACTAATTGCGCTACAGTCAGTCATACTCCCATGTGTTCATGTGTCTCAGGATTCACTGGAGATCCATTCTCTCAATGTAATCTTATGCCTGGTAAGTCAACCTGATGATGACACTTGATTAAAATCTTTCAGAAATCGTGTTATCGTGAATTACTGATCTCTGATCATTGGATAATTTTTTTTTCAGCAACTCCCTCGCCTCAGCCTCAGCAAAATCCCTGTGTGCCATCACCCTGCGGCGCTAATGCAATTTGCCGCGAAACTTATAATACAGCATCCTGTTCCTGTGCCCCAGACTTCTTTGGAAATCCCTACGAGGGCTGTAGACCCGAGTGCGTTGTTGACAGCGACTGTTCTGCAGATCGTGCTTGCGTCAGATCTAAATGTACTAACCCGTGTCCTGGTACTTGTGGCCAGAACGCCATGTGCCAGGTTGTAAATCACTTACCAACTTGTTCATGTCTGACTGGATACACTGGAGATCCATTCCAGTATTGCCGACCCGCTGAGCAAATTCGTAAGAGCCACCGTCATCTAAATAACTTTCCATTTATTAATTATCATAATTCTCAAGATTTATTTCCTCCACAGCAACAGAAGTAACCGATCCATGCAATCCCTCACCTTGTGGACCCAACAGTCAGTGCCGAAACCTTAACAATCGTGCTAGTTGCTCATGCCTGCCCAATTACATCGGCAATCCACCTGGATGTCGACCCGAGTGCATATCCAGCACCGAATGCTCCACATCTCTCGCGTGCATCAACCAAAAATGCGCTGATCCTTGTCCAGGTGTCTGCGGCGTTGACGCGAGATGTGAAACAAGAAACCATAGTCCTATTTGCAGCTGTAGACCTGGACAAACTGGAGATCCTTTCGTTAAATGCTTTGACATGCCACGTAAGTCCCCGATGCCATTTCCCGTTCCCAGACCTACAGAATTAAATAAAAAAAAAAATGTTAATAATTTTTAGAACCCGACGAATCAATAAAACCAGCAAGCCCATGTGTTCCGTCACCCTGCGGTCCTTTCTCAATGTGCCAAGACAATGGAGGCTACCCAGCGTGCTCATGTCTCCAGAACTACGTCGGTTTCCCACCAAACTGTCGACCGGAGTGTTCAATAAATACTGATTGTAACCGTGACCAAGCATGTATCAGAGAAAAGTGTCAAGATCCTTGTCCAGGGTCTTGTGGTACCCGAGCCCAGTGTAATGTCGTTAATCATACTCCAGTGTGTACCTGTCCCGCAGGGTATACTGGAGATCCATTTACTTCCTGTACCTTACAAATTTCACCACGTAAGCTCCGATATTTAAGTCGCCTTTATTTAAATTGTCACTGTACTTGATACTTAATGATCGAATTCTTGCAGCTGAACCTCCGGTAGCTAATGACCCATGTGACCCTTCACCTTGCGGACCAAACACTCGATGCCGTGACGGTATCTGTACATGTCTATTAGAGTATCACGGAGATCCTTATTTCGGTTGTCGACCTGAGTGTGTACAGAACTCAGATTGTCTCTTCAACAAGGCCTGCAGTAACAATAAATGTGTTGACCCCTGCCCTGGAATATGTGGTCGCAATGCCGAGTGCAATGTCGTCAATCATATTCCTATGTGCAGTTGTATTGCTAATTATGAAGGCGATCCTTTCACTCTTTGTCAACCTGTCCAACGTAAGTTTGTAATGATGATAATCTAAGAAACCCTGGATCCCTTGATAAATCCCGACCACGACTAATTTATTATCTACCTTAGGACCAACTGGTAATCCATGCGAACCTTCACCATGCGGACCCAATAGCGTATGCAAGAGCTTCGGAGAGCAGGCTTCGTGCTCATGTCTCCCAGGGTTCTTTGGCAACCCACCGAGCTGTCGGCCCGAGTGTATCGTAAGCTCTGACTGTGAGCAAAGTCGCGCGTGCATCAACCAGCGGTGCCAAGACCCTTGTCCTGGATCCTGTGGACAAAATGCCCTCTGTGCTGTCAGAAATCACAATCCTATATGTAGTTGTCCGCAGAGATACTCCGGTGATCCGTTTGCTTACTGTTCTCCTATGAGTAAGTCCCAGAATTTCCAACAGTCTCATTACCTGATGACATAAATCACTAGGTATTAAGTAAACTTTTTTTTTCCTGTAGAAGAACCCGATGAACCAGTGACTAATCCGTGCAGTCCCTCGCCCTGCGGATCCAACGCCCAGTGTACTGTTTCCAACAATTCGCCCTCTTGCAGTTGCCTACCAAATTTCGTTGGCTCACCACCCAATTGTCGGCCAGAGTGTCGGGTTAACAGTGAATGCCCTACCCAGTTAGCTTGCATCAACCAGAGATGCAGAGACCCTTGTCCTGGTTCTTGTGGCATTAATGCTCTTTGCCAGGTCACAAGACATCAACCCTCGTGTTCTTGCCAACAGGGATTCACTGGTGATCCCTTCACTCTTTGCTCATTTATTACCAGTAAGAATTTTTTTTACAGGATTCAGTTATTTATTATTTTTTTTATTAAATTACTAAAATAATTGTTTGCTTTTTTGTTAACAGTTTTATTGTATATTTGTAGATAAATTGCTTGTAAAATTTGCAAATTGCATGACTTGTAGATATGTTTATATATTTAATTTATCGACTAGTTCTTAGTTGACAGCTGACAGTTCACTGTTGATAATGTTGATGATTAATTGAGAATTTATTTTTTTTTTTAGATAAACCAGAGCCATCAGTACCACCAAGACCATGCAGTCCATCACCATGTGGAGCTAACGCGTACTGTCGCGAACGTTACAACACCGCGGTCTGCGAATGCTGGCCAGACTACCGAGGAAATCCATATGAAGCTTGTCATCCAGAGTGTTTAGTAAACACAGACTGTCCAAATGCTCTAGCATGTATACGTACCAAGTGTCAAGACCCTTGTCCAGGTACTTGTGGTATTGGAGCGACTTGCACAGTTTCTAATCACGTGCCAGTGTGTTCGTGTCCTCACCCAACAGTTGGCGATGCTTTTACTCTTTGTCAAACTCCACCGACGAACAAAGTCTCAGATCCATGCAACCCGTCGCCTTGTGGACCCAATACAGTCTGCGAGAACGTTGGGCAACGCGTGGTGTGCAAATGTCTTCCAGGATTACAAGGAGAGCCTTCGAGTCTAGCTGGTTGTCATCCAGAGTGTGTATTGAGTTCAGATTGCGCTGGCGACAAGGCTTGTGAGAACAACAGGTGCGTTGATCCATGTGCTCGTGGAGTCTGCGGAGCTGGTGCTGTTTGTCGTGCCATCAACCATAGTCCAGTTTGCAGTTGTCCTGTTCCGCTGATGGGCAATCCGTTTGTCGAGTGCTACGCCAAGAAAGAAGCGGATCCTTGTAATCCATCACCTTGTAACATAAACGGAGAATGCCGCGTACGTAATAACGTCGCGTTCTGCGTCTACCCCGAGTGTCTTATCAACTCAGACTGTCCGCGAGACCGCGCTTGCTTCTCGCAGAGGTGTCGCGACCCTTGCGTTGGTGTCTGTGGTGTCAACTCAGTTTGTCAGACCATCAATCACAATCCAATTTGCTCATGTCCAGCTGGATTTACTGGTGACCCGCAGATTCAGTGTAAGATCACAGCGCTAGAGATACCAAGACCTGAATGCACGAGGAACTCGGAATGTACCAATGACAAAACTTGCTGGGAACAGAAATGCGTTGATCCTTGTACTCTGGGATCGTGTGGGTACAACAGTAGATGTCAAGTGCTGCTTCATCGTGCTGTCTGTGTCTGCAATGAAGGAACTACCGGCAATCCTCAACAATTCTGCAGAGAAATCGGCTGTCGCAGTGATCATGACTGCCCTGTAAGTCAATCGTGCATAAATGAGCAGTGTACTGACACTTGTTCGCTGATGCAGTGCGGCATCAATGCAATTTGTCAATCAGATGGCTACCGCAAGCCTCAGTGTGCCTGTCACGATGGGTACCAAGGAGATCCAAACCGACGTTGCGAACGTACTGAATGTGTTAAAGACACTGATTGCCCATCATTCTTGGCTTGCAATAACAACAAGTGTACTGATCCATGTGCTGGACACTGTCCAACAACTGCGCAATGTCAAGTTGCTAATCATCGAGCATTCTGTCGCTGCCCACCAGGATTCATTGGTGATGCTTACAAAAATTGTCTCAAAGAACCAGAAGCGCTGCCGGAATGTACAGTTGACGCAGATTGCCCAAGTAAATTGGCTTGCTTCAGCGGAACTTGTAAAGATCCTTGCAGAGAATCACAACCTTGTGTCACCAATGCTAAGTGTACTGTCGTAGACACTCTGCCAGTAAGAACAATGATCTGCGAATGCGCTCCAAATTACATCGGGGATGCTACAGTAGCATGTGCGCCAGTAGCTCAGCAAGTAGAGGAAATCTGTCGGTCAAACGGAGAATGTCAACTGAACATGGCTTGTCTTAACAGCCGATGTGTCAACCCATGTACCATCAATCCTTGTTCAAGTACTGCTGAGTGCCGTGTCGACAACCATCAGCACACGTGCGTATGTCCTAAAGGAACAACTGGAGATCCGTTTGTGAGCTGTCACAGTCATACGATAACACTTCCTGAGTGCACGAGCAACTCGGACTGTTCTTACAACCTAGCCTGCATAAATCAACGCTGCCAGAATCCTTGTTCTGGTGACAGATGTGGGCTGAATGCGGACTGCATCACAATAGGACACCATCCAACCTGTCACTGTCCTCAAGGCTACGCTGGAGATCCACAGAATCAGTGTTTCAAACCCGAGTGCCAAGTGGACAATGACTGTCCCTATGACAAGACATGTAGGAAAGGATACTGTACTAATCCGTGTGTAGGTGACGTGATGTGCGGCCGTGGAGCTGAGTGCACAGTCTCTAGCCATCGAGCTCACTGCACTTGTCCTCAAGGAACTCAAGGAGACTCCCGAGTCGCCTGTATATCAGCGATATGTCACTACAATGAAGATTGTCCAGATGATCAAGCTTGTGACAGACTGAACCGAGTTTGTAGACCAGCTTGCGATGATGAAAGCTGCGCGGAAACTGCGACATGCATTGCCAGGAACCATCAGCCCAAGTGTGTCTGTGGACCTGGTACCACTGGAAATCCTTACGTCGAATGTCTTGGCATCCCAGATGTCCAAGAAGAGTGTCGAGTTGACTCTGAATGTCCACCACTACTCGCTTGCATCAACGCGCGCTGTCAAGACCCTTGCGTCCTCTCGGACATGTGTACACCCGAGCAGCAGTGCCGTGTGCTCAACACAGCTCCTCTGCGCACAATGATCTGCGTCTGTCCACCAGATACTTTCACGGACGCGAATGGCAAGTGTCAGAAAATTATCTGGGCTGATGTCCAGTGTCATTCTGACGACGAATGCGACAATCATGAGACTTGTTTCAATGGAAACTGCGTGGAAGCTTGTTTGACCATTCGCTGTGGCATAAACGCTCAGTGCAAGTCAACATCTCATAGTGGACTGTGTGTCTGCGCTGCAGATTTCACTGGCAATCCTTACATCGAGTGTTCAGCAACACCACGGAACCCTCTGCCTCCACCACTGCCTGAATGCTACAGCAACAGCGAGTGCGCTAATGACAGACAATGTATTAATCTCAAGTGCGTAAATCCTTGCGCGGCTGGTGATCCCTGCGGTAGAAATTCGCTCTGTCATGTAGATGATCACAATCCGATTTGCAAGTGTCCTATTAATTATATGGGAGATCCAAGGATCGAGTGCATACCACCAGCAGTAATTTTGGGATGTCTTTCTAACGGAGAATGTGCTGGTACTGAAGCCTGCGTCAACGGAAGGTGCATCAATCCTTGCAACTGTGGACCAAACTCTAACTGTGTCGTTGCTAATCACTATCCATCTTGTGTCTGTCATCCAGGATACTCTGGTAATCCTCAGCTGGGTTGTACCAAGCTCGAGTGCGAGACAACTCAAGACTGTCCTTACGAAGAGGCCTGTCATACTGGACGATGTGTGAACCCTTGTCTGCTGGAGAACGAGTGCGTTATCAACGCAGAATGCTACGGAAAGAATCATCGCAGCGCTTGTCGTTGCGGTCCAGGTTACTTTGGAAACCCGGAAGTACTTTGCGAGCGTGCTGAGTGCACTAGTGACTACGAGTGTCCTCAGAATCTCGTCTGCGAGAATAAACGATGCGTGGATCCTTGTGTGGATCGTTCACCGTGCGCGTCGAATGCCATCTGCTTTGTCAGAACTCACACGCCTTCATGTAGATGTCCGGAGAGCTTGCCAGTCGGTGATCCATTTTCGTACTGCGAGAGACGTCCACCGATCGCTGCTGAAGAACCTGAGTGTCGTAAAGACATTGACTGTCCGAGCAAACTCGCTTGCATAAAAGAAACTTGCGTGGATCCTTGTCATGTAATTCGTCCTTGCCTAGAAAACGCACGATGCGGAGTTCTGGACACTGTACCAGTAAGAACAATGGTATGCACATGTCCAGATGGATGGGTAACTGATCCAGATGGAGTTTGCCGACAAATACCAATCACATTAGTCGGCGCTTGTACATCTGACTCCGAGTGTGCCGATCAGGAAGCTTGCGTCAATCGACGATGTCGCGATCCCTGTAACTGCGGTCGCAATGCCAATTGCTTCGTACGTAACCACAAACCCATATGTTCCTGTGAGCAAGGATATCAGGGTAATCCAGAGGTCGCTTGTTACTCGGCCGAGTGTCAAGCTGACTCGGAGTGTATGCCAGACAAGACTTGCATCAACAACAACTGCGTAAACCCATGTTTGTTCTCTTCAGACAAGTGTGGAGTAAACGCCGAATGCTTCCCGAGCAATCACGCGGCAGAGTGTCGTTGCCGCGATGGCTACGTAGGAAACCCACGAGACAAGTGCCACGTTATCGGGTGCTACAGCAACGGAGACTGTCCAAGTGACCTTTCTTGCGTTAATAAACAGTGTACTAATCCATGTCTTCATGATAATCCTTGTTCCGCACGCGCTGAGTGTCATGTCCGCGGACATTTGCCCACTTGTAGATGTCCAACCGGCTATGAAGGCAATCCTCTGGTTGATTGTCGTCTTGCGATTGAACCAGAGTGCCGAGTCGACGGAGATTGTCCATCATTGTCTGCATGCTTTAATCAAAAGTGCCAGAACCCGTGTACTGTCATCGAGCCATGTCTGAGACCATCTGAGTGCCGGGTGCTACCAACTTTGCCCGTCAGGACGATGGTTTGTGTATGTCCTCCAGGATACATCAGCAGTGGAAGTGGTACCTGTCAACCCACAGCACCAATCATTCAAATCGGCTGCACAAGTGACAGTGATTGTGCTTCCGACAAGTCTTGTGTCAACGGTATCTGCAGAGATCCATGCGCTTGTGGAAGTAACGCGATCTGCAATGTCATCAACCACAAACCCATCTGCTCATGTGTCACTGGCTATGATGGAAATCCTGAGATCGATTGTACTCCAGTCACTGGGTGCAGATCTGACAGTCAATGCAGTGAAACTCACACGTGCGTTCAAAATACCTGCGTCCCAGCTTGCTCGCCACTATTATCAGCTTGTGCTAAAGGAGCAGAGTGCTATGGCATCGATCATCAAGCCGTCTGTGAGTGTCCTCCAGGCTACGTTGGTAACCCGAGAGTCTCCTGTAGCCTCCTTGGGTGCCGTACCAACTCAGATTGTCCCACCAACAAGGCCTGCATAAATAATCGCTGCGAAAATCCTTGCACCAAGAACCCCTGCACCGGAGAAACAGAATGCAGCGTCTACAATCACGCGGTCGAGTGTTCATGTCCACCAGGTTACGTCGGTAACGTCAGAGAAGGCTGCGAAAAGATTCCTGGAACCTGTAAACAAGACTACGAGTGTCCTGCGCAGACTGCTTGTTTCGACGGCGAGTGTATCAACCCATGTACCAAAATAGAACCTTGTGGAGTAAATGCCGAGTGTAATGTCTTGGATACTAAGCCCGTAAGAACGATGATTTGCGAATGTATTCCTGGTTATCGAGGCAATGCAGTAATTCGCTGTGACAAGACTCGCGTCTGCGCTGTAGAAAAGGGCCAGATAAAAGACCAAAATGGCAACTGTGTCTGTCCTCCAGGGACAGCTAAAAATGTCCAAGACATCTGCGTTCCTTGTCTTCCAGAAAACGGATTCAAAATCACTCCAGATGGAAGATGCGAGTGTGCACTAGAACGTGGCTTCATTGTCGACGATCATGGCAACTGCGTCTGCTCAACTGAACACGGCTGGAGACTAGACCACGAAGGAAATTGTAGACTAGTTTCTATCATCGAGTGTGCTGAAGATGACGACTGCGCTGATGATAAATACTGTAGGAAATCAACTAAAACATGCGAAGATCCATGCCAGCCTTACAATTGTACCCAGAATGCTTCGTGCACCGCAACGAGACATCGCGGAATATGCAACTGCATCAAGGGCTACACTGGCAATGGGTACACCCACTGCGAGCCTCTCAAACCCATGGTAGGTCGGACAGACTTCCCGCGACCTGAAATGGAAGCCAGCTGTTTGTCTGACGGTGTCCAGGTCCAGATCCACGTTCAAGATGAAGGATTCGAGGGCGTGCTGTACGTCAGAGGACGCAGTAAAGATGAACAGTGTCGGAGAATTTTGTCTATTCCCGCTGACAAGAGCGACAGAACCGAGACCTTCAAAGTAAACTTCGGCAGCTGCGGTTTGATTCACGTAAATGGCGAAGCCAGCTTCGTTCTTGTCATACAGAAACATCCTAAATTAGTCACTTACAAAGCTCAAGCCTATCACGTCAGGTGTATGTATCAGACGGGCGAGCAGAATGTCACGTTGGGCTTCAATGTCTCGATGCTGACCACTGCTGGTACCATTGCCAACACCGGACCTCCGCCCACGTGTCTAATGAAAATTGTCACGCAGACTGGCAGCGAAATTCAGTCTGCAGAAATCGGTGACAATCTGATGCTGTCTGTTGAAGTACAGCCCTCGTCAATTTACGGCGGGTTTGCGAGAAATTGTGTCGCGAAGACAATGGAAGACAATCAAGAAAATGAATATATTGTTACGGATGAAAACGGTTGCGCTACTGATCCAACTATATTCGGAGAATGGGAACAAGATCATGAGACTCAGACTTTGACGGCTACTTTCAATGCTTTCAAGTTCCCGAGCAGCGATAACATCAGGTTCCAATGTAATATTAGAGTCTGCTTCGGTAGATGTCAACCCGTAAGTATTTATTTATTAATAATTTGTCGAAGTGTTTAATTAAATTATTAATTATTGTTATTATAATTCTAGGTAAATTGTCGAGGCTACAATGCATTTGGACGTAAACGTCGAGATGTCGGTAATGATTACAATGACACATCTCTATCAGTTACTGAAGGATTTGATGGTCAACTCAGGGAAGAGATTACAATACAATCAAATTTGATACGAACACTTGAGAGACGAGAGGAAAGATATACTGCTGATCCTGCTGAATGTATGTATACTTTTATTTTACTTTAAATAATTCGTTAAAAAATTTAATAAATTTATTTTAGTAAAAAAAATTAACTACTCTCTGATTTGGCGCAAAATGGCCGATTTATTTAAAATATTTTACATAATTCTATTTACTATAAAAAGTAATAAATTGGCCATGAAAAAATGAACAATAATTTTTTTATGTCATATGGATACGATAATAAATAATAAATTTTTGAATTACAGCACCAGCAGCGCAGCGAGCTGAAGATATTTGCGTATCAATGGTCGGTTTCATAATAGCACTGGTAATAACAGCGCTGCTTGCTCTAGTAGCCGTCGCCATAGCCGTATCCTGCTGGCTCATGGCCTACAGACGTCAGCCAAAGACTGCCGGACCACTGCCACATCCTCCAGAGTTTCCAAACCCTCTTTTCACAACTGAATCTGTTGCTGAACCTTCACCCGACTATCACCTCTCATAATTCGCTAGTATTTAAAAAAAAAAAAACAAACAAACAAACAAATGTTTTTATACGAATTATTTTTAATATAACTATAACTATAACTATAAATATAAATATATAAATAATAATAATAATAATTACCAATTTAGAGGAATGCATTCCCGACCACTTCGTCCTCACTGGTCGGCAGTGTATTTCGGAACGCATTTCCTCCAGTGACTAATTAGATTTCTTATTTTATTTTATCTTTCACACGCTTTTATTTTTTGTTTAATACTGCGAAGGTGCTTAATTAGTTAAAAAAAAAAAAATTAATTATAAAAAGCGTGTTGGGGAATGATCGAATTTAGTAATTCATGGTGACGGTCTTCGTTCCACTATCTACTTATCTCGGAAAAGTTTTACTTTTCCCTCGTGTTTCTATCTCTAGTCAGTGGAGGACTTGTCTAATATATATATATAAATAAAGTAAATAAATAAATAATTATAGTAAAATAAGTAATTAAAAAATTTAATTATAAATATAAATAAATGTTACGGCGAATGTAATTCCTGTGCAAAGTCAAAATAGTCTAATAGCTTTTTCATAATAAAAATTAGACAAATTGTACATTACTTATAATAAAAAAAATATGAAAATAAATTAATAAATAATAAATAAATAAATAAATAATTTATTTAATAAAATAAAAAACATTATTATTAACAAATGATTTTATTTTATTGATGTTAAATAATTTACAGTTTTAAATTTAAGTATGACGTAGAAATTTTAACAAAAGTATATAAATAATGTACTGGGTAATTAATTTATTTATTAATTAGCCCTTGATTACAGCGATGGGTCGTAACTTTATGCATTTCTTTGATATTCCAGCAGCGTGACAGGTGTTGACGACGTCGGTAACGTTTTTGTATGACTCTGGAGCTTCTTCCATGACCAACTTAGGAGAAGCGATGCGAATTGAAATCCCCATGCTCTCCAATTTATTTAGCACGTCTTGGTAGTCAAGATTTCTCCGGGACTTGGCACGAGAAAGAGCTCGACCTGCGCCGTGACAAGTGGACCCAAAGGTTTCGCGCATTCCTTGATCGGTGCCGGTCAGTACGTAGCTGCAGGTGCCCATGGTCCCGCCGATGAGCACCGGCTGCCCTGTGAGCTGGTAGTCTACGGGTATGAGAGGATGATGAGGAGGAAAAGCGCGAGTTGAACCTTTCCTGTGAACCAGAAGTGTTTTCAGTTTCCCATCCACGAGATGTTCTTCAACTTTGGCGATGTTGTGAGACACGTCGTAGATTACGTGCATGTCCAGGTCGTCTGGAGCCATGCGGAACTGCTTGGCGAAGGCCTGGCGACTGAGGAAAGTCATGGAGCTGCGGTTCACCCAAGCGAAGTTTGCGGCTGCTGCCATAGATTTCAAATAATCTTGACCTTCTTGGGATTTAATGTGAGCGCAGGCCAGTTGTCGGTCATTTGTTTCGATATTGTCGCGTTTCATCGCCTTCTCCATGGCGACGAGGGCGTCAGTGGCTACTTGGTGGCCGAATCCACGGCTTCCTGAGTGAATCATCACGCAAACTTGACCTTTTTCTTCGATTCCCATTTTGCAGGCTGCTGATTTGTCGTAAATTTCATCAACTACTTGGATTTCTGCGTAGTGATTACCAGCGCCGAGTGTTCCCAGCTGGGGTAGCCCTCGTTTTTTAGCTCTGTCAGATACTTTTGATGGATCGGCATTCAACATACGCCCGTATTCCTCGCAATGTTCTTTGTCCTCAGCCCAACTGTAACCTTCGCGCAGTGACCAGTCCATTCCCATCTCCAGAGCTTCTTCTAGATCTTGTGCCTTCATGGGAATTATTCCTTTAGACCCGACACCGACAGGAATATGATCAAACATACTCTGTGCAATTTGTTCTTTAACTGGCGCGACATCTCGCTCCCATAAATTTGTTCTCAGCAAACGGACTCCGCAGTTGATGTCGAAACCTACTCCTCCAGGTGATACTATGGACTTTGGGTCGTCCATGTCAAAAGCTGCCATATTTCCAATTGCAAATCCATAACCTGAATGTACGTCCGGTAATCCAACGGATCTTCCAACAATTCCAGGCAAAGCTGCTACGTTTGCTATTTGTTTTACTCCGGGTAAAAAACCACCGACAGCTCCGGGTCGACAGGCATTACGTAGCTCCTCCAACATCAGTCTTTCTAGAGTATTATTTACATAGAAAACTCCTTCGACCTATAAAATAATTTATGAATAAGTACAAATTTTATTTATTTAATTGATAAATTATTTTTCTTACCTTCATATTCGGCTGGAAGCCTTTTTTTATTTTCCAACAATGATCATTTATTTTTTCTAAGTATTTTAACTCTTCTTCGTACTTTCTCACAACCATTTTAATTAATTATTATTTTTTATTATTATAATATATATGAAAATATATATGAAACTAATGTCAGTGCGATTACAAATAAATTCTGCCGGCTGTCAAAACTTTTAGGTTACAACTTTTATTTTTTTTAAACCTTTTTTACCTCGCGCGATAAAACCGCGGGAACTTTTTTTAAATTTGAATTCGCGGTATTATTTAAAATAAATTTAATATTTTTTTTTTCTTAATGTCATCAAATTTTCAATATAAATATATATATATATATATATATATATATATATATATATATATATATATTTACTTTTCATATATTTTTGTAAAATGGAAGTGGATTCCAATAAATAAAAAAAAAAAATAACGAAAATTACAAGTAAAAAATTTTTAGGGGAATTTTTTTTTCTTTTTTCAAATTTTCTATTGAACATTTTGCGTTCGTCTGTTTCCATCATTATAAATTTAATAGTTTTTTATATTTATATTTATATTTATTAAATTAACTAGGTCGGTTACACGCAATCATCAGACACGATTGTTTGTAAAAGAAATCGATCATTGATAAAAGTACATAGTGTAGATATTCAGCATAAAGTTATTTAATTGTACGTAATTATATTTATATAAGAATCTATTTAATTGCTTTAAGTGGTATTATATTGTTAGTTTTTTGAAATATTAATTATGAAGCATCAGAAAAACATGACAGCGCGCAATTATATATGGATTTATTTTTTTTTCAGCACAGAATGAAATTTTCATTCAAATCAAAGAAAGCAGTGAAAATATAAAACTTAAAAATGTTAGTCTATAAATTAATTAAAATAATAATATGTTTGTTATTTTTTGTTGCATTAACATCTGGATGGATCATAAAACCAGCGGAGAATAAATTTTCAAAGTTAACAGACACTGTGGTAAGACAATGTATATTTTACATAAATATATATGTATGTATTAGATTTTCTGATCAATATTTAATGTATTTTTGTTTAAAGGCGCGGGTATTCAAATTTTGCAATGACTTTAGAACGGTTGTAATTAATGGCGATGCGGATCGAAATGTAATTAAATCAATCCGTGATTTGGAGACTGCTGTTATTTTACAAAATTCATCAGCTGATTTGAAGTTAAAATTGAAAAACAAAGTTGACTTATTTGTCGTTGCTGCCCAAGATTCGGTTCTTACAAAAATTCTACATGTATTCAAACAGTCTCCGTGGTGGAATATCATGACACCATTTTTTGTACTGAGTGAAACTGAAAGTGGCTGCCTTAGCGCGAAAATTATTTTTAAAAAATTGTGGAAAATGGATTTATTGAAGTGTTATTTTATTTGTTTTGATTCGCAAGAAAAAGTATTTATTTATACTTTCAATCCGTATTCAAATTCTGCGCCTGCTCAGTGGGAAATTTTTGAGGAAGTAACAGAAGATTTTAATTACATGGCAATTTTTAGTCGACCATACGACAAAGGTAATTGTATATTTTTTATTTACAATAATAATAAAAATAAATATATCCAATTTTGTCTGACAGAATTTTACTATTTACCGAAAAAAAAAATATTTGAATTCCTGAATTTTTTAAAATTAATTTAATTTTTTATTAACAGAAAATATCTGCAGAGATTTCAATTTCGATCGAACAAAACGTCTTGACAAAGCAACGATAAATATCGCATGCTGTGTTCCTGAAACCAAATCTCACTTACTCGAAAACGCAACCGACAAAAGTAAAATCTACAAGCTTTCAAACCACGAATCGCGGTTAGTAAGTGCATTGAAAGTAGCATTCAATTCATCTGTAAAATTCGACTATGGATCAGCAGTTTCTGACGCGATTTCGGAACTCTCTGGTTTTTACAGCCTTCTAGAAAATAAAACGTCTGATTTCGCACTGTGTGTTAAGTCCCACAATCACTTATTCGGATTATCAGCAAGTTACACAGTCGTCTATTCCGGATTTTCAATTTTTTCAAACAATCGCGGTTTCCGTACACCTCTGGAAAAAATTTACAATTTTTACGGACCCTTAATGATCGCCGCAACAATTATTATTTCACTGATAACGTATTTTGTCATTTATAAATCTAATTATCCTCGAGGTCATGGATTTGCTGTCTTCGAAATAATTCGACTGTGGATCGCGACTTCTATTTATACCAAAATAAATACTCTGCCGCTTCGTATATTTTTTAGTGTAATTTTTATGTATTTTCTGATACTTCAAGCGACATTTCAAGGACATTTATCGAAATTTCTAACCAAATCCGAATTAAGAGACAATGCCGAATTATTAATTGATTTACACAGTAATTATTATGGGAAAATTTATGTCACTAAAGTCACTAAAGTATTTCTTGAAGACGAAAATCTGAAGTCAAAATCTTACGTCACCTCGATTTCAAAATGCGCTGATGGTGTTTTGAATGACAAATTTGGCGCATGCGTCACGAATTATTTGGGACTTTTATTACAATTTGAAAAGAGAAAATTATCTAAAGATGTTTTGAAAAATTATTATTTATCGAAACATTCTCTAAGAAATAGTTATTTAATTTTCGTAACTCGACGCGATTGGCCACTAAAAAAAAAACTTGATTACATTATCATGGTGCTGGAAAATACTGGAATTTTATTGAAATTAAATAGTAATTTAACTTCTAGTCTTGAATCTTCGTTGTTTCATAAAAAAATAGATACGGAATTCAAACCTATTAATTTGGAATCACTGCTATTTATTTTTTATTTTCTAATTATTGGACTTATATGTGCGAGCGTTTGTTTTATTATCGAAAAATATACAGCCAGGAACAATAATAATTTTAAAATTGTCAAAATTAACAAAAAAATTATTAATTAAAAAATGGAGCGAAATTTAAAAAAAATAAATTAAATATGTCGAAAATTGTAGAATGATTATTTGCTGGCAGAGTAATGAAGTCGACACATAAATTTTGATAATCTGGATAATAAAATTATTGATAATATGAGAATTTTGTTAAAATATTATTAAATATTTTTTATAGTTGACAGTGTCGATAATTTTAATTGTAATTATTTTAATTTATATTTGTATTAATAAAAAAACTATACCAACAAAATTTACTTGAAATTTTTTTTTATGATGAAAAATCGATGCGCGCATTTTTTTCAAATTTCATTATTTGAATTTATTTAAAATTCATAATGTCGCATGTCCGCTAGAGCTAGAGCATTTCCGAAATGTACCCAGACTATAAAATATATTCGGAATTTTTATTAATTATTCTCGTTACTTGCACAGTAAATTTAAATATTTAAAAAATAAATTATTAGAAACGGGAAAAATTTTAAATCGTTCGTCAAAAGAAAATGGCGGCAGAATATGATAGAAAAAAATTTTGAATATTAAAAAAAAACACTTGAGTGTTTGAACAAACCTTGGCGGAGAAATAATATGCAGAAGGGTGTCCTAATACACTTGGAGATTTGATTTAAATTGCTCCAAGTGTATTTCAGCTAAAAAAACGTCACTTAACTGCTATTTCCCACCAGACGATGCCAGATGAATTGGTTCAGGAACTGGGAAGATATCAGCATCAGCCATCAGCAACACCACACTAGCACTGAACACTCAACACTTTACACTACCACAGACACTTGGCATAATTTAAATTTTACAAACAGCACACAATTTAATTAAACAATAACTATGAGCAAAAAATTTTATGGATATTTACATGACGCCACTAGAATACTGGGTTTCGATTTAAACGCAAAAGAGGATCTGGACTACTACTGCCATGGTCGAGATGATGATACTGACTGACGCTATCGAATCGTCAGTTGATACAAAACAATCGATTTTGCGATTTATCGAACTTCCCAACTTTAGCAAAAATACGCTGAATACAGCAACGCGCAGTAGCGCCAATTTGGCGCGAAATTTCAAAATTGAAATTTAATCATTTTATTAAAAATTATTTGTGTCGATAATTATATTAATTGGGGTACATTCGCCAATGCAGTAATAAGTCATGACAGCCGAAAGATGGCGCGCGCAGTTTCAAAATGAACTGATATTTCGTTAAAAATTTTACTTTACCCACTGTTCAAATTTACCGCCCGATAGAATCAGCTGATCAACAATGAAAAAGTCTGTCTCTCGACCTTCAAAACTTTGAAAATAACCGTCGGGTTAGTAATTTATTTAACTACCTCAGATGTTTTAAAACTCGTCCATTATCTTAAATTATTCAGCGGCCTAAGTAACTGCCAGAAACATTAAAATGAATTACAAGTTTTTATTTATTTTTTTAAGTATGACATTTAGCATGACATTGTCTGTTGATAGTTTAAAATGTACTAGCAAAAGTGATGATTTTAATTGTCGCCTGACTTCGATGACTCCGTATCGTTACATCGCCAATTATGACGACAGTGAAATTAATTTCCCAGGTAATTTAATTGTTAAAATAAATTTATAATCATTAATAACTTATTTTAAATATTTGAATCAGGTTGCGAAGCTAAAAAAATGTGGCTGCTGATAAGACACGGGACTAGGTATCCAAGTAAAGGGGTATTGAACGAAATGGAACAACTTGTAGAATTGCGTGATAAAATTTTATTAAATTGTAATGCTGGTAATTGTAATCTGACAGATACACAATTAATTAATTTAGCTAATTGGAAATTTAGTATCGATAAAAATAAAGAAATGACATTGGCTGAAGAAGGAGGCGTTGAAATGCGAGGACTTGCTGAAAGATATCAATCAAGATTTCCTGAATTGATGCCTGATAAATATGACAATCGTACTTATAAAGTAATAAATATTATAATAATATCATTATCATTATTATTAATTATGGTTGATTTGTTTTAGTTTAAATTTACGTCAAAGCAAAGGACCAAAGAGAGCGCTGGTAATTTTACTGTAGGTTTATTTGGTAAAAATGGTAGTTTTGATGTTGAATATCCATTGGCTGAAGAAAAAGATCGTATATTAAGAGTATTTATTATTATTATTTTTTTAATAATTTATAATTAATCGCTGGTTATTTATTACAGTAATTAATTTACAGTTTTACAAAGCGTGTGATAAATGGCTACGAGATATTGATGATAATCCTGAAGCTTATTCAGAAGTTGAAAAATTTAAAGCTTCAGAAGTGATGACCAAGGCATTGAATGATTTATCTAGCCGTCTTGGTGTGACCATTGACTACGGTAATTATTTGTCTTAATTTAAATCTCTTGAGTAGTTCGAGTAATGAAATATATTTAGATTAATCTGGTATGATATTTGTATATATATATATATATATAGATAGAGCGAAATCAATTCGGTCAACGTGCGCATTCGAGACAGCTTGGCATGAGAATTCAAAATCTCCCTGGTGCGAGCTTTTATCGCCAGATGAATTTCAGATTATGGAATTCAGTCATGATCTTAAGTATTATTGGATTGATGGCTATGGGTATCCATTGACATATCAACATGCGTGTACTGCTATCGGAGACATGTTCAAATTTTTAGAGTAAGTACTTTTGTTTTATTTGCTTTTTTATTTAAAAATTAAAATTAAAATATTTTAATTAAAAATTATAAAATATTTATATGACATATATATGTAATAAAATATAACAAATATATATTATTTATTACAGGACTAATGATGGATTAAAAGTATCGGCTTACTTCACACACTCGGGAACACTTCTAAAAGTTTTATCTCTCTTGGGATTAGCTCGAGACCCCACCCCACTCGTTCATAACTCGTATAATTCATCCGAAGACAGATTATGGAGAGTAAGTCTCATCGATGCTTTCGCAAGCAATTTAGCGTTTATTTCCTACGAATGTAAGTCACCAGCACAAGAACCTGCTGAGGATGCGCAGACAAAAAAAGTATCCGTAAAAAATGACCTAAAAGAGCGGAGTATTTTATTAATGCATCAAGAACGTATCGTAAATCTCCCCGGTTGTCCAAAAGATTTTCCTTGTCCGCTGGCGGTGATGAGAAATAAATATCCCGACGAAGAAGATGAATGTGAGTTTGATAAAATGTGTAAGCTATGATTTGTGATTGATGCAAAGATTACAGCTGATCCAGCTCTTCGATAGCCCAATCAGTATTTTTTTCCCGCGCAATCATATCAAGAATTATTTCTTAGTACAATATTTTATTTAATCAGGAGTTTATTTTTTTAGCGGAGTGAATTCAGAGCGATCTGGATTTTTAAAATCCGCGTCCACTCCGAATCGGAGTTTTAATTTTTAAATAAAATCCTTCTAGGAGTAAATTTCACTCTGATCCGGAGTTTAAATTTAAAATAATGGAATTTCACTGTAATGTTTTAGCATTAGTATTAAATTACGTTCAATGTAATTGAGGGAAATGTAGATAAATAATTAATATCGTAGTTAGAAACATTATAGTTAGCGTTATATCAGGATGTTTGAGATAAAATGAGTGCGATGTCAGGAATTTAGGGGAAACAGTAAGAGGATCTGTAGGGAAGACGGAATCTCCGGAATGCTGGGATCAACTCGACCTCATCTGCCGTATAAACGCCTCAGGATGCATACCCTCTTGTTCTTAGCTCCTACCCAGTATCTTACACTGTACCAGGTCACAAGGATCATCTACTGGGCCGTGTAAATATAAACGGTAATTAAAGTCTTAAAGCCCAACCGAAATTAAACAGACCCGACCAAAAATAGTAATCAAGGTTACTCTGTGTGTGTGGGCTGTCTAATCCAAGATAAACATCTCGCGATTACGAATAAACCATTCATTTTAACTTTTATAACTTACCTGAGTTATGATTATTATTATTATTATTTTACCAGTGGGAATGTTATCTCTGTAATAAATGTTTATATCACACAATGGAAATATTTACTCTGCGAAAATTACATCCGTTGCTATAACGAAATTTCCCAGAATAAATATTTTAGTTGTCGTAATTAATTAAAAATTATTTTTATTATTTTAAAATACGTAAGTAACACTCGAGTGAGTTTGACACTTGAATAAATTTTATATTATGGCACTTAATATTTGCCATTATTTTAAATAATTATGTTTATTTTATATGATAATGGAAATTAAAAAATTTCAAGCCTAAATATGAAATTTTTTATTGGCCAAAATGTGACCAAATAAAGGCGGAAAATTAAATAGACCGAAAAATGGCTGACAATTAGGTCTGAAAAAAAACCGAAAATAGGCCGACTCAATTTGTCGGTCTGTTTATGAAGAATTATAAAATTTCCGAGTGTTTTCGGCCAAATTTCAGGTTTTTCCAATAAAATTTGTCAGTTTCAGTGAAACTTTGGTAAAATTTAGTCTTTTCAGGCCATTTCCGGCGAAATATTTTTACGGAAATAAATTCAATAGATTTCTGCAATAATGTAACTCGCGTTATTTGAAATTCCACGACATGTGCAATGACTTTGACATTTAATTTAAGAATCAATAAATGAAATTTAATTTATTTCGACACTTGATGTTTATTTCCACTTCGTAACTATAAAATAAAGTAAAGAAAATCAGTCATATAAACATCTAGTTTATCATCACTGGCATCAATCCATCAAGAGATTGACCGAAAAATTTTAAGATGCTCAATAATTCTGTCTTATTGACCGAATTTTTTTATAATCTTGATCTAAATATTTACTCGAAAAAATAAGTGTATTAAATATATGTTTCATCACCTCATACATATATTGTGTGATTAATGTTTTCCACAATTTATTTTTACACGAGTACTTTTAAATAAAATGTTAACGATAACAATTTAATAAAAATTTTAATTGAATTATTTTGTTAGGTTTTTTAATTGATAATTTATTTATTTATTTTTGTTTTTAATTTAAGATTTATAAATAAATTCGTAAAGGAAATAAATGTCCAGATGTTATGTGATGAATAAAAGAATTCACGATGGGTTTACACTGGAATTCTATTGCCCTGATTTTCTGCATTTACGGTCAAAGCAATAGTATTACTAGTAGTCGTAGTAGTAGTAGTAGTAGTATTAGAAGTAGTAGTAGTACAGAGTCAGAGACACCCCAGTGAAGATAAATTACTTGGATGCTCAGTACACACGATATAATACAAAACGAGACGAAAGAAATACAGCATTTAACTTCCTTTAACTATTTCATTTAATTTCTTTCTCTTTCTTTATCTTTTCCAATCCACTTTTATTATCTTACTTTAAATTTCTATTTTAGCTCTTTTATAACTCTCTTTAACTGGAGATCTTTATGTTTTTTGTTCGGTTTATTATTTCAGCATACTGCGGTGTGGTTTATATCGATGGTAGCCGTAAATCTTCAAATGTATTCCAGATTTTGCATTTACGTGAAAACATTCAACACGCAATATTCATCAGCAATAACCAGTGATGCAGCGACCGTTGGAGATGAATGTATTTAAATTCTTATAAAGCTGTAAAAATTTTTTTTCTGTCATTCTATGGCTTCGTGCTTATGGATCAACACCACAACTAATTTATTTCCTCAAGTGTCGCGGTTTTGAAAGCTCCTTTTATGAGTGACTGATAAATCCATCAATCTCGAGAGTTTGTCCTTGACGTCCTAAAAATGTGTGTAGCTTAGAGTGACTTTGATTGATGTCAGATGTTTAGTACACAAGTTTGGTGATCATGCCTCCGGTTGCCAGAAATTCAAGAGACGTCTTGCAATCTCGCACCCCTAAGGTAAAGTTTTTTTTTTTTTTATTTATTATTTATGTTGTATGAAAATAAAATTATGAATTTTACTGAGTATTTTCATAAAAAAATTACGATTAAGAAAATTGTTTGCTCTTACATAAATTTTTGAACAAATGTCAATGTTCTGATTCTACTCCACTTTCTGTGCTTCCGCTCTAGTTTTGATAAAATGTTTTGGGTGAGTGAATGTAAGAATTTGGTCGATATTCTATATAACTTTTGCCCCAGAAACTTGGAAAGATAGAAAAACATTCGGTTAGTTAATAAAAACTAGCGAGTTTGGAAACGCTTTTTTTTATTTTTAAGTCGAAGCTCTGCTCTACTTTTCACGAATATTCTAGATGACTAAATTTGTGATTTATTTCATGTGATTTTTCTTTTAAAATATTTTTTTTTTAAATCTTTGATAGTAAATAGACAGTACTGATAAAAATTGAAAGAGAAATTAAAAGATTTTAATAAATAATAAATAAATAATTATTTGATTCCAATATTTAAAATATTTTTGATAATAAAATTTCATTTTTTATAAATTTTTAATTTTACTATAAACATAATTCGTGAAAAAAATTTTGAATTCACTAAAAATATGAAGAACTTTTTTTTATTAATTTAAAAAATTCAAATTTCTTAATAAAAAAAAAAAACAAAAAGATTTCAAAATGTCAATTTAAGAATCTCAGTAAAATTTAAAAGTTTCTAGATTTTGTTAAGAATTTAAAAATAAATCGGCCTAATAAATTTTTCAATACTAAGATTAAAAATTAATGATTTCAATTTAAAATTTAATTTAATCATTCAACAGAATCAACATGAGTGACAATGCAATTAACTTCGTCAGAGATCTATATAAACGTACATACATTTATATGAATATGTATATACAATAATTATATATATATAATATATTATTAAACATCACGTGTCTACCATCATCTGCGCGTTCATTATACTCAAACAAGAGATCAATTTTGAATACATGACTGACGTGATTTTCCTCCCTCGAGACTTATTTACGCGAGCGCGCTTTTATTCCATTGATAATTTATGGTAATTATTTTCGGACTGCCGCTTGCATTACATCAGTAAATACTTAAAACTCAAAACTAAATGTTACAATTACAAAATACGATTATTAAACAGTACAAACTTTGTTGTTGCGCGTTTGAATATTTGAAATGTCAAACTTTACACTTTAGTTTAACTAAAATTAATTAAAATTTTATTTTTAAAAATATAACAATACATCTAGATGGATATGAATATGTATAAAATATTAGTGCATATATATTATATCATGAATTTGCGTTATAATTATAATGAGGACATATTTATGCGTGTCGTCCTTAATTTCTCTGCTGGATTCCGTGGTAGCTTTCCACACATGACGTTTAATTAATTAATAATTCCTCCAATGGGCTAACATGATTATCAATCATTATCTTTTATTAATATATCACTCATCACATATTTAATTTATCACTATTTTTTTTTTTTTTTTTTTTTTTTTTTATAAGAAATAATTCATATTTATTTTAATAGTTGATTATTATTTTTTTAATCAAAAATTTCAGGCTGGTAACTTTTGAAGTGGTCACGCTAAAAGATTAAATGAAACCTGTTTGAATGTAATCGATTTATGAAAACCGAGTGTTTACTTGATCGCGTGATTGTTTGCCTTTTTATAATTTTATATGTGAATCGATATATGTTTACTTTCAACTCATGCAACAATTTTTCACTAACTTCACTTTAAATCGATTCCATGCAGTATATATAGATATATACATATAAGTGTATGCAAGCAGTAACAATAAATGTAATTAATTTCTAAAATTTACATCTGATTAATTAATAGACGCGATTAATTTAATTATTTATTAATTAATTAATTATCAAAAATATTACTTTGTAAAAATTTTGAAAAAAAAAAAAAAAACTTATTTACTCCGTACTCGGAAAAATTTTTGAAAAAACTCTGAAACTCCAAATGAATTCGAATTTAAATAAAAAATCATTGGAAATTGACTTCCAATTTTTGACATCATAATGCATAGATTTTGGAAAAGAATGTTAACTACAAAAAGACGCACATTTGCAGATTCACCTAGAGGCTATTTAATGAATTAGGAAATGAACTGATACGAAATTGTACTGCGATAACTAAATACGTTGCAACTGTACCAGCAATCTGAAAAAAAATGTTTTAAAAAATCTATAAAATGAAAACTGAGTTTAATTTAATTCACCATTGCTAGAAGAGTACGATCCAGTGGAATAAGATCACAGACGGTGAATTCGACAGTCAAATGCCAGAGGTTACTTGAAAATTTCGCAAACTGTAATCAGAAAAATTGATCTTATTGCAAAATTAAATTCATTAATTAGTGATGTCATTAGAATATCAAGTATTACTTTATCTTTGATTTTTTCATCGGCTGCATATCGATCCATAAGTAAATTTATAATTCTAGCGGTTTTTTTGTTCTGAAAATAATGAAAATGCAAAAGTAAATAAATTTTTATCATTTGTGATAATTTAATGATGTCGCATACCTGTTTCATTGTTTTTGTGACCTGAGTTGCCAATACTGTGAACAAAAAACTACTCCATGAAAAAAAAACTGCACATAAATGGATTTTAATGTCGACCTTTTCTATTTGAATTAACACTAAAATTGCGTAATATAAATTAAATAAATTTCTAACGACGAAAACGATAATGACAATCAACATGACAAGTCCATAAAAGTTAGCAATATTTTCAGACATTTCACATAACTCGACGTATGCGCGTTTAATTTTTCCAATATCATCAAGAACTGACACACGCGATAGCGATATTTTGCTTTCAGAAGTTCCCAGTTTAAAAAGTGTTGAATTAATACTTTTGAATCGTGTTTTTATCATATTTAGTAACATTGCATACTGTATTATCACAAAACTACCGATAAAGTATGAAAAACTTATGATGAATACTTTTTTCAATGACATGTAATAAATTTCCCTCATTATTATTATGCAAAACGCCAACACAAAATTTATTGTCAATATTAAACAATTGGTAAAATTATTTTCTGCTTTATAATCCGCACACTTATGCAATTGTTTATCCAGATTTTCGAACCGATTGAGAACATTTATCAGCAATTTTTGCCGAAAAATATAAATAAATGGTATTATACTTGTACACAGTAATAAAACGAATGAAAGTTTTAGTTGCGCTATTTTTAATGTCAGGCGGGAATCAACTTGCACCGGTAATACATCGTATATTATATAAATATTCAATGAAACAACAACTAAAACTAATAAAATATTATAACACGATCCTGCGTATGAAAAAGTTGATTTTAAATTTTTATTTTCGACTTTTTGAATTTTATTAAATAATCCGGTCTCCATTTTCCACGGCAATAATCCTATTATTTTGAACCAAATGTATAACATAAATGTCAAATAACGGTAACACACTGAATTATATCTTTTGAAATTAAATTCTTCCTTCAACTTGTCAAATTTTATTCGTCCCATTATTTTGTTCATATTTTATTGGAAAAATATAATAAACCGTGTTTATTTTGCAGTGTCGCAATTATGACTGATGGATACCGCGAGAATGTTTTCCAATTTAGTACCTGGCTTTTAGTTTATCGCGTGATAATTGCCGCCTTTTTTTTTCATTTGCAATACTATTGACACTCTGTTTAAAAGCTGCGGTCAAGGCTGGAAATGAACACATTTTCCAATTTCTTTTTTATTAAATTTTATACTATTGTTAATGACAATTTAGATTTCTTAAAATCAATAACAAGCACAAATACCGAAGAATACGTCAATTACAATTTAGTTAATGTACACACGAACTTTTGAATAATTAAATAATAGATCGAATAGAAATATTTCTAATTCTATAAAATATCTATTAAGCACACGACACGCAGTAATAAAAAACTGTAATCAATTTTTATTTTATGAATCTTTAGGCATATTAAGAGCAAATTGTATGCTAATAATAAGATATGTTGCAATTGTGCCGGTAATCTGAAAAAAAAAAAAAAAAAAAAAAAAAAACATTAACTAGAAAAAATTTTTCAGATAATTATAGAATAGGAAATAAAAATAATCAATTTGACTCACGATTCCTAGAAGAGTACGGTCTAAAGGTATAATATCGCAAGCAGTTATTTCAATCTTCAAACTTCGGAGGTCACTCGAAAATTTCGATAACTGAAATTTAAAAATTATTTCTTATTTAAATTCAGTACATAAATTATCAACATCAATACAGTATCAATTTTTTTACTTTAGTTTTTATTCTCTCATCCATTGGATTCTGATCCGTTAGTAAATTTATTGTTCTCCCTAATTTTTTACTCTGAAAACAAACAATTTTCAAATTTTTAAAAATTCACTTGATAAATCGTTACTTGAGTTCTCAAAGGTCGTGATCCGAAAATTTGAATGAATTTTTTTTTTATAAAAATAAAATTTTTAGCATCATTCATTATCTTTTAAAATATTCCAAGTAAAAAGAAGTAGGAATTAAATTTTCAAAACGCTCGCGATTTCTAGATTTATTTTATAAAATTTCCATACCTGTTTCATTATTTTGGTGACACTTGAAGTTAACACAATGAACAGAAAAATAATCCATAGCAAACGTGTTATATCTACTGGCCATTCAATATGCAGAGTTAGTACGCTAAATAATGACAAAATAATAAGGTATACAGTAATAATAGTTATTGCAGCGAAACAGAAAATGGCAATCAAAATGGGAACTCCGTAAAAATTTCCAATATCTTGACACATTTCCCACAGCTCCATGTAAGCATACTTAAGATTTTCAATATCATTAAAAAATGATTGACGGGACAGTACTTTATGTGTCACAAATGACACTTGTGGCTGAGTTGCCTTGGATTTAAACTCAACCAATCTCGAAATAGCCAAATTGATACTTTTGAATCTTTTTTCGAGTCTATTAATAATCATCGCGTACTGTACTATTATCCCACCACTAATTACTGTTGACAAATTTTGAAAAAATACTCTGCTCGCTGGATAATAAAACAAACTCATTATAATTATTAAGCAATAAGTGGTGAACAAATTGATAACAAATATAAAATCATTGACATGATTTTTTTTAATTTCATAATTTGCGCACTTGTTTAACACTCGGTCGACATTTTTGAATCGATCGTTAACACTTATGAATTTTTTTTGTCTAATTATGTAAATAAGTGGTATTAAACTTGCGCATAGTATTGTTATGAATGTCAATTTAAGTATCACTGATAGTAATGGTGATTTATCACTAGCCGCAGCTAATAATTTACCAAGTATTCTATAAAAACCAAATGTAATCATTCCCAAAGACAATAAAATATTGTAACTCGATCCAATGTAAGAAATATTTAATTCGTAATTTCGATTCTTATTTTTATGGTTTTTGGAAGTGATTCCGGTGTCCATTGCCCAAGGCGACAGTCCAATTATTTTGAAAAATATGTGTTGAATATGTATGTATAAGTCGTGTCGAATATAACTATTTTTTTTTACCGCAACCCAATTTCTACCTTCCATTGTTTGATTCATTTTTTACGTCATCAAAAGAATCAGACCGATTTTTGATGTCTACTTTGTGGTGTCACGATTCTTACTGATGAGCAGCACGAGAATGTTGTTTGTTTCTGTATCTAGATTTAACTTTTTTCTGTAATTATTGTTATTTTTCTTTCAATCTTCACTAGTGTGCTGATAGTTTTAGTAAACTAGTCTGTAAGTCGCGTGCAAGATTAATAACAATTCTCTTTTCTGTATATATTTCTTTTTTATCTTTAATCATGCTATGAATCATTATATCTAATGATGATCAATAAATTTATTTTCCTGCCCAAAAGTAATGTAAAGAAAAAAAAATGGACAATATATTAGACAATATCGAATGATATTAATATTAAGGGTATAATACTTTGTCTTATAATTTTTTTCCTAGTCAATTAATTTTTTTTTTTGTGATAATAAATTACTATTTTATTTAATCATCAACTGAACAATTACTCACGTCGATAAAAAAATAATTAAGTGGTGAATTATTAAAAATATAATTGTTCAATCCATGTAGTGAAGATAATAATGATAACAGACAAGGGCACATGCACAAGAAGATTTATTTAATATTCGAATTTAAATATTTATGATAATGCGCACTAATAATAAATCACTAGTAATATTAGTATTGATTTAAGTGTCGAAGTAAAAAAATAGACGCACATTTGCATAGACAATAAACCGGTTAATAAAATTTGAATTGATTAATTAGTTGATGGGTCATCATAAAATTGTATGACAATCACTAAATACGTTCCGATTGTACCGGCGATCTGAAAAAAATTAAGGTTTGAAATATTAGATAGATAAATCTATGATTAAAAAATTGAAATTGCTTACAACTGCTAGAAGAGTGCGATCCAGTGGTAAAATTTCGCAGGCGGTGAATTCAACGGCCAGATACCAAAGATCGTTAGAAAATTTCACTAACTATAATCAGAAAAATTAAATTAGTTCGGAAATTAATCATGAATTATTTCGGAAATTGGTCATGAATTATTGAAGTAGTTTTAATTACTTTTTTCTTTATTTCATCATCCATTTCATATCGATCGGTAATCAAATTTATAATCCTAGAAGTTTTTCTATTCTGAAAATATTTAAAAAAATATCGCGTTACTAAAACCATAAGGGCGTATCTCAAAATATACGCCCTTTTGGTTCTGCAGAACCAAAAGGGCGTATAAAAAAACTTTCTTGCTTCAATCAATGTAAAAATGTTGACAACATTAGAATCTATTGAAAAAACGAAAGAAATTTTTTTTTTGTTTTACGCCTTTTTGGTTTTAAGAAAAAATTTTTTTAAAATCATAAGGGCGTATCCTGTTTTTTCGATTTATTATCAATTATAGGTAAGAGTAAGAAAAAAAATTGCCAGCGTAATAAAAATTATCACTCCACAATTTAATTTATATGAACAAATATTTATTTAAGTGAAAAAACAAATAAAAAATAGAGAAAAAATAAATTCATCAGGGTATTAGTCCTATACCATCTCCATCGTCAGAATCATCTGTAGCTAAGAGTATGAAAAAAATTTTTTAATTTTTTTTAGAACATAACTTGACAATAATAAAAAAATTTATAAACTATTATCATCGCTGAAAATTAATCTTTAATAATATTGATAACATTTTTGTGGGACGGTGCCTGATGCACAAAAATGATTTAGGTCATTAAACTTGCTTTGATATATTGGTATTCTAGAGCCATAACAATTCTCAAGAACAACGGTAATTGATTTTTGAAAATAAAAAGAAAAAAAAACAGGAAACAGAAAATGAAACTTTGATTGAAAAATGAAAAAATGCACCTTTGAAAAATTGAACAATCTAAATGTGCATTTTTTTAATTTGATTAAATTAAATTTCACAGCACTCATAGAATTTAGAATTTTTTCGTTCCCGAATTATACATATTTTTTACATTAATTGTTGAATTAAAAAAATTGTGACAAACTTAAGATTCGATCAAAATTAAATAAAGAAATTTGGTTTTTTATTCAAATAAATATTTGTTCAGATAAATCAAGTTGTGGAGTGATAATTCTTATTACCCTTGCAATTTTTTTTCTTACTCTGACCTATAATTAATAATAAACCGAAAAAATAGGATACGCCCTTATGACTTTAAAAAAATTTTTGCTTAAAACCAAAAGGGCGTAAAACAAAAAAAATTTTTTTTTCGTTTTTTCCATAGATTTTAATGTTTTCAATATTTTTACATTGATTGGAGCAAAAAAAAAAATTTTATACGCCCTTTTGGTTCTGCAGAACCAAAAGGGCGTATATTTTGAGATACGCCCTTTTGGTTTTAGTAACGCGATATATAAATAAATAAATTTTAATAAATTGAAATTAAAGTGTGGTATCAATAAGATAAAGAGACGATTTAAAACGTCACCCGAAATCTAAAATTGGGGTTGAACCATGTCATGTACTATATTTTCCATATTACCTGCATTGAAACTGGAAAGTTTAAAGTCTGGCAGTCGAAACGGGTGAAATTCTGACTGATAGCATGGTAAAAAAAATTATGCAGTATTAATTCTCTAATAAAAAAATACTGATCAGTTTCTGCTGACAAAATCGAATTGATGCAAAATTTGCTTGTCTTGACTGTCAAAACTGCCATTGAAAATCGCAGTTTCAATGCGAGTGTTGCGAAAAATATAATTACATACCTGCTTTATTATTGTTGTGACGTTAGCAGTTAATACCATAAATAAGAAAATATTTCTTGCTAAAAACGCTCCACTCTGACATATTTTTATGTCTAATTCTTCTTTGCCAATAAATACCAAAACTGCCGAGTACAAGTTCATTATATCTCTCGAACATAAAATAATAATAACAATCAATATGGGTATTCCATAAAAACTTGCAGTATCGACACATACTTCACATAATTCCACATACGCTCGTTTAATCACGGCAATGTCACTAATAACTGATTCACGTGATAGCGATATTTTGCTTTCCGAAGTCCCCAGTTTCAAAAGTGTTGAATTAATACTTTTGAATCGTGTTTTTATTATATTCAGAAACATTGCGTACTGTACGATCACGAAAGTACCAATTTGGTATGGAAAACTTACAATTAGTGCCGTTTCCAGTGACTTGAAATAAAATTGCCTTATTAATAATATGCAACAAGTCATGATTAAATTGACAGTAAATATCACACTATTGCTATTATTAATTTCCAGTTTATAATCCGCGCATTTATTTAATTTTTTGTCCAAATTTTTCAGTCGTGTGTTAACACCAATTAGCAAATTTTGACGAATAATATAGTAAAGTGGTATTAAATTTATGCACAATGTTGAAATTAATGAAAGTTCTATTGCTATCATGTTTATTGTCGGAAGCGAAGTAATTTCTATTGATGATATTAAATTTCCAATGTGACAATTCAATGCAATTATAAGAAAAAATAACAAGACATTATAACATGATCCGGCGTGTGAAAAATCACATTCAAAAATTCCATTTTCAACCCTACCGGTTTTGCAGAATATTCCGGCCGTTTTCACGCTCCATGGCAACAATCCAATTATTTTTAAAAATACTTGTTGAATAAATTGAAAATATCGATAACACACTGAATCATCTTGACAATAATTACAATTTTTTTTTGATTTTTTCAAACTTGTTCCTTCCATTATTCGCTTTATGTATCACAGCTATGTGTTTACTTTGCAGCGTCACGATTGCTAATAATCGATAGCACGAGAAAAATAATTAAGTGGTTTATTATTAAAAGTATAATTGTTCAATGCATATATATGAAGATAATAATGATAACAAACAAGGGCACACGGACAAGAACACTATTTAATATTTAGATTTTTCAATACATGGAAATGTGGACTATCAGCAAATCGAATGTGATGAGTAAATGTTGAAACCACACGATATTATTATTGATTTTGAATTCAAAACAAAAAATATGCAAACCAATTTAGGAAAATTTAAATGACTAATTAGAAGATGAGCGCGCAGAAAACTGCACAACAATCACCAAATAGGTTGCGATTGTACCTGTTATCTGAAAAAAAATTTAAAGTTAAAAATATTGTTTTTGAATACATCGATGGAACAAAAATTGAATTATCTTACAACTGCTAGAAGAGTACGGTCCAGTGGTATGATATCACAAGCTGTGAATTCAACATTCAAAAACCAAAGATCGCTGATAAATTTCGCCAACTATAATAAGAAAAATAAATTTTGCAACAAAATTCAACTAATCAATTACCCAAGTCATTAAATTATCAAATTTATCTACTTTTTCTTTTATTTCATCATCCATTGCATATCGATCCATGATTAAACTAATGGTTGTAGCCGTTTTTTCATTCTGAAAATGTTGATAGTGAACAAATAAAGAAATTTTTATCGCCACTTAGGTCTGAAATCGGCTCGACCGGCAAAGCGACATTGAAACTCGTAATTTGAATACAGGTTATATAAAAAATATCATTACATACCTGTTTTATAATTTTTGTGACATTAGTCGTTAACACCATAAACAAGAATATATTTCTTATGAAAAATAGTCCAATCTGATATGTTCTGATATCAAATTCTCCATGTTCTATTAATGCCGAAATTATTAGGTATAGATTGAATATATCTCTCATAGATAAAATAATAATGGCAATTAATGTAGGTATTCCATAAAAATTTGCAGTATCGTCACATATTTCACATAATTCCACATACGCTCGTTTAATCACGACAATGTCTTCAATAACTGATTTACGTGATGGCAATATTTTACTTTTGGAAGTCTCCATTTTTGAAAGTGTTGAATTAATACTTTTGAATCGTGTCTTTATAATGTTCAGAAACATTGCGTACTGTATGATCACAAAACTACCAATTAGGTATGGCAAACTTACAATTAGTACTGTTTTCAATGAATCATAAATAAATTTCCTTATCATTAATATGCAAAAAGTCATGATTAAATTGACAGTAAATATCACACTATTGCTATTATTATTTTCTAGTTTATAATCTGCGCACTTATTTAATTTTTTGTCCAAATTTTTCAGTCGTGTGTTAACACCAATTAGCAAATTTTGACGAATAATATAGTAAAGTGGTATTAAATTTATGCACACTGTTGAAATTAATGAAAGTTTAATTAATATTATGTTTATTGTTGAAAGGGAAGTAGTTTCTATTGATGATATGAAATTTCCAATGTAAATATTCAATGCAACCAATATAAAAAATAACAAGACATTATAACATGATCCGGCGTGTGAAAAATCACATTCGAAAATTCCATTTTCAACCCTACCGGTTTTGCAGAATATTCCGGCCGTTTTCACGCTCCATGGCAACAATCCAATTATTTTTAAAAATACTTGTTGAATAAATTGAAAATATCGATAACACACCGAATCTTCTTGAATACAAGTATAATTTTTTTTTGGTATTTTCAAATTTATTCCTTTCATTATTGACTTTATATTTAAATTGATGTTTACTTTGCAGTGCCGCGATTGCTACTAATGAGAAGCACGACAATGTTTGAATTCTTATCTAGATTTAACTTCTCTGTAATTATCGTATTTTTTTCTATTTTTTATTTTTTAACACTAGTACAGTATTTTAATATTTTTTTTACGTATATTACAGTTAATTTTTTTGACAACAGATCAAAAATTTTAAATCGATTGAATAAAGAATTAAACACTCAAACATCAAATTTTGACAAAATTTAAAATTCACAATAAAATTATTTTTTTAAAAATAATGCATGAATTTAGTATTGAGAAAATTACAGATTATATTAATTAGACAAACAACACACTTATAAATTTATAATTATTTTTCAGATTTTGCATTAAGACCAAACTGTACGCCAATAATGAGATAAGTTGCCATTGTACCGATAATCTAAAATAAACATGAGAAAAAATTTTTTTTTAATAATAATTGAATACAAAGTAAAAACAATAAATTTAACTCACAATCGCTAGAAGAGTACGATCTAGAGGAATAATCTCGCAAGCCGTTAATTCAATTTTCAAATTCCAAAGATCACTGGAAAATTTCGATAACTAAAATTCAAAAATTATTTATTATTTCAATTAAATACATAAATTATCGATATTATTTAACCAGAAATTTAATTTACTTTAATTTTTATTTTCTCATCCATTGAATGCTGGTCCGTAAGAAAATTAATCGTTTTTCCCAGTATTGTATTCTGAAAAAAAAACAATGCCCAAATTAAAAAAAAATTCATTTGATAAATCGTCTGTCGATTTGAATTTTTTACAATTTCCCGGTAAAATTAAAAAAATAAGGGTTTATGTTATCAAGTCGGCATACCTGCTTTATTGTTTTAGTGACAATAGTAGTAAACGTTGTAAATATAAACGAAGTCCACAATAAACGGATCGTATCCACCTGCCATACATGCTGTATAATAGATACTCTGAATATAGACATTACTACAAAGTATTTAGTGGATATAGCTCGTAAACCAAAACAAAAAATGGCAATTAAAATGGGTATTCCATAAAAATTAGCAACATCTTGACACATTTCTCTCAACTCCATAAAAGCTAATTTCAGATTGTCAATGTCATTAAAAATAGATTCACGTAAAAGTAATTGTTGTGTCACGGATGATATTCGCATTCGATCTTCATTATATTTTAGCGTAAATGATTTCAAAACAGTTGAATTGATACTTTTGAACCTGATGTTAATTTTATTAAGCAGCATTGAATATTGTATTATTAAAATACCACTAATTACTGTTGGTAAATTTTGAAAAAATGTGCTTATTGATGGAAAGTAGCACAGATCCATTATTATTACACCGGCAATTGTTAATAAAAAATTTATGACAAATATAACGTGATTAGTATTATCCTTAATCTTTTGATAGCATGCGCACTTGTTTAATACTCTGTCGACATTTTTGAATCGGTTGTTAACACTGATTAGTCCTTTTTGAAAAAATATATAAATAAGTGGAATAAAACTTGTACAGAGTAATGTAAAATATAAAAATTCTATTACAGTTGATACTAATAGTGACTTAAAAAGACTCGATTCTATCAGTTTTCCGAATAGATTATAAAGGCTTAATATAGAAAGAGCTAAAAATAACAAAATATTATAAAATGATCCGATGTATGAAAAATTCCACTGGAAATTTTGATTTCCAACTTTGCGGGTTCTGTTGAATATTTCAGAAAAGTTTATTGCCCATGGTGCCAATCCGAATATTTTCAAAAAAATGTATTGAAAAATTAGAAAATATCTATAGTACACTGAATCGCCTTGACTATAATTAGAATTATTTTTGGACTGATTCAAATTTTGTCTTTCCATTATTCGGTTCATATTTATTCCGTTAATTATCAGACCGGTGTTAACTTTGCGGTGTCAATATTGCTACTAAAGAATAACACGATAATGCTGTTCGTTTCTATATCTGGATTTTATTTTTTTCCGTGATTGTTGCATATTTTTTCCATGTGACACTAGTATATTGATAGTTTGAGTAAAGTTGTCTAGAATATGCATGCGAGGTCAAAACGGACATATTTTTCTGTTTTATTCCGTTACCAATAATATAATGAGTTCCGTTGATATAAATATAATTACGGTTATTAATTATTTATAATAAAATTAGTCGATAAATATTTATAAATGATGAAAATAATAACGCTCATGCATAAAAATACCATTAAATATTCAAATGTAATAATTAATATGAATACTAAATTAATGTCTTTTATATTACTATCAAAAATAGTATTTCCAAAAATGACAAACCAGATAATAACCTTTATTGAAAGAAGCGATTTGAAACGACTTTTAATATTTAATGCGATTCAAAAATATTCAAAGTATTCAAATCTTTTTCTAATTGTTTTAAATCGCTTCTTCTAATAAGGGTACAAAAATAAACTTTTTCAAAAATTTTTTATGTTTTTTTTGATAATAAAGAATTTTTTTTATGAAGATCGTAGGCATGACAATTTCAAAAATGGTCACAATATCCAACTGAATGAAACCTGTTTGAATGTCATCGATTTGAAAATTGATCAATATGGCGCTAATCAAAATATGTGTGTGCGAAGGTTATACAAATATGTTTTACTGACATACTCACCTTTCATTGTTTTTCATGATAAATATCATGATCGATTTCCGAAAATTTGAAACTGATTAAATAACAGACTAGACACTCAGTCATTTATTAAACAAAAATACAACTATTTATATCTTTCTCGGTAATAAAATAGTTATTTTGATTATCAGTTACTTAACATACCGTTGCATACATTAAGTCAAATTTTTTTTCACAACAAACTGACAAAGATTTTCGTACTGATTAAATCACTTTAGCGAATGTTTATTAAATTTATTAATCAAGGAGTGGGCTGATGCGAAACTGTACCGCAATAACCACATAAGTTGCAATGGTACCATTGATCTATAAAAAAATATCAGTTAGAAAGTTATTGTTATTAAAAAAAATCGGAATAAAAGTTAAATTTTCTTACTATTGCCAGAAGGGTGCGATCCAGTGGTTTGATATCACAAGCGGTGAATTCAACAGTCAGATGCCAGTGGTCACTTGAAAACTCAGTCAACTACAACCGGAAAAATGAATTGTATGAAAAAATTTGAATTATTAATTTTTAATGTCGTTAGAATGTAAAATTTAATTACTTTTTGTTGTATTCCCTCATCCATTGCATATCGATCCAGAAGCAAATTTATGATCATGGCCGTCTTTTTATTCTGGAAACAGTGGCAATACAAAATAAATAAATTTTTATGATTAAATTATTGTCTTATACCTGTTTTATTATTTTAGAGACATTCGTAGCCAATGCCGTAAATAAAAAATTGTACCATATTGATAGTAGTCCACACAGATATATTATATTGTCAGTCTCTCGTAAGTCAAGAAAGATCAAAATAATGTAATATAAATTATAAATAGTTTTAAAGGAAATAAGAATAATGTCAATCAACATCGGCATTCCATAGAAACTCACAATATCTTCACACATTTCACATAAATCAACGTACGCGCTCTTAATTCTGTCAATGTCATCTAGAACTGATGAACGCGATAGAGATATTTTACTTTCAGAAGTCCCCAGTTTTGAAAGTATCGAGTTTATAATTTTGAATCTTATTTTTATTATACTGAGTAACATTGCGTATTGTACTATTAAACCATTAACTATCAAATCCGGAAAACTTATCATCACATTCACAAACGCCTTGAAATACAATTGCCTCATTATTATTGTGCATCACATCATCACAATATAGATCGAAAATATTAAATAATTGATATTGTCATTTTCCATTTTGTAATCCGCACATTTATTCAATTTTTCATCCAGATTTTTGAACCGGTTGAAAACATTTATCAAGAGTTTTTGCCGAAAAATATATGTAAGTAGTATTACACTTGTACACATCATTGAAAATAATACTAAACTTACTGATATTACTTCTAATGTAAAATTAAAATCATTAGCATACTTTGAAAATATATTTCGTAAAAAATAAAATACTAATGCAATAATAAATGTAAATATTAAAATATTGTAACAAGATCCCCCGTATGAGAAATAAAATCTTGAACTTTTATTTTCAGTTTTTGGATTCACCCGTAATTTAGTGTCCATTTTCCACGGTGATAATCCAAGTAATTTAAACCAAATGTGTAACATAAATGATAAATATTGATTACAAACGAAACCATATTTTTTAAAATTAAATTTAAGTAATTTTATACGTTTTAAAATTTTATTCATATTTTATTTTAAAAATATGTAGATAGTGTTTATTTTACTACGTCGCAATTGTTACTGATGGTTACAACGAGAGTAGATTCCAATTGAATACCTGGCTTTTACTTTGTTGCGTGATTATTTATTTCCATTTGCTTTATTAAGGTGATAATCTGACTAATGAGAGCTATGACGAGTAGAAAATTAAATCAATTAGTATATTGATAGTTATATATTTTTTCTTCCACTTATTGTAGAATATTTTATATTTCCTGTCTGCAGTCACACAATAAATTTAAATCAATAACACTCTTGCATAAATTATGTGGAAGAATTTGGGGTACTGAGGATTAGAAAACTTTTGCAAAGACATTAAAATACTTTGGTAAAATTTTATGTTGTTAATCAGAGGGTGAGCTGACACGGAATTGTACCGCAATTACTAAATATGTTGCAATTGTACCAGTAATCTGAAAAAAAATTTCAGTAATTTAAGAAAATATTTTTTTCAAATAATTTAATAAATAAAAAATAAATTTACTTACTATTGCTAGGAGGGTGCGATCCAGTGGTATGATATCACAAGCGGTGAAATCAATGGTCAGATGCCAGAGGTCATTTGAAAATTTTTCCAACTATCAGAAAATTTATGTATGTAAAAAAATTAAATATATTGGGTACTGGTGTATTAAAAATATTAAATTTGAATACGAGGAAAGTGGGAAAAATTAAACACCATTTTTTAACAAAAAAATTTTTTCTATGTAGAGAAAAATATGGGGTAAGTTGGTCAGTCCAAGTAGTACGGCTATTTTAGATTTTTTACCAAAAAACAAAAAAATTTCAGTCATCAAAATTTCGAAATGGTCGAACTACTTGGGCTGACTAACTCACCCCATATTTTTTCTACAGTTCGTAGGAATTTTTCTGTTCAAAAGTACAGTCTCATTTTACCCCACTGTCTCATTTCTCCCCCTCCCCCTCCTTACCTTTTTTCTAATTTTCTCATCGGCTGAAAATCGATCGACAAGTAAATTTATAATCCTAGCGGTTTTTTTAATCTGAAAAAAGTGTCAATGCTCAAGTAAATTTTACCCAAAAAAATCTTACTCAAATTATTATCACATACCTGTTTTCTTATTTCTGTAATAAAACTAGTCATTACCATGAATAAAAATATAATTCGTAATAAAGATATTCCATACTGATACATGATAGTGCCAGCTTTCTGTATGTGAATTAAAACTAAAATCGTGTTGTACAAGTTCAAAATACTTCTAACACACAGACTTATAATAATAATCAATATAGGCAACCCATAAAAATCTCCAATATCTTCACACATTCCACATAATTCCACATACGCCCTTTTAATCACGACAATGTCATCAATAACTGACTCACGTGATAGCGATATTTTGCTTTCAGAAGTTCCTAATTTCAAAAGTGACAGATTTATGCTTTTAAATCTGGTTCTTATCATGTTCAGTAAAAACGAGTATTGTATTATCACCCAACTACCGATAAAATATGGAAAACCTACAGTTAATACTAACATGAATGATTTATAATGAATTTGTCTCGTTATGATTGAGCAAAAAATCAAAACGGAATTGAAAGCAAAGATTAAATAATTGTTATTATTAATTTCTAGTTGGTAATCTGCACATTTACTTAATTGCTGATCAACATTTTTAGATCGCTTGTTAACACTTATTAACAATTTTTGCCGAAAAATGTAGATTAATAAAACTAAGCTTGTACACATGATCGTAATAAACGAAAGTTTTATCGATATCAAGTCGAACGATGGATTCAAATCGATTTCAGTTAATGAAATATTTAATACAACTAAAATATCAAATAAAATATAGACTATAAATATCAATATACTGTAAAAAGAACCAATGTATGAAAAATGACAATCAAAATTTCGATTTTCAGCTTCGCGGTTTCTGCGGAATATTCCGGAAGTTTCCATTGTCCATGGTGACAATCCAATCGTTTTGAAAAAAATGTATTGAAATAGTATGAAATATCGGTAGTACACTGAATCATATTGACTATTTAATTTTTTTTTTGACCTGCTCAAATTTATTCCTTCCATTATTATTATTATTATTTATATCGAACTCCATTAATGCGTCAGACCCAAGTGTTTACTTCGCAGTGTCGCGATAACTACTGATGAGTAGCATGTTGTTCGTTTCTATATCTAGATTTTTTTTTGTAATCATTGCATATATTTTGCTGTGTGACAATTGTTTGTTGATATTTACAGTAGAGTACTCTATTGTAGGAGCAACATGCAAGGCCAGGAAATAATCAATTTTTATGTTTTCTTGATAAATCCCGAATAATATGGTCTACAAATAGAATATTGTAGGTTTTAAATTCAAATTTTGAATTTTAATGATCATTTGGAAACTTTGGAAATAACCGATGACAATTTTTCAAAATCACACAACAAAAGACTGGTAATTTTTTTTAAAAATTATTTTATTAATCAGATTGTGTATTAAGAGCAAATTGCACGCCAATAACGAGATATGTTGCCAAAGTACCGGTAATCTAAAAAAAAAGAACAGAAATTAGAAGAAATTTTTCAAAAAATTATGAAATAGGAAATAAAAATATAAAATTTCTTACGATTGCTAGAAGTGTACGATCTAGGGGGATAATATCGCAAGCAGTTAATTCAATTTTTAAATGCCAGAGATCACTTGAAAATTTCGATAACTGAAATTTAAAAATTATCTATTATTATTTTTAATAAATATATAAATAATTTATATAAATTTTATTTACTTTAGTTATTATTTTCTCATCCATTGAATGCTGATCCGTCAGCAAATTTATAGTTTTTCCCAGTTTTTTATTCTGAAATCGATGCCAAATTTAAATAAATAACTTAATAATTCGTTAGGTGAATTCTAAAAAGTGACCTACAAATTATTCAAATTTCCCGCTAATAAAATTTCAAATTCATAAAGATTAATAATATATTGATTTTATGGTGAGCTAGCAAAATAAAGTTTAATCTTATTGACCCTTACATCAGGTGCCATTTTGACCCCAGACCATTTTCAAATATTTTTTTTTTACTTCTCGATAAAACTAATATATGATCAAGGTTAAGGGTTCTCTGTAAAAGTAAGAAATATTTTACAGAAGTTATTGAAGATAAATTTTGAAAACCCCCGGTCGTTCTATGCTAGGGTCAAAATGTTACCATACTCACACGAAATTTCACAGGGGTGTCATTTTTAAATAAAATTGCTTTACCTGTTTCATGAGTCTGGTAGCACTGGTCGTTAACGTAGTAAATAGTAAAGTAGCCCAGATCAATCGAATTCCGTCCACATGCCACACCATGTTTATAGTGGGAACATTGAAAAATGACAATATTATAAAGTACACAGTAGAAATGGTCCTTACAGCAAAACAAAAAATGGCAATTAAAATGGGTATTCCATAAAAGTCAGCAGTATCTTGACACATATCTCTCAACTCCATGAAAGCGAATTTCAGATTGTCAACGTCATTGATAACTGATTCACGTGAAAGTACTTTCAGTGTCACAGAAGATATGTGTGTTTGAGTATCATTAGATCTTAATGTAACCAATTTCGAAATAGTTGAATTTATACTTTTGAACCTCTTGTCAATTCTATTGAGCAGCATTGTATATTGTATTATTACTGCACCACTAATAACGGCTGGTAAATTTTCAAAAAAGACGCTTAATGACGGAGAGTAAAATAGATCCATTGTTATTATTAGGCAAATAGATGTAAACAAATTAACGGCAAATATTAAGTCATTGGTGTAGTCCTTATCGATTTCATAGTCTGCGCACTTATTCAGCACTTCGTCGACAATTTCGAATCTGTTGTTAACACTTATTAACAGTTTTTGACGAAATACATAAATAAGGAGAGTAAAATTTGTACAGAATAGTGTGAAATATAAAAATTCTACTACTGTTGATACCAATAATGAGTTGTAAAGAGTCCATCCTATTAGTTTGCCAAATAGTCTATAAAGACTTAATAGAGAAAGAGCTAAAAATAATAAAATATTATAAAATGATCCAATGTATGAAAAATTCCAGTGGAAATTTCGATTTCCAGCTTTGCGGGTTCTGTTGAATATTTCAGAAAAATCTATTTCCCATGGCGACAATCCGAATATTTTTAAAAAAATGTGTTGAACAAGTAGAAAAAATCTATAGTACACTGAATCGTCTTGACTATGATTAGAGTAATTTTTGGACTGACTAGAAATTTGTCTATCCATTATTCGATTTATGTTTACTCCGCTAATGTATCAGACCGAAGTGTTAACTTTGCGGTGTCACAATTGCTACTAAAGAATATTACGATAATGTTCGATTTAATATCTGGTTATTTTTTTCCGTGATTATTGATGCATATTTTCTTTTATATGACACTAATATGTGATATTTTTAGTAAAGCTGCCTATAAACTGAATGTGTCGTTAAAAAGGGATTTAATATTTATTATTTATACAGTCAACAATAATCTAACGATTATGAATTATTTAAATGATTTACGTTAAGGTAATCATAACATCTGATATTTGCATAGTCGCAACACAATATTTAGATTTTACAATTGATGACAACATATAGGGGAGGCAGGGGCAAAACGGGGTATTTAAGGAAATACCAAGTTTTCGAGGACTCAAATATATTAAATTTTTTTTTTTTTTTAATGATATTCAAAGTAAATAGAAAAAATTTTCAGTTACCGTTAAAAAAAAAAATTTTTTATTTTTGCGGGAAAAATGGGGTACTCCCTAAAAAAAAAATAAAAAAAAAAATTTTAAATGAAAAAAAATTATATTTCACATGATTATTGGATTCAAAAGAAGAAAAAAAATTTTTAATAGTTTTTGTCACAAAATTTACAAAAGTGATTTTGGAATGTTTACAAACCATTTAAAATATAAAATTTTTTTTTTTACCAAATTTTGGGGGTATCCCGTTTTGCCCCCTCTTCCCCTTCCGTTTCTATCAACTAATTGAATAATGACAATAAATTTTTAAATTACACTAATAATCTTAAATAGAATAAATAATTTTTGAGTTCGTCATTAAAAACAACCAAAATTAGTTTGATATAAAAAAAAAAAAAAAAAAAACTAAAAACTATCAGATGTAGTGTTCATACATTGATTCGAATCAAAATGTATGCTCTCACTTATTCAAATATTGCGGACGATATAACTATCAAAGTTATCACCATGAAGTTTTCACACGGCATTCAATTAATTAGCAATTAGTTTCTGTATGTACTTTTGATAAAACGTAACGTCATTGTTAATAACAATAATTTATTTACCGTCATATTTATTCAAATACGGCTGATGTGCATCTTTAAAAGTATTCACGATAACAGACAACTGACTACTGACACCTGTTTGAATAAAATCAATTTGAAAAAAATTTTTTCGTGTCGCGTGAGAGTTTACTGTCTATATCTCACTTTATTGTTCATATATATATGAGTGAGATGTTCTATAGTCATACAATTATTTAATACTAATAAACTTACTTTTAATTGCTTTCATATATCTCATAAATAGATTTCCAATAATTGTGACAGTTAAGAGACGTCAATTTTCCTTTTAAATAATAGACTGGATTACCAAATTATTTATTAACCAGCAGTACAATTATCGTTTTTTTCGGTCACAATAATTTTTAAAAATGTAATCACGCATGTGAGCAAATTTTAAAATTCAAATAAATATGAATTCGCACACTCATTGAACACCTTGTAAACCTTCTAATTATTAACGAAAAATGCGCTGACGCGGAACTGGACTGCAATGACCAAGTAGGTTGCAATGGTTCCAGAAATCTGGAAAAAAATTTTATTAAAATATTGAATATTAATTAATTTTTAGTTTAGAAAATCTAATCATCTTACCACTACTAGAAGAGTTCGATCGAGAGGAATGATGTCATAGGCGGTAAATTCGACGGTCAGATGCCAGAGATCGTCAGAAAATTTGATCAACTGTTACAAAAAAATTAATCGTGTTACAATATTTGAATAATTATTCATAGGTATCATCGAAACATATAAATTAATTACTTTTTTTTTAATGATGACATCCGCTGCATATCGATCGATAAGTAAATTAATAATCCTAGCGGTTTTTTTATTCTGAAAATAATGACAATGTTCAAGTAAATTTTATCCAATAAAATCTGGGCGAAATTATTATTATCTCATACCTGTTTTATTATTTTTGTGACATTAGTCGTTAATACAGTGAATAAGAAAATATTCCGTAGTAAAAATAATAGGTACTGATACATTCTAAGATCGACTTCTTGTACTTGAATTAAGATCAAAATGATGTAGTATAAGTTGAATATATTCTTTACAGAAAAAATAATTACGACAATCAACATAGGTATTCCATAAAAACTTGCGGTATCGTCACTCATTTCACATAATTCGACGTACGCGCATTTAATACTGCCAATGTCATCAAGAACTGTCGCACGCGATAGCGATATTTTGCTTTCAGAAGTTCCCAGTTTAAAAAGTGTTGAATTAATACTTTTGAATCGTGTTTTTATCATATTTAGTGACATTGCATACTGTACTATCACAAAACTGCTGATAAAAAATGATAAACTCGTGAGAAATACTTTTTTCAATGACATGTAATACATTTCCCTCATCATTATTAGGCAACACCCCAACACAAAATTAATTGTCAATATCAAATAATTGGTATAATCATTTTCTACTTTAAAGTCCGCACACTTATTCAATTTTTTGTCCAGATTTTTGAAGCGGTTGAGAACATTTATCAGCAGTTTCTGCCGAAAAACGTAAATAAGTGGTATTACACTTGCACACAGTAATAAAACGAATGAAATTTTTAGTGTCACTGTGTCTATTGTCACACGGGTTTCGATTTCAGGCGGTAATATATCGTATATTATATAAATATCCAATGAAACAATAACTGAAACTAATAAAATATTATAACACGATCCTATGTATGAAAAAGTTGATTTTAAATTTTTATTTTCGACTTTTTGAATTTTATTAAATAATCCGGTCTCCATTTTCCACGGCAATAATCCTATTATTTTGAACCAAATGTATAACATAAATGTCAAATAACGGTAACACACTGAATTATATCTTTTGAAATTAAATTCTTCCTTCAACTTGTCAAATTTTATTCGTCCCATTATTTTGTTCATATTTTATTGGAAAAATATAATAAACCGTGTTTATTTTGCAGTGTCGCAATTATGACTGATGGATACCGCGAGAATGTTTTCCAATTTAGTACCTGGCTTTTAGTTTATCGCGTGATAATTGCCGCCTTTTTTTTCATTTGCAATACTATCGACATTCTGTTTAAAAGCTGCGGTCAAGGCTGGAAAAGAACACATTTTCCAATTTCTTTTTTACTACATTTTATACTATCGTTAATGACAAGTTAGATTTTTTAAAATCAATAACAAGCACAAATACCGAATAATAAGGAGTTTTTTGAATTGTAATTCATATAATTATTATTATTATTATTATTAATGAAATAAAAAATATTACTAATCAAAAATTATAATAATTTTACTTTCTGTTGCCAATCATTAACTATAGCTGCTTGACTTTTTCAAATATGTATTTTCTGTAGATGTATGGTTACCATAACACGAAACAATTAAAGATTTGTATCACAATTGTTCAAATTTATCGATTTTGAAAATTTTTCTTCCCCTGTATCGCGTGATTATTGTTCATGTTTTGCTCACTTTATACTGAATCAATATATATACTGTATTCATACAATAAATTATACCCGTATTTCTACTATCTATTGTTTCTATTAATTCTATATATATATTATAAATAAAAATGCATAGCATAAACCCGAAAAAAATTTTTTCAAAACTATAAATAGACTAAATGCTGTCGATTTTGTGAATAGCCAACTTTTTTGAAAATCACTCTTGTAAATTTTTATTCAATTAATCTGACCGTGCATTAAGAGCAAATTGTACACCGATAACGAGATAAGTTGCGATTGTACCGGTGATCTAAAATAAACACATTAATTAGAAAAAATTTTTTGAAATAATTATGGAATAGGAAATGACAATAATAAATTTAACTTACGATTCCTAGAAGAGTACAGTCTAAAGGTATAATATCGCAAGCGGTTAATTCAAATTTCAAATACCAGAGATCGTTCGAAAATTTTGATAACTAAAATTAAAAAATGATTTATTATAGACATAAATTAATGATATTATTAAAGTAGAAATTTTATTTACTTTAGTTTTTATTTTTTCATCCATGGAATGCTGATCCGTCAGCAAATTTAACGTTTTCCCCAGTTTTTTATTCTGAAAGCGAACACAATTCTCAAATTTAAAAAGAGTTCATTTGATAAATCGTTATCTGAATTCTCGAGGGTCATGATCAAAGGTAAGTGTCTTAATGAACTTTACCAATTTGAACTTTTGTAAATTTGAACTTTGGTAAATTTGAACTTTGGTGATTTGAACTTACCTTTTTTCTCCGATTTTTTAAATTTGAACTTTTGAAAATTTGAACTTTGGTAAATTTGAACTTTGGTGATTTGAACTTACCTTTTTTCTCCGATTTTTTAAATTTGAACTTTTGAAAATTTGAATATTTTATATGTCCACGCACTCAAAACCTGAGAAAAAGGGTAAGTTCAAATTTACAAAAGTTTAAATTCACAAAAGTTCAAATTGCCAAAGTTTAATTTTTAAAGTTCAAAGTGTAAAAGTTCAAATTTTCTAAGTTCTTTAGGTATAGAACCATGATCAAAAATTTTAAATGAATTTTTTTTTCTAAAAACAAGTAGGAATTAAATTTTTTCTGTTAAATTTTCAAAACGTTAGTCGCGGCACTTCAGGACAGCTTGAGATTTATGTACAAAAGTTATGTCATAAATTTTCATACCTGTTTCATTATTTTAGTAACACTTGATGTTAACACAATAAATAGAAAAACAATCCATGCCATACGTATTCCATTTACTTGCCATATAATAATTATATTTTGTATTTTAAATAACGACAACATTATGAGGTAGACACTAAATATTGTTCTCACAGCGAAACAAATAATAGAAATTAAAATTGGTATGCCATAGAAATCAGAAATATTTTGGCTCATTTCGCACAGTTCAATGAAGGCATATTTGAGATTGTCGATATCATTAGAAATAAAATCACATGATACAACTTTTCGGGTGACAAATATTTTTTGCGGTTGAGTCGCATCACATCTAAAATTACCAAATTTAAAAAAAGTTAAATTTATACTTTTGAATCTTTTGTTGACCCTATTAAGAGTCATCGCGTACTGTATTATTACTCCGCCACTAATTACTGTCGGTAAATTTTCAAAAAAAACTCTCAATGCTGGGTAATATAACAGGTCCAAAATTATAATACCGAAAATTGTAGTTAGAAAATTTATGACAAATATAAAATCATTGGTGTGATTATTTTCAGATTCATAATATGCGCACTTGTTTAACACTCTGTCAATAATTTCGAATCGATTGTTAACACTTATTATTATTTTTTGCCTAATTATGTAGACAAGTGGTAGCAAACTTGCACACAGTGATGTCACGAATAAAAATTTGACTATCATTGATGACAATACTGTCGATCCAGGATAACTCTGATAAAAAAAATCATCAAGAAGACTATAAGTACTAAATAGTATTAAAACCAAAAGTACCAAAATATTGTAAAATGATCCGATTAATGAAGTATTGCACAAATTATATTTATAATTTTCAAGCCGATTTGAAATAATTGCTTTGAGATAATCGATTTTCCATGGGGATAACCCGAAGATTTTGAAAAATAAATACTGAATAAATGCACAGTATTTATGACACACTGAATGGTTTATGTTGTGATTCAATTTTCTGTTGAAATTATTCAAATTTGTCCGCTGCATTATATCATATATATATTATTTTATAACTAAAAAACGGTGTTGACGTTGTAGAATCGTAATTATAACTGGTGGATCTCACGGGAATGTATTTTCCAGTGCATACTCAATGTTTACTTTGTTGCTTTTTTTTTATTGCTTTATTATCCTGATGATCGCTAATCTGATTAATTGCAGATACGACTAGAAAATTCAATTAAGCTGATTAATCATCATAAATTTTTTATATACTTTAGAAAATGTGACTTACTGATTAATTTGAATACCGTATTTCAGTTTTCAAATAATTTATTGATCAGCGATAAAAAACATTATTCATTTTTTTATTAATTATTTGGAAGGCGCATTAATACGGAACTGTATAACGATTATAAAATATGATACTATTGTGCCGCCGAACTAAAAAAAAAATTGTGTATTAAAAAATTTTATTCGAAACGAATTGATGTTATTAAATATATTTAAAAAAAAATTAACTTACGATTGTCAAAAGGGAGCGATCTAGAGGTAAAATTTCGCAAGCGCTCAAGTGAATTTTCAAATCTGAGAGATCACTTGAAAATTTAGCCAACTGTAAATTAAAAAATAATATTAATGCTGATATTAATGAATATCCTGGGTAAAAATATTTTGCCGAAATCACCCCAAAACTGATGAATTTAATAAGAAAAGGTCGAAAACATGCTGAAACTATATAATTTTTTTAGTTAACAGACCAAAAATTGGCCAATAAATTGAATCCGCTTATTTCCAATCGAAAATTGTCGAACTCGAAAAAATTTCAAGCAACTCAATATTAGATAAAAAATTTTAAAGATTTCAACCATTTTTAGGCGTAGTCGGCTAAATTTCGGCCTTGAGTTCTCTATTGGACCTTTTTTTGGGCAATCAAAAATTTTATTATTTTTCCAGCTTAAAATTTTTTTACCAGGGTACAACAAAGTAATTTTTAAACAGAAAAAAAATTTTCTTACTTTTTTCTCAATTTTAGGATCCATGGAAAATTGATCCGTAAGTAAATTGACAATTTTCTTTGTTTTTTGAGCCTGGAAATAATAAAAAATTTTAAGCTGACATGCACGCACAAAATTATTTAAAATTATCGTCTACCTGTTTGAGTAGTGATGTCACACCAGAAGTTAACACCGTGAATAATAAAACATTACGGATCAAAAATGTTCCAAGTTGATACGATATGATGTTATTTTCTTTTCCGACTCCCATTAATTCCAAACTCAAAAAGTATAGAATAAATATGTTCAGAGTGCCATTGAAAAAAACGGAAATCAAAATCGGTAGACCATAGAAATTGTCAAAATCCTCACACACTTCACACAATTCGATGTAAGTCTTCTCAAGATTGTCAATGTCACTGAGAACTGATTCACTCGACGGTGAGATTTGAATCACAGATGGCGTTATTGTTTGATCAAAATTACTTTTAATGTTACCCAAATTTGAAATTTTCAAATTTATTATTTTAAACCGTTTATTTATCGTATTTATAATCATCGCGTATTGAACCATTACTGCACCGCCAATAGTAGTCGCTGAATTTCGGAGAATCACCATTGGCATTGATAAAGTAGAATACATCATCATTATTACTATTATAGCGCCCATCATTAAAAAATTAAGAGTAAATATTAAGCAATTTCTGTAGCCATTTTCCACAACACAATTCCCACATTTATTAAACTTTTTATCGACTTCATTCAATCGATTAAAAACACTTATTAAAAATTTTTGTCGGACAATATAAATAATTGGAATTGAACTTGTAAATAATATTGAAGTCATCCAAAATTTAACTGAAGTGATTTCCAATATTGAGCCAAGATTAGTATGAAGATATGATTCATCGACGTCGACAAATAAACAAAATAAAGAAATAAGGAAAAACAAAAAAATTGTGTAACATGAACCGACATATGAAATTTTGCACAAGTCATTTTTGTCACTTATATCGGGGTTTTTATAAAATATACCGTAATTATTGGCTGTCCATGGCGCCAATCCGAGTGTTTTATAAATAAAGTATTGAGTAATCATAAAGTAATGATAAAACACTGAAGTGAAAGTAAAATTTTCTTTTAAATTTATTAGTTTCATTTTTCATTTAAATTTTAGCAAAGAGTTTTGTAGAAATTAGTATAAAATAAGGTGTACTTTACAGTGTCACAACTCACAATTCCTACTGACAGATATTATGAGTGTACTTTAATTGAGTACTTGGCTTTTACGTTGCATGATTATGCATTTCCATTTACGTTATTGTGTTGATAATCTGATAAATTAGAATATGACTCGAGTAGAAAACTCAACGAATTAGCTGATCGATATATATATATAGAGGAAACCGGGGCACTGCGGCTACCTTAAGTCGATAATTTACGCCGGGGAATTTATTTTTATATTAAAACTCCAAATCGGAGTAAATGCGGATTTAAATAAATGACAAATTTTTTATTTACTCCATATTCGAAGTAATTTTTTTTTAAAACTTTAAAACTCCGAGCAATGAAGTAAATTTGAATTTTAATAAAATTCATAATCACTCCCGATTTTTTACGTGTGGAAATTTTTCAAAAAAAAATCTTTTCCGGAGCACGAAGAGCCGGGGTGTAAAAACTCATAAGAAAAAATTTTGAAAAAATCAGACTAATTTGTCCTCGTGTTATCTCATAGTCATAAGTAAAAATATAAAATTTTTAGAGGACATAAGTTTCAGCATAATAATAATATTGGGGAATCTTATTTATTTAAATCTGTATTTTTATAGAAAAAACATCGCACAGGACGTTACATCGCCGTAGGCGCATTTCTAATAGTCACGTTGCTTACTCTCCATCACGTGCTCCTGAGAGACGCTTCGAAAATAGCTGGAATATTCGTACCCACTATCATAATGGGTTGTTACATTCTATGGATTGCCTACTCAGCCCGCAGAGATAAGCTCAAGGTCTGTCATTTTCATTTTATTTTTTCATTCACAAAAAATTTATATACTTATGAGTAATCTTCTTTTTACGTGTTATGCATAAAAAATATAAAGATCAACACATATATATATATACATATATAAGATAAATATAGATGGTATATAGTTAAATTCTAGCTATAGGGGAATAAGGTGCCGAAATGTAAAAAGTTTCGTGTACCTAAGCCAGATTGAGATTTACCATGATAAAAAATGATTGTGAGAATGATAAAAAAAAGTCGGATAAGAGCTTTAACCTTCTGCCCTTTCGTACGTTAAATTTTGTCTCCGAGATATAATGGAACTTTTTCAATGTTGGTGTGGATATATTATACATATATATGTCTATATGCTCGACGTAGCACAAGTAATCACATCCAGAAGGTGATTTTACTAAATTACTCAAATACTCGTGAAAATCCTTAACAATCCTCGTATATATTTTTATCTCATATATAGTATTAATTTTTTTTTTATTTTAAATATTACATTTTAAATTTGATCACTAACAACACAGATTTTATCTCTTTTACGTGATAAATTTAAGTTATTAAAAGAATCACAACTTATTATATATATATATATATATATACATATATATATATTTTTTTTTTTTTAAATTTATGTCAGGATTTATTTAGTTTGAAAATAAAACTCAAATTCAAATATTTAAAAATTAGCGCGCAATCAAATTGGAAGAATTTTTTTAACGAGACAATTTTTTAGTTAAAAAAAAAAAATTAATAAATATATGGTAAAATAATTATATATTTAGATTTATTATTAAATAAGAGATGACGTATGTTATGTGAATACGTCAATGTATTGATATACATAGGATATATCTCTAGGGACATGTATATATATATATATATGTATGTATGAAAAGGGGATGAATGGAAGCGTGAAACAAACGGGTGCAAATGAAGAATTTGATTAGCGTTGAAGCGTACAAACATTACCTGTGTACAAATTGTAATCAGTTATTATTTTGGCGATAGGTACGGCGACGTCGTGTGGCTTTGGCGATGCAACTGACGGAAGTGATTAGTAACCAGCCACTGGCATCAGTATCAGCATCAGCAACACCCGGCAATACGAGCAGAGGTAAAGGAGGTGGTAGAACTCGAGCTGGAACTGGAACTGGAGCTAGAGCTGCTAAGGGAGAAGCAAGGGGTGGAGGAGAGACAAGAACACATCAAGTTGAACCAATGACATTCAAGCACAACATTGTCATGACGAGCGTAAATGAAAGGCCAGTGATATTGTCCAGAGGTGACAATACTCAAGATAATATTAATATAAATTCTGGAACAAATTTAGATAACACGTAAATTCAAATTAATATCAAAGGTTTATTTTATTTTTAATATTTTTAAAAAATAATTCGCGGTGTATTTTTATTTAATTCTTTGAGTTTCAGATTAATTATCGGCTTTTGTTTTATTAAAGTTTATTATAAAAGGCTAAACTAATGTAATTAGTTGAGTTTGGTTTCGTAATTGAGGATGAGGAGCCCGAGAGAAAAAGTTGAAGGAGGCAGAGCTGGAACTGGAGTTGGAGGTGAAGGTGAGGGTGGAGGAAGAATGAGGAGAGCAGACACTAAAGAGGCACGCCTAGTTGTTTGACTTTGTCCACCGCTAATCAGTTTGGCCTTGTATGCTTTACTTACTCGATGCAGTTTACAACCGACAACCACCAGCGGCCGACCACCGAGGGACATTTTCTACCTCTGCCTTCTACCTCTAGATATAACATATATATATATGTCTATACCTTTGTACATTCAGCAAAAGCAAGACTAAGTTTCGTCGAAGACTCGGATATTAATATTGTACTGAATTTTATGTAACTCGTTTTCATTTATGAAACTTGAATTTCAATTAAATTATTTTTATTTATTTATTACTTTCAAAATTTATAATTACTATGACTATTCATTGAAAAAATATCGCGAGTTCACAAATAAAATCAATCATGTGCCATTTTAAAGTAATTAATTACTAATTACTAAGAGCATGAAATTTGAATTTAAATTTCCCGCTCAAATTCAAATGTTATAAATTTGAAAAAAGTTTGAATAGAAGAAAAAAGAAGATCGAGGTTTTTATACTTGGAGCTGAATAAAAATCCATTTAAATGTGACACTGACAAGTCTTTGAGTTTTTTATAAAAAAAAAAGTAATGAAAGGTTAACAACAAAAAAAAAATTTTCTTGAAAAGTCATGGCATGGCCGAGTGTATCAGATGGATAATCCAAGGACTCGAGAATACAATCGGAAGGATTTTAAGCTTTTTGCCTCATCGCCGACATTCAAAGTAAATCCTCATCTTTTATTCGTTAGCAACCTATTCATTGACATAAATATTTAAGACGTTTTTGCTCTATAATTAAAACTTTTTTTTTAAACTTCAAAATCGTTTATTCCTCAATCGAAAAAAATTTTTCATTTTTCATTTGAAAAAATTTATTATTTACTAACTTCAAATTTTTGAATTTGCCATGACCCAATTAGCCCCACATTCATTTTACACTTGTACAGTTTAAAAAAAAAAATTTGACTTGTTATTCCCCCCCCCCTCCTCAAAAAAAAAAAAAATAAAAATATTTTTAATTGAAAATTTTATTTTTCTCTGTGGTACATAAATGGTTTTAAATTGAAGTTTATTTATAATTGATGAAAATAAATAAATTTCTAGACGAGTAGTACGATTTTCTCAAGTAATATCATACGCCAGCGTACCGAGTTATTATTACCGGGCATCTTCCAATGAGCATTGTCTCAAGAGCTCGAACAAAATAATAATAAATAAAAAAGAGAAGATGAAAAACAAACGGAGCAAGAAAACCTGCAGATAATCGTCAGATCGCGTTGGCAATAAGCTCACAAAAAAATTATCTCGAGTCTAAGAGTTTTTTATTATTGGCTTTCTTACTCTCATTTTTTTTTTAATATCACAACTTCTTACTTATTCCACAGAGCGAAAAGGAAAAAAAATTATAATAGCATACTATTATTATTTATTATCATTTTTTTTTTACTCTTCACTTGGCTAATATACTCTTTTCACTCATCGAAAATTTTAATTGCTGTATTTAAAATAATTATGTGACTGAAATAGTTTGTCGTGCTCATAACAGTTTGAATATTTTAAAAGTTATAAATGGACAATGTATGAAACAAGAATGAAAATGTACTTGAGCATATAAATTGTTTGTCTATTTAATGTACCGTTAACTCATAGAATTTTCGCAGCATTAAGCACATTTTTTTATATTAAATTTATCTCTATCCTATGGAAATTTTGCTGAATTTTTAATCCGTCGTTAAAAAAGACGATATTTAAAAAATTCAAATTATTGTTTCCCGCTAATTTTTGAAAATCGAGTTTCCATAAAATATCATCGTTTTGAGGCCTAAGGAAGCTAATTTCACGTGTGTGCGTGTGTGTAAACTCACTATGAATCAAAAAAAAAAAAAAAAAAAAAAAAAACAATTTTTTTCATACCATAAGACCGTGGTCTAAATTTTCTACAGAATTTCTTAGATGATGATCCTGACCAAAACTATGACATCGTTTGGATACATGGAAGCCTCGGGGGTATCAGACAAGTCTTCTAGAAAACCACTAACCTATAGAAGAGTAGAAAAATAAATTTTTTCTATGGCAACATGAAATTTTTTTTAATTTTTTAAAATGGAAGTAAAAAAAAACGAGCCGCTAATTCAAATTCTTAGCAATTCCGTTTTTCCTGTCTCTCCTCTACACTGTAAAAAATTTCTATTAAATTTTACTATGGGTGCATTGTAACCCCGGACCATAAGGAAACTGGTACAAAATTTACAAGTGTCCCATAGTAAACGTATGCGCATAGGTCCCAATCGTGTCATCTGCGCATACCATTTACTATGGGACACTTGTAAATTTTGTAGCAGTTTTCTTATGGTCCGGTGTTACAATGCACCCATAGTAAAATTTAATGGGAATTTTTCACAGTGTAGTAAACGTATGCGCATAGGTCCCAATCGTGTCATCTGCGCATACCATTTACTATGGGACACTTGTAAATTTTGTAGCAGTTTTCTTATGGTCCGGTGTTACAATACACCCATAGTAAAATTTAATGGGAATTTTTCACAGTGTAGTAAACGTATGCGCATAGGTCCCAATCGTGTCATCTGCGCATACCATTTACTATGGGACACTTGTAAATTTTGTAGCAGTTTTCTTATGGTCCGGTGTTACAATGCACCCATAGTAAAATTTAATGGGAATTTTTCACAGTGTAGTAAACGTATGCGCATAGATCCCAATCGTGTCATCTGCGCATACCATTTACTATGGGACAATTGTAAATTTTGTACCAGTTTTCTTATGGTCCGGGGTTACAATGCACCCATAGTAAAATTTAATGGGAATTTTTCACACTGTATATTTATATATGTATATGAATATACACATATATTAGGTTAATGGCATCGGGTTGTTTTGGGGTTAATAAACAGAGTATGCTGTATTAAATAATATGGTGGCCGACAGGCGGTTGAAGTGCATCAAGAAAGTGCTTTGGCTTTATCGCAAGGGCTCAAGATAATGTTCCATGTTGTATACAGAAAAGGGTCAATGACTTCCGGTTAAATTTAACGTTTGTATTCGCGCAACTGTTGCATGCTTGTTTAGTTCACAGGAATTGATATTCAAGTCTAATGAGTATTCAAATATAATAATTCATTTTTTTACTCACTCAAATTATATCAATTTTTATGACATTAAAAAATCATCATTCATTTCTGATGTTAATTAACAGTTACCGGGTTTGTATTTCTTTGGTAAAAATTTTTTTTCATAAAAAAAAAAATATTGATATTTGAAATGTCAAAGTAAGTGCAATCTACGTGCTTTTAGTTTAGATTGAAAGCTTTTAAATGTATTAAAGGTTATATTTTTTTTGTTTAGGTGGAAAAAATGTAAATAACAGGGAATTTTTTTTTTTTTATATAAATTATTCAGGTTTTTTAGTGGCGTAATGGAACACTTGTAAGATCTGAGACGTATTTTCTATACGTAAGAAAATAAGCTGTCATGAAATATTCGACGGTAAAATATTTCCGCGGATCGCAATTCATAAAATTTTCTTCCTCAGAGAAAACGTCGATGAAAAAAATTTTATTTTTAATCTCTTCATAATTATTTATTGTAAATAAAAATGAGTTAAAAAATCTCAAAGGATAAAATTTTTTAATAGAAAACTTAAATAAATTTATTTAAATCCACATAAATTTTTAAGAACTGCTCCATTTTCTGTCAAAATTTATTCGGTGAAAATTTTAAATTTTTTACTGAAAATAATTTCTTGACATCAATTTGTGATGTCAACATTGAAATTCATGTAATAAATTAATAATTATCAATTACCGTTCGCTGAAATAAATAAATATGAGCTATAAAATTTAATAAATATTCTATAAACTGACTTTGTAATTTCTCTACCACCACATTCTTCTCTTTACTATTAATATATATTTTAAAAATCTTCAAAGTGCTCATATCAACGGTGAAAAATTAATTACTCTATCGATTTTATCATATCACCCGCGGCGTTTTATCCCTCGATTAACAAAACAAAATTAATTCACTAATTATAAAAACATCCTCAGCTCCACAAACATCAACATTCCAAAACCCCGAGTTTTTTCTTTTACTTCTTTTTATCTTCATCCATTAATTAATTTTCAGGTTAATTTCAACATTAGTTACAACATTTTAAATATTCATATTTTTTTTTTTAATTCATTATGTCAGAGATTCAAAAAATAAGATACCAAAGTCTATTTATATATATTTCAGATAAAAAAAATATTTAATGTAAATTTTTAATAACCATAAATTTATATGAAGTAGAAAAAAACAAAAACCCTCTTTTTTTTTATAATTACGTGATTAAACTCTTGATGTTGAAGTTGAAGTCAGTTTCAATCCAACATTGAAGATAAATCTCTTTGAATCAACATCAAATTTATATTTTTTTTTTTCTTATAAATTTTTTAATTGCTGTCTTATTTATTTAACATTATTATATATTTATTTTAATTATCTTTGTATCAAAATATAAATTTATATCATTTAATCCAAAAAATATTTTCAAAATTATAAGAAATTATTATTTGTACAAAAAGTTTATAAATAAATATAGAAATATATATACATATAGGGAGGGGGGGGGGGTCGGCCCCCAAAACTTTAAGAGTCCTTTTTGCCTCCCTTCTATATATATTTTTTTAATTATTTTAAACTCATTTAAAATTTTTGATCCCTGACATTTTTTTACTTGTAAATAAAACGTCATACTATTTTATTTATACTCGTATGTAAATGTAAATATTTGTTAATTAAATATTGTTAGGGGATTAAATAAAAAATAAAAATGTAATATTGAATTTTAAATAATTTCCGGTCCGTAGAATGAACTTTGAAAACTTTAACATTTAACATTTTCGCTTTCATGTCAAAAAAATCCCACACAGAAAATTTAAAAAAAAATTTTGTCGACTTAAAAATAAAAATTTATTATTTCCTTATCGTCCGCATATTTTCCTCACATGCTTTAATAAAAATACTCAAGTGTTTTATATTGAATATCGTAGCTCTTGTGTGCAATCAACGGTCATTATTTACCCCGGAAAGTTATTGGCTGAGCTATAAATTATATCCATACCAATAAGTCCCGGTCATTTTTCATACCTTTCTTTATCACTCAAAGGCATTCTACTTTTATTTATCTCATATCAAGTTTAATTTATATCTTTTACTATTTTAAATCTGGCAACTCGTCTTCCAAAGAAGAGCAACCTGCCTCAGACAATTCTCATGTTGCAAGATCTCGTTCCTCTTTATACTTAAGTTAACAAAGACCGTCAGACTTTGTTTAACAAACTCCATAGCCCGACCTAAACCTAGAGCAAGAGCAAGAGCGAACTGTTCAAACTACGTGGGCTAAGCAAGTCACGAACTGAAATAAAAAAATTTTAAATAAAAAACTGGAGCTGAAGTTTAAATAAAAAATAAAAATGACTCGCTAAAGAGAGGGAGAGAAGGCGGGAATGTTCACAATGTTGTAGTTTATTCGGGTCCTTTGTTAGATGAATACTCTTCCAACATCCTCAGGCTAGTTGGTTAATTATCTCCAAGTGTATACAACAAATTTAACCTCACTCGTATTACTTTTATAAATTAAAAAAAGTATATATTATTTATTACATTTACTATCTATTTAATTAATGTTAAATATTGTATCCGTTGTTTAAAAATACTTTGACTAGAAAAAATTTCAAAAATATTTTTATCAAACAGGACACAAACGTAAAATTTTTTAGGGTGTAATTATTATAATTAAAAATTAGCTTGAAGCCTAATTAGATTTTACTACTATATATTATAAATTAGATTTGTGTGCAAGTGATTTTATGTGTCTCTAAAACGCATGATCCAATTAATCATAAGTCTTGTTCTCTTGGCAATCTCTCTCTCTCTCTCTTTCTTTTCAGTGTGCTTACATACGTAAATTATTATCGTTACGTGAATACAAGGTACGACGTAACACGTTCAAAGTACCCGACAGGATATTATATGTGTGAGTGTGAGTGGGTTGTAGACATATCAGTTGATGATGTGAGCAAGGGATGTTGCTCTATATCTACTCAGTTTCACTATAGTTAATATATATATATATATATATATATATATGTGTGTGTGTGTGTGTAGTATTATATATATGTGAGTTGGAATAGGAGTTGAAGTTGTAGAGAAACAGGAGTGGAATACGATCACCAATCTCATGAGCACTTGCACTACTATTCTATGATGAGAATGTGGTTGCACTCTAGAATAACCAATCTAACTAAATCATATAAACTTGTAATGATGGTCATGCTTATATATTATTCTATAGGTACGAAAATAAATTTTAATACTAACTACTCAAATTTCATAAATTTTAAATTAGAAAATTTATAAGAAGAAAGTATTAAAAAAAAAAAAAAATTTTTTTTGTACTGCGTAATATTATTTTAAATATATATATATATGTAGGGATTGGTGGGCAAAACGGATCACTCCAAAAATTTGGTAAAATTAAAAATTTTTTTTTCAAAATTTTTTTTTTAGTGAAATCAATGTATTGTCAGTCACAAAAAACACATCCGGTGTCTTCGTCGTATAAAAATTAAAAATTTTTTTTTTACTATCAGTATTGAATTTTTTTTTTACTTAAATTAGATATAAAAAAATTTTATTAGTCATTTTTTTTTATGTTTCATTTCAACTGCCATGAAAAAAAAAATTTCTATGGCAATTTGGTTTAATGCCCAACTGGAAGTCAAAAAATTGGAGGAAACTCCATTATTTGTCAGCGGTCCATTTTACCCAGCCGCCTACTGTGCATATAAAAAAGTATATAAATTAAGTTTGTCAAAAAACGGTAATAAAATTCCCTGTACATCTAAATCGTTACTCCGAATTTGAAGTCTAGGTAAAAACCGCCCGAAAAGTTATAATCGATTTAGAGAGATCCTACAAAAGTTTGCCCGTCTCAGTCTCGTTGACTGATGCAACCGGAGCCTTTCGTCGTAAAGTTTGACGAGATCAACTGTCGCATTAAAGTTATCAGCAGATAAGTAACCCCCAGTACAGTAGCATGTTTAATATTTAAAAGCAATACACAAGTTTATGATAAATAATTTAAAATAAAGTGGGAGTACTTTCAAGAAAATACTTAAGATTTAATTAAATTTTTTTCCTAATTAATTTTTTAAAATGAATTTTCTTAATGCTTTTAAAAAAAGTGACATTGAATGAAACTAATTTGTGTGGGCGGTGTAATGATCGGTGTTGAGATGAATGGAGAAAAAATTAAATAAAAAATGTTAAACATAAAAGCCTGTGTAGTGTTATTACAGGTAATCCGACTTGAAGTGAACATTTATTTCTTATTGATGTATTACGGGAGCATTGGATTGAGTGGAAAAAAAAATTGATTCAAAACTAAAATAATATTAATACCGAGGGCAAATGGATTTTATTTTTTTACTATGACGCAAATGCGTCAGTGTAAGAGATCTGAGACAGTGAATATAAATAATAAAAAAAATTAAGTCAATTGAATTTTGCAGCGGAGTGTCTTTTTAAGGTTGTTGAGAGCTTTAAATCCTTTTTATTTTTACCCAGGTATGTTGAGAATTTCATACATTGAATATCTGGAATTTTATCGCACCCAAAAGAGCTCGAAGATGTAGAGACCTGAGATTGACTATTAGAGAAATTTTTTTTTTTGTTTTAGATAAATTTACATTTACATTTGACATTTCATTTTTTTTTACTCTTTCGATAAAAAAAAAAAAAAAAAAAAAAAAAAAAAAAAAAAAAAAAAAAAACGAGACAAATGGATTGGAAAAATAAAAAATTTAAGTTTTGAATTTCGCTCCATAAAAAATTTCCTGTTTAAAAAAATTTTACGAGTGGGCAGTATGAAATTTTAATTTAAAAAAAAAAAACTACCATCAGATAATTTTACCCCTCCGATTTATTTTCATAAATAATAAATTTTTCTCTATTTCACGTAATTTATTTTACTCAAAAATAAAAAAAGTACCGTCAAAGAAGAGATATAAAATTTGAATATATGATAAATTCCAGGAGCTATAAGAATATTATTGAACGTAATATTTGGATAAATTTTATCAAACGAATTATGCCTTAAGGTAAACAGACGTCTATTCACCTGCCCGCAAGCTTCAGTTTTAGTATACACAGTACACAGCAAAGCTTGTATTCTGTATATCGCAGTATACCTTCCAAGTGTGAGCTAGAGTCGAGGGACGAATAGAGGGAGAGACCAAGAGCGAGAGGTAATTCTACTTACGCGCTAGTAGTCACGACCAACTGTGTGGGTAGACGCCAACCACGCAACACGCAACACATCATATATATATATATATATATATATATATATATATATATATATATATATACAATACATCAGGGAATAGAATAACCAACGAGTAGATATGAGAACTAAAGTAGACTTCAGAATACTACAGTAGAGTATAGGGGATTCAAGTGTGTTATATATGTATAAATATATATATATATATGTATATATATATTTGTCGTAGCAAAGAATCGTTTGCCTTGTGTAGTGCGTTTCTGAACCCCATATCAGCACAATACTCGCACAGTTGAGCGTTTAACGTTCCACGTTCTACACTTTTCTCCAGCAATCGCAATCCTGATTAACACGCATGCGTCTAACTGAGGACACCACCATCCCGGAACGTTCGCGGGGCACCGGACAGAGCTAGCTCGTCTGTCTTTACGCGGTCTCTCTTTTTACTCTACAACGTACACGGTAGACAGTCGGAGTTCAGCCGATCAGGAACGCGGTTACGTTCGCTCCGATTACAATTCGCAAACGTAAACAAATTTTTTTAGTCATTTTTACTCATGCTCCATTAATTTATTGGCTAACCGAGTGACTGCTTACTCATCCGCGGTTTAATTTACCGTCATAAGGAGTTATTACTACGCTTTGGTCAGACGTTTTAATTTACTAGTTGCGTTGCCGCGTGATTTTGAATTTCAAATATTTAAAATAAGTAAATAAGTTAACAGAGGTAAGTTTTAGTTTTTAATTAACTTATTGTTTTTTTTTTTTTTTTTAATTACTTTTGTAGAATAAATTAACTTTGATGTATTTAAAATAACCGAGTGAGAGCTGCAATTTTGGTTAAAATTGTTACTCAGTATTTGAAATTGAGAGAAAGTTCTGAGTATATTATTATAGGAATTGGATGGATTCAATTCCCTGTTATTTTCAAACTTGTAGTTACCTTACTTACTTACTTTAATACAATCACTCCTATCTTTATTCTACTGAATCATTTATAAAGTGCAGACTGTAGTAATTTGAGTCTCAGATATAATCTAGGCTATGGTGTATATATTTGTATGATATTAAAAATATATATATATATATATTTTTCTTTATTGCACGGTGTAGAAATAATTTATTATGTTTAATTTTATTTATGGAGGTGTAGAGAATTGACGTTTCGAGAATTGGTTTTAGGGTGAAAGAATGACGGAGAAAATTACGATGATACTGAGAATCGTTTTACACTTGGAGTTGTCTCTTTGTGATGGAGGGAAGAAATTGGGTGCCGGGTTGAAAGGAAACGAGTCAAAGATGTGATAGTGAAGGGAGGATAAATGAAAGTAAGAGCGAGTTGTGGGTAAAAGGGAGGATGAAAATTATGTCTCGTCAGAATGAAAGGAAAATGGAGATCGTCTTGGTCTTGGGTACCATTCACTCCCTAATCGACGAGTGTTGTTATCGAATCCCTTTGGGATATTTTTATCAAGATTTACTTTGACAAAGATTTTTTTTTCTTGGACTACTAAAATGCTTGTAGACAATTCCAATAAAATTTAAATGGACGTTAGGAATTTTTTTTTAGTATGGAAAATTTTATCTACTGGAAATTTCTCAAGAAAATTATAAAATAATTATATAGAAAATATTTTTTATTACAAAAAATTTAGTCGTAATTTTTACTGAAATTTTGAAATTTTTTTTTTGTGGTAAAAAAAAATTCATTAAGAATTTTTTTAAAAAATTATCAGCAATTTAAATTTGATTAAAAAAATAGACTTTTATTTTTAAATTTAGAAAAAAAAATCAAAAATATTTGATAGAATTTTTTTTTCAAATTTTTCTGTAGATAAAAAATTTCAATTTAAAAAAATTCTCTATTTTAAATAAACTCAAAAAAAATGGCTATATAATAAAATATGTAAGCATTAGTTATCGCGCGAAATTTAAAAAGTTGTTTTCTTTGAATTTTTTCCATAGCAATTTAAGATAAAAAGTTTGTCTAAGCAAAAAATAGAGATGCAGAGAAGTAAGAGTAGAGGTGATAGGTGAAAAAGTGTAAACGTGTCGTGCCAACAAGTTCCAAGTTGGTTTGTCCCTCGACTCAACTCGACTGCTCGACTTGTTCACATAACAACTGCTACTCCACTAGCTCTTATATAACCAACACCTGTTCTTTGTTATATTTTATTCCAAGCGACGGCAGAACGTCTTGATTCTCATTTTAAAAACTCGCACGGAAAATATTATGCGACTTTATTTTTTAAAAATTTATATGCCACACAAAGATATTTAAATACTCTGATAAATCAATTTCGTAATAATAGAGCAGCTTTAAATTTTATCACTCAGCCGATAGCATGGCCTTGTGATAAAGGTACATGAATTTCCGCAGCTGTCAACTTCAATGAATATCAGACAATATTCTTTTATCTTTTATAGTCAAGGGTAAGTGACTAAGAAAGTCAAGTCTTGTGTGATAATTTTTTTCGGGTAAAAAGTAAAAGTTCAAATTTATTATCACTATTATTTTTTTAATTAATATAAAAAAAATAATAACTAATAAGAGTAATTAGTAAATTTAATTAATCATAAATTTTCTATTTACGAATCGTTAGAAAAATTTAATTTTTAACATGTGATAAATTACAAAAAAATTACTCGATAATTCGAATTGATCCCGACAAGTAATTAATAAGTGCGAATCATCTGCGCACCCTCAATAATAAATTATTAATGACTCACGATAATTAATACTAATAAAAAAAAAAAATAAATAATTGTGACAATAAAATAACTTGCGGTGTAGTGAACAAAAGAGTCATCTTTTCGATTACTCAAGAGAAATTTCATTTCCACCCTTATTTCCTAATTACTCTTTTTTACGTCTCTAGTTTTGTAGTGAATATAAAAATAAATAACAATGGTATTATTTTTTTTATAATTGTAATTATTGTTATAATTACAATTATTATTATTATTATTTTTAATTATAATAACAATTATGCTACACTGTAAAAAATTTGTGGAGTGAACGCGAATTGAATCTGGAGGAACTTTACTCCGGGAATTTATTTTAATATCAAAACTTCGAATCGGAGTAAATGTAGATTTAAATAAAATTTAAATCTGATTAAAAGACAAACGGAGTCATTTTTGGTAGACTCCAAAACTCCGAGCGACGAAGTGAATTTGAATTTAAATAAGATTTGAATTGACCGCCGATTTTTTACGGTGTAATAATAATGAAGATAAAAAGTGCCGTGAAAATAAAAAAAATATAAACAGATGGTACGAAAAATATATTATTTGAGGAAGTTGAAGTGTAGACAAGAAGGATTAGGAAATGTAAATGAGATTACTGTCTAGTAGATTTATTGAACTGATGAAAGCCGAACAGAAGCTTTGAATTAAAGTTACTTTTCAATGCCATAAACTTTATGTGAATTTGTCAATCTTATCTAATCTTATCGCGTTGAATTATCGATCCATTTTTTTTTTATTTTTCCATTCTTAATCTCGAGTTTTATTATGATAAAGTGCTTTCATGGATTAGTACAGCTCGCGGAGAGAAACAGCCTTTTTTTTTTAAGGGGGTAATTTTTTTTTTTTAGGTGAAATATTGTTTACTTTCGCAGGTGGTCGGGACGGAGCTGGTGATAAAAAATTTTTCCACACATTTTTTTTAGTACCGCAAATATGAGTTGGAGAAAATAAACTTTTTTTTTTTTTTTTTTTTTTTTATTATAACGGGAGTTTGAAATAAAACAGTAAAGTAATTTAGCATGATGTTCTGAATGCTCGATATAATTTTAAAATCACGGTAGAATAAACAGGCTATTAATGGAATCTGATATATTTATCAAATGCAGATTATATTTACTCTCACTAATTCTGAAACAAATTTTAATCTGATTATTTTTTTTCTTTAACAAAAAAATAAATAATTTTTCAAATATTTCTTAATTAACTTCGTCTAAAATTTTTTATTTTTTCAGTTGAAAAAATGATGCTGAGTTTTAATAAATTTAAAATTTTTATGCATTCATATTTTAATTTTACAAATCTTAATGTCTGCGCAAATGAAATTAAATATTCATTATTTTTTAAGTCACTCATAAATAATTTAAAAATAATCTTTTCAGTTTTTTGAATAATTTAAAAATAAATAAAATATTTTTCTCGCATTAAATTTTTTGTGCAGAAAAAATAAACAGAAAATTTTTAACTGGAGAAATGAATGAAAGTTACGGTTTTTAAAATAAATATTTTTTTTTTCAGAAGCACTTGAGGCGTCCTTTTAATTAATAGAATACAAGGCTGCTTTATTCTAACAGTAATAAGACTCCTAGTCAGTAATAAAGAGTTGTGATAAAGCGAGGTATGATAAAAGACAGGAAAAGAGTTAAATAACAGGAGGAAAAAAGTGAAAAAAGGTGTGGAAAAGTAGGAGAGCCAAGGTAACATCCGGGTCAAATGGGTGTCTCGTAAAAAAGTTTAAAAATTTGTCCGGGTCTTTGGTTTTGGTCGCGAGATATGGAAGTAGATCGAGGTCGTCATTTCCTGCCTTCGAAATCAGAACAATCCTGATAACTTGAAGATTCGCGGCGACTAGTTTTCCCAGCCAACTTGGGCTTTGCTTCTCTTCCCGGTCGTTGTTCTAGTTTTAAATATAATATATATGTAAGTGTATTACTAGTATATAGCGAACGTGCCAAGTAAACATGTGGATCGATGGTCATTCGAGTTCATATATTTTTTTTCTTCTATTACTGATTTCCATTTTCTATCCCTGTTGTATGCAGACATAAACTCAGTCAGGACTTATTGTTAGTTATACATGAGCGTGAGTTATTGTCCAGACGTTTTATGAGAATGAATGGACACTTTAATGTCTTCAGGAAGTCCCATATAACCTTCGATCCAAAGACCTCAAGCTTTTCTTCAGTTCACGTCAGGAATATTATCGCTTTAAACATCCTGTAATACGCTTATATTTTTTTAATATTATATAGACCTTTGTAATTTGAATTTCAAATTTTTTACCGCCAAACCAAAGAGCATTCGAGGCTTTTTTTAAATTTAATTATCACATAAAATATGTAATACTTATTTAAATTCAATTACTTTTGACATTAAAATGACAAAAGACTTTTTTATGTCCGCCATATTAAAAATTCAGACCCGATGGTTTCTAACCTCAATTTTTTAAAAATGATTATAGTTTTTTGTAGTTGAATTTATAAAAAATTAATTGCAAATTATTGTTCACTTTTTTTATGCATAAAGAAATTTTTTTTTATTTTTTGATCCTATATTTTTTTTTTTGTAATAAAGAAAAAAAATTGAAACTGATAACAGACCGCCATTTTTATTTGCTAGCTTACAGAAGCTCTTAAATTAATTTTGCACTTAAATTCAATTTCTTCATGCGTGAAAAAAATTTTAAATAATTTTTTTCTTCCCACATTTTTAACGCGATAATTAAAAAAAATTGCGTGATAAAAAAAAAACATTTGCTAACCTCGAAATGAAAAAACGTCTTGAATAATTAGTTAATTATTTAAATTCGTTGATTAAAAATGTAAAGAAAGAAAAAAATGAAAATAATTATCGTAGTAATATTTAAAGTGTATAAAGTAATTAACAAATGGCAAGAGAGAATTCTTAATTGAAATTTCTATAAATTTAAAGATAAAAGATAGAATCAATAAATTAAAACTCTTATCAAAAGTATCTTTTGTAGCCTTAAGCAGATACTCGTGTTGAAGTAAACCTGCGGGTGCCCAGTTACTTAACATTTGCAAGTAAGATATAAAGTTTATGGTACGATTAAGTAGTCAGCCCACCTGCGGTACCAAATACACTCAAATAAAAACACTCAGCTCGAGTTTACGCGCGCAAACAGAGCAACATATAAAAACTAACCACTTACAATGAATAAAAAATAAAATGTTTGAGGAAGAAAGTTTTGTTATTAAGAAAGCGTTTTAGTGTAAACAACAATTTCCTATCTAGATACTACATGCCGCGAACTGGATATTGACAAGCGAAAAATGATCGAGTCGAGAGGAAACACGAAAAAAACCACTCGCCGATGAAAAGAGAAAGAAACTCAATTTCCGGTTAGAAACGTCTTAGTATTTTTTTAACATTTTTCCGGCCATTTATTTTCACTCATGTTAAATTTAAGGACTTAGCTCGTAATTTATGTAATCGTTTTTTTCTTTAATGCCGGCTTAGTACGCAAATACTTATCGGGCTTATAATAAATTAAACATTTTTTGAGGAAATGATAAACTCGTCGCTAAGGACGTCTGTAGAAAATTAGCCTTTGAAAGCCTGATGATAAATTTTTTTCTACACTGTGAAAAATTCTCATTTAATTTTACTATGGGTGTATTGTAACCCCGGACCATAAGAAAATTGATACAAAATTTACAAGTGTCCCATACACTGTGAAAAATTCCCATTAAATTTTACTATGGGTGTATTGTAACCCCGGACCATAAGAAAATTGATACAAAATTTAGAAGTGTCCCATAGTAAACGGTATGCGCAGATGACACATTTGGGACCTATGCGCATACGTTTATTACACTGTGAAAAATTCCCATTAAATTTTACTATGGGTGTATTGTAACCCCGGACCATAAGAAAATTGATACAAAATTTAGAAGTGTCCCATAGTAAACGGTATGCGCAGATGACACATTTGGGACCTATGCGCATACGTTTATTACACTGTGAAAACTTCCCATTAAATTTTACTATGGGTGTATTGTAACCCCGGACCATAAGAAAACTGCTACAAAATTTACAAGTACCCCATAGTAAACGGTATGCGCAGACGACACGATTGGAACCTATGCGCATACGTTTACTATGGGGCGCTTGTAAATTTTGTAGCAGTTTTCTTATGGTCCGGGGTTACAATGCACCCATAGTAAAATTTAATGGAAATTTTTGACAGTGTAGTAAACGGTATGCGCAGATGACACGATGGGGACCTATGCGCATACGTTTACTATGGGATACTTGTAAATTTTGTAGCAGTTTTCTTATGGTCCGGTGTTACAATACGCCCATAGTAAAATTTGTTGGAAATTTTTCACAGTGTAGATGAGATTCAGTATCAAACGATGTGATAACTGATAATTACCCGCATGAAATACATTTTACGCATTATTCAACCAAGTCGGTCTATTAAGCCCGCGCAGGAATTAATTCTATCGCGGTTGAAGCTAGACCGACATTAGACCACGAAAATCGGTCGTTAGTCCATATATATACTCCACCAAGAGATAGCTTTGAACATACATTGTATATATATTTCACTTTATTTCTCATTATCTGTCACCTGTTGCATTAAATTGCAATTTTATCAAAACCATCCGCTGAATTATTACAGGAATTTTGCACCGTCAGCTGTACTACAGCCATATACTCAATTTATAATTTTATTTCTTTTTTCGTAGTTCAAAACTGCTATATATGGACGCTTATATTATACGTAGATTTTCTCCTGTCAGGAATAACTACGTATAATATAAACGTTTTTCGTTCTTTATACTGTTCTCCAGTAGAAAAAATATCAAACACGAGAGAAATTTTTTTTTTCCAAAAATAGTGTTCTCTAGTGAAAAAATTAGTGTCCTGTAGTAAAAAGATTCCAAAAAAGTAAAAGTCATAATTTTTCTGAACTTTTCAAATAAAAATTTTTCACGAAATTTCAAATTTCATCCGTTGAACTAAAGACTGATATTTTAATTTCTGTTAATCATTTTTAAATTTTCAAGTAATCATTTCGCTCTATAAATTTTAATACATAGTAATTAAATATATTTATTTTCAAAAACAAATTTCCAAAAATGTTATCTCACTTCCCAGCATCCTTTATTCCCAAACTTGGCAATAAAGTGAAAGATGGTTAATAAAGATGTTAATGAGTCAATTCGTAAGTCGTAACTGTATAAATAATTATAATTAGTAATATTTTATTAGAAAAGTAAGGGTAAGCGTGAATAGTGAAAGTTATCCAAGGGAGAGTACTAATAAAAATGACAAGGGTCGAATAGTTTGTCTTGCTGAAAGAACACGGTAATTTTGTAACCTCTTTCTTCTTGTGTACTAAGTGCGGGTATCCAAAAAATGTTATCGGCGTAATTTTATTTTTTTTTTTTTCCTTTTACCGACAAGAATAATGATAGCCAGGGGAGAAAAGCCAGTTTATTTATTCTGGTGTTTTACGTTGTCCTGTAATTTAATACATGGAACTTGACATGTCTATGGTACTAGCTTTTAACATTTTCATCCATTTTCTATTTTTTTTTTTTTTTTTTTTTTTTTTTTAATTGTATTATACGCGCTTTTTTTTAGTTACGTTTCAGATGAAACTGTAATTAAAGTGCAAATTGCTACACGTCAACTGAGATCGAATTGAAAAGATGTGATATAAATTTCTGTATACATTTCAATGTTTGTGTTAAATTGCTGATAGAAAAATATTGAAAAATATTATTTGTTTAAAGACAACAGAAAAAAAAAAAAAAAAAATATATATATATATATATATATATATATAAATTTTTTTTATTTTTTTACGATTAAAAAAAATAAAAATTTTTCGTAAAATAGAATTTTCATATCAATCTGACTAGTAAATCCATTTAGATCCGATGAATGCTTCCCATCTCACGAGATAAGAGGGTGCGAAAATAAATTCTATTGAAATCTACGTTAACATGTCATAACTTTTATATGGAATTATAAAATATGAACGCGAGTGTGGGTGGCATCGATAAATGACGATTCGAAGATTATAAAAAATGTGCAACAACCTCTTGACCTAGTAGTGGAGTCCTGATTTCAATACTCGAGAGCACTAGACATTTAAACTTTATTTACATATATCGGTAACGTAAAATTTAAATTTACATATAAATAACTTAATATTTTTATTGCTCAACAACTTTATTAAAAATTTAATGTAAAAAAATATAAATTTTTTTTTACTTGGTGAATTTTATTTTTTAAAATTGATGTTTTTCCAAGTATTTAAAAGATGAGATGATAAATTTAGAGTGGAAAAATTTTTATGCAAAAATGATTAGGATATTTGAATAGTTGATAAAATTCCCTGTTGAATGAGTACCCACAACGATAGAGTGCAAGTAGGTCATTGTTTAATTTATATGGTAATTATTTATGAAGCTGACATTCAGTGCTTTTAATGGACTAGTTTAAATATATTGATGTGGGTACTCATTTCACGTAGAATTTTATTATCTATTCTAAAGTCATATTTTTCTTTTTTTTTTTTTAATTTAAAAAAAAATTTCTCATAAATTTTCATATTTTGTCAACTTTGTGCAAATATATCAATGTGGGTACTCTTTTTGCGCAGAATCTCATCAGCAACTCGGTGATAATATTCATTAAGCACTTAAAAAAAAATCGTCGCCAAAAATTACACGAGTCGCGACGTCCGTATTTTTAAAATTTCAAATATTACCCGCGATAAAAATTAAATGAACGAGTTGGACCGTAATTTTTATCATGTTACATATTTTCTAAAATTGGTAAATTTGATTCACAACAGATATTACTCTTTTATTGCCAATCATGCTCGATGTTTCAAAAGTTTCCCAATAAAAAATTCATAAGCATCAAGAAAGAAAAAAAACGATAAAAAATGAACGGTGGAAAGTTCCTTTCCGAATCAATTAGAATAATTATTCCAAAGTTCAATTTCAGTTGTTATACATCTGTACTCTATATATACATGTATTTTGAAATTCATCAAGAATTTTATTAAAAAGTATAAAATATAAAATATCACGTATTCTTTTCTTTTTTATATTTGAAAGTTCATATTTCTGTAACACGATATTTTTTTACTTCACAGCTAAGCTCTTATTACTTTTACTTGATTTCATATCTATATAAATTTTTTTTTTCTAGAATTGTGTCATCAGAACCACGACGGCAAATGATGAAGAGTAGACATCAATTTCGTAGGAGATTTAGTCTTCAACCATCTTCTTCTTTAAAAGAAGAAAAAGAAGATGGACCTACTAAAAGTATCAGGTAATTATATATATATATATAAATTTTTTTTTCATTTCATTGATCCTTCTTTCAAGTCTCTATACTTTATATTTTTTATTTTGTACTAAACACATATTTCTCTATATATATATTTATGTAAAAAAAAAAAACTGGTGTAAGTTCACACACTATGCCGGTGTTAAAATTTTTCCTAGTATTATCAGTGTAAAAAAGTAGTATAGTTTTATTTTTCAATATCAGAAATTGCATTTCAAATTTTAAAAAAAATTTTTTTGTTTCAAAATGAATGATACGACAGATTTACCAATTTATGAAAAAATCCGAGAACATTTCGGCTGCCCGATTTCAAAACACAGTAACTGAAAAAAAAAGTTTTTTAAATATGCATTGAATCAAGTACACGAGACTCCATTAGAACTAAAAATACTAAAAAATCGATTTTTAAAAATTTTTCAGTTACTGTGTTTTGAAATTGGTCAGCCGGTTTCCCCATAATCACATATTAATGTTAGTTATGTAGTATGGAAAACAGGTTTTTGAGATTCAAATTTTTTTTCAAACTAAATCGGCGGGAAAATTTAAATTTAATTATCAATGATTCATTTTTCATCTTTAAATCTGTTCTTACCTCAGAGTTATGATAAAAATAATTATTATTTTGTTCCTAAATATTTAATTTGATATGCGATCAAAAATTTCCACATTTTGATAATTTTTTAATTTTTTAAAAATATTATTATTTTATTTCTGTTTTGTAAATTTCAAAACACGTGTACTCACACCCTTATACCCCGATCAGAATTAATTTACTCCATATATACACCACTTTAACACCGGTAGGATAACACCAACAAGTAGCACCGCTACACCAGTGTTAGTTCATTTATCATAGCCTTATATATATAGAGAAAGTGGATCTTTAAGGGATTAAAGATTTAACTGGATAAAAATCCTTAGGTAGTAAAACCACTGATGAGTCTTGTTACGTCAAAAAAACTTTGAAAGGAGTAAAATAAAGTGAGAAAATAAAATAAAAATAAAAAAAGGACCTTGTGTAACAAACGTTGATTGCCATCATTACGCTCATATCCCTTTTGCACAGGGCTAGTAAACCTAGAGAGGATTATCGTGGGTGTTTGTGAAACCGCCATAGAAACTCGGCAACAAAAACATAAAAAAAATATATTGTGTAACTTCTCAAGGACTTTAGGTAACGCTCATGAGCCGGCTTACGAAGGAACATTATTTTTGCTCAATTAAATTTAAAGAAATTCATTTTTTTGGGTTTTAAATTTTCCCGCGTTTTTGGTCGTAGAAAAATTTTTTCCGGCGACCCCATTGTCAAAGGGAATATTTTTTTTTTGAATTTTATGTTATTTAGAATTGCAAGAGCCCCTTGATGTCAGAGTACTTCAAAGAGTTGAGGGGATTGTCGAGTAAATTACGCTGTGGTAAAGTTTTGGCTTATTGAGATAAGAGAATTTTATAACTTTATAAGTTTTAGTTTTTAATTTCGGTACTAGAATCGGGGATTTTTATATTGATTTTAAAACTCTTTAAAGTTACACTAACGAAAAAACTTTTGTAATATTAAAAATATAATTTTTTTTTTTTTTATTAATTTAAAAGTGTGCGAGTCAACCTCCCTTGCAAAAATAATCAACAATTTAAATTCATAAATTTTTCATTTATCAAAAAAAAAAAATAATTATTGTCTGATACAAAATAAAAAAAAAATTTTAATTTTGTTAAATGTTAACGTAATTTATTTTTTAGAAAATTTCAAAGTTTTAATTTAAAAGTAAAAAAAAAAAACAAATTAAATTAAATGTATTATTAGTTAACTATTGTTTAAGTTTAAATTTATTAGTAGTGCGCAGACTTATTGACAGTCATTTCCTCGGTGGAGATACAGGATAGAGTACAGTAGATTGGGGTTTATTAAAGTTGACTAGAGAACACACATTGCTGAAAGTAAAGCTTGGATTTAATTACGACCGCCTGGTGTGCGTAATATTCTCCGACCTGTCGTTTTCTTCAATTAATTAAAACAAATTAATCAAGGTCGTTTTGTTGTTTCTTTATTATCCTTCTTCCTCTTCTTCTTCATCATCATCATCTTCTGTAGACTTCCAACCCTTTCAAGAGGTCAAAGTCTTCACAGAAAATTTTTCCAATAATAAGAGTAATTTAATTTCCGGCTTCCACTTTTATTTATTTTTTTTTTTTTTATAGAAATGAAAGACTCGTAGAGTCAGAAACAGACGAAAAATCATCAGATGCGCCAGCCCGACACAAAATAGTCGTTATGGGAGCAGCAAAAGTTGGAAAATCAGCGATAATAAATCAATTTCTTTACAATACATTTTCACCAAAGTACAAACGGACTGTCGAGGAAATGCATCGGGGCGATTTCAATGTATCGGGAATCCAATTAACTCTTGACATACTCGACACTTCGGGTTCATATGATTTCCCAGCAATGAGAGAATTGTCAATAAGGTCAGCAGATGCATTTGTTTTGGTCTATGATGTTAATGATGCCAGTACGTTTGCCGAAGTTGAAGCCCTCAGATCCCAAATACTCGCTAGTAAAGGAACCGTTCCGATAGTCGTCGTCGGGAATAAAGTTGATCTGGTTATAGAAAATGACAACGAGACTGATTCCGACTCAGAGGTATGCACTCATGTCTACATTTTGCTACACTAATTAACGGTGGGTTAATTATTGTAGTTATTGTTTTATAGTTACAAGTACTTGGTAACTTTAAAGTCAATTATTGTCACTAGTTTTAATTATTTATCGTGACCTGATTTCATGAGTTGATTTAAATAATTAAATAAATCACTTTTAAATTACTTTAGCGTCTAAACTATTGATTTTATTAAAAATTTCTCAGGAAGTTTTTTTTAGGAAATTTAATTTCCTATAAAAAAGGTCCTTATAAAAATTACCATAAAATCAATTGTTAAAAAGTTATAGATTTTTAAAAGAATTATTTTCATTGATTTAATTTTTTTGAAATTTTAATTATAAATGTAAATGCTTATAACTTTTGAAATAATGAGTCTATGAAAAATTTGTATGAGACATTTTTTATAGGAAATTTAATTTCCTATAAAAAAGTTCTTTATAGAAATTACCATAAAATCAATCCTTGCAAAGTTATAGATTTTTAAAAGAATGACTGTCATCGAATAAATTTTTTTGAAATTTTAATTAAAAATATAAATACTTATAACTTTTGAAATAATGAGTTTATGAAAATTTTGTATCAGACCTTTTTTATAGAAAATTTAATTTCCTACATAAAAGGTTCTTATAAAAATTACCATAAAATCAATCGTTAAAAAGTTATAAATTTTTAAAAGAATGATTGTCCATCTAATTAATATTTTGATAATTTTTTTGAAAATATAAATGCTTATAACTTTCAAAATAATAATTTTATGAAAATTTTACCTCAGACTTTATTTGTAGCAAATAAAATTTCCTAAGAAAAAGTATAATGACTTTTTTTTTTAAATTGAATAGTTAAGCCGCTAGAGATGTAATCTCTTATAAATATATAAAAAAAATTTAAACTCAAGTTTAAAATTATCGAGTAATTACTGAAATAATTAAATTATTTACTCCAATGAGTTCTTGAGAACTCAAATGATTTTCAAGTAATACAATAATTAAATTAGTTCCAGGTAAATACAGAACGGACAAGAGAATTAGTGGAGACTGAATGGGAAAACGGATTCGTTCAAGTATCGGCAAAGGACAACTTCAACATAACTCAAGTATTTAAAGAGTTGTTGGTCCAGGCGAAGGTCAAGTACAATCTGAGTCCAGCATTGAGACGCAGAAGACGTCAATCTTTACCTCCGCCTCAGCATAATTCGCGCACCAGCACCGCCCATGTACCGTCACTTCAACAACTGCAACATTTGCAGCAAATACGCGAGCGTTCCGGCGGTAAAAGAAACTCTTGTATTCTCTCGTAAACTAGATTTTTTATTTTTACATTTTAAATTTATTTATTTACAACAATAAGAAATTACTTAATAAACATAAGTTATTATTTATGACCAAATTAAAATGAGCTTTTCAAAATATTTTCATCTATAGAAGCTTTTAGTTACTTTGAGATATTTCCCGATGCTGAAGAGTGAGAAATATATATATATGTATAACATAACTTGGAGTAATTAATAAATTATTACATTACATAATTAATCTTGACATGTCAATCCGAGAAAATATTTCAAATCATATTTATAATGGTAATAATTAAATATAAATATTGTAAGGGTGGGTAATTATTTATCTGGAGCCTCTTTTAAATAATTAAACGTTAATTAATTAAATATATATGTATATTATGAATAAGTCTTTAAAACTTGAATATATAATGGTTGTTATTTTTTATTTACGCCGATTTACTAGTCAATAAAAAATTAACGAGGCGCAATAATGTCTCTGTAATTTTCTGCTATAAATTTAAATATGTAATAATAAATATATGTAATAAGTATAATATGTAAATTGTGAAAATATATTTATTTCACTCTACAACTGTAAACATATAAATATATATAGTATATGTATTAGGGTGGATAAAAAAAAAATTTGAATTTTCCCGCTCTCGCATTCAAAGTCTGACAAAAAAAAATTTGAATTTTTCCCGCCCTTTTAAAAAATTTGATGGAAAAAAAATGTTGAGAAGTTTGAGTAAAAAAATTTGAGACTGCTTAGAAATTTTGAAAATTTTCAAAATTTGTTTTTCGCGGCAAAATTTAAAAATTACAAAAAATTTTTTTCTAGCCGCAGATTTTTTGAAAGGCGACTGAAGAAAATTGAAATTTTTTTCTAAACTACCCTAATAAATATATAAATATATATATTAGTTGTAATCATAAATTGTAAACTTTTTTTTTTAATTGACATATAAATAAATAAAATACAATCAATAGTAACAGCACATGGAGTATGTAAATAGTTGTAATGACTATTAATGATAATAATAATATTTAAAAATGTCAATTTAAATAATTGGCTGTTTAAATTTTGAAATAAAATTGTAATTTAAATAGTCGTAAAAATATATATATTTGTCTTGTATTGAGGTATTTTTTAATGGACTATCAACTTTTATTGCTTTTACTTTTCACTTTGTGTTTATCATGGGGAGCGTTTTATTAGATCGTTAAAGCGCGAGGAAAATTACGATTGGAAAATTTTAAAAGGTCACAATTCTCTTGCGGCACTTGGTAAATTTACTCGTCAACCTAACCAGGGTTTTGGTTTACTTTTTAACGGATTAATTCATTTTATTTTAAGTTTAATTATAATTTATGGAGGAGGAATAATATTTATTCAGGGTGTTTACATATTTAATTATCTTGTTACTGTTCCACATTTAGTTTTAATTCATGAGGTGAATAAAATTTCATTTTAAATTCAAAAAATAAATTTGTATTTATTTCAAACCTCATAATCCACAAATAGAGATTTTTTTCGAACGCAACTGAAAATTAAAATGCCTCTAACTTCTAAACTAATACTCTAACGATAGTTTATTTTCAGAGAAACAAATTTCGCTAGGATTTGTCTAGGATATCTCTAGGATTTTTAAAGAAAGAAATTTTTCTAAGTTTTCTCTAGGATTTCTCTAGGATTTGTCTAGGATTTCGCTAGGATTTCTCTAGGATTCTCAGAAAAGTCTTGATTATCAGAACATCTGATGAAAAGTCGATTTTCAAAAATCGAACCGAAACCAACAACTTTTTTTTTTTTTAATTTTCAATTTTCATAGCAGGAAGTTTAAAAAATAAAAATAAAAATAAATAAATAAACGACGAATTTGAATTGTTACCGGTTTATTTTTTTTATTATACACATCCATGATAAATTTAACATCTCACTCATTTAAATAATAATTTTTAAAATTTTAAAATAATTTACATTAAAAATGCACGTCTGATATTATACAAAAAATTAAATTTAAAAACACATAATAATTAAAAGTGCTGTATGACTAGTGCACTCAACAATTATCTCTACCGATAATCCATTGATATTTTATTATTTTTGTTAAATTAACAATTTAATTATCAATTTATCATAATAACAATAGTGAAAATAAAAATAAATTAACTACTGAAAAAATATCAACAATTCAATTTAAATAATAAAAGACATTTTCATAAAAAAAAAAATATATATATATATATGTATGTGTATAAATATTAAATTTTGAGTATTTAGTATAAATAAAAAATTTTAAATTAACGAAAAAATGTCTTTTAAATAAAATTTAATACTATTGATTGAATACTCGTTATCATTTGAGTGATAGACGTGAACAAATTGACATCACGTCAATCATTTTAGTCGAGGTACTTCTTAATGATAATTAATTAATTAATTTGTTATTAATATTAACAAGTTATGTACAATCGTTTATTTATCTTTGACTGATTTATTAAATTAATTAATTAGTTAATTAATTAACTAATTAATTAATACTATTATCAAAATACTGATTCCGCAGAGCGCGAAATTTGAATAGGATGAGAAGGACTACGCACTAATCTTTTTTTCGGCAACTTATCGAGCTTTGATAGTAGAGTTGAAAAATCCGGACGTTTATCAGCGTGATAAGCCCAGCAGAGCATTAATATTTCCTGTAATTATTTATTGTTAATTAATCAATTAATTCAATAAATTAAAAAATTCCCAGAGCGGGAATTTTAATTTAAAATTAAAACTGGATTGGAGTAAATGCGGATTTAAATAAAATTTACGTGTTTATAATTTTAAAAAATAATTAATTGATTAAAAATAAATATAAGGACAAGTATGATTACCTTGACCTCACGTGAAGCTTGTAAGTTTGCTAGAGTTTGTTTCATTCCTTTACCGACTTGCCATATTATTGCCTCAGGTGGTTGCCCTTTAAATGGCCACTCTCCGCAGAGTAATTCATACCACACAGTTCTGTAATATTGTTCATTAAATATCATCATACTTTCTCTTATATATCTGTATATACATATACATTTATATGTTAATTTAGTTTAATTTTTTTACTTTAATTAAATAAAAAACAAACCCGAAGGCGTAAATATCAGAGGCTTCAGTAAATGATAATTCTTCTTGATCTCTTGTACGCTGGGGTCGAAGTCTCCGCACTATTTCCGGTGATAAATAACACAGCCAACCGGGTGGAATGCTCAATCCATTACTTTTTCTATATTTAATTAGTCATATTTTATATTTCATTGATTTATTAATTTAGTGTATGATGTAGGTTACGGGTACCAATTTTGGACACTTGAAAAATTTAAATAAAACACGCGATGACAATTTTTAAAATGTCTACTCAGGTACTTTTATCACGCATGTTACAGTAGAAATTTTATTTTTTACTTTTTCAATACCCCATCAAAAATCCATATGGGAATCCAGCCTAGATACCTATGGGGTTTTCGGACTTCTCATATGGTTTCTTGTAGAAATCCAGCGTAGATTCTGATATAGATTCTCACATTCCCTATGGAAATCTACACCATGCTAAATCCATATAGGAATCTATGGAATCCCATATCGATTTTTATATCGATGTCTCATGAGAATCTACAACATTCCAAAACCTACCCATGGATTTTTATATAAATCCATAGACTCCTATATTAATTCCTAAGGATTCTTATATAAATTCATACTTTTTTCAATGGATTTTTATGAATTCCCATGCAATCCCACATGGAATTATTTAATAGGGTAATTGAAATAAAATATTAAATGTCCAAAACTGGAACAGTGACCAAAAATGGTGCTGCGACTAAATTTAATTATTTAATAATGACACTGAAGTTTTCCGAAGTCTGATAATTTTTGGATTTTTTTTCAAACTGATAAATTGCGAAAAAAAAAATATTTACAAAAATTGCACTTAAAGATTTTTTAATTTTCTACAAGTGCATATTTTTTGTCTAATTGATTTGTTGAAAAAAAAAATCAAAAATTAATAATTTACCTGTTACCATAACAAACTTTTGTTACGCTGAATAAACCGAAGTCTGTAATTACGACTTTTCCGGTTTCCAAAAATATATTTTTGCTCTTTAGATCTTTATGAACTATTCCACGTGCGTGAAGGTAACCCATTCCCTACAAAAATAATTTATTCATTTATTCTCTTCAATGTAATTTTTAAACTATTGGAAAATTTTAATTAACAAGAGTTTATTTAATACATGGGAATATTCTATTAATAATTAATAACTAATCGATAATTAATTATAACGAGATTAAATAAAAAAAAATTTAATGCGCGTAATGGAATCAAAATCTCCGTAAAAAATTTCTAAATTTTAATTATAATTAAAATTTTTAATTATTACTTTTACCGTTAATTAGTAGCGAATTTTTTATCACAAATACATAGTTTAATTTTTGTAATGTGATTCGAAATTTAATTAGCATAAAATATTTAAAAAAAAAAAATTTCAAAAAATCTAAAAAATGACAATGATTTTTTTAAAAAATTTATTCCGTAGCTTTAATAGACCGCGTACTTAAAAACATCAATCAGGGGTTTTTCAGCAATTAAATCAATAAAAAATATTTCCAGAATCTCGATTTTTGAATTAAAAATTTAATTACCCAGCATAAATATATTTATAAAAATACTTACCTGAGAAATCTGTTGAGCAATGACAGTAGTTTTAAGCATATTAAACCTGTCCTTTCTCAAATGAATATGAGTAAAAAGCGTCATGCCTTTGCTCATACTAGTGACGATCGCCAAATGCGGAGGTTTCATACAAGCGCCCATGAATAAAATCAAATTTTCATGTCTCGTCTTACGGAATGTCGCAACTTCCAGTTTAAAAGCCTCAAGAGTTTTCTCATTATCCGAGTAGTGATCCATGTTCAGGACCTTGATAGCAACGTCTCCATGCCAGTTGCCCCGGAAGACGGTCCCGAATCTTCCAGTGCCTATCGGGTCCCCGATCTTCAGCTCGTCGTAGGGAATCTCCCACTCGCGCATCGACAAACTGTTCTGCCTCGGCCAGCGACTGTTGTCTCCTGGCTCTCCATCAGAGACCTGGGAGTCCTGGGAGTCGACTCTCACTGGCGTGCGCTCCGAGTCTGTGCTGACACTTCCCGATCCTGAGACACTGACAGTCTTGTCGCTGTCACTGGACATGACTGTGCTGTCAAGTCGATTGTGTCCATCGACCATCAGTGTCTTCTCATTGAGTGTCACGTCAGGAAAATGGAACTGCTGCTTTACCGTCAGCATGTGAGTGCTAGTAGCAGTACTGGTAACATTAACGCTCGTTATTGTTTGACTAGTCGTTTGATTACCCGGCAGTAACGCTGGACTAGAAGGAGTTGAGCTGTTGCAGCTCGAGGTAGTTGAACTTGAGTCAGCACTAGTGAACGGTATGTTTATCGTCGAGTGAGGGTGAGACCGTTTCCGGTCCTTGCGGTTAAGCGAGCTGAGTAAATTTGAAATATGATGATGATGATTCGGTGAAGTAACACTGGGTTTACTTAAAGTCGGCGAAGCATTTGCGAAACTGTCAGCTTGAAGTGTTCGTTTGAATTCGTCGAATAATTCCTGCGGCAGTCCGCAAGAAGGCGGGACCTTTGACTCACAGTCCCGGTGACATTTATACTTACACTCCTTGCACTTCAATCCCGTGCCGATGAACATCTGCTTCTCGCAATAGTCGCACGTGGTCATCATCTTGAAGGTCTTTGTGAACCGGTGGTTGATAATGTGACCCATTCCCCGAGTTACTGTCGGGGTTCGTGGTGACTTGGGTACCTGGAGACTGGTAACAGTTCCTTTGTAACTGTTGTCATCGCTCTCGGCACTAGAATAAGGTGGAGATTTAATGGGACTGCTGATATTCAGAGTATCAGCGATGTTGGCGTTGCTGCTGTCAGACCCCGGCTCCGTTGGCAATCTGATACGTCTCGGATGCTCGGTTTCCCCGTTCTCTAACCGATTTGCCAGCTGCGACTCATGAGATTTCGACTTTGTCAGCGGGAACACCTCAGGCGGTTGATGGCTCTGGTGTTTTTTGCTCGGCGGTGGGGTCGTGGGAAACTTTACATTAGCGCGCGCCTGCTTGCTCAGCAGTGGAGTCGACGGCGGACTGCTGGTGAGACAAATAATCGATGACGACTGGCTCAGAATGTCATTATTTACGTTTATGTTGTTGTGATAAGGAATACTGTCTTCAGATGGCACCGAGCTGCGAGTAGTTCGCGATCTTACGGGTCTCGGAGAAGGTCCACTGCGTAAATGGTGACGATCCCACGAGTCCCAGTACAAGTTCATGTCAGTTTCTTTGTCTCCTTCTAACAAAACGTCAATATAACGGCGTAGATTATGCAGAGCTCGGCAAAGTCTACGTAATTCTTCTTCATGCCGTAAATTATTTTCTCCCAACATCAAACTTAGCTCGCGTTCGGATTTTTCTTTCAGTGCTTCCAGGGTATGGGCTTTGCTGCAGACGCTCTAAAAATATTTTTTTTTTTACAATTAAAATAAATTCAATCATTTATTAATTAATTACTCACGTTTATGGATTCTGGAGTGAGACCAACAACACGTAGCCACTGTGACAATGATGGATACTGTCTCATTTCAGGTGGCAAAGACCCGACAGCTAATTTCGACTTGGTAACAAGTTGTTTTGAATAAAGTTTTATTAACTTCCCCTGAAAAAAAACAAAAATAAAAATGAAATTTACAAATTGATGACAAATTTATTGAAAAAATAGGCTCTTACTTCCAGAGTTCGAATTTCTTGCTGAGTTAATTCAGCGCTAGTCGAACACTTGGTCCTGAGACCTTCTAATCTCTCTGCTGAAATTTCAATCATTGACTGGACGACATCCAGAGCCCGACGTAACTCAGCATCCTCACCCTCCGCCATCGTTTTTATATATATATTTATTTATTTATTTAATAACTAATATATTAATTATTAATGTGTGTTGCCTGCATCCAGGCACCAACAAAATAAATCACTTAACAGACATCATAACCTTCTGCCAGCGCAGTTAAACCTCAGGACTACTAATTATTTAAATAAATAAACGTTAATAAAGAGCTAACCACCTCGAGCACTGGTATTTCCTACGGTAACCACTTATCAACATTGACAACCATCTTGGCGGTCTAATCAGTGACGTCAAACGATCAGTAAATCACCCGACGTCGTCCGAGCGATTCCGACTCTCTCCCGTCAGCTCTTTCTCCTCCTCCTCGTCTTCTTCTCGAGCCAGACACCCACCGTTCGAGCGACCATAACCTAGTTCACTATTTTTTATAATAAATTCTGCTGAGAAAAAGTGTCGGAGTTTTTGCAAATTCAAATTTTTTTTTTTTCGCGCGCTTTGTTAATTTTTTTATATTTGAATATTTATCGGAGATCCGGCTCCGGAATCGACTTCAGAGTGACAAGTGTCACTGAGTGACACGAGACATTAAATAAATAATAATAATAATATATATAAAATATAATAATAATATGAAAGTTATCAGTTAACATTTCGAACTCGTGACAATAAGCAGCAAAAGTTGTTAAATATTTTTGGGTTGAGTTGGACCAATTGTCAATGGACATTTGCTCATTACCTAGTTATGTATTCTGTAAAATTAAGTTATGTGTCAATGTCTACCTCGTGGTTATCATTTAAAACGTGACATCTCATCATTCTGTCATTATTATTATCATTATTATTTATATTTATAATAATTGCTGGTGATAAATGATAAGATTAGATTTAAAAGTAGATTGAATAATATTAATATATTTTATATTTATATAATAAATTTAATTTTTAATTACGGGTATAGTTTTATTTTTATATTTAATTAGAAATGGTGAATATTGATAAAATAAAAGAGACTTATCCACTGCATTGGCTGGTTTGGAATAATGATTACCATCAGCTTGATACTGTATTGTCAACTAATCAGGTAATTTTTATCACCAATAATTAATTACTTTATTATTTAATTAATTCAAGGTAATTTATTGCTGCTAATTTATTTGACAAGGTCGAGAGATGAAAAGAATGGAGCAGACATGCCAAATTTAAAATTTTTTAAATTCAAAAAAAATGCGCATTTAAAAAATTTCAAAACTAACAAGTGCATTTTTTATAAATATTTTTTTTTTAATTATTTATAATTTTAAATTTGTCTGCTAAATTCACTCATGGTCTAAAGTTGGTTTAAAAATAAAAAATTTTTTTTGTGAGTTAATTGTCTTAATTATTGCGAGTTATTATAATTATTATTCGTGCTGATGGATGTGGACATAATTAATTATTATGCTTGTGTGGGTAAGTGGGATTTGAAGCCGTATTTGCTGGGAAGCCGTATGAATTTCAATGATAAATTTATTATTAATGTTGAATTTAAATATATTTGACTGTAATGTCATTGGTGATTGTTTGTTTTATTGCTAGGTAATTAATTAATTGATGAATTGTTTATTAATTTCCAGCATGACAAAGAGAAACATGATGCTAGAGGCAGGTCGCCTTTGATGCTGGCGGTAACGCTGGGTTACAAAGAATCTGTGGAGGTTTTGTTAAACCACGAGGCTAATGTTTATACAGAAAATACGCAAGGATGGAGTGGTAATTATTTATATATACAGAAAAAATATTTATCGAGTTAGGAAAATATTTTGGAAGACAAATGTCTTCGGGAATCAATTCAAGATTTTTTTGAGCCACGTGGAATCAAAAATGAGAACTCTAGATCATTAAAAATTGAAATGAAACTTTTGACATCTCGATGACGTCTAGTATTTTGTGTAAAATAGCAGCTTTAATTTTACGTCATCGAGATATTATCAAAAGTTTAATTTTAATTTCTGAGTTGAAACTCTGGTTTTCTAGGTTTGTTAAAATTTTCTTGACTCGGTCGAGATTTTTTTCTGTATATTTATTATATTGAGAATGAGATTTATCACTGAGGATTGATTTCAGTGGTCCAGGAAGCAACGGGTACAGGTAATCCAGAGATATTGCAAATGGTATTGGCACGCAGAGACTATCAGAGATATTGCAATCGGATTGATGGAATCCCTGAATTACTTCATAAGTTAAAACAAGCACCGGATTTTTATGTTGAAATGAAATGGGAATTTACTAGTTGGGGTAATTTATTATTTTAATTTTAATGATAATTATTTATTAAAATAAAATATATTAATTTTCAGTTCCCTTGGCATCGCGTATGTGTCCCAGTGATACTTACAAAGTATACAAACAAGGAAGTAATGTAAGAATAGACACCACATTACTGGGTTTCGATCACGCGAATTGGCAACGCGGTAATCTCAGTTACGTCTTCAAAGGCCAGAGTAAGTATTTATTTTATCAAATAATTAAATATTTTATTTGCATGTAATATTTTAATTTTTATTAAAAAAAATTTACTTTACATGCATTGAAATTTCACACGTTTTATTTATTTTGTCTGTTACTTTATCTCTGCATTGTCTTTGTCTTGCTTACAATTTATGAAATTTAATGGAAGACGTACCAAGTGCACCTGTGACTATTAGGTGCGATCGAAGTTATGTCTTCCGCATGGTTGGAGATACACCAGGTGATTTAGTACCCGATAAAAAAAAAAATATTTGATCTACAGCACAGCCCGTCCTTTTAATTTTAATTATTGCTGTATATTTTACTGTAGATATTGAAGTAGGATATAAATTAATGAATTAATTAAGTGATTTAAGTAATTTATAAAATGATTTATTTAATTAAAGATGACGGCGCTACGATGATGGAAGTGGACCATGAGACACGAAAAGTCTACGTCGAGCACATGAAATTAATAGACGACGAAAATGTCCAGCTGATGGCGCCCTCCGAGGAAGGAATCGTCGCTCGACTGACCAATCCGATAGTTACGACCTACGTTGACACGGACAAAATAAGTTTCGAGAGAAACAAAGCCGGGATATGGGGGTGGAGGTCGGACAAAAGTGAAGTGATTAATGGCCACGAGTGTAAAGTCTTCAGTGCCAGTAATGTCGAATTGATCACTAAGACACGTCTTGAACATTTGTCTGAGGCAGATAAAGTACGGAGCCATACACCCCGTACTCCACTTCAATCTTTCCTAGGTATTGCTGAACAACAGCAGGAAGAAAATGGCGGTGCTACGTGTAGCGTGAGTTTAATTTACTTTTTTTTTTTTGTTAAAAATTTCCGCAGCATTTTTTTTTTTAAATTTAATTGAAGCTTGCCATGAGATATTTTTGTATAGGAATAAGATTTTTTAAATGAATTGAGTCGAATTTTTGATATTACGACGAAAATATTGGTCTTATTAAAAAAATTTTTGAACGAAAGTTGTAGGAAATTTAATTTTATAACAAAAATGTCTCTTATGATTTTATTATACAGCCAATATTTTCACCGTAATTCGACAATTAAGATTCATAATGAACGATTTAAATTTTTGTTAATTATGAAAATCTTAATTTTGAAATTACGGCTTTCGTATTAGTCCTAAGAAAAAATCATAAGAGACATTTTTTTTGTAAAATTAAATTTCCTACAACTTTTGTTTGAAAACATTTTTGATAAGAGTAATATTTTCATCATAATTCAATTAATTACAGGAAGAATTTATCAATGTGGGAAATCATTCAAACATAACTCCCGAAGAATACTTCGACCCGGATGTTGATCTAAATGGCCGCGACATCGGGCGACCTAAAGAAGTCAACACCAAAATTCAAAAATTCCGCGCGACTTTGTGGCTGTCAGAAGAGTATCCACTGAGTCTTCAGGAACAGATCATGCCGATCGTTGACCTGATGGCGATATCCAGTACCCACTTTGCTAAACTAAAAAATTTTATTCAAATGCAACTGCCTTCAGGTTTTCCCGTTAAAATCGGTACGAATAAGAAAATTTAAATGCAACCGAGTTTCCTTTTAACACAAATTCGTTTTTTTTTTTTTTTACTAGAAATTCCACTGTTCCATGTGTTGAATGCGAGAATAACCTTCGGGAACATCTTTGGACTAGACCAGGAAGTGCCGCACGTGAAGAGGATTCAAGAAGGCACCAGGACAACGTGCGTCGTTGATGATATTTGCTTCGAAGCACCACCAGGTTACATAAAACTCGGCGCGCTCGATCGTACGCAATTCAGTATTGAAGAGGAAGATGATCTTCTGCAATTCGCTATCCAGCAGAGTTTGCTCGAGGCCGGCAGTGAAAGAGATGAGGTCGATATTTGGGAAGCTCTGAGAGCCCAGAAGCCCTCACGACCGACAACCCCGAATTTGCTGACTGAAGAAGAACGTCAGCTTCAAAGGTATTTATATAAATGATATATTTATTTACTGCATGCTTTATTTAATTGTTTAATTGTTTTGCATGGTTTCAATTTAATCATCAGTCAGGTGGGTCTGTTCTAATTTTTTTTTTTTCTTTTTTAATTAATTTTTTTTCCAACGAAAATTCCATGATTGATTTTAGTTACTCACAGGAAGTGATCTATATATTTACTTATATATTTTTAGAGCAATCCAGGAGAGTTTGGAGCTCTACCAAGAGACTGCGGAATCTCTTGGCGAAAACGGGAGGACAAGTTCTAGGTCAAATATTATAGACGGGCATGAGATTGGGAATAATGAACTCATTGAAGATCCAACTGCTGATCAATTGAAAATAGCGATGAGACTTTCAGAACAGCAGCAGTTAGAAGACGAACAGAGACGACTGCTCGAAGAAGAAACTTTTCGTCAGGTGCTTGAACTTTCGCTTACTGATAAATAATTTAAGTTTTTACTTAGGAATTTATAATACTGGATTTTTATTAATAAGGAGGCCAAACTATTATGGTATTGAGATCTTCCTTAAAGGAAAAAAAAAAAAAAATAAAAAAATGATTGATAATTAATATGTTTAAGTAAAAAAAAATAATCTTTTGATTACGATGCTTTTAATAAGCGTCTGGATAAAATGGCTGCCGATAATTAAAATTTTATACTGCGATTAGCAAATATAAAAGTTAATAAATAATAAATAAATTAACATCTTATATAATAGATAATTTAAATAAAAGTATCAGAATGTAGCTTAGGTATGAACGAATTGAAGATTTTATTAATTTCTTAAATTAAATATTTTATATGGGAGTGATGCGAGTAGCTCACGGATTCATGATAATGATAATAAGTATTATTATTATTATTGATAAATAATTTGGAAGGTGAATATCGATAATGGTGTCGCGTGAATTCTAATTGATTGAAAGTAAATAAAAACTAATGTGTAAGTTACCGCTAATTGTCAATGTAATTGACGTAAATCACTCATTAAATAATTCTTTATTTGAAAATAAAAGTCTGTTTATTTTACCCTGATTCATTTTCAAGTTATTTTTTTTAGTTTAGATGAGCGAAGAGAGAGAAGTTGGAATGTGCGCGTAAAAATTGTGAATTTTTAAGTAAGTAATTATTTTTAAAACGAATTTTTTAGTTTTTATAAATATGAAAAAAATCTTTTAATTTGAAATTTTTGGGCACATTCCGAAATGCGCCGCGAGTTGCTGAGTTGATTATGCATTTTTATTAATTATTTTTATTACTTACGTAGTAAATTTCAATATTTAGAAATTAAATTATTTGAAATCCAAGGAAACTAAAAATCGTACGTCAAAATAAAATGGCGGTAAAATATCTTAGAAAAATATTTAAAAAATAAAAAGAAACACTTGAGTGCTTGAACAAACCTTGGTGGGGAAATAATATGCAGAAGGGTGTCCTAATACACTTGGAGATTTAATTGAAATTGCTCCAAGTGTATTTCAGCTAAAAAAACGTCACTTAACTGCTATTTCCTCACCAGACGATGCCAGATGAGTTTGATCAAGAACTTGGAAGGTATCAGCATCAGCAATTCACAACACTTTACACTAGCACTGAACACTTAACACTTAACACTTCCACTGAACTCTCAACAACTACACTGTAGACACTTTACACAATTTAAATTTTACAAACACTGCACAATTTAATTAAACTATGAGCAAAAAACTTGAAATATAATTACGCGATACCTCTGCAATACTGTGCTTCAATTCGAACGTAAAGAAAGATTTCGACTACAACTGCCGTTTTCGATTATACTGGCTGTCGCTATCAAACCGTCAGTTGATACCAAGCAATCGATTTTGCAATCATTCGACCTCCCCCACTTTAGCAAACATTTGAACGTCGAATACTGCGTCGCGCAGTGGCGCCATCTTGGCGCGAAATTTAAAAATTTAAATTTAATAATTTTATTAATTCGACTAAAAAATATGCTCGAAATTTTTTATTTTTATCAATAATTCATTAATTATTCTTATGACTTGCATGATGAATTTAAATAATTGAAGAATAAATTATTAGAAATTGGAGAAAAATTAAAAATCGTATGACAAAATAAAATGGCGGCAGAAAATGACACAAAAATATTGTAATATTAAAAAAAAAACACTTGAGTGTTTGAACAAACCTTGGTGGAGAAATACTATGCAGAAGGGTATCCTTATACACTTGGAGATTTGATTTAAATTGCTCCAAGTGTATTTCAGCTAAAAAAACATCACTTAACTGCTATTTCCCACCAGACGATGCCAGATGAATTGGTTCAGGAACTGGGAAGATATCAGCATCAGCCATCAGCAACACATCACACTAGCACTGAACACTCAACACTACACAAGCACTGAACACTTCACTACACCACAAATACTTTGCACAATTTAAATTAATAAATAAATTTTACAAACACTGCACAATTTACACGACGCCAGAATACTGGGTTCCATTTCAAACGTAAAGAAAGATCTCGACTACTGCTGCCATTCCCGATGATACTGACTGCCGCTATTGGGCCGCCAGTTGATACAAAGTAATCGATTTTGCAATTCATTCTTCCTCCCCCCACTTTAGCAAATTTTAACGACTACCGTGATGCGTAGTAGCGCCATCTTGGCGCAAAATTTAAAAATTGAATAGTGTTATTGAAATGTATATATGTCAGTAATGACATTAATTAGTCGAAGTTTATTTGAAATTTTTTATTTTTATTAATAATTTATTAATTATTCTCATTACTTGCGCGGTAAATTCAAATATTTGAAAAATAAATTATAAGATATTGGAGAAAAATTAAAAATCATACGATAAAATAAAAGGGCAGCAGAATATAAAAAATTTTTTAAATATTAAAAAAAAATACGCATGTGAATGAATGAAAAAAAAAATTCCTGTTTGATAATTAATTTACTTATAAAATTTATTTAATTGTTACATTTGTTTATTTGTAGTCACAAAAATTTATTTATAAATCGTCAATTACATTAACGAATTTTCAAGTTGTCCTTCAATTACTCAAACTCTGACTGAGCCCTGAAAAAAAAATTATATTCATAAAAAAATATTCAAAACATCGGTTGGCACAAAAAGTAAATAATTAGTTCCCAGTAATTAATACTAATTAATTTAAAGTAATAAATATTCAAAAATGTTAACCAATAAAATGAATACTGAACCTTTTAAAAATAGTTTCCAGTATATTAGCACTTTTTTGAAAACGTTTTTCATTTTTCTGTGCCTGTTGGTGCCATTTACGTCTGACCGAATTCCAATGCAACCGATGACTTTTCATCAAAGTTTCTTTAGACTTCAAAGTTTTTCCTTCCTGAATAAAAATCAATAAATAAATAAATAAATGTAGACTATTAATGATCTAATACATAATACTATTAATGATCTAATTACATAATTAAGATCAAGTTTTTCTTTGGGCTGCGGAGTTGGCGACGGGATCCGATTCCTCGGGAAAGCTTCTTCAGCAGGTTTAGGTAAAGGCAAATTGAAAACATCCCTTAATTCACCATTTGAATCCTCAAGATTATGATCTGTGTGAAGCTCGTCGACTATTTCAGGACTAGGAGTCCTGACTTTTGGTACTAGGTTTGGATTTCGCGGTTGATTTGCCAACCAGGCACGACAAATTGGATACAGCGGAGTGTCTTCGCGAAATTGCGCTAAATCTACACTCCTGTCAAATAATTTCATGACATATGTGTGGTGGAATAACTGATCAGCAGGCAATTGCTTGCGTCTTTTTATTTTGCGTGTTGGTGGAGGTTTCGATCTGTAAAATAAAAAATTAAAACATTTTATTTTCTGAGACTTGATATTTCAATCGGAATGATAATCAAATTATTGACAGTAATATATAATTAAAAATAATAATTATACCAACTTTTTAACTGGTGTCGGCTTCATTTCTGGTGGTGGAACCTCGTCTGCGGACTCTGCTGATGATCCTTCGTCGCTATTGCGTAGCAGTTCTCGTAAGGCTCCTTTTAGACGATCACGTGCAACCAATACTTCATTATCATCTAATTTATTTAATTTATTATTTAACAAAATTACTTATATTTTATAATTACAATAAATAAATAATTAAATAAAATAATAAACTCACTTATCTCATCTTTAACTTCTATTTTAATACTTTTTGCTGATACGTTTTGTATACTGCGTTTTTTACCCATTCTTTAATACACTTTACTATTTTTTTTTTTTTTTTAATTTATTTATAGTTACTTTAATTATTTTTGAAAATTACTGATGACTGCACAAACAATAGAAATGTAATTTGCAGGTTATGTTTTGAAACCCGGACGCCATTTGCGCGCGTTGATTTGAAAAGAGCGCCATCTCTATTTCAAATATTCCCGCGCTTTTATTTAAAATTAGTAAAATTATTTTCTGTATTGGTATTTATTTTTAGTGGCTAGTATGGTCACTAGGCGGCCTATTAAAAATTATTTCTCGTACAGAAAATTTTCAAATTTTAATTTTTAAATGGAAAAGTGTAAAGTTGAATATTTTCGCCATTTCAGATATTTTTTTCAACAATTTAATTAATAAAATAAAAAAAACTAAAAATATGCCCATGTAGAAAATTTAAAAAACTACAGGCGCATTTTTTTGAAATTTTTTTTTTTTAATTTATGGTTTTAAAAAAAATTCAAAAATTATTCGACTTTGATTAATTTTAATATCATGATTTTTTTTAATTTTTACCGCGTAAAAGTTTGAAATATTTGTAAATAAATAAATAATTTAAAAATAGTCCATTAAATTTTCAAAAATTAAAATAATTCAGGCAGCAAAGAAACTTAAATTTTTTTTTTTATTCAAATTTGTTTTCATATCAATGCCTGAATTTTTTTTTCTCCTCATTTTATTTTACAAAAAAAAAATCAGTCACAAGTCGCCATATTTTCGCGCACTTATAATTTCCACGAATGACAGCGGCGGATTCGAATTCTGTTATCAGGAAGTGAATAGAGCATGAACCTTAACACAGGATCTGGTTTGTTATCAAACGGAGGCGCGAGTGTTGTGTCAGTATATTAATGCCGTGAGATTCATCTCTGTACAGGCGGTCTCTCTTGGAAGTTTGTGCTCTGGTAATTTGTTTTTCCCATCTGCTCAGAGAGCCAACGGAGAAGGTATTATCTGTTATTTAACTCAACAAAGTGAGACAATATACATAACACATATTCCCTCACCCTCATCATCTGTTAGTATCTATATAAAAAGAGAGTAGTATGGTTGTATTGTAGGTAAACGGTAAATTGTGTGACACGGTGTGCGCTCCCGGTAGGATCGATCTACGGAAATTCTGCGGATTCGCCGCAGTAAGAACGTGAGCTGTTCTTTGGCTTCTGAAGAGAAGACGTCTAAGATACGACCATTTAAGAAACTGGGTAACAATTTTCGATACTTATTTTCAAGTGATTTGTTATTAAATACTTAAAAATTTTAATAATTTTTTGTTTTTTTTTTTTTTTTTTCGTTAGAACGTTTCGGAGCCAACGGGTTGGGGAAGACGTCACTGGAAGCTGGAGCCAGTGTCAGAGTAAGTCATAGCCGGAACAGATTTAGAGACGAGTTGGAAGTTGAGTGAGTGATTTGGTAATTGGAGCACTCGAGATTGGGAAAATAAGTAGAAGGATGTCAGTTGAAAGGACGTAGAACCAGAGTATCCATCAAGGGTGTTGTCTGGTCCTCGTGTGTCTCCTGACCGTTGGGGCGTCGGTCCATCCAATCTTTCTGTTTCAATAGCTCGTGTGGTGGCGTCTGTGTCGGGGTTGACTGTCGTCGGTGGTGCTGGCGTCGAACGGTCGCGCAGACGACGCGCGTCCGTCGACGGAGCCAGGTCGTAGTACTGGCTGGCTACTGGTGGTGCTGGTGCTGGTGGTGGTGGTGGTTGGGGTGTCGCATAGGAGGCCAAGTTTATATGGACCAAGGTGCGCCGTGTTCCGTGTTGTAGCGAGTGGAACACTTGGTATACTGTCAAGCTATAACGCTGAATCTTTTATTAAATAAATAAGTGAGGATCCAGAGGTATCGAGGTGTGACAGCAGCCCCATGCAGGACAAGTCATCGCAATATTTATTGGAGCCTGCTAATGATAGACAGGATGCTGAGTGAAGTTGGTCATCTTCTTGGAAGTTTACGTCGTAGGTAATACGGCATTCTCTGGTGGGTCAACAGAAATTATACTGGCCAATTAATTCTTCAAGAGCGTTGATGGTTTGTTGCTGTATAAACTCTAGGACTTGATCATCGATACCGATTGCCACCGATATTGCTGGGGTCAAGAGACAAGAGACGCACAATAATGCGACGTCGTGCCGCATTCACTTTTTAATAAGTGCCAAGTGGGACGGTCCCGAGACCTGCTGGGATATGACGTAATGGCAAGAGAGGTAAAAATGTGATAAAAAATTTACTATTATTGAATTTTTTAATTATTATCATTATTGTTTTATTTTATTTAGTTTTTCTTTGTCGGTAAAATAAATAAGGGCAGTTATGAAATTTAGTGGTGTGTAATTTGAGGCATGGGTGTGTGTAAAAGTGTGTGATTGACAGAAGAAACAAGTTAATGTGGGCCATAAAAGCACCCTGTCCCAAATAGAATCTGACGTGACCTAGTTTCCCTCGCCTGGTAGATGACCCCGTGACACGGCGGCCGTTCGAGTTCCCTGATTGAACGTGCACCAAGGGAGTAAGAGGGAACGAGGGGACTGGTGGCAGTGGTGTGGGAGGCTGGCCTAGGATATTGGGGACGGCAACCTCCTCCTTCGGCCCGTGACCCTTTTTTTTATATATACACACACATATATATATATATATTTCTATCTTTTTCTCTTTCTTCGGGTTCTTGTGCTCCGTATACTCGTACTCTCTCGCGCATCCGGCGTAATCCCGAGAAAGGAGGACCGCGGAGACACGGCGGAGACGCGAGAGGTGAGACGCGAGAGACGGGGGCGGTTGTGATGATGGTGGACCCCTCCTTCAGCGTTTTTCATTACTCTAAATCCAGGAAATGGGCGCAATGCCTTTTTACCTTTTGGCAGCGAGCATTAGCTTCCACTATCAGACGAAATCTAAAACTACTCTCCTCATAAATCGATACGTCCTTCACATTTCACGATTTACGACCTCGTGGAATGTTTATTCAAAGAATAAAACACATTTATATGCATATATGTACATATATATTATTTCGTTCATCTCTCTCTCTCTTTTTTTAATTTTCCCTCGAGATGAGCTTTGTTCGTTTTGTCAAGTGGAAAATTTTACTCATGATTTACGCTATCATCCCCTAAGTACTACCAAGACACTTGACTATGTATTATGCTAGTCTTTATTCTTCATCATCTTTTTCATTCTCTTTACTTTTCACTCATCCTCATCCTCATCCTCATCCTCATCCTCATCCTACTTCTCCATCTTTATATCATATCATATCCACATCCACATCCACTTCCCCATATCTCTTATCCTCGAACTCTTATTTTCTCAATACGTTAATTTAACGAGTATAACGTTCCTTTAAAGAATGATTGAATCAGGTCAGTGTTGTCGACCATAAGTTGCGCTTGCGTCTGCGCCGAACCAGTCTAGCGCCACCCTGTTGAAAACGCGGAACGACCCAAACATAATTTCGTCCTAATCCTCCTTCATACAACCCCTCCAGCCTCTCAACCCTTCTTCAGCCTCCGTCGCATCGCCCGTATTTTTTTTTTTCTTATCCATCCGTCCAATGACCTATTGCGCTAATACTTTAACTCATAAGCTAATTTACCCTACAAATTGAATTCCGTCCAATCAAACTCAAGTCTGTTTCCTCCCTCAGGTCTTCGGAAACACTACTCCGAATAAAATTCGCTGTTTATTTTCCCTGGTGGCGTTTAAATGCCGATTCGCTGGTCAAATAGACGACGGACTTAACTCGTGGCCAAGATATCTAATGTGAAATATAAATTTAATAAGAGTACAATATAACCGTGGAAAACAGGTTGGGCGAGGGCTGACAGTCTGTACTCAGTAGAAGAGAGAGGATGTTCATAGCACGTAACCGCTTCTCTGCTCTGCTCTGCTCTCAACTACTCTCGTTCGATAACGCATTCCGCCCATCCGGGGACCTGCCACTTAGACGCCGCTTTTCTTTCCCACCCAACGACGCCTTGTTCACCTCAACTGCACCACACATCCACCCATTTATAAATTATTTATTTATTTATTTATTTATTCCGCCATGTTATGTTACGCGCTTACTTATTTCAAATATTAAATTTAATCTAAATCCACTCGAGATGACACAAGAGCTATCTATCATAACTCTTACATGGGAACTTGTCGACTCGATATAAATTACATTAGACATATTTGACCGAGCAATTTATGGATGCCTCAGGTACACGACAATAATCTATAGAGTGTAGGCCAGTTGGTTATATGTATTTATAAACCCAGGGAATAAAGCGCGCGTCTCATCCAAGTCTCGTTTGCCATTCGGTCCGACTCGTGTGTGCATAATAAAAACTATGGGGTAAAATTGCCACGACCCTCAGCATCATCAGTGCCAGCGCACCGGCATCGAGAGAAAGAGAATCCGATATAGCGAAGATAAAATTAAAGAGAGAAGGAGAGTTAATATGCAGGGTAAATTAGCTTTCCGTTGACCCGGTATGGACACTCTATTTAACAGCCATCCGATTATCTGATGGATGCTGCAGGAATACCCGAGTCGATTATTCCAAGAGCAACCTTATTTTATTATTATTGTTTATATTTTTTTTTTTTTTTTTTATTTTTACCGCAGTTTATCTAGTGACGCTGTCACTGTGGTATAAATACTAAATGAAAGTGTATTTTTATGAGCAGGAGTTACGGAACAAGAGACCTTTCAAGATATGGGACAGCTGGCGCAACGTACGGAAGGGTCTAGTCGTAAGCAATTTTGAGGAGCTTCTACACCGAGGTAAATATTGATAAAAATTATAATTATAAATATTTAGTGGAGATAATTGGTGATGGGGGTGGTGATAATGGTAATAATTGAGTGTATTATCGACAGGTAAAGAAAAGTTGGGCGTGCCACCGAACGAAAATGTGTCCCTGGTGCTAGAGTCTGACGGAACACAGGTCGAGGACGGGGAATACTTCAAGACCCTAGCGAACAACACAATCCTGCTGTTACTGCGGCATGGCGAGCGCTGGTGTCCAACAGGCGTCGACATCATCCGCGCAGGTACTGCTACTACTTCACTGGAACCCTGTTACCAAGATCACAAATCTGATGGTCTGATGTACGACAACAGGAATTGCAAAAAAAAATTAGCTAAAAAACAATATTTGTCTTTCACAGCAATATCAGCAATACCAAAAATAGTTTGTGAGACTATCCATGCCCTGGAGTTGCACGATGAAACGCCCTCGTGGAAAATCATGGACAACAAGGGACGTGTCACGGTGGTGCTACATTGGGACCAGCGCTCGTCAACATCCTCGTCTTCCGGAGCTGGACAATCACAACAGCCCCCGGTTCAGCAACCAAAATCATCAGATCCAACGAGTTCTAAATACTCACCAACTAAGAAGGCTGATTTAAGTGGACCCGGTCAACGTCCATCCCTCGTGATACAGACGAGTTTGGACAAACTTGGTTACGACAAAACGGGACATGTGGCAGAGCTATTGCCGCCTCGCTACAGTAGCCCCCAAATCACTGTGATAAATCATGACGATATGGTGCAAAAAAGTTTTACTAGTCCGAGTAATAGTACGTACGTTGGTGTCACTACTGGGACTGGTGGTGCTCCTGGTTCTGGGCCTGGTCCAGGTGGCGTAGGTGCTAACTCACACTCAGGTATGACTGGTCGTCTTGTTAAGCAGGGTACCAATTCATTTGAAAGCAGTTCAACCATTCATATCCATACGCCCGAGTGCTCAAATCGTATCCACCAGCCAGTGACACGTAACGGCAGTCCCGTAAACGGTACCGACGGTAACAATACCAGCGAGTGTGACTTTCACTGCTGTGCATTGCACGAGGAGGGTCGACGTATTGCTGTACACAAATCAGTTGCTACCTCACCTATTCAGGACCAACATTCGGTCCAGCGCGATCAGCACCAGCAGCAGACTCAGACTCAAACGCCTTCTCCGCAGCCGCCTTCCTCTCTCTCGGACGGAACTCGACGCCCGGGGATGGTGAAAGGCCACGTCAGGTTTCGTGACACCGCGGAGGAAGAGTCATCGTCTCCTCGAAACTCGGGCTTTCACATGCATCATCATCATCTCAATAACCATCATCAGGAACACGACAGCTCCGAGTCCGAGACCGAGAACACGATAATGGAGGACGAGATCGTCACTTCCGAAAAGTTTTTGCTGCTGATCGACCAGCTCACTGTCGACCAAAAGCACCATCTGAGCATCAAAGACATCGGGATTATTTTGGAGAGACTGAGTTCGAAAATTCTCGATGTCGAGAGACTCGACCGGGAAAGCGAAAGTGAAGAATGCTACAATTGGACCATTAAAGCTATTATACGTGGTGACGTCCTGAGGGAACTTGGGGTTATTTATAATGGTAATTATTATGCAATCAGCGAACATCCTGGTTACAAAGAAGAGTCTGAGGAAAATAATGAAGACAATGAAGAAGAAGAAGAAGATCGTCTTTAATAATCCTGTTTTTTTAGGTACAATATATATTATTTTTATCTTTCTTTTTGCATTTTCATACCTTTTTTATCGATTTATCATATTAATTATTAGTAATAATAATAATAATTATGATAATGATATTGATAATGATAATTGTCGTCGGTACGGAACACTCGCACTTTTTCTGGCTCCGACTGACTTTATTTAACTAAATCCAACTAATTTTATCAAAATTATGGTAATACTGATGATTATTATTATTACCCGCAACTAAAATTTTTAACTTGATCTTGGATCTACGATTGATCTATTGCAGATCCACGAATATTGTCTCTGATAGATCTCTAACGAGTTTTTCGAGAAACAATATCATACTTTTGGAAAAATTTTTAAAAAACTCAACTTGCAATTAGTTTCGATAAACTAATTATTGATCTATGATCTATGGAACTGCCATCGAAATTTTATGATAATTTTTTTACAATTGATCTATAGATCTTTCATCTAAAGTATATTCAAGTATTTGTCTAATTTTGATCTACTAGATCCAGATTTCTCAAACAATTGATCTAATAAGATCTCCTTAGATCATAGATCTATTCAGATCTACTCCTGTAGATCTTTATAGATCTCAGTTTCTAAAAATTTTTAAATAAAATTAAAATTTTTACTAATTGATTTCTTTTTTTGTGATCTATGTAGATCTACATAGATCTATAACTAATGAGAAAAAAGATCTATAGATCTAAATAAAAAAAAAGATAGATCTAAATTTTCTTCTCTAGCACACTACGCTAGATCTATAGATCATTTGTAAGTAATCTATCATACAGAAAATCGATCTATTAAAAATCTAAGGATCTATGATAGATCATAGATCAATAACTGGATCATTCGAGATTTGCAGCTTAATACTTTTCAAAGGATTTACCAAAAGTACGTGATTATTTCTCCAAAAAAATATATCAGAGATCTATAAAAAATCATTGATGGATCGATAGATCATTTGTACTTGAGATAAATTTATTAATTTTTTATCGGGTACCAATATATTGAAATTTTTTAGTTATTTATCTAATGTTCTTACGGAAAAAAGGACTAAAAAATCCATCTAAAATAAATAACGATACTTATAAACCTTAGATCTAATGACGGTTGTTAAACATGTACTTATTATTATTATTAAATTAATTAATTAATTAATTAATTATTATTATTATTGAATAGTATTATGTATACTTGTAGGAAACATTTTGGGATACGGATGCTCTCCGTAACCGTCCACGACACTGCCCTATCTTAAAAAAAAAAAAAAAAATAAAATACATATGAATATATTAAAGAGTTGAAAATCCTCAGAGTGAATACATAAATAAATAAATAAACAAAGATGGTTCTGAATAATGAATAATAAAATATAAATAAAGAAAATGTGGGTATAAAACCACTCAATTATATTACGTAATTATAATTATTATATATATTCACACTCGCTCGTTTTCATATAAAATGATGTTGTTCAATATTTTTCAAAAAGCTTTTACTTGACACTGTTTTCTGGCTTGTTATCTTGTTGTTTATTAAAAAAAAAAAAAAAATAGTATCATTATCGAGATAAATATTAATATTGATATTGATTATTATTAAATAAGATAATTATTAATGTTTTAATGAATATTTATGTATTAAAATAATTTTTTGATTTTGAATTGTAGATTTTTTTGACTGGTGGCAAGTCATTTATTTTGTGTAATTTAAAAAAAAAAAAATTGATGTATGAAAGATAATTTTTTTGAATTTTAAAAAAATTAATTGATGATTTTTGTAGATGGGGAGGGGGTAGAAAATTTGAAAATAAATTTTTAATTAATTGGAGATTAATTGAAAAATTTTTCGAATAAAGAAAAATATCAGTTTAAAAAATCTACAAAAATAAATTTATTTGCAACAGTAGTTATATATATATATATATATATATATATATATATATATATATATATATATATATATATATATATGTATGTTTAATTATTTGGTAACATAAAAAATAATTTCAATAAAATTTGATTAGAAATGAAAAAAAAAATAAATCGGATTTCATTGAAATTTTTAAATTATAAAAGTTAGCGAATTATCAATAAAATTATAATTTACTGCTCTTCGGGGTAACGAGGGTGGATAAAAATGAGTGTTCAAACGATGTTAATTATTAAAAAAAAAAAAAAAAAAAAGAAAAAACACAAAAAAACGTAAAATAAATAAAGAAATGCGCGGGATTGTCGGTGGCGTGCTCGAAGAGCCTTCGCGGCCCATAAGAAATAAATAAAATAAAATTTAAAAAATAAAACTAAAAAAACACACAACGTATGAATTTGCAATTTTAATATATTTCTATTCTAAGTATATAACGCATATACCCAAGTAGCGATTCACTGTCGTAAGATGAGTTCGTTTAGACTTGAGAGATGTAATAATTAAATAAATTAATTAAAAAAGAAAGATGGAGAAAAAAATGCATAATTACATGCAAATTAAATTGTAATGAATGTTTGTTCGAGTGAGTAAATAAATAAATGAATGTGACTATTTATTATTTAATAATTGATAAGTAATGAAATATAATTTTTGGCGGTTAATTTAAAAAAATGTAATTATTGATAGTAATAATTTAAATTTAATTTGAAAATTGTTAAAAAATTTTTTATTATAATTAAAGTGTATTTTTTTTCTTTTGAATTTATTATTAAAATATAAATAAAATGAATTTTAATTATAATAAAATATTTTCAGTATTATTTTGTGCCAAAGTTTGTTAATAAATTTTTTTAATTTAAAATATCAATAAGTAAATGAGGAAAGAATTTAAACAACTCACAATCAATTATTATTATTATTAAAAAAAAAAAAGGTTTAAATAAAAATGTAAGTTTAAATGGACTTAAATTCTCTCATTTAAAATGAATGGACGTTGGAATCTTTTCATAAAATGTTTTTCTTTGTAAAGAAAATATAAGAGAATATAATAGAGGAATTAAATTTAATTCCTCACTGTGAGATCTGCCGTAAGCAATTTGAAAAAAAATATATATACATATATATAAATATATACTAAAAAAAAAAAAGGATCTCTTGGCGTAAAAAAAATTTTGCATTATGAAATAAAAATAAATGTTTTCTTAGGACTAGAAAAAATTTATGATCCTGGTTAATAGACCATTAACAATTTTTAATTTTTTTTTTCAATAATCAATTAAAAAAACAAAAAGTAAAAATATGCACTTGTAGTAAATAAAAAAAACTACAGGTGCAATTTTTTCAATTTTTTTTTTTTATAATTTATTGTTTTGGAAAAAAAATTTTTTAATTTTTAAACTTCGGTATCATAAAAATTTATTGACGCCAAGAAAATTTTTATTTTAAATAAAAATGCCAATTTTTTATTTTGGGCAACTCAAAATTTCCTTGGAATGAACAAAAATTTTTTTGCGTCGAGAAATTCTTTTTTTTTTTTTTTGTATATATAATATATATAAATATAAAATTGAAAACTAAATAAAGTAAAATGAAAAAAAATTGTAAGACGTAAGAAATCTGTAGCCACCTCCCTGCTAAATTACAAGACTTTGAATTTATCAAACAAAAACAAACAAAAAAAAAAAAAAAAAAAACAATTAAATTAAATAACAAATCGATAAGAATTAAATAATTTTAACAAACGCGTCTTTCATTTTTACCTGCGTAAGAACAAATCATGTGCAATTCTGCCTGTACATCAATTAAAAAAAAAACCTATTAATTAATTATAAAAAATAATAAAAAAATAAAAAAAAAAAAAAAAAAAAAAACAGAAACATAAATTGTAACATTGAGAGTGGTTTTTAAAAAAACAAAATTGTGATTTGAGTCAATCGTTACCATGACTCGTAACTCGTATCTCGTAAATTATTTAAAAATGCCTTTATATAAAAAAAAAAAAAAAAAAAAATAAAAAAAATAATAATAATAAAATAAATAAACTGGCGAAAAAAATTAATTTTTTTAAAGTCTTGTTCCTTAAGATCGCGCGAGAACACGCAAATTTTGCGCACTTTGTTGGTAGGTATAAATTTAAAACAATAACGTAAAAAAATGAATGAATAAAAAAAATATAAAGCGCATTTATATCGAAAACGGATGACCGGAAAGCAATTTATTTGTCAACGGACGGTTTTTTCAATCATTTAGCCGACTAAGAAATTTATAAACTAGATAAATAAATAATAAATAATAAATATAAAAAAAATGTTAGTTAATTGATATTAAAATATATATATACACATATTTATATTAGTAAATATAAATATGTGAATATATATGACTAATCGATAATAGATAAGTTAACACTAGGGACAAGATGTTTTACAAAGGCTGCCAGTGATGGATTTAAAGAAACAAATAAATGAAAGGTTTAATAAAATAAATAATTATTAAATTTATAAATTTATTTATTATTTAAATTTAAAATAAATAATAAAATAGACTGTAAGTTTTTCGAACGTTGCTCACACGTCACTCGATATCTATTTATACGCTAATCATATTCGGTAAAGTCTCATCCTCAAATACAAATAAAACTAAATATTAATATTAATAATTAATAATTAATAATTAATAATTGTGAGAATGAAGGAGAGAGTGAGACTGCATGACTTATGTACGAGTGATTAAGAATAAGTTTATGTAATTTAAATAAAATTTAACTTTACAAATTACATAAACTTACTCTGGTTAAATGTTAATTTAATGAGAATATTAATAGTTGATAATTAATTAATTAATTGATAGATTGATTGATTGAAAATGAATATATTAATTAATAAAGATTATTTGAAAAAATATTGAGATTAAGTAATTGTCGATTTTAATGTGCGGTAGATTGTTAGGTTGTCGAGTGAATATATGTACCTATACGTAATATATATATATACATATATATTATTAATAATAAATATTAAACGCAGGAACGTCCGCGGCTCTGGTATTTCTTATTTATTTTTTTTTTAATCATTTTTTCTAAGGTAAGTAAATTTTTTTTATTTTTGAAATGTAAATTTTTTTTCTAGTCGATTTTCGAAATAGAAAATTTGGAATTGAAAGAGTAAAATCATGAGGTAGAGGTAACTTTGGCCAGTTTTGGACACTAGACTTTTTTTTTGTAATTTTTTATTGATTACAAAAAAAAATTAAATGTTCAAAAATTGAACAGTGGCCAAAAATGACATTTCTACTGTAGGTATAAAATTATTCAATCATATGATAGAAATTTTTATTACATATTTTTTATATTTAATTTTTAAGTGAAGAAGGAGCATGATGAGCAAATAGAAAATTTAGTTGAAGAAAAAAATAATAGTGGAGGTAAAATGGTCCGTTAGAAAATTTGAAAAAAATTTTTTTTGTCTTGAGAATTATTTTTATTTGTTACTGAAAATTTAAAAGTCTTTTTGAAAATGTATTGAATACGAAGCAAATGAAGTTATGGGAATAGAAAATTTTTTGAAAGTACTCTGATAGAGAAAAAAAAATTTTCGATAGAGGGAAAATTGAAAAGAACTGTGTCGAGTAAAATTAAATTTTGGTATATAAACCCCTTTGTGCTCGTTCTCGATACATATATTTTTTATTGTTGTTCTACTGATTGAATTTACTTTTTAATTTTTTAGTTCTGCAAACTGATTAATTGAAAATCGTTAAATAAAATTTTATTTTTATTTTTAACTTCAATACCGGCAATTAAGTTAATTAGTAAAAGAATTTTTTCAAATGGTAATTGATAAAAATTTCAATACCTTTTACTTCAATGTCTATAAATAAAACTTGAGATTTAACTTCAATATCAGCAATTAAATAAATTTAAAAAATTGTCAACTAAATTGACTCTCGAAATTAAAAAATACATTTTTTATAAAAAAATTTATTTTTATCTCGAGTCTTGTGATTGAATGAGACAATATTGACCTTGGCATAAAAAGTCTTGAATTAAATTTAAATGTACACATAACTTCGATTGATCTCGCAATTAAAAAAAAAATAATTGAAAAAACCTCAATAGCCGCTTGATAAAAATAAAAGCAAAAGAAGTTGAATTAAATAATAATTATTTTCCCTCTCAGCACTAATGCCCTCTATTGACAAAACCTCAGGCCCGATTTTCATCCCAGCATCCGAGCAGCAGCATCCAGAGAAACTCCGCGATTTCTGAGTCCGCCCACATCAACGGAGAAAGACAGCCAACAGCTCACCCCGTCTCTGAAAATGTTTGTGGAGCGACAGAGGCCGATTTTATTGATTCGACGGCTAAGAGAGAGCCCTTGAGTGTAAGTGAGTAAGGTATATAATATGTAGAATGGCGCAGGAATCGATAAGGGTGAGTTGCCAGTGGGAGTGAGACAAAGTCAGTCAGATGATGCTGATGAGGGAGGACCAAGAGAGTCTGGCCGGTTTAGTTTCGCGCTTGCGGCAACGTTGCTTCAGATCCGCGCCGCCACCGTTTTCATCAATCCACTTCCACTTCCACTTCCACTTGCACGTTCCATTTGTACTTGTACCTCCATAACCACCACCACCGTCACCACCACTACCATAAGCATCAGCGTCCATGGTCAATAGTAGGGATGAAAACCTACCCCGTTAAACGGTGCATCCATAGACCAGGGTACCAACTAGGAGATGGTTGCATCCACTGGCGGGGGATCACTCCAATACAATACACGAGGTTTTATCCTCCCGTCTGTACATGCCGAGAACTCTCCCACTAAATTTTACAATTGCATCCCTCTCCATCCGTCCCTTATACCCCTGGTGACGAGCGTTGGATCTCGTCTAGGAGTAGGGATATAAGCTCGCAAATATTTTCATACTCCAGACTTCCACCGGAGGAAGAAGATGGCAGCCGTTGCGTGATTTTCTTCTTGCAAGTGCTCGCTTCTCATAATCGTGATCGTGGTTGTGATCGTGACTTACTTAACATCCTCGTCGTCACTCACCATTGACGTACGTATGCTATTATTGGCTAAATTATCATCGTGCCGGTGATATTTAATAACCGCGGTCTCTTCTTCGTACGTTAAATGACGGCGAAGCTGAGCTTATTATTTTATAAACTAATAATGATCCTTACGTGATAATCGCCTTAATTATTATTATTATTATTATTTGTATAAATAATTTATATTTTAACTCGTGTTGTTACTCATTATTTAGTCAAGCAAACGTGCGGCTGTTTTAAAACCGTAGTTATAAATATAAATAAAATTTATAAAAAATGAATAAATTTTTTTCAATGGACTGACGGAATTATGCGCGAAACGGGATTCATAAGGTGTCTTAAGGGTGGGTCTTTATATCCTCAATTAAATATTTATCAGTCTTCGTCATCAGTATCGGTATCGACATCAACATCGACATCGACATTGACATCATCATTTTTAATAAATAAATATTTAACGTATGTCCTTAAAAATAAGGAGATTAATGAAGACGTGGTGGTCAAGAGCAACCCAGTGATTAGCGGACATTGTTGTTATTATTATGTAAAATGGAATTGAACAATGTTGTTAAGACATAAACATGTTTTGGGTACACTGTGGACTCTTTGTTCTCGTGATTGCCGTACCTGGATTTATTAGCAGTGCCGACAGCACGTCCAAGCGAGGTAAGTTCATTTATAATCACTAGTATGTCGACATATGTGGGCTCGGAATAATTTAAATTTCTGTACAAGTCTTGGCTGATAAGTCCAGCCACAGTACCCAGTAAATTTTGTTTTGTCAGGGTGGGATAATTTTTGCTAGCGGAATTAAAGGAGCTCGATGGGATTAGGGATTTTCCCGTGCACGTTGGGCGGCAGTTACCCAGCCCCGCAAAAGGACTAGGATGCTGCTACAGAGCTGATGCGGTGTAGTGACGCGGGGGCTCTTCGATAATCGCGCAGCTCGAGATACCCGGGAGAGCAAGAGAGATTCAGCAGCTCACTAGAGCGAGTGAGACGATTCGTGCATGCGAGTAGACTGAGGATGGTTAGAGAGTGAGAAAGAACGAGGGCGGTTACGCGGGGGTGAACAAAAAAAGATACGGAAAATTCCATTTGGTGAAATGACAAGGATATCTTTCTTTTCCTTCCTTCCTTCATCTTTTTCTTCATCTTCATCTTGTTCGTTTTATTACTATTTTTTTTTTTTTTTTTTTTTTTTTTTTATTTTACTTTAGTTCATTTAGTTCTTACAGTACTTTTATTATTTCCTTCTCATGTTTTTCTTCATCATATAACCCAAGTAATCCCCGTCGTAAAAACGCATTCACGGACCCTTATACCCTGGGTGAAATAGCAGTCTGCAGTTTTTCTCTACTCGGCAGGTACTTTGGGAAAGAGCTTGGGAGCTTTCAAAAGGTATTTGACGGCTACATATATGGGTTACTTGGAAAACCACCGAGAGCTTTCACCAGCTCAATCCGCATATGTACGTGTGTTTTATACGTTTACAGAGGATTACCGTGAATATGTGGTTTAATTTTTTTAAAAAACTAAAATCTGACCAATAACAAAAAATTTAAACACACACACACTAGAATATTTTATTTTGTTTGTAAAAAAAAAAAAAAAAAAAAAAAAAAAAATGTTTTCGTCGATTAAAAATTTTCGAGCTCGAGGCATTTTTTTTTTTATCAGGATTAAATTTAAAAAAACCAAAGAAGAGATTTTTTTTATTGGCGAATATATATTTATTAAAGTCTCGAGGCGATGACGATTGAGGTTAGTGAAGAGTTTGTGAGGGTAGATAAGGGTTTTGTTGAGGGTGGATTGCTGGTAGTAGGTAAGGGTTGAGTAGGAGACTGTGATGATGTCAGACGGAGAATGGAATAGGTGGCGGCGGCTACATTGGGATATGAAGCGATTCCAAAGCCTGGGCAATGCTCCAGGCTACTGCATATCTCTATAACTAAGAGGAGAGTCGAGTCGAGTCGAGTATAGAGTGGATGCTGGTAGTTGTATCTTGTGCTCTGTCTTGGTCTTGCTCTTGTAGATACACGGGTAAGCTGCTGGTGAGATGCATACTCCTTTCGACACCGCGTTTTCACGCTTCAAGAGGCAATTAGGTGCGCTACCCCCGATTGCCGGACGTGAACGTCAACGCGGACGGTTGCGTAACGATATTCGATGTTTAAGAGGAGGGAATGGGTGGTATGTAGATATGTATGTAAAAGTAATTGAGAGATCGAACATGTCATCAGCAACTTTACACGGAAATAATTTGTCTTAATGAATTGCCGATGGTCAGAATGTGTCATTCTTTAATAATTGTCAACTTTTATTACACAGATCTGTGTTTTGAACTTCATGTTTAAATATCTCGTTAACTGTTGGGTTGACGTAAAATTTTATAGAAATCTTTTGTGTAGGAAATTTAATTCTCTACAACTTTGTTTCAGTACATTTTTATCGATTTTTCGATAATTTAGCGGTAATTTTAAATTTTAGTAGGGAGTTATGGATTTGAAAATAATTAAATATGGAAATTATTTTTGGATTTTATTTTGAAAAGCTGAACTGTTGCAGATATGATAAAATTATGTGGAATAATTTTATGGGAAATTTAATCTTCTGCAATTTGTATTTATACATGTTCATCGTATTTCGATAATTGATATAGAAATTTTTATCCCATGTAATTAATACAAATATTGGAAAAAAATTAACTTTTACAATATTCTCATGTTTAAATTAAAATTCTGGCTGAACAATCGAAAATACGATAAAATTATCCCAGTACAATTTTATAGGAAATTCAATTTTCTATAATTTTGTCCCTTTGCATTTTATTCGTATCTTTGATACTTTACCAGAAATTTACATTTTAAGTACTGATTTATAAATTGAAAAAATTAACCCAAAAAATCTTTCAATGTTTAAATTAATATTCTGGCTAAAATATTAGAATTACGACAAATACGCTCATAACCAATTTTACTCAAAATTAAATTTCCTACAAAAAATATCTTATTAACTTTTCCCCTAAATTCAATAGTTTCGGAGAAATTTCATTTTTTAATAAATTTTTTTAACATCCATCATTTTTTTTTTTTTTTTCAATACTAATTAATTCTATTAAAAAAAATGAATATTATCAATTAAGCTAATTAATCAGTTAATACGTAATTTGTAAATAATTATAGTTAAAAAAAAATTAAATTATTCAAATGTTATATATTTACTAACAAGTCAACGAGACGTTGACTAGTTGGCAAATATATGTAAATCAATCGGCTGTTGACTAAAACCCGTTGGTATTAAATATATACACACACATTTATATATGTATATATATAGAGTAGATACAATTAAAAGTATTCGCCAACTTGTTTAGCGAGCGGTGAATTGTTCCGGAACTAACTGAAAATGTAATTATTTTGTCCCTTGGGCAAGTAGCAGCAGTATGGAAGTAGAAGTAGTAGTAGTAGTTGTAAAATAGTGTAGCAGTGTCATAGTACAGTGTAGTATAATATGTACATATATATAGTGAGAGATAAACATCAGACAAGCCTGATGAATTTTCAGTAACCGATAAATTAATTATGCCTCGAAAAAACATTATCTCGTATCGACATCAAAGGGTTTACTATGATGCAATGAGTTATTGGCGCATCGCAGTGGCGGTAGTGGTTTTCCAGGATAAAGAGACACAGAAAATACGATCGACTAAAATGCTAAAATAAAATTAAAAGAGTTGATGAAAGCCACGTCCAACGATATATAAGCTCAGGCCTGTCTCTCTCAGGATCCACGAGATTGAAATGGCAAAGTGCCAGTCCTAATTTATTGCTCCTCTTTTTTTACACAGACCCCGTTACCAGATTTTAGCTGCCACCGTATCACCTTTAACTCCACCAAACTTCTTTAAATTAAAAAAAAAATATTATGTTGACTAATTTTTTTTTACAACAAACAGTTGACCGGTTTCGTATAAATTTTGGCAGCCGAACCAGGCTCAAAAAATCCGTCCACGTACAGATAAAAGTTGAAAAAAAATTATTTATATATAAAATAATAATTTTTGTTTATTTTTTTTTTATCTGTTACATCGGTCACGTAATATTTTTCAATTTCTCCAGAAGTCTCTGGGGTGTGAAGAGGATCGAAAAATTCAATTGCATTCCTCTAGCACTTGGGTACGCGCGACGAACCAACCAACCGACGAACCGGCCAACCGACCAACCGACGAACTGACCGACCATTTATCGAAATAATCGTTTGGGAAAATTTATGGGAATGTCCGGCTGTAGCAACAGAGACTAGAACGGTTTAGCTTGGAATAGAAAATAAAATAGAGAAGTAGAAAAAAAAAAAAAAAGAGTAAAATTGTATAAAAAAAAGTGTATGAGTAGAGAAAACAAATAAAAAAGATAAAAAGTAAAGATAGGTATCGAGGATGACGACAATGACAATGACAACAATAACAGCACGTCGAAAGGGTAAAATCGTCGTCGTAAAATTACTTGAATACGTGGAGCTAAATCCCCGGGAATGCCAGCGATGCGTTGGCATGACCCCGAGCGTCATGGAAGCGGTAAACAAAACAAGCTCTATCTATCTACAACGACATCCATCATTGGTGACTCGGGCAATGGCGTTACTCAGCTCCTGGTATAGATAAATAGATAGATAGATTCTATATATATGTAGATATAGATGTGCGAGAGTGTGGGCGTATGTGCGGATGAATGCATGTTTCAATGTATGAGAGTATATGTGAAGTTAGATGTAGATGTAGATGTTATATTGTATGGAAGAGGTTTAGAGCTGGATAGATATGATGCAAGGCAAATGGAACCCTCGTGCATGAACAATCCAATGGCATTTGCTTATAACCCGCGTGTCCAACGGCTCGATATGGGATTCACTGAAACATTAAGGGGATCATTATAATCGACACGCAAACTCGTTACTGCATTTACGTTGTTCCAAGTGGAGGTTCGGGCTGGATTGCATTAACTAAATTACCCTACTGTACATTTCTGTTTAGTTTAATTTTATTTTTATGTCTTTGTAATAGTTTTAGTTTTATTTTATTATTATTTGTATTTTCATTGCGGGTAATTGTTTAATGATTATTTTATGACTTGATAGATACACTGTCAAAATTCGCAGAGTGAATGTGGAGTAAATGTGCCGTGGTCACTATTTATTTAATTTTCTAGAAGTAAAATTTACATTTAAATAAAATCTGTAATCATTCCCAATTTCTAATAAGTTTTTGATTTTTTTTTAAAAAATAAATTATAAATAAAAAAAAAATTTTTTTAAATTGCACCTGTAGTTTTTAAAATTTTCTACATGTGCATATTTTTATATTTTTTTTTTTTTTGTAATTTATTGGTTGAAAAAAAATTCAAAAGTTTTAAATTGTCTGCTATCTTCAGGATTATATTTCTGATAGTTTAAGAAGTAAATGGGAAATAAAATAATTTGTCGGTTTCAAAAAAAAATTTTTGATTTTTTATAAAAAATTCTGACATTTAATTTTAAAATTTGAATATTTTTCTTTATTGTTTTATTGCCAAAGTTTAAATTTCAAATTACCAAAGTTCAAATTTCTGAAGTTCATATAGATAAATTAAATAATTAAATTTTGAAAAAAATAAATTTTGAAAAAATTTTATTTTATTTATTTTTGACAGTCCATTTTACCCCGTCTTTATATTTGAAATTTTTAATTTAATTAAAGTAAATAAAAAAAGTTTGTAACTAAAATAATAAAGGCTTTGAAAAAAAAAAAATTCAGTGAAATGGCGATCGGTAAAACAAACTGATAAATAAATAAAATAAATTGCAACCCAATTACATGAGTAATTTAAAACAAAAAACTTTTATTTTAAAATAATCAAATTTATTTTCTTTTTGCTGTACGTTGACTGACGCTCATTCCAGATAAACTTTTTCTGAGCGAACCCGTGGCCACAGTAGAGACTACAGAGTAACCCATGGCATCATACCCCAGATTGTTGAGAGTCGAGTAGAGTTACTCGTGAAACTTTGACTGGCAACTTCTGTCGAACCGTATAGAAGCTGAATAGATATAGATACTAAAAAAAAAAGTACCAGCGCGTCAGTTTCCGGGTTACAGTAAATTTCGTAACGAGCTAGAATGACGGGGTTAAGAAGTCGCGACTTAACGTCTGGCCTTGTCTTTACTTGGGTTTATCTTTATCTCGGTAATTTTTCTTCCAACAGTAGAGTCACCGGGTTCGTCAGCGCTGACGTCGACCTCCGACAAAGACGCCCGGTGTCACGTCAAAGTTTAAAACCCCTTTGGGATATTTAATTATTTTTTTTTTTATCTTCACTTCAGAACTTTTTATTTCAAAATTATTAACTTGACCTCAAGTTTATATTTTATTTAAAAGTCAAAATTCAAAAACTAAATAACTCGATACTCAGCCCTAAATATGTTAAATATTTTATATAAACGCTTGGAAAATATAAACATCGTAAAAGTGATATAATAAAATATAAATATGTTTCAAAGTTTTTCGAGTTTAAATTGGCTTTACAATTTGTCAGCAAATACACTTACTAGTTATGAAAATAAACAAAAATAAGTTAAGGGAACTGGAAAAAAATAAAAAAAGCTTAAAAGCCTGAGGAATATTTGGGAGATCCTAAAAAAAAAAAAAAGCTCACGAGTAAAACGAGCGTGCGGGTTTATATTTTTTTTACTCGTAATTTAACCCAGTGGAGTGAGTAAAGTGAGGACAGATGGGATGGGAATACTAGTCCTCATATATTTTATATTTTTATTTTTATTTATTTTTACTGAGTTGCGGTGATAGTTGATGGCGATGGAGGCGTAGGGGTGGAGGCAGTTGATGGTGATGGTGATGAAAGGTGCGAAAACCGAATTACGTGGATGACAGCTCATTTCTCCGTTCGCGTGTCCTCCTACCAAATCGTTCTGGTCGCGTGAAAAATTACCCTTTGCCCCTGTACTGCATTCACTTGCCATTCTCATTTCGTCTTCTCTACAGAACTACATCCCCACGATACCCGACTTAATACCATTTAACTCTCTACTATTTTTTAACATCCCAATGCTATATATGTTTTTATAAAATATATTGAATTTAATATTTGTAAAGCTTCTACAGTTAAAGGAAAAATTTTTATAATTTTTGGGGAGCAGACAATAGGGATGCTCGGGAAAAAATAATTTATTTTTTTTTTTAAATTTAGTACCTTGGATTTTTTTTTTCATTGATGAAAAAAAAAATTACAATAAATTTTTCATTGTCATTTAAAATACAAATGTAAAATATTTTATTTTTATATTTTTAATAAAATTTATTAAATGAAATATTTGAATATTGAAATTGAAAATGTGATTTATGATTGGGAGGAAAGCCAGGGAAAATACAATTTTTATATCAAATAATTTTATGTTCAAAAAATCTCATAAAGTAAAAAAATTTTTTTTTTTTTGCAAAAGTGGAATATTTCAGAAATTTTTTTTTACAAATTTTATTAAAAATACAAGAAAAAAATTTTTCATTATTTTGGGATTCCCAAATTTAACTAGAATTTTTTTTTTTTTCATTAGGGAAAATTAATTTTTTTTTTAAATAAGAAAAAATTTATTAAAGTGAAAATGAAAAAGTTTAAAAAAAATCCATAATTTTTTTAGTGTCCCAATTTCTCTATTCTTTACAAAAAAAAATCTTAAAATTTTCAGGCAAACTTAATGCTGGGAAAGAAAATTTAAAAATAAAACTTTTCAGTAAAACTCCAGCTCTCCGTCTATCAAAGAAACACTCGGCCAATAAAATAATAATTTATAAAACTAAATATTTGTAAAAGAAATTCAAGTTTAAAGATCAAGAAAGAAAATGTTTTATGAAAATATAAATGTTAAAACGTTGTATTTGTTTTAGAATTCCTACGCTTTACCGAATTATCAAGATGGCAAAGCGTTTGAAATCTGAACCAAATGCGCGTGACTAATCATCGTGGGATTTCCTTTCCTTATAATCAATACAGCCTTGATTTATTATCATCAAATCAAGTGGAAAAATTTCATACATCTCTACATATATCTATATAATATATAAGTAAACAATAAATGAATAAACTGTAAAGACAAATTTAAAAATCAAACACAAGTCCATCAAGAAGCCGTGGCTCCACGCTTTTAAAGTTGACATCAAATAATATTTATTTATTCAACAATTTTCTCAATGTATTTACCAAAGTAAAATATATATCTTATATATATATAAATAATGTTAAACATCGCATCTACTTGAATAATAAACACTGGAGTAATAAAGTAAATAAAAAAATAATAATTGAAACGATTTGGGTTTGACGTAGACAATAACAATGAGAAAAAAGTGAAGGCTTGACGAGTAAAAAAAGAAGTAAAGAGTGAAAAAAAAAACGGGCCACGAGTTTTGTGGAACGTCGTGAGTTTGATGCGGTTCCGTGATTAAAAAAAAGGGGCCAGGGGTTCGCGGGATGGCTGCTGAGAGAAGAGGGCGGCTAGAAAAAGAGGGTAAGGTGGATGTGGGAGCTGAGGGTGACGAGGGAGATGAGGGAGATGGAAGGAACAATGAGTATGTACGACGGGACAAAGAAATATCGACCTATAAGGTCCTCCCGAGCGCCGGACTCAATTAGAGATGTACATAAGAGAGGAGCACATAGGCTGCTGTGGTTCTGGTGCTTTAAACTAAATCCCTTGCTCCCGCTCGCTCTTTGCCTAACCACAAATATCTCTGTGTATTGTAAAGAGATGAGATGAGTAAAAAGAATTGAGTAAAGCTAAAAGAGAAGAGTGAAAGCATAAAAAGAGAGGGAGAGAAAGAGAGAAAGGGAGTGAGCTAAAAGAGTTGGATATGAATTGAGAGGGTGAGAATATTGGGTTCCGTTTTTACATTTATTTTTTTTACTTTTTTTTTTTTATGCTACTCAGTAGTAATCACACTTTGAATTTGTGATATAAGCCAATGTGTGCTATACACTCGTACAATCAACCTCACTTGGAGTTATATAATTTCTAGCTGGAGACAAAATAAAAGGTGAGAGTTCGATAATTGCACACACGTCTTTTTTTAAAAGTCATTATTATTTTTTAATATTTTTTATTTTTAAGTCGAGTAAGAGAAAAAGGACTGAGAGTATATAATGAATATGTACTTACGGATTTATTTTAAAAATTCTCTTTTATAAATTTACTTTTTTTTTTTTTTTAGAAACTTGGCAACAAAAGCAAACATTTTCACTTTACTAAATGTTCATTGTCTGATTTATGCTATTTTTAGGTAATTTTATTTTTAGAGTTAATTATTGTACTTAAATTTTTTTCTGACATTTATAATTTTTTTTTTTTATCATCGCGGTATGGTAATTAGTTGTTACGTACGAGAAGATTTTCATAAAATGTTTTTAGTTATGAAATAAATTTAATTATTTTTTTTTTTTAAACTCGTGTATTATGGTTAATAATTAAAATATATTTTATATGCATTTAACGATTTTATAATTGACTACAAAATGCGCAGGTGATTGGGTAATTAGTAAATTCAAATTGGATATATTAAATTATCATTTATATTAATTAAAATATTTTAATTACGAATTAATTTATTTATTTCAATTATCGTTTAAAAAATAAACAAATTTTATTAATAATTATTATTATAATTTTTTAATTTTATTATAGGATTCAAATTGGCCCGGGAATTAATTTTAAATAAGTTATTTTATTGTTCATTATTATTTATAGCAATTAACTCAATTAATTATATTTTATAAAATTAAATTTATTTTGAATTTGTGTGAAATTTTAAACTTTTTTTTACATGACCCATTTTGCCTCCGTTGAAAAAATTCATTTTAAAAATTTTAATATTTCCTCCCTTTTTAAATAAAATAGAGTCATATATTTTATATAGACTCCATTAAATCCCATAAATATTAAAGATTGTAAAGTTTTTTATTTTTTCAAAAATATAAAAACTTAACGACACATAAAAAATATATATATTTAAATATAGACATAAAAAATATATATAAACAAATAAAATATATCAATAAAAATAGTGACGTTATAAATTATAATAATTTAGCATCTACTTAACTATATTACTTTACTTATAAATGATATATATATATATATACATATATATAGACACATATGTTCTAGAAGCGACATGTGACGTATGATTTACGTAGAAAAAGCATTAGAAAGGTATCGGATCAAAGGCTTTGACACAAGTACTTTTAGTGTAGAGCATAAAATGTAAGTTACAAGCAATCGAATCGTAATCGCAATCGTACAGCATATAGAGATATATATATATAGATATATACCTTTATAAATTTTCTCCTTGATCGCTATACAATATCGCGTGTGCGACAGTAAATAAACTCAAAGAAAAGAAATATTCGATTTGTATAGTAATTGCTTCTACGGATTTCCTTTTTTTTTTTTTATTACAAATGGATAAAAAAAAAATTTCCCGTTTTCTCTATACTATTACTATTATTTTCTGAAGCAATTTACTGGTCAATCATTTGCAAGCTTTCTTGCTGTTGTGAAGAACTCTTGGTCGTAAGTAGAAAGTATAAGGAGGTAAAAAAAATTCGTTAGAGAAAAATAATAAAAAATGAGAAGAAGGAGAGAGGGGGGGGGGGGAATTACATTGTAATAATTACTATTGGTAGAGTGTTTAAGTAATTTAAAAATTGCACGGCGGGTGAATTGAATTCGAAATGAGACGGGTTTAAGTTGAATTGGAGGGCAGTTGTGAGTAGAGGGTTCTAAGTGCTGGGGTCACGAACAAGGAGTAAGAGTCTGAGAAATCGCGTACCGTTGGGTTGGACTAACTTGACTCAAATGGAAGAATTTACGAACATGGTTACAATGAATAGTTTGGTGGTTTGGGGCTAAAGCTACTGGGCTGGCGCTGCTGTTGCTGTTGGCGGTGCTGATGATTCTGTTTCTACTGCTTCAGGTTTCCCTGCTCGTATGCCTGTACTACTTGATACTGAGCTGTGGCTCGTGAGCCAAATCCGTTTAGCTCCAACCGTGGTATAAAATATCTGAGTCTAGTCTCATGCCCATGCCGCCTGACTTTACTGTGGGTTATATCAAAATACTAAAGATCATAAACTCGTATTAGTTTACTCTATTAGATACCTCGCTCCATTCACTCCTTTATCATTTTCTTTGCAAGCTTATTCTACCGTGACCACTAAATTTTTTTTTACAGACAATTTATTCGATAAATTTAACCGAGGAAAAATGGATAAACAAAATCTTTATTTACGAAAAAAAAAAAAACCTTTTTGTTAGAAAAAAAATTGGTAGTTTTTTTTGTCGTAAGATGGATGTAAAAAAAAATTTATAGCCCCTTTTTTTTCAATACTATTATGGTGTCTCTATAAAAATATTTATTTATTTCATTGACCTGCTTGAATTCATTTTCGAAAATTATTTTTCATTCTATCTTACGGCAACTGAAATTTTAAATGGCAAATTTCTTAAAAGTTAACTCTTCTAAAAAAAATTCTAATTTTACCCTCGTGCCGACCTAAATTTTTCAATCCATCTTACGGCAACATTTTTTATCAATTTCGATTTAATTAAAATATTCAATGTGTCTAAAAAAAAAAAAAAAAAAAAAAAAGTGTTTTCTTAATAAAAAATAATTTTAATTTTTTTCTTCTCCGTACATTAAAAAAATTACTAAAAAAAAAAAAAGAAATATTTTAAATTTTTCACTCAACTGTTTCTCCGAGTATATTTTAATTTAATTACTGAAGAAATGCGCCCAAGTATTTGCTGATATATTTAATTAATGAAGTTAATTAATTGATTGTCTAAACATATATATATATATATATATATATATATATATATATATATATATATATATATATTTATTTATTTGCCTTAGAGACATTTACAGGCGACTAAAGTATGTGGGACAGACAGCCGGAATACATCTCGCGTATAGAGCATTCAGTGGAACATGTACTATATACCAATCGAGAGCACAAGAGGAAAGGGAGACAGTGATTTATCGTGGCAACGGGACCCGATACTTCGAACTATGTCACATCGATCATAATTAACCAAGCTAATTGGCTAGAATTCGATTTACACCCTACTCACCATTCCAATCAAGTGCCTTAGCTATTTTTAAGTGTCCTCTCTAAAAAAGCTTGCAAACATCTAAGACGCGAAAAAAAAACCTCGAAAAAAAAAAAAACAATTAATTTAAACAAATTAAAACTAACAATTAAAAAAAATATTTAATTAAATACGATTTTCCCGTGACTGGCATTTAAACTTTTATTCCTTCTCCTTCTTAAATTTATTTTTTCTCGGAAATTTAAATTATTCATCTGTACAAACTCGCGATTGTATCGTTTCGTATTCGTTTATTTTTATCAATTACAATCGCCAACAAAATAATCTCAACAACGAATTTTAATAAATTTAAATTTACATAAGATAAATTACTTCCACGACATTAAAAAAAAAAAAATAATAATAACTTGGATAAAAAAGCTAATAATAGTAAAAAAAAAGAAATTTGAAAAATGTTATTACATCCAGGAACTAATGGCTGAGATTGAAGCAATAATCTGAGCTTTATAAGGGTATACCTACTTTAACTTCCAGCCTCTTACCCCCCCCCCCCCCCCCCGGTCCCCCTCATTTTCACCCTTACACTCTCTTTTACTTATTCGTTTTCGTCGAGACATTTTCATGTCCTCCATTACGGATTTTAATAAATCCTTTCCGGCAAGCAATGTCATCATAAATATTTAAATATTTAAATTCAATGAAATAGAGTCCAAGTGAATGTAACAAAATTAACAATATTAATTTTCAACAACGAAAAATACGTGACAACACACGTTGTACATTTTAAAAAGAGCTTTTATTTTTAAACATGTGTTTTAAAAGTTATTTTGTTAAATGCATTACTTGAACTTCTATTGGATGTTTTAGCTTGGCGTGTACTTACACACCCATATATATATATGTATATATATTATACAGGTATTTATACGAGTCCATATGTATACAACACTCTATACCACGAATATACTGCTTTGATTCGCGGGGTAAGCGCGAAATATGTGTTGGAAATTAATTATTGCTGTGGCGCCGCGTGTGTACACGGTTGCCACACGTCTGAAACACGCGTTAACGGCTTTTCCCTGAGTACACACACATATATATGTATCACATGTATATGCATATATGTATACAGGGAATGGAAAGTCTCGTCATCTCGTTTTATACTCTGTTGTAACGTTTTACTATTCCCTTACGCCACTACCGTCGCTCTTGTCGTGACGTGACGTCAAACAGACCCTTTTCCAGTTCAAACATATATATAACACACTATGTATATATATGTATGACATACAATACACTTTGCATATGCGCCCGTAGAATTTTCCGCGCTTTGGACGGCGAAAATTCAAACCAGTTGTCAAACTGGGCAAAATTAATCAAAACTTGTCTTTCAAAATATTAACAATCGACTCCTGTTTTATTTAGATTTATTTTTAAATTATTTTGTTGGTAGTTTGATATTTAAATTGTGTCGCTTCAAGACAAAGAGAAACCGCAACTGAGTACACGAAAATTTGTTCCCAAATATATATATGTATAATTCAATTTGTAAATTAATTATAATATGGGTTATGTCTACAACCGGCTGCGCATGTATGGACAATATACATATATATATTTGAGATATTGTTTAATGTTTCAGTAACCGAATGACTTATGAGATCGGGGAGTAATTTTGACGTATGAAATACCCATTACCTCTTTTTATTATTTTATTTTTTAGCACACCTCTAAAACCAATAAACTATACAATATATATACCACAGCTACCGTGTGTGTATGTGCATGTGCATGTGTGTGAGTATAAGTATCTGTGGATGTGATCCACACAGTAGCCTTTAAAACGAAATATCACGGTTGTTGATTTGCCGACTTGCCCAGCGGATATTGTTGATCAATATTCCAAATTCACTCGTAACGTTTTTTGTTCCCCACAACATGTTGTTTGTAATAAATATTGATGAGTCTAAAAAGGTATAATCTTCGTCAACAGATTTTTAATATTGATCTCTGTGTCGAAATTAATCGAGCAAACCATTTTCTACAAAAAAAAAAAAAAAAAAAATAAGAATGCCAGGAAAAATAATTGTGAATTATTAATATTGAATTTATCAATAAAGATTCTAATCCTAGAAGTTTCTCGATAAATAAAATAATCCGACACTCGAAAAATCTCAAGAAACACGAAACCGAGTGATTAATCAACGAAAATCCAAGTAATTTATTATCGCTAATCATGTTTAGTTAATCTTTAAGATTCTTGGACTTCGACCCGAGGGAGAACGACCGCGAGCGAATAGGAGCGATATCATGATCGATCGATTTGGCTACTTTACCAATCCCTTTCTCTGATAGATATTTCGTGGCGAGGTTGATTCCATTGACTAGCTTGACCTAGCCTTCATCTTTATCACTCTCTTTTGTGCTCTACTCAGCTCTACTCCAACTCCAGTCTACTCAGTATCCTAAATGTGCTCGGTGCACAGCGATGTGCATTACACTAGACCATGCCGGGAAAAAAACAGGACGAGATAAGGGTTCACGTGACCGATAAACTCGATAGACGTTAAGTCCCCGGAGATCCATCTTCCATTTGCATCACGTCTTTTTATTGTCCAATTCTCTTCGTATATTGTTTTTTACTGCTGTCCAACTATCTGGTGCCGTTGAACTCTTATTAAAATGAAAAAAAAGTCATAGAGAACTTTGCGGCACTAAAATGGAGAATTATTTCTTGTCCCCAAGGGGATTGTATTTAAGCTCCTGTTCATCGGAGTCCACTCATTCGGAAACCACACGTGTTGTTTTTCCCGTGTTCTACATCGTATTATATAGAGAAATAATAGCAATACTATATATATGTTTACTATAGTGCGCAATGGGCAGTACCAACAAGAAGAGAGAACAGAACAAACGTCTTAGAAGTCCCGGTACACTCGTATATAGCTTTCAAGAGACAACTTAAGGCTATTCCTGCGAAATCCTAAATGCTATCGTGAAAGCACTAGAGCCCCATTTGCTATCAACTTCCGTTTTCGTGTGTCTTGCTAGCAGAGTGTGCCACCGGTGAATTAGTAGTTTGGAAACCCGTTTTTGCAGTCGGTTCTTACTGGTAAATGGGTAATTTTCGGTGTTCTCTGCTTCACATAATATGTGCTCGCTTATCTCTAAAAAACATCGAGACCTTTTAACCCAAGACCCAAGGCATCAGTTTAAACAAAACATTAAACTATTCTAAAATGGCCATTCATACTTACTGATGCTGATTTAAAATTCCCGCGGCATTTCGACGAATTAAACTTTATAGCGCTATGAAAATTTTTTATGGCGCCCATTGAACAAAATGTGCGTCAACAAACCTTGGATTTTATTTATGAGTTTATTGCTTAATTTATAATTCTTACAGCTGAGGATAAGAATTATCGAAAATAGGTTTAGGTCGTATATAAAATTTATTTGATTAGCATTTGTTTGGGTGAAATCTTGACAGATTTCCAGCCGACGTAGGGTAGAACGTAATGACGTTAGAATGTAGAATAGACAAATTCAGTTGATCCCTTGAATATCCTTGGGTGTATGGACCGACAACTCTTAGCCAGTGTTATATGTATGTAACAGGGAGAGAAGATTGAGGGGAGAGCAATCAATCTTTGAGAGGCAGATGAGTGCGGACCTAAAATATAGGGCAACACAAATTTAGTCTGGCCGCGTCCGTCCACGTGTCGACGTGAATGCGCAACCGCCCGGGTTGTAATCGATATTGCCGACAAGGTACCACGCCCTGCACCTGCGAGATGTGCGGGATGCAACGGTACTAATATAAACCCAAGCAAAGCTGTGGTAGTGGGAACCGTGGCCAGTGGAGATGGAAGTACGTGTACCGGTGGTTCGGCTGCTGATGCTTTTGCTTTAGCTTCTGTTTTATCCCAAGAAACAACTGTTTCTGATGCCGGCGAAGCCTCGCTCTGCCACTAACTTCAACTGTTGAGGCTTCCCACACCCGCAACCCCGGCTATCAAATGTCTAATTTATATTAATGAACCAGAATAAGTTGAGTAATCTGATGAGGATTCTGTTCTGAGGAATGATAGGTTAGAAATGACTTTTAAAATGCAGTATGTAGCACGTCCTATTTGCGTTTTCCCACTCCTTTGCTCTTCTTCAGTTCTCTCACTCTCTTTCTCTCTTTCTCTCCTGCTCCTGGTTGCCATGGTGCTCGAGTGGGAAACGAGATCCACGTAAATCGTCGTTGGGGCAAACGTACGTCAACCTCCTGGCGTCAGTTCAGTGAGACAGAGACAGAGACTGAGGCTGAGAGAGAGAGCGACTCCCGGGGGTTGGTTACGCAAGGTCGATTCATTGATTAATCCGGGAACGAGTTCGAGCGGGGATTCCCGGACGTCGCTCGGCCGTTGCCCGAGTTACTGGCTTTTCTTCCTGCCATTTTCCTGATGACTTTCCTTCTGCCCTTTCCTCGGGATCTGCACAGATCTTTGTCTCCATAATAACAATGACGATAATCATCATCATCATGATCTTCATCGTCTCATCGCTGCTGTAGTTGTTGTTGATGCTGCTGTTAGTCCCTTAAAGCTGAACAAACATTTACACTGAGGGCACTGGAATCAGATGATAATCTCGTCGATTAGCCAAAGTGTCTCTTGTTGACTTTAAGTAGGCCTACTTCTATACTTATAAACTTATATTATACATCTTCATTCTCGGTTCTTCATTTTTTTTTTTTTTCATCAGACAAAAGCCACTTGGAGTTAAAAATATTTTAAAGCTCATGACAACTAAAAATAAATACTTTTGAGTTCGCTTTATTATTTTTACCACTGAGGCCTAATGGGATTTATTTCCTCGGTTGTTAGTCTGGCTGTGAAATGGTAGATTTTTTATTTTGTTGGTCACTTTGTCTCTAAACGTAAGCAGTGCAAAGACCTCAGACGTTTCCCAGTGGTATTTCTCACGTGGCTGGATTTTCTCTCATCATATATATATATATATATATATATATATATATATATATATATATAAGTACATAAAATGTGTCTTTGAGGAGTACAAGCAATATATATTGTTCATGATTACGCTTATCCTCTTTCTAAATTGGTTCGAGTTGATTCCTTGTTGCATAACTCATCGCGTGTGCTCCGAGTACCGGGCCGGGGGATAAACAAAACGCACGATTGTGGAATAATAAAGAATAGGGGATGTGAGTTTGTAGAGTATAGAATAAAGTAGAGTTGTATCAAGTGTATGAGAGAGTAGTAAAGGATGAGATTTAGCTGCTTTATCAAGGTGTGGCGTGTCGAGAGTCTCGTTGCCATGGAGCGACCCCGGGGCTTCTCTACTCTACGTCGAGCAACGAATAAGCAAAGGAAGAACGAATATACACAAAGGAGAGACAGATAAAGTCTATACATATATATATGTGTTTATATATATTTATGTAGGAGTGTGTATGCATGTATGTATGAGAAAATGAAAGAAAGATATGAAGTGGAAAGTATAAGACCTTGATTCTTTATCTTTCGATCTGGAGAACGAAACGTGACCTGATAAGGTCTATGAGTAAAAGGTAAAGAAGAGACGGGGCTATTATTTCTAAACGAAATGAACAAAGGGCGTTGAAGCGAGCAATTAATCACCCCTACGTTTTATTCTCTCTTTTACTCTTTTCCAGCTGGTAGTGGTACTAGTGTACGATAAATCTCGGATTATCTACTGGTTTCTGTCAATCAATCTGTGCGACGTACAGACAAGATGACAATGCCGTAAAGAACGGAGAACAATGAAAAAAAAATTTTAAAAGTAGAAGAAAAAAAAAAAATGAAATATTGTTAATTGGATGACAGCGTCCGTCACGCAATCGCGGTATCAGTTTCTCGGGCTCCCGCTCTTACCCTGTATGAGTTGCATCCTCATCATCATCTACCCCGTGGACCCCGGGCCGGCCAACTCTATGTGTGCTATCCGCATCTGGCGGCACTTGTCCACCAACGTAATTAATCCGCTATCGATCCACTCAGTGTCTTTCATCGGTAACTCTACTCTACATTCTGTACTCTAAAAATTTTGCGTCAATATGAGGAGCTTTTGCTTGGGAAAATTAAATTGGTTTATAATTTTGACAGGGCTCTGATAGAGGATTTAGTTTTTTCGATAAATAGATCGCGTGTGATAAATCTGCGTGTGAAATAAAATAGTTTAGGAAGATGGTTGTAGAAGTTGAAGTAGATCTAGTGAACCTGGGGTGGGAGTAGGAGCGAAAGCGAGAGAAGAAAAGGTGTTAAAGGGTGAAATCTCGAGAGAGATGAAAAAGTTTCGTTTCTCAAGCGGATGAGAGAAGTGGTGAAAGATGTGGAAAGTAGAAAGGGAATATGAGTGAGTCGATTTCGCTCGGCTCTAATGAAACTCCCCAAGTTTTCTTCTTCTTCTTTTTATTTTTATTCTTTAGTTTATTTTTATTTTTACTTTTCTTCTCTTATTTTTATTTTTCTCACACTATTTTATCCCGCTCTACCACCCAACACTCTTTTATTCAACTCATACTCGGTTGCTTTAGCCCTCCGCCGACACACATCACATAAAACACAAAACTCTCTTGTATATTATATACAAGTACTTTTCTGAGTTGCCCGCGGTGTCATCTTGTCGGGCTGTGAGCAGGCCGCTATCGATCGTTTTTTTTTCCTTTTCGCATATGTACTCGTTCCTCGACTCTCACTCATCCTCAACTCTGCTTTGGTTATTTTACTCTAGATCCAGAGTACTGTGAGCGAGAGGATAAAAATTCACGTCACGCGCCCTCACATTTGTGAAGCGAAGACGAGAAAAACCAAGGGATGATTATTCAGGAGGGACTTTCAAACCCACCAACCCTTGTTCCACCTTTTTCCCTTTTCCTTTTTCTTTTTTTTTTCTAGCCTCTGTCTCTGGTTTATTTTTTTGTCCCGCTGCTGTCTGTCCTTTCTTTTATCTCTTCGCCGCAACCCCCGGCACCGGATAAAAATGTTTGTGTATCTCCAAATATTTAATTAACCTCTTGACCCACTACCCGGCTAAGTCACTAAAGCCAAAACGAGCAAGACTACCGTTCCCACTGTGCTGTAAATACACAGCTAAAAGTTTAGCAATAAAAAAAATTAATTATCTGTCATAATCGCAGACTTTATACTTACGGCTTAACTTATTATCATTATTGCGATCCCCACAGTTTTTATTGCAATAAATTAACCCTGGTAATAAAAAGCATTCATGAATTTTAAATGCCATACTCGATAAAAAAAAATAATTGAGTTATTTATTTTTTTTGTTGCAGAGGCCGACTATACCTTGGACGATTCCTTTTGGAATGAAGAAACTCCCGCCGGTGAGTAAAAGAAGACGTTAAGATGTACAAGGAAAAATATATAAAAAAGTATATAGAGCTAGGATACAAATAAAAGTATAAATGTGGAGGAAAAGAAAGTATAAGGTTCACTACTCGTAACTAGTCTTCGTCTGCTTTACATGCGCATATCCCGACCCCATTGCCTTCTGGCTACATTCCCGGCATCCCCTCAATTTACCCCGCACTTTTCCAACCCCCGTTGCGCCTTTGCCGTTAGTCAGACTCGTATTCGTATTCGATGTCGTAGTCGTTGTCGTTGTCGTTGTCGTTGCCGTCTTCTTCCCATCTCTGCAACACATTATGTACAGTAAACATATGCGAGCGAGCTATTTGAAGATGTGGGTCGTTTCCCACTTGCAAGATTGTGTGCGACTCCTTTCTTACACCCCGGCCTCAACTGACGCCAGGCATTTCGTCCTTATCGTCTTTATTGTTCTCAAAAATTTAAACTTCAATCTCTTTCTCTTTCTCGTTCTCTTTCTCTTTCTCTTGAGATCACAAGTACTGTAAGCGTTTTCTCGCCCCGTGAATTATCTTAAACAGCCCGAATAGAGGAAGACACAAATCAATTGTAAAAATGAATAAAAAAAGTACAAAACACTTTTTATCTTACGTAAGATAAAACTTGTCGCAGAAATATAATTTTTGGTCAATAAATTTTTCCGCAGTACTTACAAGATATATATCACACATATATATGTATACAGATATAAATGTCTAGGAAAAATTCTTGTGAACGATAAATCTACGGCACTACACTCAGTAGCTTTCGAGAACTTGACGCGCCTCATAACAACATCCGGTCCAGTATTTTATCATCTAACAGTTGTCATCCGTAGCACGTGGGTTTCATGAGTTCTCTAGCTTGTTATTATATATATTTTTTCTCTTTTCCCTTCTCGGAACACACCCGCGATTATCGTTTTATCTAAGATCGATCACCCCGACTCGCATCCCCTTGAACTCCCATATAAAAGACGATATATATTATTAGGGACGGACGTTAAACTAAAAAGGTCCCGAAGGGAGCAAATGTTTACACAATCAGGGACTAGGAGCACGCTATATATATCAACATTGACCACTTGGATTTTATTATTTTTGTAGGATCCTAAAAACAGTCAGAGGGAATGATTAATGTCCTCTTGACCCAACTTCCTCCCTCTTGGGCTTTTTCGTTTTATATTTGGACAACTTAGCCTTAATCCATTTAAGTATTACTGACGCAACGCAACGTCTTCGACAACTTGTATTATATTTTAATGCCGATGGTTTAAGGAAATAGCAGCCATTAGATATCGCAGCTCGGGATCTTGTTCCCGTGGATGTCAGCCAGGACTTTTACTTTCCACTTGTATTTTATTTAACTCGACTCAATGTTATCATTACAATAAAGCGGGTTAATGTTGCGAACTATTATATCGAACAACGAAGACGGGAGCTTAAGTAGCCCAAGTTTGCGGTTTATCGTAAAGTTTGAAAACGTATTTAAACTAAGAGCGGTGTAGAAATAATAGAGGCTCAGTTGGTAGTCGATTTAAAGTTGGGTAGTTGTCATTGATGTCAATGTCGAGGTTGGAGGTTGGGTCCGGGTTCGGATTTGAGGTTCGAGGTGCTTGTCGTTACCCCATCGATGATGATCTTCCCTTACGATTCAACGGCTTGATAACGAGGCGTGGAGCGTGAAATTCCTTTGGCTCCCTCAGGCTAAATCAAGTCCCTCTTATCGCCGTAGTTTCTCTTATATTTTCCAATGTAAAAGCTCGACTAGTAGACCAGAGCGAAGCTGAGTTGAGTTGAGTTCAGTTCAGCTGAACTGAACTGAGTGTAGTAAAGTTAAGTATAGCAAAGTAGAGAGGGCTATGTCACTGGAGCTCTACCAAAAGCCCTAATGAACGCTTCAGCTGATGTAAGTCTTTTACAATCATACTACTCAGCTCTATAGGGGCGTTTACTTATTGAGCCATTTAACAACCGGTGGGTTGTTTTACATCGGCTACGATGTTATGATTTTAAGTTATTCATTCAAATTTTAACTAATTTACTTGGATTTTTGAATTATTTTAATTGAATCGTCAAATATTTTTGGCAGCTGCCGTAAATTATCAACACTTAATTTATATTTAAAGTGTTGCTAAAATTTGATCAAAAATTTATACGCTTTCGAAAAGAGGGTGTTAAAATGGACTTACACCGGTTTTATCTGACAAATGTAAAAATGGTGTACATGCTATTAATTAGAAATTCGCGCTCTATAAAAAATTTACGGAGTGAATGCGAAATGGATGTTTATTTATTCAACCCCCTTGGGGTGAAATTAACTCCGAAGGGGAGTTAATGTGGATTTAAATAAAATCCAGATCACTCCGCTGAAAAAACAAACTCCTTATTTACTCCGTATGTGGATTTGTTTTAAAAACTTCAAAATTCCGAGAGACAGAGTGAATTTTGATTTGAATAAAATCTATAATGACACCGAATTTACTCCCGATTTTTACAGTGTACCTAATTTACACTAAAAAATTCTAAAAATGAACTTTACCCAAAAATAGTTTCATAATAAAAATTTCAAAGCTTCATTAATATGAAATTTCAATGTATTCAATTATTATAAATTCTATTAATAGATTTTTATTCAGTTTTTTATACATATTGATATTGCCAAAGGGCTTATCCATAATTAATATAAAAAATAATTTATAATTACCACGAACTCAAAGTTGATATTAATGAACCATTACGACCTAATTAATTGATATTTGTAAATTCTAAAAATAAACAAACTGAAAATTGGTATTTGTTATTAATAACCATAAATTTAAAGGAAACGGGTATTAAATATTTAAACACTAAACTTACACTTGAAGTTTAAAACTTATATTAATAGGAAATTCTCACTTAATTTATATCTGAATACTCAAACAATTAACTTCTCTAAAGTTGTTATTAGTAGTAAGAGGTTCGTATTCAATTTATTGATATTTCGAGCTTCTAACAATGAACTTTCATAAACAGTTGTAATTAATAATAATTAATACCACGGGGTTTGTACCTAATTTATATTCATATATTCTGTTGTTAAATTTGTACCGAATTTTTATAAATTTTTGTTATTATAAGTGATGAAGAATTTTAACCAATTTAATATTAAGAGCTCGTAAACAAACTAAAAGTTTTTTGAGGAGGGATTTACACCCAATTTATATTTAAAGATCCTGAGGATAAAGTTATACCCCAAGTTTTTTTCTTAACTATTATAATAAGGGTTTTGTTCCCAATTTTTGTTTAAAGAACTTTTGAATAAACTTTTCCAGCAAACTTTTTATTAATTTATATTAACAGCCGGTTTTCACTTAATTAATACTTTGCGTCTCGATTAATATTATATGTTAATAAACTTATTATTAATTATGATTTTAAATAATTAATTTATACTCCTCTCATTTTTAAAAATTGAATATAAAAAAGTTAGTTTTAAAAAAATGGATTTACCGAAAATTTATATTTAAAGGCTTTAAGTAAAAGTTGTAGCCAAAGTTTTTATAAGCTCCTATAATAAGGGATTTGTACCCAATTTATATTTAAAGACCCTCATAATAAACTTTCACGAAAACTTTTTCACAATTGTTATTAATAAGTAAAAGATAAGTATTTCATGATTATATAAAACATTATAATCATAAACTTGTACCTCAAATTTTATTAATCCTCATTAATGTTAAAAGATTAAAAATAAATTTATGACAAGACCAAAAAAAAAGATATAAGTCCACACTATCCCGGTGTTAAATTTAATCTCGGAAATGGGGTAAAATAAGACCCGTAGGGGTGTTAAGCGGTGTTAAAAAAGCGTATTATAGTTTTATTTTTCAAAAATTAAAAATCGTATTGTATTTCAAATACAAAAATTTTTTTTTGCTTCAAAAATTAATGATATGTCAAATAATAATTTTTGAGAAAATCCATTGAATATTTGTCCGCAATTAAATTTTAATGGTATTCTATAAAATATAAGAAACAGATTCTTAGGATTCAAATCTATTTCCAAACTAAATCAGCGGGAAAATTTAAATTTAAACACCAATTAATTTGATAAGTGATCAAAATTTTCGGCACTTTGGTCAGTCTAATAAAAGTGACATTGCTCATCTTATACACGGAGAAAAAGGGAGACAAAAAATGTCCAAACTTTTGTTATACTTTCAACCAAATTTGAAACAGGAAGAATCGTCAAAAAATTATTATGCTGCACTATAATTATTATTGTGAGCGTCTAAAAATTTTTTATTTTCAAACAAATAGTATTCATTGTTTTGTAGTGTAGCATAATAATTTTTGGGAACTCGACTTCCTGTTTCAAGTTTAACAAATATCATTTGTTTTTCTGTTCCGCTGATTTCAAAACTTTTATATTCGCAGCCCCGTCCACTGATCAGAATTAATTAACTCCTTAAGTACACCATTTTAACACCGGTTAAATAACACCGCTTAGCACTGCTACACCAGTCCATTTCGCAATGTAGCCAAAACTATTAATCCTCACTACTAAAAGATTAAAACTAAATTCCCTCCCTATTCTATTATTCATAACCTCAGAGTTTTTATTAATTGATATTAAAATTAACGGAATACCGAATTTATTTTTCAAATTCTGTCCACTACTTCTCAGACATCTTATTAATGATTAATAATTAATCATCCCTAATAACAGAGGATTGAGCTAAAATTAACTTTAACGAATTCTCTGATAAACTTTTACCTAAAATATAAGATTATTGATCCTAACATTCAAGGATTATCTGATTAAAGTTCAGAAATCCAATTAATAAACTAACCCTATTAATTAATCTAAAGTTATTTGTAATTAACATCAGAATGTTGTGTCTAATAAGTACTCATTTTGAATGAGTGTAAAAATAAATTTTTATATAAAGTTGTTAATAATAATTATTAATAATAAAGGATTGAAATAGTAGTATTTAATTTGCGGTTACTGTGGTTACAGGCGAGGTCGAACGACTGCTACGTGAATATCGACAGAATCAAGAGCTAGTACGCGATATTGGTGCCCATAACTATCAGATAATCTATCCGGTACAGTTGAGGCATCACGAAAAAATGGGGATATCCACCCGAGAAGCCGGATCGCCAAAGGTACGATATATATTTATATATTTATATACCCATACATTTAATGTTGTCAATATAAAATCGTTAAATAGTTTTATCTCTCACAAGTCTTTATTCCGTGAGAAATATCATCTCTTATATACTTATTTTAAATTCTAAATATTTTTTTTAATCCTCGAGTTTTTTACAAAACTTTTTTTTTATGACAGTATCCTCAGAGAGGCGGATATGGAGACGGGTATCAATCCGCTCGCGGGAGATCAAGAGTAAGTATATTAAAATAAATATATCCATGCATTGCATCGGAAATCAGACTAAATGCTTCAGTGTTATTACTTTTTTTTTTTTTTTTTTTTCAATATTTTTTCATTGTTATTATTATTATTTTTTTTTTACAGGCGGGAAAACATTTTCATCGAACTTCGCTCTTGATAAAGGCCTTCAATCATAAATTTCGTCTAGATTTAGAATTAAATACGTGAGTATTTATTTTTTTTTTTTTTTTTTTTACAAATATTGGAAAAGCTTTTTATTAAAATATCGTATTTCGGCGTTAATTAATTTTCGTGATAAGAAAATGGATAAATAATGGAGTTTGGTTTAAGTAGAGCTATTTAATTATTTGCTGATGGGTCATAGTAAGACGCATGAAGTAGACTCATTTAATCAATAAATCATTGTTGAAAAAGGATGAAAGGGCCAAAGAAATAAATTATCTCGTCATTGGTCTCCGCACAATACTATTTTCAATCTTACTCATGCTTTAAATATATACTTCTATTGTATATATATGTATGTATATATATATAGAAGAGACTGTCGTAGCTGACTACCGCACATCGATCACACGTTTTTACCCTCGGGGTAACTAAAAGCCGGAATGTATTCACGCTGCCGGAACACGTTTAATTTTCCACGATGAGCTTAATCGAAATCCGTTGAAACTCGGCCTAATTAACGGCAGAACACCCTAATTAGGAATGAAGAATACGCCGTTGAAAGGAAGGTTACAGAAGAATTAAAAAAAAAAATTAACTGAAAATTTAACTTCCTAACTTGGAGTCATTATTGTCTGCAGTAATACCGCGATCCTACGAAAGTTTGAATTTATTTAAACCTCGAGTATGAAAAAAGATAAATTTATTTTAATTATTCTGTTATACTGCTAAAGTGTACGTTGCTTTAATTTTTTATAATAACACTATCTTTTAATGATAATTTATTCTAACGGCCTTTCAGTAACATCTTGCGGCTGTTATTTTAACGATTTAAACCCTTATGATCTATGTATTTTGATGGTTAATTTATGTAATAATATTCAATTTTGTTATTATAATTCATTATGGATTCATTGCTTGATATTTCAGTGCGAGTACTTTTGGTAAAAAAAAAGGCGGGAATTGTTGAAAATTTGATTACCAAAAATTTTAAGTCATAAAGAAATTTATTTTACGCAAAAAATTCCGGGGAAATAGATTTAATTTTTGAAAATTTAAAATTATAAATTTTGGCGCGTAATTTAAATTTCAAAATTTTAACTAGTGACTGAACTTAAAATATTTGGAAATTTTTTTAGTTTTTACTGACACACTTGAAATCAAAAAAATTTTTTTAAAATTATTTTATTTTTACAAATTTTTCTGTAATTAACTTATAAATTTTTTTGAAAACAAATTTAAAGTATCCAGAAATAAATTTTTTCCCTGAAGGACGTAATTTATGCGCTGTTAATAAATGATTCATCAGTAGCAAATTAAAAAAAATTTCTTCACACAGTTGTTAATAGGTAATGAACCCGATATCTGAATAATAAATTTCCAATCGATGTTACAATAGAGATCAAAATAAATTTTTAAAATAATTGATTAGCGCGCAGTAATGGAATGACTGATGCAACTCTAAATAATAAACAATAAAATTTTTCAGGCAACTTTTAGCACCGAATTTGATGCAAAAGGATTTCCTGAGCAACGGCGCCGAACAAATGACAAAGCAGGTAATAGCTCGATTTTGCTAATTCCATTACTAGAACTCGTACCAATAGTTATAGTTGTTATACAAAATTGTTGTTTTAGTCGGAATCGTAATCACAGTTCCGTCGCGTGTTATATATTATAGATTATTAGGTAATCTGATAAAGTTGGTACGTTCAAATTGAATTCGAAAACCCTTTGGTTAATTTAATTCTAGGAAATCGAGCATTGTTACTACCACGGTACAGTTAAAGATTATCCAGGTGCCAGTGCTGCTTTTCATACGTGCAATGGTGTCAGCGGTGTCATTCACCTAGGTAATGAGACCTTCGTTATTCAGCCATTCTACGGTGGAGATCTGTCGGTTAGTCAAATTGTTCAAAAAGGATTTTAATAAAATTATTATTTTTTTTTTAATTTTTAAATCTAAACTTATCAGCCATCGATTGAAACTTTACCCATTTTTATTAAAAAATCTATGCTACATGTACAATGAAAAAAAAGGGTGTTAACATGAACCTGCACCGATGTAGCAGTGCTACTTATTGGTGTTATCCAACCGGTGTTAAAACGGTGTACGTAAGAAGTAAATTGACTCCATTTTCATAAATAATAACTGATTTAAAGATGATAAATTAATCATTGATAATTAAATTTAAATTTTCCCGCTGATTTAGTTTGCAGAGACTTAAATCCTAAAGATCTGATTCCGCGAAAAATTTCAGTACCTGTTCGAAATTTCAAAAGTCATAACTTTGATATTTAAGATATAAGTTGATAAATTTTTTTGAATTTATTTTCCAACTGGAGGTGTAATTTTTCTTGATTTTTTTCTCTTTAATATACAAGAGATTCGATCTCTTTGATAAGAGGAGGGTGTTGGTGAGGTTGTAAATGTATACAAGGGCATGAAGATGAACATGAAAACAGGGTAAAGTTTCAAAAGCACGTGGTTGAAGTGACTGAAAGAGGTTATCGAAGAAAATCAACTATATGCATACCTCTCTTTTAGCAGAGACATCCTCACGTTATATTTGAGGCTCGAACAAAGGCTAACAAAGGCTGTGGGAATGCCGGGAGTCTTGAGCGACGTGGTGGTAAGAATCGACGCCAAAAGCATGTCCTCGGCCTATCCAAGACTGTCACAGATCGATACAAGCGAGATGTACGCGAGGCCACCAAGTACATCGAAACTGCCATGATTATTGACAAAGCCATGGTACATTTTATTTTGTCCATTACCATCAGCAGTAGAGTCGAAAAATTATGATAGAATCAGTGTCGGGACATTTAATAAAAATATTAAATGTTGTAAAAATAAATGTTTTTTCAGTTTGACAAGAGAAACGGAAGCACTCGATCGGAAGTAGTTCATGACGCCATCCAAGTTGCCAATATCGCTGATTTGGTGAGTGTACTACCGATAAAAAAAGGTTATTTATACAAAGATAAACAATAGTCATTTGTCAGAGGGTAAATTGTTGGTTTATTTTTTTATTTAGTACTTCCGTACTCTCAATACAAGAGTATCGGTTGTTTATATCGAGACCTGGCTGGGCGGGAACCGAGCGGCGATAGACTCGAACATGGAAATCGGCCGCGCTCTCCAGAACTTCAATGACTATCTTGTAAGAAGTATGTACCACGTGACGCCAGACACAACGCAGTTGCTTACGTAAGTTTAATAAAAAATAAAAAAAAGAAGTTTATTGTTATTGCCGCCATTTAGTTTTTTTTTTCGTTCGATCTGGTCCATTGACTGCCGAAGAAATGTCGAGCAATATTTACTTTTGACAAAAGTAAACGGCATTCTTGAGCTGGTTGTGTGTGAGTGGGTGTGTAAACGTCGTCCAAAAGCATACAACTCGAGTGAAAGAAAATAAAAAGAAGGTTTGGTATATAAGTGAGGAATTTCGATAAACACCTTCTTGGTATTTTTGTTTCGGGCCCCTTGAGTTTTCTTCGATTGTACAATACGAGAAAAAGTTATCTTAGTTATTGGAAAAAAATAAAAAAAACACACAAGAAATAAACCAGAAAGTACTTATTTTCACAGAGGCGAGAGTTTTCTCGGTGGCGAATCGGGTATTGCTGTACCGGAAACTGTTTGCAGCACAAAATCTTCTGGCATAAGCGTCGATTTGAATACATATGAGCCACATCTATTGGCCGGAACAATGGCACACATGATAGGCCACAATATCGGCATGAGTCACGACGACGGAAGTCAGTATTACATTAATATTCTTTATGAATAAACTATGAAAATAGTGTATAGTTTATCTTGCATGTGTTAAATGTGTGTCCACATGTTATCCCTGTTTGTAAACTTAAATCTCCATGTTGTCTATGTTTGTACGTACAATTTGTAAACAAGCTGTTGTACTTTGCAGGAGAGAATTGCTTTTGTCGTGACTGGCACGGGTGTATTATGGCCCAGTCGATCGTCGGAGCTGAAAACGTCCAGCCCTACAAATTCTCCGAGTGTAGTAAATCCGATTACGAGGAGGCTTTGAAAGCCGGACGTGGTATCTGTCTTTTCAACAAACCGAACGAGGTGAGAATAACCTTTTTAATTTTTTATTTCACCTCAGGATCCTTAAATTCCCAAGCAATTCTGCCTGTTTCCTTATGCATTCAGGCCTTAAGCCGACATAAATTTGTACAACTCACACACACACAGACACAGATGCTCACTGGCTGACAAAACCTGCTAAATATTTCAGTTGGAAAGCAGATCATGCGGAAACAGGGTAATAGACGATGGTGAGCAATGTGATTGCGGAACCATTGACGAGTGTCCTAAGTATGATCCATGCTGTGATCCAATCACATGCAAACTGACTTCCGGAGCTCAATGCGCACGTGGTCCTTGTTGTACTAATGACTGCAAGGTAAATCTTTAATTGAAATGTCCCTATCAGTAGACACGAACGTTGATCCTTTATCCCATCAGACACTGACTAATTTATCATCAACAGCTGCGTCATCACGGGTACGTTTGCCGAGAATCGACAAACGAGTGCGACCTGCCCGAAGTATGCACCGGGGAAACAGGTCACTGTCCTCAGGATGTTTATAAAAAGAATGGTAAATCCTGCGCAAATAATCGCAGCTTCTGTTTTGCGGGTTTCTGTCCCGACTTGGACGTTCAATGTGAAGCCGTTTGGGGTGATGACGGCAGCGCTGCAGATATGCAGTGCTTCGAACAGTTTAACTCAAAGGGCTCTATTAACGGGCACTGCGGCACTGATGCAGATGGACATTTTATCAAGTGTGAAGCTGAGTAAGTTTAACAACTTCTTTTAAAGACTTGTTTTATTCTTCAACAAACTAGTAAAACTTTAACAGTTTTAATTTTCGCGCAAACAACATTTGTCCATGACCCGTGATCCATGAGTTGCGATCTGTGATCCGTGACCAAATATTCACTGAACCTATTTGCTAAACAAACCTTCCAAGCAACTTTGAATTTAAAAAGATCCCGGGTGATTATGATGAATGAAGTTAATTTGTTTAATTTGTAAATATTGCAGAAACGTACGCTGTGGTTCCCTTCAGTGTCAAAGAGGAAGTAAACAACCGGTGATCGATGGCATGCATGGTTCATGGACGCGTACCATTATATCTACCAAAGGCAAAGAATACGAATGCAAGTGAGTATAAATCAGCAATTTAAAGCTGTATATTTTCTACCTCCAGTAGGCAGTTAACATTCTGTAAGATAAATATAAATATATCTTGTAAACGCTTAACTTAAAGAGTTGTTGTTGTTGTTATTTTGTTAAGAGCCACCAGCAAAGTTGAGGGGATCGACGTACCGGGAATGGGTCTCGTACGTGATGGTACATCGTGCGGTGAACACTCGGTAAAACTACTTTGTTTGTCTTGATCAATTACTCTACTCTACTCGGCTCCACTCTATTCCATACAGTCGAACATTTTACCAAATATATATATGTGTAACATATATGTATTTCTTAAAACACATTTGGCCTTTGTTTTATTTACACATGTGCAATACATTAACTAATAACTCTCTGTCTCGATTACTATTAACTACAAAGTTCAAGCAATTTGTTGTTTATCTGTTGTCAGATTTGCGTCAATCAATCTTGCACAAGCTCATTTTCATACATCGATTTGGGCAAGTGTCCAAGTAATCATAACAATATGGAATGTTCAGGCAATGGTGTAAGTTATTTATTTATTTATTTATTTATTCGAATCAATTGTCTCTAAATAGGCATCCAATAAAATCTGACACATGTCATGCGTCTCAAGAAACACAAACAAACTTGAGATTAACCCTCAATAGTCACACTTCCGGCATTAATCATAACTGCCGCAAGAGGCCATAAGATTCTGGTTTTTTGATTGACTGGAGAAATAAAACTATGAAATATTATTACAGATATTTCTTGCATATTTTTATAGAAGTTTTGATTCATTTTTATCATAAATTTTGTTTTTTAGTAATGAGAAAAATTTTTGTAACAAAAAAACAAAAAAATTGACTTTTTGAAAAATAAATATAACTTTGGTTATTTTTAATATTTTCAACTAAATTTTGTGGAAAATTATTCGGAGATAAATGTACTTTGATACGAAATCCATAAAAAAATTTAATTTTGATAAATAAAATAGAAAACTTCATAAAAAATTTCAAAACTATAGAAAAAAAATGTATGATTGGTTTTTCGCCTATATCTCCGTAAATATTGAGTTTTTAGAAAAACTATAAGAATCACTTTTTGTAGCGCTTAAAATTTTCTACAAAAAATGTAACTTACACTTTTTCCAAAAACTGAATAGTTACTGAGATATTTGAAGTTTAAAATTCCCTGGGTCTTAGGATCCCATGTGGCTGTCAAGGGTTAAGAGTAAACAGGCGATAAATTAGTATGCACGTGTGTTACAGGTGTGTACCAACGTAAACAAATGTTACTGTAACATCGGTTGGAGTGGCCCCGATTGTTCAATACAAATGGACATACCGACATTAGAACCACTGACAACAACAACTGGGTCGCCTGGTAAATCATCTGAAGTCGCGGGAACCAAACTTCAGAAAAAAGAGACCCCCTACGGTAAGTTCCATTTGCACTTAATTATTATATATATATACATAACTAACTATCATATATTTATATATTATCACATTGATTAATTATTTGAACAAGAATTTATCGAATATTTTTTATAGTTAGGTCATCAATTTAATCTAATGAGCTGACATGTTCAACACATGTGCGGATAAAAAAATATTATTGATAACCATTTGTCAAGTGTATTTGTATTTAATCTTTAATATTACGTGACAACCCTTGAATCGATGTTTTTTATGTTTATTTATATCTACATGTTCTGTAGTAATGATGGAAAAAAAAAAAATAAAAAAAAAAAAGAAAATGGGTGAGCAGAGAGATAAAAAGGGAGAGGATTAGAGAAATGTGCGAGGTTACCCATCAGACAAACCCCATGAGAGATTGAGCGTGAGAGCTTGTACATTTATATATATAAATGTTTGTAAAAATATTTGTAAGGTATATATATTTATATATATAGGAATTGGATAGATGGATTTTTCGATCCTACTGTAAACCCCACTATCATTTAAAATGAGAGACAGACAACGCAAAATGTTTCGCGTATCTCGAGCGCGAAATTGATTCGTATTTATCGAAAAATATACAATCCCAATATACTGTGAAATATATATTATATATATATAGAAGTATAAATCCCATAGCCGTAAAATATAGATATTATATAATACTAATAGTAATAGTGATAGTAAAGTGAGTGAATTATAGACATAAATGTATAAGTCATGATTTTATACTCAAACCCATTTGAAAAGTTGTATATTTATATATTTTTTTATTTGAAATATATTTTACAAAGTGTAAATATATGTGGATTGTATATTTTATTTGAGTTGTCTATCGTAAAATGAAATGAATATTTTTTTATGAAAATTGTGGTGGTGAAAAAATAGATAATAATATCAGATCAATTTTCGATTTTCATATACTTTACATATTTAGTTCCCTCGGTGATGATAAAAAATATCAAGGGTGGCTTATCGACATTGTGTTTGAAAATCAATTTGGAAAATTTGTAATATTAATATTTTATATTTTATCTGAAAATTATTTTACTGTCGCGACTTAAAATATTGAATTGGATTAAAATTTACGCGCTTTTTTATTTATCTACAAGATAAATTTATATATATGACTCTTAAATTTAATTGCCAGCAGTAAAATAGAGATGAAAATTTTTAGTGCCATTTCTGATTTAGTTTTTTTTTTTATTGAGGATGTATATAAAATATAAATAATATTAATTATATAATTTAACTTTTAAAAGAATTTTATAGGGCTTAAAAAGTATTCCAACTGCGGTAACGACATATGAGCAGTAAATTCAACTTATTTATCGTCTCATATATCGATGTACGAAGAAGTCAGCAATAAAGTTTAAGATTTAACGATCATGAGGGGGCGTTTCGAACACGCGACTTTTTACTGTACTTCACTATACTTTGAGCTGTTATATAGTCCGTAGCCCGCAGTCCGAAGTACGAAGTAAGAAGTACGAAGTACTAAGTTTATACTCTATACCTGTTTTTGAAACATACTACAGAAAACTAAAACAAAATGGACTATCAATAAATTTTTATAGATTTTCTCCCGGAATAACTTCAGTCCATTCATAAATACGGCAAAAAATAAAGCAGAATATTAATCCGTAAGCAGTAATTGGAGCATCAAAAAACGTATTGCCAGAAACTTCTCTGAAAACTTTTCACTTAAAAAACAAATCGCCCGGTTATGATCAATCAAAACTTGTTTTCTTAGTAATTACTTTCTCTAAAACTTTTACTACAAATTATTTACTATTTTTTTTACAAAAAAATTAATCCAAATGACTAATTTTAGTGAAAAAAATTTTACTATAGACGTTTTCAAAAAACATCAAGAGAATGTTATGATAAAAAATTGTAAAGAGCTTATTCAGTGCTTCATTATCTCATTCGCCAGAAGAACTTCAATGAGCTTATGTTCAAATGGCAATTAAACTTCTGCAAACTCAAAAGCATCATTTTTGTAACTAAAAAATTTTTGAACTGCAACTGAATTATTTTTTTTTTTTTCTATTCTAAGAGGCTTATTTTACTTAGACCTCTATTTACAAGTAATACATGTCTTCAACAGACATTCATATAATTTAGTGATTCCTGTTGTCAGGATATCCGTGATTCCATTGGTCGATCAGTGACCAATATCTCGAGCTAACATTGTACCGGACATCACGTAAAATTGATTTCGCGGCACACGTACCACATATTCTCATGCTATACACACATACATCCATTTATATACATACCAAATACCAACATCTATATATATATGCACATATATATGTACGAACAATGAAGAAAACCGTAGAAATTTATATATGTGCCCCAGAAAAATAGTATGTGATTTTATTTAACGCACGCCCCTTTTCGATTCGACCATCTAGACTCATATATATATATATATATATACACATATGATCTGAATGGTTATATCTTTTAGCTCAATACTATAGCTCTTAATACGAGTAAGCAATAGGAGCTATTTCATCAAAGCAATCTATCCCGAAAGCTTCTCGAAGATCAACTATCAGACAAACCTATCAAACGTTTTTGTTCCTTCCTGCTCGTAAAAAGAAAACTTGCTCTCAATTGTCTCTACATCTCTCCCTTTGTCTCTGTCTCGTCCTTTTAGGTCCTAGTTCATAGGTCCTAGATCCCAGGTCATAGATCTCAGGTCTGTCTGCGTCTAGTCTAGTCAAACTCTACTGGTCTTTATTCGCGTCACGATGCGAGAGATAAGAGACAATGATAAGTGAGTCATTACTTATGACACTTATGATACATTTGACGTCGAGTTAGGGGTCATACCATCAGCTGTGCACATCCTGCGATAAATATTAAATCTAATTTTGTACAAATCCAGTACATGAATTACAGTATTCCGGTGATACAGACGATCTGTTAAAAAAAAATATAAGTAAATAAATAAATAATAATAAATATATTGTTAGATTTATTACACAACGAGGCTGATAATTAAATGTAAGTGTAAATTCGAGCTACAAGTGGAGTTAAGCCTAAGGATCAACATAAATATATAAAAGGGACTTGGATTCGTTGGGTAGACAATAGATTTATGTGTGATATTTGCAGGGGAAGGTAACACGAATCTTAGCACCTTGATGATGGTATTTATCCTGCTGAGTGTGGTGAAAGGGGTCTTCATTTGTTTTGCACTAATGGCACGTTGCTACAGGTACAGTAGCAAATATTGAATTAACAACAAATGAAAAAAAAAAAAAAATAAGAGTATTATTTCCCAATGTCCCACTGAGTCGCTGGTTATATGTATTTATATATTCTACTCATATTTATTTGTTATTATTATTATTACTATTATTATTATGTGTATAAATATATATTTATGTGTATATATATATATTTATATATGTCAGCTAGTATTAAGTACTAAGTGGGTCGTTGTGGCGATAATATCAACGTCTGTGGTGTCATCGTCTTATATACTGATATATCGTGCCTAGATGGATGATCAAGGAGGCATCGCACGCGGCCACTACGTACATATTGCTCTATTTGGATTATTTTATTATTTTTTTTATTTTATTAATTTGTATGCTCAGAAGGTTCTATCGTTGTTATTTCATTTTATTTTATTTTATTTAAGAATTTCAGGATATAATTTAATAGTCGGTATAAAAATATATTTTATTACCTCAGGATTATTTTTTTAAAAATTATTTTTATTAAGGGTTGCGATAAAAATAACTGGAAAAAAAATCCTCTGGCCAATTGGCTATTAACTTGTATTATTATTTTTTTTTATTTATTGAATTTTTTTGGTCTTGAAATATGGAGTATAAATTTTTTTTTTCTTGATAATAAAAAAAGGATTTGTTGTTGTAAAAAATTTTATGAAGATGAAATTATTATTTTTAACAAACTGGTGGTAAGAATTTATTTATAAAAAAAAAAAAAAAAATTACTGCCAAAAATCAGGGGAAAAAAATGGGAGCAGTAAAAAAAAAATTTACTTTTTTATGAATACGCGAGTTTTTATTTTTTATTTTTAAATGAAAAAAATTTCAGAAGCCAAAAAAAAATATTTTCATTAATAAAAATTTATAAATAATTAATTAAAATACCCATGGAATTTAATGACTGAAAAATTTTGTAATTAAAAAAAAAATAAAAAAAAAAAAAATGACAGACGATAGAATCTTCTATAAAAAATTTAAATGTTTATTTTTATTACATATATAAATTTAAGTAAAAATAAATAGTATTGTGTATATATACGTGTATACACCGCAAATATTTAATCATTGTCTCTACTGTCTCTATCTCTTCTCTACTTGCCGTCTCATAAATACAAAACTACTAACTATTATAACTACTAACTACTAACTACAAATTACTAAATGATAATGATAATAACGATAGTAATAAATAACAAAACTAATGAATACAAGATAAAATGAGGAGTCTTCAAGTCCTCGATTCCCGATTGGAGGCCCGACGCATGAATAAACTTGTATTTTATCATACAAATGCTAATGTAATGCTGATATGATGCCAGTGATGTATACGATATACCTATATTTATCTATCTTTATATCTCAATATATATGTATATACATATAGACATATTATATATATATATATTTTGAGATTGAGAGGACCAGGTGTATGTACACGTGTATGTACACACATAAAATGTACGATGAGATGGATGTATTTTGTACGCGTACTGTCCATGTACTGCAGGAATAGAGCCATCGACTTGACATCCACGGAATAAATATTTGAGAGCAAAATATTTAAATAATATATTATTATAACAATAATTATATATATATTTATTATATATATACTTGTACATACATATATTTTTATATTTGTATGTATTTGTGTATATGCCTTGGAATCACGTTCGCGCTTGATCGATCGATCTAATTTATTTCTTTTTTTTTTTTTTTTTTTTTTTTTTTTTGGTTTTTTACTCAAACTCTTACTCTTAACTCACTTATTTTTTTAAATACAGGGGAGACCGGGGCACTATGGAATA